>NC_079156.1:26146698-26770033 GCF_947563725.1 Argiope bruennichi | reverse complement strand
CGATGCATGCAGGGCCAAGAAAAAGTTAATCTGTGAGGGTCTCGAATTTACTCGCTGCTCCTAAGACAGGACGATTTCCAATTAGGCATATTAGGCAACTATCCAGAAACTCCAGGCTGAGAGGGCGATACAGGTATGTCCATTAAAAAGTCAATCCGTGGGAACCTCCACAAAATTTTCTCAGACACTCCCTAACAGTGCCCGATTTCCAATTAGGAAGGCTAGGTAATTTGTATAGTGGCCACAAGGCTGAGAAGGCGATACAGGCATGTCCATTAAAAAATTTTGTGGAAGTCTCCACAAAATTTCCACACATACTTCCGAATAGTGCCTGATTTCCAAACACAGATTAGGCAATTTGTCTAGGGCCACAAAGCTGAAAAGACGATATAGGCAGGTTCCATGAAAAAGTTCTGTCGGAGGTCTCCACAAATTGTTTTCTCATAATCACTAACAGTGACCGATTTCAACCAAGCAGACTACGCAACTGTCCAAGATAGTTAGACTAAGTGCAGGTCCATTAAAAAGTTCATCCTTGGGATCTCCACAAAATTTTCACACTTCCTTTCTAATAATGCTCGACTTTCAATTTGGCAGATTAGGCAAATGTCTAGATCTAGAAAGCTGAGAGGTCGATACAGGCAGGTTCCATGAAAAAGTTAATATCTGTTGGTGTCCCCCCAAAATTTTCTCACATACTTCCTAACAATGACCGATTTCAATCAGGCAAACTAGGCAATTGCCTCGGACCACTCAACTGAGAGGTGGCAACAAGCATACCCATTTTTTTAGTTGCCAAAAAAGCAATTATGTAAAAAAAAATAAAAAAAAATTTTTTTAAGTAGAAAATGTTCGGATAATATTAACACTTAATCAAACGTAATTGATCAAGTTTGTATATGTTTCATTACATTCATTCAGTTATTAAACCGAAAATCTACTTCAATAATATATTGTACAAGCGTAAATGATAATTAATCCGGAGGCCTGACAGACAAATAAAAACAAATAAATCAAACGATGCTTAACAAGCACCACTCATAATGAGGAAATAAGTCACAAAATTGATAGGAGACTATAATACAGATGTCAAATCTGTGTATCGAATTGTATCCATCCAATTCGATTTGTAATTATCGTGTTAACACATATTCGGATAACGAGACAGACAATTTCTGGGAATAGATTTTGTCCACAATTTGATAGAAATCTACAAATTTGATGTATAGAAGATATACCAAATTTCAATCGTCTAGCTCAAAGCGTTTTTAAATTATCTTAGTCACAGACACTTTTTTTAAATGTGTTTTTCGAACTCAGGAAGGTTTAGAACATGGAGATTTGACAAAATTTCGAGTTCAAATCTTTTGATAATTACAACACTTAATACTTTGAATACGAGAAATTAAAGCCCCTATGTTTTTCCCCCTACAGAAAAGGCAGGGACTTATGTAATGTAATTTTCGAATTACAGAGGAAATGACAAATATAAGTAAAAAGTTTATCCAGGAGTAAAAGATATTAAAACAAAAAGTCATTATACCATCCAAGGTTAAATGGCGGAATTATCGCTAATCTCGTATAAACGTTTTTATGCAAATATATGCTACGAAAAAGTTGCATAGCAAAGGTTCAAAGAAAGGTTTGTTCTCTGAAGTTTTCATGCAAATGATGGATGAGCATAACAATGATCTGTGAAGGGCGCATGTATACAGCAAAAGTAAAAAACCGTTCCATTGTATCAGGTTGTTGCGACATTACACGCACTGTCGAAGTCTGATGCATCTGAGCAGATGCACGTTTTGGCGCGCTAGTTGACTTGTGACGGAAAGAGTGATTAAAAATATCTAAAGCTAATGCAGAATCTGCTGATTCAAAGCAGGTTGCTGTATCAAGAATAAGAGACAAGTTTCAATGGGAAAGTCGGTATAAATATTTTGTTTTAAAATATAATAAAAAAACGATTAAAAAATTCTATAAACGGTTAAAAATTAGATGAGCATTTTTTTAAAAATATACATTTAAGGAAAAAAAAAGCATAACTAAAAAATAATAACCGAAACTTTTAGTTAAACTTTCAGGTCAAATTCCTTTCTGATAAACGAAATACAAAAGGAAGTATTAAAATCATCATCATCAAAAAAAAAAAAAAAAAAAAAAAAAAAAATTCAAAGTTTTGATGAATTTTCGTTTCAGATCTCCCTGAAACCGACAATGCAATTTTGGAATTACGTCTGCCTGTCTGTAAACACGATAATTCAAAACTGCTTTGCGCTAGAAGTATGAAATCTGGTGTGTAGTCTTTTAGAAATGAACTCTAAGAGCACGAAATATGTACGTCTCGGAACAAGTAAACAAGATAATTCCGAAAACATTAAATGCTAAATATAAATATATACATTTGATACATACTGTTTTAAAATCTAAATTCTAATACATAGTTAAATTTTGAACCAAATTCGCCAACGGGTTGACCGTTCTGTAACATGCAACTCAAAAACGATTTAAACAAATAAAAGTTGATACGCGATCTAAGTACTTCAACATTAAAATGTGGTTTAATGCATTGAAAAAAGGTTACGAAACACAAAACGCTCATGCGTGGTACAATAAACAAAAATGCAAGTACTTGTGGCGTTCATGACCTTGCTCAACGTAAATAATTTTTATACTGGGGAGGAGATGGATACTACCTTTATTAGGGGGCATACTAGAAAATCCCGGAGAGGCATTCCCCCCCCCTTTTTTATTGAAACATTCAACAATTCTTGGAAGTCCGAATGACCTAAAAATATAGGTTCGAGCCTACATGCTATAGAAAATTCGATAGTGTACATGAGAATGCAAATAAACTGACAACAATTTGAATGTTTAGGCATCCCAGTGACTTTTTTTTTCCTTCCCTCGAACCAGTGTCATTTGGCTTAGTTGTGGTCATACTCAACCCCTCAACACAACTCAGAATTATACAATCTGTTTCTAGTACTTCAAAAAAAGATGCAAGCTAAACAAATTTAACCTGAATTCAAATATTCACGAAAATCAATCCGCTAGTAAGGTAATCGAAAAGGTGACAGACAATAATTCAAAAATGATTTCAAAGAACAGTACAAGCAGATGGAACACAGTAACCAGAATGCTCGCTCCTCGATCATCACGCTAAAGACAGTATTGACTACATGCGACAGCTTCGTCTTTTATAACAGTCTAACAGGATTGAAATTTTTTAAAAGATTGCGGGATCTCGGCTCTTAATTAAGATATAGCCATAATTTTTGTATTTTCTAGAACCTTAATTCTGATCGTCCCATTCGTCTTCTAATGTTCGGCAAGGGCTTTCTTCGAAGCCATCATTGCACGATAACCATATTATAGATTCGTAACAATATATCATGCTTTTTACGAATCACTTTCCTTACTTTACTATCATTTGTATTAAATAGACAATTCGCATATAACTTGGCCTATTTTCCTTTCATAACTCGAGGATTTTGTATACATATTTAAGATTCAAAGCTGGAAACATTTATTCCCTACGACTTCATGCCTTTAACCTAGAAAGAAAAGTTCGATCTAGAGAAAATCTAATTTGTTTGCCACCCATAAAACAGCTCGCATCTGAACTCCCATGCAGAAAGCATTCGAAAAAGGATTGCACTGAAAAATGTGGGTTACAGTTATCGTGTGGGCGGCCCCCGCAGGCAGCCCCATAAAAAGGCGATTTCATTAAGCGATACATTCTTCCGGTTCTCAGTCCGCTTTTATTTAGCAGAAGGAAAAATAAACGCATTTCTTTCCCCTTATCTCCGGGGAAGAATTTTATAGTCTCCACTAGAGACTCGAATCTAACCCCACAGAAAGTGAAAGAAGGAGAAACAGCAAAGAAAATTTTCTTCCATTCCACTGTTGCTCTTGTTTTCTTCTGAAACTAGTAAAAACATCCCCCCCCCCACACACACACCTCTAAGAGAAAAAGTTAAAACTGAGATTTTAAAATTCTTTTTTTTTTTTTCAACGTTTTTACATTTTGTAGTAAATTGTTAGAAAGTTACTGATGAATTTCACACTATTTTCACTTCATTTTTCTACGTGTTTCTGTTGTGTAATTCCAAGAGCAATTCGAGATTTCCTTGCAGAAACAGAATTAAATGAAAGCAACAATTAAAACAAATGAAACAAAATGAATGTTTTTAAAACTATATTATCATCTGTTTAAAACTGAAGAATGTATTTTAAATTCGTACCAAAATACAGCTAATTTTGGAAACATATAGTTCTCTCCAAAACTGACTAACATATAATGCATTTTTTCACAATCTTAAAAAAATCATACACTGAAATTAAATAGGAGGAATAATTCTGATATATTTAAATAATTTCTTTCGGAGATAAAGAAAGATTAATTAATTTTGGCATACAACAAATAAAAGAATTAAAAAACATAAAATCAGTTTATCAATTAGAGTATTCACACAATAAAAATTACACAACAGAATCGCACCAATTTAGTCTTTTTTCTCCCACTGATCTTCCCATGCTTCTTTCTTTTATTACTTTTTAAATGCAATATTTGTTTGTTATTTCTTTCTTTCTTTTATCTAGTAAATTTTGATATTTGTCAATTTTACAGCTTATTTAGAACAATTTCTGGATTTACTCCAAGTAAAAGAATCAACTAAACATCTTTTCATCAAGCTAAAGTGACGAGAAGGGAAATAAATAACCCTGAAAAATGATGTGGCTCTTTTACTTCCGGCATTTTTATTTTTTTTTTACAGATAAAAATTTTTTTTGCAACAAGTATCTTCATAGATTAGGCTTAAAAATTTGAAAATATATTTCATAGTTTTTTTCATATAAAAAATAAAAATTTATTTCATTATTTTTAGCATTATGCTAAAGTGATGAAATGGGAAATAAATATCCCTGAAAAATGATGCGGCTCGTTCATTTCCAGCATTCCATTTTTTTAGAGAAATAAAAAAATTTCTGCAACAAGTTTCTTGATAGGTTACGCTTAAAAACTTGAAAAATTTATTACATAAAATTTTTTTCATATACAAAAAATAAAAATTTTATAATTTTTTTAATAAAAACAACTAAAAAATTTCTAACAAATTAAAAAATAAACATTCAACAACTAAAAGATGCTTCTATTCATAGCAATCTAAAAAGAATCATGTCAACAGCTTTTAAAATAGACGATAGTGAAAAGCACCTAGTAGATATTTTTTATGCTATTTTTACCATTCAGATAAAAGAGGTATTCTCTTTTATACTTGCTGTCCCACAACTCAAAAGAAGTGACAGATATTTGGCTATTTCAGCAACTTTTTTCCTCTTCAGTGATTTAAATAAAAATGTATGCTATAAGATCGTTTAATGATAATAAAATGAAATGTATATATAGCAGAAAATTCCAAATCAATGCTTTACATCACACATGAAGTGTAATTAAGAATTAGTTTCTCAGCAGCTAAAATTTTATCTTTGAGTGGAAATACGTACTATTATTTTTAAAACAAATAAATTTATAGAATGCAATTAGAATTAAGATTTCAAAATATATTCAACAAATTTTTAAAGATTAATTTATGAAATATTGGATATGGCTTATTATTCTAGTTATCCCTATCAGAATATGAAAACATCTACAAATGGAAAAATATATAAAATTATAAACACCAGAAATTTTGTTTAAAAAAATTAATCATTAAAAAAAGAACGGATGTCAAAATTTCCCACTCAATTAGTATCACAATAAAAGCATGATTAATAAAAGAAAAATAAAGCTCGATATTCTAAAACTAAGGATTGTGCTGCCATCTATTGATAATTTAACTAAAAACATGTTCAACATTTTTTTTGTAGCGCCATCTACATTCAGTAAATAGAACTATAAGTATTTGCATGAAACGGAAATTATCTAGGCAAATTACGAGTTTGTTTTCTTGCATTTGTATGGGAAGCAAAAAATTCCTTTTCTTTAATAATTTTCACAAGCAGATAAAGTATAAAATTTTATAATACATATTTTGACAAGAATATTTTTCATTATCTGAACATTTATGAAATTCTCTGCATTTAGTAATTTAAATTTAAAAATTACTTTGAACCGTTTACAAAAAACAGTGCAAAATAAAAACCTGAAATATAAAATTTTAAAATTTTTATACTAAATTCCAAATTATACCCTTATTTTACATTATAAATATCAAAACTTGAAATATACAAGTAGAAATTTATAAAAGTTAAGGAATACTTTTCAAAATAAAGATGTAATAATTTTGGAATTTTTTGACAAATTATCAGAGACATTCATACTACTATTATTTAAAGAAGCTGGAGAAATTTTTAAACAAGTTTTAGAACAATTGAACTGATTTATTTCATTTCTTGGGAGATTTGAAATAAATATAAAATATGCAGACTGAAGGATAAGATGATTTAAACTACTAAATGTCATAAGTTCAGTTATCAGGATGCAATCATGAATGACAATTTTGTAAGACACAAAATGATGCATTTTAAATTTAAATTTAAAATAAAGATATAAAATCCTGATATTTACCCAATAAGCAAATGATCAACAAGAGTTAAATATTGGCAACTTTTCATACAGAGGAAAACAACACTTTGACAGAAATTTAGTAATTTGTTTTTAGACATTTACTTACAACTGGATGAATTGGAAATGCTTGAATTCAAAATTAATTTAAAACAAGTAACTTTACCTAAATGATTTTTGATAATCATTAAATGTACTGATGAAAAAATTGCAAAATCTAAATTTTATACAACCTCAAATACATTAATATTTGAATATAATATAATGATTAATTTAAAACAGAGATAATATAATCTTAGTTATACAAAACATGATCTCCAAGAAAAATTTTATTTTGTGATATGAGATTGTTTTAGGTCTCAGCCAGCAAATAACAGCACATAACAATTATAATACAATTTGGAACCAAATATATTTACAAAGCTGTTTCAATTGCATTTTATATTTAACATGTAGAGACAGTTAAGAAAAAATTGTGTAACACACTATAGAATTATTTTTAAATTATTTTTCATCAGTTTACAATGAGTTTGAAGATGAAATGATAAATAACTTAAATCATATGATGTGCATTTTTAAAAATCCATCAGCAATAAACATAACATTTATTGACTTTTTTAATAGAGTAATACACAACATAATGATCACACTAAACAGTCTGGAGTAGTAATTGAATCCATTTCGAGAATTAAAAACTAAATAAATTACTTGCTTCCTTGTCATTTTGCTTCACCTAAATAATGGCCTAGGCTTAATAATAATAGGCTAATAATCTTTCTTGCATAACTTAGAAAAAAAATCCAATTTCATTTCATTTTTTAAAAATTAAATTCATTTAACCAATCCTTTTAACAAGGTTTAAAATTCTTCCATACAATTCCTTTTTATAAAAATATAAAAATGAAACATACCTAGATGATGCATTATATAAAAATTGACAAATTTGAATTCTTTAACAAATTTCAAATGCTAAACATTCATATAAGAAAAATTGTTTGCATCTTTGATTAAATATCTTAACCTAAAAATTCCGACCACCCTTTCTAATTATTAAAAGCAGCACTTCAATGAGAAAATGAAGTGAATTTTAAGCAAAAGATTGTAACATAAGGAAGTAAGTGAGTTAAAAATTTCACTAGTACTTACATGTCTTGAATGATGAGAGCAAGGATTTTATGTCTAAGGCATGATAAAAGGAGTATACAGATTTTCCCATAAGCTCAGAACTTTTGTATCCCAGAAAATCAGTTACTCTAAAGAAGAAAAAATATTTATTACAATGTAACAAATATAAGTAGTACCTATTTAACAATATGAATAATTATAATTCTTCCACTTTTTCTACCTTTACACAATTCTAGCAAATGCAAAACTATTAAAATACATTACTTTCACTGAGGTAATTCAATTTTCCACATCAAAATCTTTCTGGGAAATTTATTTATTTATAATCCTTAGAGGAAGGGGAGATCAGGAACTGAATGATATTCTATAGCAAATGTGTTTATGTGATTTTGTTCAATAAGAAAAGAAAAGTTCTGTGATTTTGTTCAATAAATAAAAAATATATTTTATATATATTATTATTTATACTTGACCACTTTTTAACCATTTCTCTAAATTATATTTTGTATTAAGTGAGAAAGATACTTTGAAAGAAATTAAGATAGCAAAAACCACATTATATTAAAATAGATTCGTTGATAAATTACCATCAATTTTAGAATTAAACTATAATTACATATCGGCCAAAGACTGGGATAAATATGTACTTACTTTTCATCAATATATGTAAACTTCATGTCTGGACTATGTCTGCTGATGAAGATGTCTTTGTCTAAAGGCACATCAATATGAGCTGGATGTGGAATGGGTTGCCCAATGATCAACACAACAAAGGCTGGGCATTTATCAGCATCTAGCCAATCAGGTTTACCCAATTTGTGACCAATGTAATGAATTACCTAAAATATTGATGAATTTTAGTTAATGTTCTACAGATAAGAATTCCATGTATTAAGCATATAACTAAGATACAATTTATAAAAAAAATAATATTACTGGCCAAAAGATTTTGAAAATGAATAAATCATTTCAGCATAATTTATCTGGCTTATAATTCAAAAATTTAAATATGATAAGCTAAATACTTCAGGTAAATATTAAAAAAAAAAAGATTAAACAACAATAAGGTAAATGACCAAAATTCACTAGTTAATATCAAACTTCTCACAAATTTTAAGCAAGTAATATATGCTTTATAAATGCATTTTTATAAAGCATAGAATAATTAACATATAAATATGAACACAATCTTCTGATTTGTATATTTTGAAGATAACAATAGTTTAAACATTGCAAGTATAACCAAAATGTTTCATAAAATTTTCAGCATATTTAGGGAAAAAAAATTAATATCTAAAAGTTTTATTTTAATTCAAATTATTGTATGGAATTTGGAGGAAAGAAAAGGAAAAAGTGAAACTTAACTTGAAAGCACTTTTCAATAACTTAATCATTACAAAGTATTTAAAAATTACAGAATCTCTCCCCATTGACAACAAATGAATAAAAATACTTTTGATTAATAAAAAAGGCGTAGATTTTATTAAACAATTATAACCATTTTGTAATAATAATAACATAAATTTTTATAATACTTTTATAAAAATATTTCTTATTTACTTTAGGAATAAGGTGTATGTGATTTTAAAAGTTAGCTATGTGTAAAAAGCTTAAAAGGCACCTGGAATTAAAAGTAGTAGACAAAACAACTACAGTTTCACAAGTTACTTTTTCGTTAATTTTTTTTTATTATTATTATGTTCACAATAAAAATAATAGAATCTGAATTATTTCTAAAAATATATTACTAAAAGCAAAATACAAAGTAATAACACATTATTAAACATTTCAATAAAATAGCAGACTATTGTGCATAATTTAGCATATTTATTAAAATATAAATGAGAGAAAAACATCGCAAATATAGTTTAAACAGAAAAATGTTAAAAAAATTCACAAGTAAAGAAATTATTAAGAAAGATTTATAGTGTGTTATGAAATATTATATTAACTATATGTAACATAATTCAGAAAGGAAAGGAAAGTGAAAAAAAAAGTGTCTTTGTATTTATTCAAATACATTCATTCTTATAAAAAACATCTTAAAAAGCAGATATATTTGTTTGAAAATCTAGTATATATATATAAATGCAAAATTACAGAAAAATAATTTGTTTTATGTTTTGCTTTATTTGCTGTAGTATTTTCATTTGTCATTGTTTGTAAAAAGAAAGATAATGTTTATTATATAATTGCAAAATTCTACAGAATATCAACTTTCTTATTATTACAGTGTGTAATTACTAGTGTAAATTACAGATTACTAGTGTACTAGTAGTAATTACCAAGGTGTAACTAATTATAGAAAATGAAGTTAAACTCTAATAATTCAAATACATGAAAGAAGAAAAAAAAATGATAATTCTAAAATTCTTACTTTAAATCAAGTAACAATCTTATTCTGTGAAAAAATAAAATACTTTACATTTTATTATTAAAAATATAAATCATGCAAATTATAAAACAAATTATGTATACTTTGTTTCTAAACATTCATATACAACTAAAATCTGTTTTGTAACATTCAGATTAAGTCATAACTTTCATATACTACTAAAAAATTTTTTATCAACAAATGGAAACATATGAAAAATTGTGTATTATCATTTGTACAAAAAATAAAAAAAATTATGTATGCTTCTTTTTATAAATGACATAACTATGGAATTTAACATGGAAAAGAAAAAAATTCAGTACAAAGAAAAAAACTTTTCACATCAAATAGACTTTGCAATAACTAGCAAACATAAAAATAAAGGAATCTTTATATGATGATCTAATTACTTGATATGTGGCTGATTTGAGATTGACAGCTCTTCCTCTCGTTTTGATTGTTGATTTCATACGAACAAAAATGGAGAAGTAATCTCCTTCTGGAGTAGAGCCATCTTCTTTCAAAGGCACTTTAGCAGTGAGAATGGTCTTGATTTCATCATGGTCACATGGATGAGAAAATTCATACACACTCTGCCCCAGCATTTCAACCTATGATAAGAAAATTAGTGTTGATGATTGTTCATTCCATTTTTAATATTAATAATGGATTTTGGAAATAACACAAAAAAGAAAACATGCTTTTAAAAATTAAATCAAAATCATAACCATTCTTCTGTAGAATAAATAAAGTTAATTATACATATATGCTTTGAGAATATTATTTCCCACTATTTAATTAGATCATTTAAGATTTCAAATATTACTATAAGTAAAAAATAAAATACATTTAAATCCAGAAAAGGGAATTACAAAAATTAATAAAAAAATAAGAAGAATTTAGGAGTTTAAATTCTTCAGATTTTGTCATCCAATAATATATTACTTTTCACAAATCTAATGTTCTAAAAAAAAATTATTTTATCTAGCATTTTTTAGCAAGTTTCTAATGGTATATAATCATAATATTATTTAGACATTCAGTTCATATTTAAATATTTAATTACAAATTGTAAACTTGCAATACAAATTCTGTATTGAAATTCTAAATTAATTTCACATTGCTTAAATGTTTGAAAATTAAAATAAAGAAATTACGCTGCCTTTAATTATAAATAATTAGTGAAAAAAATATAAAATAATACGAAATATACATACATGAAAAAATATAATAACAAATACATTTTCATGTCAAATAAAAAATTAGCTAAAATGGGGAGAGATATTTTTAAATTTATGAAAGTGTTGTTTGTAATATGTAATAAAAATTCATTCATAAATAGCTTTTATAAAAGGCACATTTTAAAACAAATATTAGACAATGACATCTACCTGTGAAATGCCAATAAACTGCTCAACATTTTCTGATAAATAAATAACATCTCCTTCTTCTGACAAAACCAAGATAAATCCATCAAGATGAGAGGATGAGAAAGAATCTATTGTGGAGAGCTCCTCTTTTTTGGAAGCTGAGACAAAAAAAAATTTTTAATACACAAAGAAACACATTAATATACCAACAAAAATAATCATAAATTAAGTAAGGAAAAGAAAAAATATATTTTATAAATAACATTATTCCAAAATATTGCGATTACTCAAGCTGATTTCAAAGATTATACTGATTTATTTCATGCAATTTTTTGAATTCATAGAATTAAATAAATAAATAAAATAAAAAATTAAACTCAGTGACCAAGGCCTACAGTGCCCATATCTGCTTTCTTGACCGAAGGCCCTGGGATGCAAGACATATGTCCCGGTTAGGTGGTGGAACCCCCCAGTGTTTAGTTCTCAAGCAGGCTTGGTCCTCAGTTTATCGCCCTACTGAAGGGATGAAAGGCTGAGTCGACCTTGCCCACTTTATGATTAATTAAGTAAAACTTCATAAATAACATTTTTTCTTATAAGAAATTTAATCAACATATGAAAAATTTTCACCATTTTTTCGTTTGATTTCTTTTTTTAAATTTCACAGCACCAATAATGATCTGACAAATTCTTCCAGCGAAATTTTATTCATATCGTTTTTTCCAAAAGTGTTATTTCTATTTATTTATTTTGACTGTGATGGAGATTAATTTATGAGGTATTTTTTAATTAAGGGGGGGGGGAGATGAATATGTCATTCTATCTTTCTAAATAAATCAACTAAGTAGTATTAATTTTTCAAAATTGTCAAAAAAATTAATTTGTTCTGTTATAAAGATTAAATTAAAATTATCTGATCAAAGCAAGTGATGAAGTGATGTAACGTCAACTGATTTAAATAATGCAAGTTTTTTTACATTCAATGTGACCGATTTACAAGAAAGAAATTTCACTGTCAACATATATGAGATATGAGCAACCATATAATGAAACAAGTGTTTTTTTTTTAATTTTTATTTATTTATTTTTTTGTACACTGATTGTAGAAAAAGTTCCTAGAAATCAAGCTCATTTAATTTTTAACCCTCACAATAGAAATTAAAAAATTAAAATGTATATTTTTTCAGGTGAGAATGCAAAGATTTATTTCAATGTTTAGAAAGTAATCTAATATATATATATATATGTGTGTTCGGTGTGTGTTTAATTAAAAAAAATGTTACTTATTACAATTTCATGATCAAAATCTACATAGAATATTAAAAAAAAGCCTCATTATATAAGAAAGCAAAGGACTAATTGGAGTATTTTATTAGAGTAGGATGTCTTAAACCAAATTCTTTTCAAATACTCAAATGATTACTAAATGCACCACAAAATAATAAAATATTAATTATTTTACATAATACATAACAATTTTATCCCAGAATATTTAATTCATTTTAATGTTATGTAACTTTTCTCAACTGCAGCCGTAATTAATATCATAAAATAATTAAATAAATGATTATAAAATACATCTCAAAGCATTAAATAATTATTATTAAACATATCAGCATTTTATTCTTGAATATTTAACAGGCTGTAATGAAACACTAGGGTGCTGCACCTATACTGGGCAAGTACAAAAAAGTTGAGTATCAAACCAAAACTATTATAAAATCACAGTTCAATATTATAATTGTGATTAACGAACAAATTGGACAGATGGATCGGGTGGGTTGAGGTTTTTTCATACTATTCGGGAGGGGGAGGGGGAGTGAGAGTGCGAAATAGTAGAATCGCTCTTACGAATCAAGAGTTGAATCATCTGTCTGATTTTGAGGTATCCGACGGTGAGTCTCATGACGGAGGTCTTGTCGAGGGTCGAGGCAACCCCTTGGGCGAGGGGCAGCTGCGCCGACAGATCCGAGAAAATTTCCGATTCCTTGCTGCGCCGGCATCGAGCGGCATCTCGGGATTTCTCTTTGCGTTTCTCGGAATTTCTGGAAGAAAAAAAATAAACAGATAAACAGCTGATTTTTTGAAATTTGCTATTCTTTACAAATTTTGATTTAATTATTTTTAAGTTAATACACCACTTCACAAAATTAGAGAGATTTGTGATACTGACAACTAGATATGGAGGGGGGAAAAAGAAATTCTAATCTTCTAAAATTTATAATAACATTTTTTTTTTGTATGAAATTTTTTTCAAAGAAATAAATATGCTTTCATAATATATAACTTTAGAATTCTTTGGTTCGTATATATGGTTTGTAAGGTATGATTGTAATTGAACAAGTCTTCTATCCATAAGATTGTATAGCTGTAACTAACAGGCAGACTGATTCAAAAACCTGTAGACAGACAATTCAAAGAAACAAGCTGAAACATTCCGAATAAATAAATAAATAATAAAAATATTTTCCAAAAAATTTCAGTTAAAGAAATTTTTGGAAAATAGTTTTTTTCAAATTTTTCAAATCGGAACTCCCACTCCCTCTTTCAAAATTTTTTTTCAATCCCAAATTTTCCGAATTGGAAAATATTTTTTTCAAATTTTCAAAACTTTCCACTAAGGAATATTCACATTAGTACCCAAATGTTTGAACAGATATACAATAAATAAATGTGAGTTATTCTAATATTTTGGAACATTATGGCATTACAAAGAATGCCAATTGAAGCCCTAAAGCCTCCTAGTGTGTTTTCCCCCCCTACTTTTTTTGGAAGGGAGGGGAGAGGGAGGGATCTTTGAATTGTCTATTCGCAAATTTTCGAATCAATCTGCATTTTAGTAATAATAAGTCTAGTGTCTCTGGCACCATTCAAGACGGTGCACCATTTCAACGTTTTATTTATTATTTTTTTAAATTTTGATTGTTATAAATACCAACAGTGTAATATGAAGACGTGATTAATTCTCAGGAGAAACTGAAGGAGGAGGAGACATGGGGGTGTAATCGTCTAGGGTACCAGCAGGACAAAATATTAACGTGTTTACGTTATTTTTTGGAATAAAAACATCACGAAGGGCGAAAGAATGGTATTTTTACTAAATTTTATTTGCTATATTTACTACTAAACGACTGATGACGACAGAAGCGAAAAATTTACATCACGCTCCGATAGTCTGTTACCCCCCCCCCCCCTCCCACTCTCCATTCTCAGTTCTTGAAAACAAAGTAACAAAAATTGCACAATCGTATGGATTTCTCTCTCTGACTATTTCAATCATCATTCATGCGGCCGTTCGTAACAAACTACGTAACCATCAGTTACAAATTTTAAAGTTTCAAATATCTTTCGGTTATCTGATTAAGTTTTGATCCCCTCTCCTTCCTTCTATTCATTTTTTCAACTTTTTTTTAATTAATTAAAACATTAAAACACATTAAATAATTTTTAAAAAGAAGATAAAATTCTATCACACGCCCAATCAGAATATCCAACATCCAATCTCTGCTGAGGGAATAATTATATGCACAACAGATGCGCAAACAAAGTTCAAGGCTTCTTCTCTGCGAGAAGGGATTGGTGCAAGAGATGAAATTCACAAAGTATGCTTAAAAAAACAATTTTTCCACTGCAGCGTGAATTGAAATTTGAGACTCTTTCCATTCATGGTTCGATACTTCATTTAAGATAAAATTTCAATAATGCGAGGATTGCGATGTCCAAACTGCCCAAGGCACAGTTTTATAAAAAAGTCCTCATAGTCCAACATAGCGCACATTTTAACTTGGCAATGTTTTACTAAATAGGTTTATAAAATTGAAACTGCAGAGGTTCGAAATAGAAGCAGTCGCCAGGATAACAAGCACAGATTTTAACATGAAAATGTTTTATTAAATAGGTTTAAATTTAAGTTTTAGAATTTAAACTGCAGAGGGCGAAAGGAGGAGGTCGTCAGGATAACAAAGCGCTCATTTTAACATGACAATGACTTTACTAAAAAAAGGTTTATAAAATTTAAACAGCAGAGGGTCGAAATGGGGGACGTCAGCAGGATGGGATAATGTGTTGAAAACTGGGACTGCTCCAGCTAATTCCGGATAAGTCTTTCTTTAATCATTTACACTATGGGGTTCCGAATTTTCAAATATTGCGATCCATTTTTCAGAACGCGAATCTAAAGGGACCAACTTCGTCTTCGACTCGCACACTTTTTGCAGAAATTAACAGCATGCATTCCTCGCGATAGACTTATTTATGGCCTGAGAAAAGTACTTTTATGATGGAGGAAAAAAACAATTTTTAATTTAATTTTACAAAAAACCTTTTTTTATGGTAGGTTTGACGAAGATTTTAAGTGCATTTCAAATATCTGCAAATTGTGGAAAAATATATATTCAACTGACCAAAAAGTGACTCGAGATTTATAATTTGAGCAGCCTGATTTATAGTAATGACAGTATGACGCGAATATAATGATAATCAATCATATTATAAGAGTATTAATTAAATTTACTTATCATAAATAGATGAGATCTTTTACCTATTCTAAGCATAATTAAAGATGGAACAGAAAATTTTTCCATTTTAATTCAAGTTAGTCCGTATATTGCGGACATCTAGTCAAGTAAATTTTAGTAATAATTATTAGGTAAAATTTGATATAAAAATTTACAACGTTCTGTTATAATATTTTAAGGAAATAAACCACATAATTTTTTTTTTTTTTTTTTTTGTACATTTACTCAACCAAATTTTTAAGTAATGAACATTTTACTAAATTACGCCACGATTTTAAATAACTTAATTCTGATACACATTTAAAATAGTTTACAGCTAGACAGACAGTAGAAGTGTCTCTAAGAATTGAAATAAAAATGAATTAAACAAGATTTATGAAAAAAAAAAAAAGATATTGTCAACAGAAAACAATTGAGACTTTATTTTTATTACCGAGATAAAATAAGAGCTGCAACACGCACATTTTATATTCCTTTAGGCTACAATAGAAAGTCAAGCCACGATTCAAATATCAGAAATATATTGTCTATTCTGATAAAATACTGTTTCACCTATAATAAATATGAATACATGACACACTTAAAGTCATTTTATTACTTGAAGTTACATTTAAAACTAGCAGGAGAGATATTCTCGAAACTTTATCGCATACTCTCTAATAAAGGTGTTATACCTCCTCCTTCCGGATTAAACTGTGGGCTTTGAGCAAGGACGTGAACATGATGAGTGCTCAGATTTTTATTTTCAGTGTCCTGCATGAAAATTTCTGTTTTGTATTAAAAAAAAAAAAACTGAATACGTATTTTAGTAGTTGTTTTCCCCCGTATTCGAGCCAAAATTCGAAACAGAACTACAATTTTAGAAATGAAATCACATATAAAATTTCCAAATTCATTTAAGCCGTCGCGTTTCTATGTTAAGTGCAAGCACAGATCCACAGAGTGTCAACATTTTAATGAATTTGATAGAAAATTTGATACGAATTTACACTTTAGATGCTAGATAAATGAATTTATTTGAACTTTTGGATTTCCTGTAAATGTGTTTAATTCAAAATTAGATAGAAATCTACAAATTTGATGTAAAGATAACATACCAAATTTCGCCCATCTAGCTCAAACCGTTTTTGAGTTAACGTGTTCACAGACAGACATACTTCCAAAAATATGTTTTTCGGTATCAGGGAGTTGGAAACGTACAGATTCGTCAAAACTTCGAATTTGAATTTTTTTGACAATTACAATCATATTTCTTATCACATTTCATATACATAATAAACATATACATTTCAATACATGATAAGAAAATAATAATGTCCATTAATTCTTTGTAATCAAATGGCTCCTCTCAGACATATTCAAGACGGTGCATCAATTTGATGTTTTATTTATTTATTTTCTAATTTTTATTGTTCAAAATATCTTTAGAGAGGTAAGAAAATGCAGATTAATTTTTCGAGAAAATTCAGAATAAACAAATGCTTTATGAAATGAATAATTATTCGTCGAGTTACTTTCCCAAAGAGTTAAGATTTTAATTCAAATTTATTCAAAATTATTTAACATGTCTATTAAATAATTTTGAATAATGTTTGCAAATATTTGTTTTAATTAATTAAAATTCTTTGGAAACATCTATTTTTCAATAAATTGTTGACACTACGTCATATATAATGCATCTTTAAGAAGTGAATAATATTTAATACAAAACTAAAACGTGAATAGTTTTTAATCTTTTATATAAAGATGTAAATCAATGGACGTTGATTAGCAGAGGAGGAAAAATAATCTTCAGTCATTTTTTGTTTGTATTCCTACGCAATCAGCTGTAATATTACGTAGACAAAAACTATTAACCACAAAGAAATTTTACGCTCGGTTGTAAGCGGGATTTAAGAAAAACAACATTTCGAAAGTTGAAAAGGCTCGTCGCTGATTGGCACGCATTATGGAGGTGTGTTCACGCCTGGAGGCAGCCAGGTTGAATACAAAGTAGCCACTAGACAAACCGCAAATGCGTGGTTTCGCAATCGGTTACAATAATTCCGAGAAGCATTTTCGAAGAAAACCTGATGGGAAAGGGGTCCTTTAATAAAAGGGTTCGACTGAAATTCCAAATAGATCCATAATTCATGTCACGTAAGGGATTATGTTTCAGCCAGGTAATATACGACTAATTAAATATTATCTAATTCGAAGAAGGAAATTCGATCCCTTATTTGGTAAAAGAAAAGTCGTAATGGATACCATTCGAGTCCATTAAAATACGTCGCCTGATATTGAATACACCTGCGCATCTAGACAATTTTTATAGCTTCCAGAAACAGACAAACAGGAATTTTGCGATTTAGAATTTGCATAAAACGCAACATGTTAGAAAAAAATCGTTATATGATCTCCGAAAGGCGGACATAATTACATAATTAGTGGGGGGGGGATAGTCGTAAGCAGAAATGATTAAAATTATGAAACGATCGTTTATATTTCGTCACTTCGCAAATTTTCACTTTGTGGTATACGAAAAATGGTGTGTTTCCGACAAGGCAGACTAGGTACCTGCCTATGGCCACAATACTCATAGACAATCACAAGCAAGTTAAAAATATTATTTTCCTAGTAGCCAAATAAATTTGTAAAAATTACTAATTCATTGAACGATAAAATATTAGGATAATATTAACACTACTATATCAAGTATAATTGACCAGGTTCTTATATGTAACATATATATTAGTCATTAGAATATCTATAAATAAAAAAACCCTTTGATTTAATAATATTATGTACAAACATGGCTGCCACAGTAAACCAAGTTTAATTGCCGGCAACTGGGTCATAATAGAATTTTTTTTAAATTCATTTTTACCAAGTTAACAAATAAAAAGAAGATAGCTCTAAAATAAACATTTACATGTTAAAAAAACATAATGAAATACGAAACTAAACTAACGGGTGTTTTAAGGAACTCAATACACACTGACTAGAATCACAATATGTCTAATATTACCACTGCATACGAAGTGTATAAAAAGAAAGCATTGCAATCATTAAAACATTCCGTCCTTGAGAATTTGATGAATTTTTACGTTTCAAACTTCACTTGAATCCGAAAAGCATATTTTTAAAATTATATTTGAGTAATTATGTTTTCGGTGAACACAATAACTCCAAAACGTTTTGAGAAATTAGGTGTATGGTATTTATACAAATCAGTGGATTTGATATGGTTTGGTTTTATGGCGTAAAAGACATATTTGTCCATTCTGCACCAAACACGTGATTTGAAAAAGTTTTCCATGCTTTTCAAAGAGACAAAAGGCTAAAAAACAACTTAGGAAGAACGGGGGGGGGGGCAAATCTGTAGGTTTCTAACAACTTTTTAAATGAAATGCATTCATAGGAAATTGTCTGTTTTGGCTATGAGAAGAGAGGTAAGCATGACGACAACTAAACTAGAAGAGGAAGAGATATAAAACTTGGTATACAATTTGAACATCTAAAGTGTCAATCCTTTTCAAGTCTCGAATCAAATCTGTTAAAGACGCAATTGTCTGTCGGTTTGTACTTTCGTACGCATATAAACACAACTTAAAATTTACCAAACGCAGTGGCTTAGATAAATGAAATTTGATATGTAACATATTACTAAAATTGTAGTTATGTTTCAAATTTCGGTTTCAAACGGTGGAGAAAGAAAAAAAAAAAATAGTTACAAAAGACATATTCGGTTCCTTACACTACACAACAAAACGCTTTTATGTGGGACCCTAAAAATAAAAATCAGAGCACTCGTGGCTTTAAACCGTTTCGGTTAAGGTTTACAATTTTTATGTAAACGGAAGGGGGTATGAAATATTTATGAAGAAGTACTAAAAGAAAATATCGGGAAGAACACTTCTCTTGACTAAATTTTGGTTTAAGCAATTAATACCAGCATTAAAGTGTCATTTCCATGATAGTTTAATATTTATAGCAAGAGCACCAACAAAATTAAAACGCTTACACAGATAAAGGTCTTTATGTTCCAGGAATCTTATTTGATTTATTAATAATACGTTTTGATGATGCATGAAATCTTTTATAAGCCAAACTTCATAATTTTGAAAAACAAAAACGACATCGTTCATAGTTTTCTTCACATATACCAAACTAATGGAAGAATGCTTGATAGATACGATATATTTAATTTGCAGATAACTCGCACACATACCGAACTTGTGTAATCGGCTATCTATGCCATAATCCTCTCATTCTGAAGCTGTCAAAGGGTTTTCTGCAACATAATTTTTGTGATTTTATATAATTAGGATAGGGAAAGGTGAAAACCAACTAAAAAGGAGAAGATGAATTTCCCATTTTAAGAAGCTCTTTACTTTGGAGATAAAGATGAAAAGTTAAAATAGTCAAGACAATAAATGGCGATTAATAAGAGAAGTCAAAACACCTATATCTTTCTCAGCCCACTCGTCCTATCCCCAAATTAAAGAATCAGAAAAAATCATGACTGCACAGGAAATCTACAGTTCATAAAAAATTCATATCTAATACTGAAGGGTTTTTTGGGGTGGGGAGGGCTTGTAAAAGTAGTCGCATCATTCTTAAGAAAAGTGAATCGTGAATTCTATCAACAAATATTTAAGATATTATGAAAGCAAGAAACAACAGCTTTTCTTTCGCATATAAATGCATATAATCGTTATATAAAATGAATTTAAATGTCTTTGATATATTTGCACCTACTAAACATTTTGTGTTAAATTTTCTTTAAATTTCATAAACGCCGAGATTTAAAAACTCTGAATTCAATAATGAGACTACTTAGAAGTATAAAAAAAGTAATGTAAACCCTTAGACTTCCATTTAAGGAAAAAAAAAATCTTTTGAAAGTTTTTTTTAAATCCAAGCCCCCCCCCCCCTTTTCCCCACGTTAAATGCGTTAGAGAAGCTCTGATAATTAGGTTACATTTGATCATAATCATATTATAAGAAAGGAGGAATTTACAGTGAAGGGACTTGTATTTCTCTGGTACAAGTCGCTGGGTTTATTAGCTGGTAATTTATTTAAGTAAAAGAACGAAAAAGAAAAAAAAATCATTTTTTTTTTTATTTTCTTGTATACGAAGTACAGAGAAAGAATTGTAAGCGTCAAAAAATTCGAACTCGAGATTTTGACGAATCTCTCCGTTTCAGATCTCTCTGAGTTCAAATAATGTTTTGGGGAAATGTGTGTGTGTGTGTCTGTCACAAAAGATGCCTCAAAAAAGCTTTGCGCAAAATAGTTGATAATTGATTTACTGGTTAATCTAGTCTTCATACAAGAAGTGTACATTTCAATAAAATTTTGAGCAAACTCTTTTCCGAGGAAGTCCATCTGTCCGGCATCTCGAATATATATTAACACGATAACTACAAAACGAAGATGGATAGATGGCTAAAATTCGGTACGCACACTTAACATCTACAGTGTAGATACATGTCAAGCTTTGACCCAAAATCCATAAGGATCAAATTTTGTGACTACAGGTGTAGCTTTGTGTCAAATTTTTGTTTCGATCAGTTCGGAAAAACGTGTTTAAACCAAAAATTCGACTTTCCTATACTTTTATCCGCACGCCAGGGATTAATCGCCAAAAAGCTCGCCAGAGATCACATGATAGATTCAATAAAAATGCTAAATTCACGGCATAGATTAATATTTCATAACTATTGGTCGCTATCGACATACAAGCAGATTCTTCAAATTCTACTAATCGAATGTTTTAGATGATTACAATATTTTCTTTTTCTATATAGAAAAAATAAAAAATAAAGTAAATTATTTTATTAAAAGTGTTAAATCCTTGAAACAATCGGATATTTCAATCCTAATTTTTAAGTAGAACATACTTCATTCGTAAAATAATGAGTGAAATAACAAACGGCAATCTCATCTAAATTTATGAAATTAAAAACTGATGGAAAAGAACGATAATGGAAAAGATGTTTATCATTGACTTTGTATTTAAAATATTAAATGATCATTATTTTTGCATAGTAATGCTATTACCACTGAAAAAGTATATTAAGATTTTAATATAATACACCTAGAAATTTAAACAACAAAGTTCCATTATTAAAAAAAATTCCATTGAAATCTTATAAAAATTCTTACTCTTTGGATCTCATATTTCCAATTAGTTCTCTTTTAATCCAGTAGAGGTCAAAGCTTGGTAATTTCCTTTTAACAAAGCATTTCCCATGCTATAAATAAGAGACGTGGGAATCGACAGAGCCCTATTTCGGCTATTTGTTTTAGCTAGATTTAAGAGGGCAGCCCTAAGATTAGATTGTGTCAACTCATTGTCGGGGTACCACTCGGAGCCATCGCTCCATTAACTAACATTCGTTAAACTGGTTAAAACTTTTTATCTTTCGCCTTTCCATTTAATACAGTTAGAATAAATGGCGTAACAGTTTTCAGTAACAAATTTATTTTGAGACACTGAAGAGAAAGGTTGATTTAAAAAAAATCAAAATTTAAAAAATAAATGCTGAACAATAGCACGATTCGAAAATTGAGGCACAACAAATGGGAAATCAGAGAGGAATGGAATCTTCGAAACTTTCTCACATATTTTCCATAAAAGTAATATCCGCTTTCACATTGCATAAAATTGTGAACCTTAGAAAAAGTAGTTTTGGAACAAAGAAGTACTCAGATTATTATTTTCACAGTTTTATGTGAGTTTTGTCATTCGTAATATAGTAAAGGTTTTTGTAGATTGATTGAAATTAATATTTGATATAGAGCTAAATTTTAACGACAAGATTATATATCAAATTTCATTATTTAGATGATTGCATCTTCGACCGCTTATATGCATGCAAAAGAACAGACCGGTCGATGATCAATTCTTAAGACGGATTAGGTTCAAAATTTGACAAGAATCTACACTTTAGATGCTAAATGTATATACCATCCATCTAGATCTTTTAGGCTTTGTATTTATCGTGTTTACCTGTACTCGAAAAGTTAGACAGACAGACAGCCTTAAGAAAAATAAATTTCATCCAATTTTTTTTAATTGCAATTTGGTGTAAAGACCATATACTAAATTTCATCTGTCTGTTTTTGAGTTAGCGTGTTCACAGCCAGACATAATTCCAAAAAAGTGTTTTTCGAATTCAAGAAGGTCTGAAACATAGAGATTTAGCAATTTTTTTTTAATTCGAATATTCAGACGATTATAATACTTTCTTTTTGCTTACTAGGTATACGGGGAAATAAAAATGTTGAATTCAAATAATGGAAATGAAAATGGTACATTTCTTGGGATTGTTTCTTTTTTTCCCCCTGAGCAACATAATTGATAAGTCAAAATGGTCTTTTTACACATATATATGAAATATTTTAAACAAGCCAAAAATTGCCAAATTAAGGGTTATAATGAACTCGAATTTGTCAGCATAGTGGCTGCAAATTTTACATTAAGGTTAATTGGGGTTCCCTTTTTCAAAACGGCCAGTTCAACGCACGTGCATGTTTTACATTTGCTTCCTTCTTTTAAATATGTTCTTTTCTTAAAGGCTGAGCGCATTATTTTGGAATTTCATCAATCTCAGTTTTCATCCAATTATTCAGTAGTTTTTACATGTTATTTAACAACGGCAAAAACTTTTGACTCGATAAAAAAACACTTAAGAGAAAAATTCTTAACATAAAAATAAAAAGAACTTTAGTGGATTTTTATTTCGGGTCTGATGATTCTGGGACCATTTTAAACTCGTTAGAAATTAGATTGAGAGATTCTTTTTTATGCATAATGGCATCACGGATATTTAGATAAGTGCACAAAGATGCTTCGTTACAGCGATCAAAAAGAACTAAAAACAGTGTCTAAAAGGAAGTCTACTCATCTTTTTTGCATTCCAATTAAATTTTATAGCAACCAACGAACTATTCGAGAATAATGAGGTATGGAAGAAAAAGACTAGATGAAAATGTTAATTAAATACAGTATTTTTCAGTAAATCTTATGCCATATTTTGAAAAATATGGCATAAGATTTTAAATTCTTTAAATGTTTATACTCTACTGAATTTCTTTTCCAAGATTATTACTGGCAAGCAGTTTGAATATGAGAGAAAGAAAGAAAGATTGAAAAAGCAATCGGATATGCGCAAAACAGGATGGTAAGGAATGACCTTGTATTGCATCAAAGAGAATGCAAGGTCAATGATATTTATTATTACCTGAAAAGGCCTTTTAAAAGCTTTATTAAACCGACATCTTTTAAACTTAATTCATATTAATTTCATTTTTATAACTAGATATTTTTTGGTGAAAAAGAAATGCATAAAAATACTCGATTCAGTGCAATATTCTGCGGATAAAAAAATAAAAATAAATTTAAAAAAACATTAAAAACATAAAATAGTACGAGATGTTTTTTACTTCAAAAAAATTTATGTATTAATTTGTTGCTTTTAGTTGACATAGGAAAATTCCATGCCATATATAGGAAGATATTGTATACAGGCAGATAAGTATATGAGAGTTTAAAATATATCATTTCTAAAAGAAAAAAAAAAAAAAAAAAAAGAGTATTGTTTGCCAATGGATTCTATAACCCTCCTCGCTTTTGCTCATATGTTAGCATGTATTTAATTCGACAAAATAGGGGTGACAGGAAAGATGAAAAGGAGATGTTTTCATTTAACATTAAGGTAAATTCCTGAAATGCGCTCATCCTTCCACGTCTCACCCCTTAGTGAGACAGAATCGTCTCAGGATGCTGAAACGAACAGTACCTACATATCTGGCATCTAAAACAATAAGCAAAAATTATGTATTATGCACCGAATATGTAGACATATTCTCCCTCACTTTAAGTCTCTATTTATACGATCTTATTAAAATCACCTAATTTATTCAATATTTCAGATATAGTAAGTATGGGCAAAAATGAATATTAAAACTGTTTGATGGAAGACCA
Source organism: Argiope bruennichi (assembly GCF_947563725.1). Classification (NCBI taxonomy): domain Eukaryota; kingdom Metazoa; phylum Arthropoda; class Arachnida; order Araneae; family Araneidae; genus Argiope; species Argiope bruennichi. The sequence goes on along the minus strand of NC_079156.1, from coordinate 26,745,104 downwards.
GTAAATCTTCCGGATTAATAATTATAAAATGATTTCATTTTTATCTCGGAAGAGCTGATTGGTCATTTGCACTTTGTGGCTTTTCTTGGACAAACTCTGGTAACAGAAATATTAATTTGTTGTTGTTGTTGTTTCTTATGGCACTTGCCATGGACAAGCCCGCTGTTCGAACTAGCGGCTAAAGCTCAACACGGTTGTGGATTGGATGGGCGAATCTATTTTATTCGTAGGTAAGTCCGGTTATCATACGCAACCGTGTTGCTGCTTTCGTCCGCAGCTATGTTGTTGGATAAGCGTTAAAGCATAATCGAGGGTTGAAGGAATCTTACTTCATTGAAAAGGCAGATTGGGTGGTTTTTTTAAAAGATTGATTTTTTATTGTTTTGTTTTAAAGCCTATTTATTTGGATCTCCACATCTGTGTTTTCTTAATTTATTTTATGAATAATAGAATTCAAGTAATGTAATTTTTTATAGAATTACTGCATCCGAAAACGAAACCGAGTATTTTCCATCACTTTATCAAATAAACACTATTCAAAATTATAAATTAATTTACAATTTGATCTACCAGCTCATTTTTATCTGTATCAGAATACTTTAGTGAATGTTTCCACCACAATTTTAAAATAAAAAATTAATTAAAATTTAAGTAGTGAATTAAATTAATTTTATATTACTAATAATTTACTACGATTGATTGAATGAAAATATATATTTCAGGTACATTACCTACTGATTAAATACCATTTAAAGGCGCTCTTTCTGCGATTTAAATGTTATTTACAGATATTCTAATTGTGGATTAAATTTCTTTTGAAGTTACGAGTAATTTACGAAGATTCCCCCCCGCTTACCTTTAAAGAAGTATATATTTATATATATTGTTGTTGGACTAAGACTCAAACCATTTAACTCAATCGCTTTTTAAAAAATTTTATTCAATCATTAAAAACTGCCATTAAGATGTTATTTTTTTTAAATATCATATGGGTTTTCATACAAGAATTATGTTTTTCATTGATTTTTCATGTTTTAAGGAATTACTCAATACTTTCCCCTTTAAAGTATACTTTGATAGTAATTAACGACGGAAGGGCCAAAAATCTAAATGTAACACCAAAGTGCATCAACCTATAAGCGATAAATTACGAGAAGAAAACAAGCATTTGTATGTGCTGTTTATACAAACAAAAAAAAAAAAAAAAAAATCGTATTATCGCCAACGAATCGCCAATCTTTCTCTGTCAATTCATAAGTACCACATTTTTTGTTATTGTAATGAAACTCAAGGCTTTTTGTACTGTTTATTCAAATATCTATTCTCTTATTTTCATTCAATTACTTAAATCTATGTCAACATGTTTTTTTTATTATTATTGTTTTGCACTCCTTTAAATGAAATAAAGAAAAAATTAAATTAAATTAAATTAATAACTAGGCAGTCCTTGTAAATTTATAAAAATTTCAAATAAAAAAATAGAAATACTTTATTTATATGTAAATAAAAAAGAAAAAATACACACGTTTATACAGAAATATACATTTTCCAAAATTTCTATTAAAGTCTCTCAAGGACTAATATTTTTAATATAATTTAAAATAACATTTAACTTAAATACAATAATTAGTTCAAAAAATTGTTATTGATGATTTTGTTTTGATTTTTTCTTCTTTACTATAAATTTTCTTTGTTTGCTAATATGTTTGTTTGGTGGAGCTTTGGATACTTTTAACATTTCCTTTTCTTTATGAAAACTACTAGTCGAAGCAGTGGCTACCTGAAAACTTGTTTTTATGGCTTTGATTTTTTCTTCCACATTTGGAAGAGGATGTAATGTGTCCCATTCTAATATTATTGACTGCAGTTCTTTTAAATGTTGAATCATTCGATTTTTCCTAATATTTAGGTCTTCAGTGATTTCGATATGTATAATTAAATTGTCTTCAATGTTATCTACATTTTGTTGTGAGTTATCATTCGTTTCTAATTTTTGACAAATATAATGAATATGTTTGCAAATTAAAAATTTTATTGATTCAGGTCCAGATCTGAAATTTTTAAAATGTTTTCTTAACATAAAATGTGCTCTTATTAATGAAATGTGCATTGTGAAAATCACAAATAACAGCACACACACAAAAAAAATCACTGGACTTTCTTTTGTTCATCGAACTGATCAGAAGATTGAAAATAGAATAAAAAGAAAAAATATTTCCTTACGAGGAAAATACATATAAACTATGCACCATTTGCTAAGTGCTGTGTAACAAGGGAGGCACCAAATATCATTCATGCCTCAAGCAAAATGAACTTTAGATCAGACTTTGGTTAAAAATGTATGTCAATATATAGTACAGAGTATGGAAGCTCTAAAACTTTTAAGGATTTGTAACACTAAAACAATTTAAAAAACCTGAATAATACAAATATTTATTATAATGAAATTTGCTGGAATTAAATATATCTGTAGCTAGATAGATACAAATATGTCCCTTGCCACATGCAAATAAACTTTAAATGTAACCTTGTTATTATCTAAATAATAAAATAAAAAGTGTCTAAAATCACACATGTAATGCATTTGAAGCAATAAAATATGAAATATTAGTTATTACTTGTCGCACATTGTGCTGGCATATTAAGTCACATTTAGTATAAACATTAAGGCGCCCAGTTGATTTGTGTGTTTTCTGAACACGCCTAACTGTTTCTGATTTTTGTTCATATTCTTTAATCCATTCCTAAAATATGTGTTACAAAAATGCAAGCAATAAGTATTCAAAAGAGATATATAAACTATATATATATTTATAAATCTTGATATTAAGTTAATAACTAAACAGAATTCAATTCTCTGTTTTCTGAAAATTCCAGCTTGCTGAAAAAGAATTTCCTAAAAGTTTAGAGCTCAAAGAAAAGTCAGAAATCTCTGGGCAATCCTTAAAAAATGAAACCATTGGGAAGGTTGTTTCTTCATTGCAAGATAAGTCAGAAATATTGCGATTTTTATCCATACCAGAGTTGAAATATTCGAGGAGCAGCTGGTGCTCACCACTTTACAACATTTATCTGCTATCTGTTTCTTGATACATACCATCAACGTTTCATATTTTAGAAAATGAAGTAATTTTTTATTGCCAAAAGTAAGAATTTTATATTTAAATTTTAAAAAAAATAAGCAAAAGAAAGTTTGATTTTTAATTCATTTATTTTGAATCTCTCTTGATTCAATATGTCTCCTCTTGTGATATTTTATATGCATATTCAGTGTGAATTGAAATAATTTCTGTACCATTTAATTTCATCCAAAATATCTTAATAAATATAATGCATTTGCAGATAGACATCTAATGGTAATAATTTTAATATAAAATTAAAAAATAAATCTCTTCTTGCACATGCATATTCAATAATAATTATAATGATTTCTATACCGTTTAATGTCATCGAAATATCTTAATAAATATAGTATATCTGCATATAGATATTTTATGGTAGCTTATAAAAGCTTGAGTTTCAAGTCTTATTTTTAATTCTTCACGCTAATTCTTTATTTATAATATCGGAAATACGGAAAACAGCCAAATTTTCATCAATCCCAATTACTTTATACTTATATTTCTCTGGAAGATTTATTTTCTCCATTTCGAAAAAGAGCAGACGAAAAAGTACGCATAAACCAAACTAAACAACACGTATTGGTTGCAGCAAATACAGCGCAGAAAATTCTGTGAGAAAGAAATCTACCAATTAGAGCACAATTTGCGAACTCCTGCAGTTTTGTAAACAAAAACTAGTCTCTTCCTCTTAAACCTTGTCCCTACGAAAAAATTCGTCTTTCAATGGACTCGTCCGTCTCATACACAGCGTGTTGTGATTTAGCCGCTAGTGCTGTTCGAAGACAGCCGATTTAAGCCTGAGGGGAAGCGCCTCTTGTTTCTATAGTAGCGCCATCTAGGGCCAAGAGAACGACTTGGCTACACACACGTCACAACCCTTTTTACGGGGCGGACTTCATTCACTCAACCACAGATCGTAATTTAGACCTGAAACAGAGAACAATCACCCCTGATCCAGTACCCCCAGTGGTATTACTCTCGACATGGAGGACTTTATGACCACGACAGATTTAACGCGCGTCAGCCACCAGGCACGCGGGGAATCTTCGGCCGGCGGGGTATAAGCATAGCATTAAGCATAAAATTTCCAGTTGAAGAGTAATCACTGCGAACCGACTATACAACTATTATCGATTAAATAGAAGGCCACTTTGTATGGCTTCCAAAATACAATATCAAATGAAAAAGCAACTGGAATAAACTGAAGGTCCACTTGCTCATAATTTTTAGTTAAATTAATAAAATATTTCTCCATATTGTTTTACTTTCTTGAGTAAAAGAAAACATTTTAGTTGAAGATATCCGTAAAATGCAACAAATATAAACACATTTTTTACAATGCAAATACTGGTTAAATACTATTTTCCTTAAGGGAAATAGTGTTGAACCAGTTCAATAAATGAAAGTTTACAAGAAATTTACAAAAATTTTTTTATTCTCCCTTAAAAATTAAAAATTCCAGATGCTGATAGTTATAACAACAATTGATATAGAAAACTTCTTTCCATTTAAAGCATTTGTAATGGATTTTTGCCCCTCTTTTTCTGATCAAAATATTCATGGATATTTGATTTGTACATTGGGGTGAAAACCAAAAAAAAGCTTGTCTTGAATAAAAAGAAATGAAAAGAAAAAAGAAAATTTCCAATAATTACACACAATTTATTTCGGAACAATGGTTCAGTTTATATTAAGAATTGAAATTAATTTAATTTTAGGTAAATTTTCAAAGAAATTGAACCTATTAGAATTTTTTTTAAATATCAAAGCATGATTTGGAACTTATCAACAAGCTCCATTGTTTTCTATTCAAATAACAGCAGAAAAAAATTGCAACAAAATTGCCAAGAGAAAAATAACAGTAAAATCTTTCTATAAATAAAATTCGAAACAAAAAAAAATCATGTACAGGTCAAATTTCAAAAGAGCTAACGTATGTAGAACGCGTGAATCGTTCGAAAGTTCTCATTGACAGATAATGAATGAATCCAGTCTCTATGACTAAATACCGATAACCCTTTGCTCTCTAGTTTGTATGCAAATTATAAGAAGGGATGTAGCAGGGGTAAATCCTCTATCTCCTCACCCCTAATTACTTGTCAACGTTCGACAGAGATAAGATTCTAAGTATAAACGAGTGGACTCTCGGAAGTGGGAGATAGTAAAATATCAGTTCCGTATTTATCTAATCTTTAAAGGGTAATCGAGAAAAGGCCGCAGAAGATAAAAGATTCGTTATTTTTTCAAATCAACAATAATAACAAAAAAATTTTGTGGGCATTTTTCCAGAATCCATTTTTTTTAAAGTGATCCTTACCACCCCATTACAAATCTGTTATCGATTAGAAAAATAAAAAATAATTAGAAATTCAATGTTGGAAAAAAAAATGACATACTTTTTGAGCGAAAGTTTTAGTACCTTATTTTAGTATCTTGAACGATTAATCTAAACTGTTTGCACAATTCTGGAATTTTTGAAAAATTCCAAGGAGAATAGGAACTGAAAACATTGAATTTCGATTCAGGTTCATCATAAAAGAGATTTATTTATTTACTTTTTCAATTTTTCGATCACTTATTATTGCAGTTAATTCTCATACAAATAAATAAACTCCTTAACTTTTCAGAGAAAATCACATGAAAAGTTAAACACTTTTGGAATTTTAAAAAAATGTAGAAAAATGGAACTATGCATCGAGGAAATATCATAAAATTCACAATCGAAAGTAAACCACAGCGAACTTAATTTTAACTGGGTTTAAACTGACAGGATATAAAATAATAATCACATAATTCGGTGCTCTTATCAAATAACAAATATATTAGAGCAATTCGTTATTTCTTAATTTCAAAAAAATCAATTGAAAACTAAGACTTTTCGATCCTGAGTAGATAAATCGACAAATATCAGCAATTATGTATTTTAAGTAGATTGCAAGAAAGCAATAGATATATTTGCTATAACAAAAGTATTTAACATCAAGAATAATGATTTTTTCCAAATATGAAAGTTTAATTTAGTTAACGTCGCATTTTAAAGCAACACTAGAGCTATTTTGGGAAGAGCCTCGTAATTTTGAACCGCGGTCAGATGACAAGGACGACACTTGAACCGGCATCTACCCTCTCAAAACTTCCACAAGACCCGATTCCACGACGGTTCTTCGATGGAATCGGGTCTCGAACCTGAAACCCTTCGGTTCCGAAGCCGAGACCATACAACCAGGTAACTGCGGATCTTTTCCAAATATGAAAAGGAACAACACGTTGCATTAAAGTAGTAGCGTAATAAGAGTAGATATATCTGTTTGAAATAAACATTTGAAAATTCAGAAAAAAACTGACAAGAAGAGATCTAATTTAAAATTTTGTAAAATATCGCTGTATACAATAAATAGGATAACGTTCTGAAAGACTTTTCAGGGCTTTAGAAATTAACAAAGCATTAAAAAAAAGGATCTCGATTTCCTGTGACTTTTCCTCATTTCCAAGAAGTCTAGGTTTTCCCTACCAAAGAAAACTAGTTAGAAATACAATGATATAACATGACCGAAAAGAATAAATTGCAATAGGTATTTTCTAAAAAATAATAAGAGCAAATCACTGACAGAACTTGCATTTCTAGACGATGAATGCAGGGCGTGGAAGATCCTTTCACAGCAGGTATACGGAACAAGTGTTCGACAAGCCATCATGTCTCCCCCTCCTCCAGTAAAGGCTGTTTTAGCTTATTAAAAAATGGTTAAACACGTCATCAATTCGAGGTATATTTTTACGAATAACATGAGACAAGCAATCCAATTTGAAATACAGAAGGAGTGATTCCCCAAAACATTCACGCAAACTTTCTAATAAACTTGTTATAACAGAGAAACACCTTACATGACACTGGCGTACAATAGTTACGAAATATTAGCTTTTGACGTGAATTTAGCATTTTTACAGAACTTATCGTGTCATCATTAAAGTTTTTTTTATATATATATTAATTGTTGGCATGAGATTGATGCTTTCCGAAAACCGAATTCGTGTTTTAGACGCGTTTTTCCCAACCGCTCGCAATCAAAATTAGACACTAAACTACAATTTCAACCACAAAGCCACATATCAAATTTGATATATATTTAAGTCATCAAGTTTTTGAACTATCACGTTTGCAAATTTCTGAAAATACAATCGACATACAGTCAACCCGTGGTTAGCTTAGGCTCACAATTTGGCAGGTATCTACACTTTAGATGCTAAATCAGCGTACATAATCTTATTTATCTAGCCATCTTCGTTTTGTAATCACCCTGTTAACTTATATTCCAACAACCAGTCTTCCTCTGAACAGATTTTACACAAAATTTGATAGAGATATGCAAATTTGGCGCAAAGATCGTATACCAAATTTCAACCATCTATCTCAATGCGTTTTTGAGTTATCTGCGTCACAGTCAGATTCAGACGGACGGACGGACATTTTCTAAAAATGTGTTTTACGAACCAGGAAGGTCTAAAACGTGGCGATTCGTCAAAAACTTGAGTTCGAATTTTTTGGCGATTCCTATTCTAAAAAATAAACTAAAAATTTTGACTTTTTTTTTTTTTTTTCATAAAAAAGAAACACATACTTAAAACGAAAACTGGTAACATCAAATGCATAACTAGGAGTCTATTAAATCCAGTGATTAATAGCATAACCATTTATAACTATGGAATAATTCGTAAAAATTTAATTTTAATAAAAAGTAATATAGAACAAATAAATATCCTAGAAACTTTTTGCTTTTTCGAAGAAATTATTCTATTTAATAGGAGTAATCATATATGTTTAAATTTCATCGTCGACCAACAAGAATAACTTTAAGAATAGAAAACCAATTTTAATATGAAGATATAGGAAATAGCCCATACAAATTCGATTTCATACAGATGAAGGCAGTGAAATCGAACAAAATTTCATCAGAATTTCATTCTTTATTCTTGATAAAATATTTAATGAATCAATCCAAGCTAATTATTGTCACTCAGGAAAAGTCATTATGATAAACTACGAAAAACGTCAATTCTTTTTGATAAAAAAAAAAAAAGATATCGAGAATGTTTTTTAATATCAATTCAAGCAAAAGTTATTCTCGGACTAATGTTGATAAGAAAAGCAGAAATTTCAATATACAGAAGAGTATGTTAAAATGTCGTTGGTTGGCGATTATTAAAGTTATCGCATTTATTTCTAATATCCTACTGAAACATCTTTAAATAAAATAATATCAGATTGGACCATATACCCGGGGACAAAGTAGTTTCTCTTTTTCCTTTCTTTTTTAAATCGAATATCATACAAACATTTTAATATTTTGTTAGATAACAAAAATTCCTTTCATCGAACCTTCTAGTAAAGAATTAAGTTTCTTTTACATGTTTTTAATTTATATTCAAAATAGAATTAATTTGAAAAACATATTATATATATATATATATATATATATATATATATATATATATATATATATAGGGAGATGCTTTAGTAACCAAGCTATGTGATTATGTTCTATCTAATCATTTCATACCCTAGTTCTTACCTATTATCTAATCTTCTTACTTCAAAAATCTACTTCAAAACGACAAAGCAGTCACTTCAGCTCGCGTGATATACATTAAATATACTGCATCCATTTAATTGCTAAATCCACTAAGCATTTTGCAAGAGGAAATAAGTTCAACAAAATCCAATCAAATCTTAGATGCGAAGTGATAGTTGTCAAATGATTGCTTGTAAATCTTTATTCGTATAAAAAAAATGCACACGAGTGGATTTAACTTAAAATATATAATTTTTTTTTCTTTCAAAATATATGACTGACAAAATTACAGTTTTTTATTTGTGGCAACACAAACAAATGAAATCAATCTTTCACATTAAATTGAACTCCTTACATGTTATGCAACATTTTTTTTTTTTTGTCGTAGTCTGAAAAACGAAAAAATTACTTTATACAATGACTAGAGCAAGCAAAAGCTGCAATAGTAACCATTCCTGGCAAGCATGCAACAGCACAGCTGACAGTAATAGTCAAGACAGAATAGTAAATAAATAACCGCAACGTCGCATGATTCCTTTCGGTCCGTAAAATGACTACCAAACTAGGTACACGACTACATAAAACCAGTAGTTAAATGGCTCCTTTGGAAGTTCACGATGGCCATAAAGAACTGGAAACCGAATGTTACTAAGACAATTGACTGGGCCGGCCAAATGATGATTGCCGGCAGCTACGGACTTGCAAAAAAATAAGGAACCAGAGATTGCATCCATGGTGGAGTTCAATGACATTTCTAAGAACACGGCACAAACAGAAACGAAAACACATGCGAACACTCACTCGACTTGATTAAGAGGTCTAGTAAAAACTGGAAAACAGACGCTCTTGACTAGCAATTTAAAAATTTGATTTTAAAAAGTTCACTTATTTTTTTTTTTCTTTCTTTCTTTCTTTCTTTATTATTATTATTTTTTTCATATATGAATTATTTTCTGACATTTTTTTTTGAAAACTACTTAACAAATAAATATTGAATTCAATCAAAAATAAATGCTGAATTCAATCAATTACTATTTAATACTTTTAAAAACTACATCCTATAAAAACTATATACTTTAATAAAAACTGAGGCATACTACGTTTTAGATAAAATTCATCATTTTGCCTTTTAGGATAGTAGAGAATCATAGATGTATTCGTTTCTACTTTTTGCAAATTTAAAACGTTTCTGTAATTCATTTAATTCATGAATCAAAGCTCTAAGCATACTATTTCCAATTCGAATTATATCTCATGTATTCCATTTAAAGAAATGAATTAGTTTATGCTTATTTCAACAAATATGTTACAATAAGAAGAAAAACAAAACAATCTTAATATAAAAGTAACTGCGGCTATGTATGCACGTTATGTATGTCTGATATATACCGCAGAACGACTAGGCGAATTTCAACCAAACTTCTGCAATTATTCTTTACGGCAAGATAAAGAATACTACGAATTTTTAAAATTTCAAAAGTTAATTAAGTATTCAATTAATCAGCAGAAATTTTGTCGTTTTTCAGTAGTAACTTCGAAGGAAATTATTTTACAAGAAATATTTTAATATCATCTTAAAATTTAAAATCTTACCTTTTCAGCGATACCAAATTACCTGCTGTGCAATTATTTCTCCAATTCTTATTAGCTCTTTGAAAATTTAACGTATATGATTTTGAAATACATTAAGACTTCGATCTACTCCAGCACTATTTATTTAAATTTGTTTCATATTAATTTCGTTTGTTGTAAATAAGTTGATAAAAGCTAATTTTATCCCATGCACGCATAACGTGCTCCAGTAAGTTAAATTTTATTTTTATGTTGTGCGAAACAAATTGTTGAAAAAAGCGGTTAAAATATTTTTAATTCATTAAAAATAGATACTTAATTTATAGGTTAAAATGTTGGTATCATTGAGAAGATAATTTTTTGAACTTTAAGATGATGTAAAAATCAGTTTTGTGCTGCAATTATCATGGAAAGATGTCAACATTTCGCTTAATGTTTAATTAATAAAAATTCTAATTAAAATTTTTAAAAAATCGTCCTGAGTTGCACATTTTTATCTTCCAAAATATGTATGTACCAAGTTTGGTTCATACACGCGCGCGCGCGCGCACACACACACACACACACACACACACACACACTTTTATTGTAAGATCTCTCTCTCTCTCTCACACACACACACACGCACATATAATGAACGTTTTTAAGAAATGCAATTTTAACTTTACAGAAACCAAAATATATATATTTCCACTATTAATTAAACACCGAAGAGAGAAAGATATACATAAACCAGTTTGTTTTTCTCATCTTTTCCGAAAATTCGTGTCTATAGTCCTCCTCCTATAAAATTCGTTATAGATTTGGGCGTAAAACTTAAATGAAATGTCCAATTATAAAAGATAAAATAATTTCTTATGGATAAGAGAAAATGGCTCCTTTTACTAGAAGGAATTTTATACTGACATACACTAAAACAAAATTAGAATAAACTAAAAAGAAAGAAAAAAACTACATTGCCATTTCTTTTAATATAGTAAATTGTATATAATATAGGCGACATTTGAATAAATCAGAATATAACTCTAATAGTTTAAATGTCTGGATGTCCAATATTTGGACGAAATGTTTCGTTATTTAGGGTAGTAGAGATGCAGCAACTCTTTCTAATTATTTCAAAACTTTATTTCTTGGTTTATTTCATAATATTTGAAAACACTCGGGATTTGAGATCTTATGCAAATAAATATCACCCCGTTTTTCCTTCACATCTTATGTAGATACAATTAAGATATCTTCATCAGTAACATTTTGAACCAATTGAAACCATCCGTTAAAAAAAACATCAATAGTAATAAGAAAAAACTCAAATATCTTTAAAAATGTAACAACTGAGCAATCTAGAAAGAAAAAAAAGTTTATTTTTCGGTTTGAAATATTTCCTGTTTCAAATTTATGTTGAAATTTATTTTTGATACGGTTCAAACAAAAAAAAAAAAAAAAAAAAAAAAAATCGGGAAAGAAGTTTATAGTTATGATACAAAAAAAAAAAAAAATTAAAACAAATCTTCGCTGAGAGATGACAGCAAAAAACTATTTTTTTAACTTGCAAAGCAAGATAATAAGTATTATTATTTAATAAGCATTTGCAGCCAATAAACAAATAACAGCTGCGACACGTCCACTGGGTTTGACAAGGCAGATAAGACAGATATATGAGAAGTAATAACATAACCTCAAAGGTTATAAAAATATCCTCTTCGATTAGATGCGATGAATTATGCTGTCTATTTCTTATTTTTCCGATAGCTGTAATCTGTATCCCAAAAAGGCATTATTCACGAATTTTATCTAAAAACTTCATTTTTTTTTTTAATAATTTTCTTTACTTCTAAGCGATATCTCGATTTTTTTTTTTAATATTTTTTTCCCTTACATTGCTTCTCAAAAGTACTAGCATTCATCTTCAAGAGTCCCCCCAAGAGATTTAAGTAACGCGAACGAATGTGACACACGAAAGATGATATAAACGGGATGACGATATTAAGTGCGTCAGTTTCTGAAAGTTTTGACAAACGAAACGTTTTAGCGTTAAGCGACGGCTATTTCATCACATGACCCTACAATACATTATTTTCTCTCTTTATAAAAATGCTTTCAGGATATAGACGTCAGGGTCGTGTTATAAAAAAAAATTTTCTTTACTCGACAGTTCAAAAGATAGTGTCGTAGCGAATTTCGCAGAAGTAAGATTGGTTCTTGAATAGAATTCTAAGGTTCAGTGTCAATTAAAGAATCGAATTATTTCACAACTATAAAAAAAAGAGAGAGAGAAAGAGAAACCAATACGTTAGCAGCACATACAACTGAAGTAAATTTTTAAAACTTTCATTTTCAAAATGCTGTTTAGTATTTCATTTCTTACTATTGTTTCCTTCGACTTTGACACAGTTTAATAGCCTTGGTACACAAAGCAGGTTTAAAAACTTATTTATGCATGTCTTCGAATGAGATGTAGGTCTTCAGATGGAACAATACAGAAGGTGAAAAGTATCGGCAGAACAACTATGCATCCACTTTACAGAATTAGACATTTTTATAAAATATATTTCCTCAACATGTGCTTTTGGAGCTGATTTAAATTTTCAGCTAAATACAACTGAACTTATCTAAACATCATTCGATGTTTCGTTAAAATGTATTGTATCACAGAAGCTGAAAAACTTTTTTCGACATAAAATTAGTATAAAGAAAAAAAAATTTGTATTTAAGATACTTATTAGGGTTATTCCGAAAGCTTAAAATAGTAAATTAAATGGACTACTATCAACTTTAAACAGTACTTAATTTATAGAAAATCTTATCAAAAAATGCATATCATAAAAAAATTAAAGCCAGATTGATATCATATGGCATCAATCACACATCAGTACACAATTTGTATTAAAATAATGCGTTCAAAAAAGAAAAAAAAGCCAGCTGAAAAATCATCATTACGCCGTTCTATAAAAGGCGCTAAATAATTTTAAACACACTGAATTTTAATTTTTTATTATTATTATTATTTAAACGGCGATACAATCACAACTGCTCATTTTTAATCTTAACGCAAAACAAAGACATTTTAGTTTATAAAAACACATGACGCTTTTAACAATCAATGCGAATTGAAAGTGTGTTATACATTAGCAACAGCACAAGAGCAATTAGAAAATTTTAAAAGATAGTATTTAAAAGTAAATATCAGCATTTCTATATTAAATGGCACTAAGGAATAAAAGCAAATGTCCAAAGAAGGGGAAAAATTCAAAAATTAACAAAACGGTGATAACATATAAACGAGAGATCGATGTAATTAAACAGTAAAATAGTAATAGAGGAAAAAAAGGAATTGTTATAAGTTGTGTATAAAATGATTTTTAAAAACTAATTAAAACTAGAGAAATGTACATTCGGAAATGAAATTTATGCAACTGAAAAGCTAATTCTTAAAATTTTAGGGCGACGTAAAAATAATTTTTACGGAATACTATGTTCTGAAGTTATGGGGGGGAGGTAAAATTATTCTACCCTTCCTTTAACTTTTACCCCATTTAGGAGCGCATAGCAAATATTTAATAGAATTAATTATCTTATTATAATTTTCCAGGTGCTAAGGAACGTCTGTGCCAAATTTCGTTGGATTCTGTCAAGAGGTACCGCAATAAAAGATTCAAACAATCGAATGTTAAATTTTGTACGTATGAATAAAAACCAATGGAATGTCAAATTATTAGTAATGGGACATGAACATTCATGGTACCTGGACTCAGAAGTATGAAAGATTTGAGAAAAAGGTGTCGAATCAAATTTCATCTACGCCATTTGATGAAAGTTCAGAACATAAAATTCTGCACCAAATAATCCAATCTAATTTCAAAAATTGATACTAAACACTTCGCATGGAATAGCATGATTAAATAGTGCATTAAATAACACAATTTTCGACATTTAAATCTGTTAACAAAATTTTCCAATTTTTAAATCTGCAGTTGAGACAAGAGAATTTTCGATATTTAAATCTACAATGGAGTCAACAGAATATTCGATATTTAAATCTACAATGGAGTCAACAGAATATTCGATATTTAAATCTACAATTGAAACAAAAGAATTTTCGATATTTAAATCTGCAATTGAGACAAAGTAAAATTTTGTTTAACAGACATAGTTTATTCGGGCATGTTTAATATCATAGATGTCCATTCTTATGAGAATTAAAACAACACGAAGAAAAATGTTCCAAATATATTGTGTCAGCAAACTAGATGTTAAAATAAATTTATAAAATAAAGAAAGGATCGAATCAGAACATCGACCGTTTTGCTAAAACAGGCGAATTGTATAATTTTCAGTATTGTTATATTAAATATGAAATTTAAAGGGCACATTTAATATTTATTAATCAGCATATTTAAGCCTTTGCACTCGCCATTCAAAAACGGTGCATCATTTTGAGGTTTTATTTATTTATTTATTTAATTTTGATTGTTAAAAATACCAGCAGAGTAGTAAGAAGATGCAAATTAATTAAACGGGAAAATTCAACTTAAAACAATTATGTATATTTATTTTTTGGAGCCAATAAAATTATTTGTATTAGGTAAACAATTATGCATCGAATTACTTTGCAAAGTGTTAATATTTCTCTTCTTCTCTCCCATGATTTAAAATCCTAAATTGAATTATTCAAATTTTGATTTTAAGAATGTTCCAATTTCCGGTTTTCTTTTATTTACATTAACCTGATCTATTTTAATGTACACCACTGGTGCAACAACCACCTCTCAAGATTCCAATCCAATTCTTATCAAAAAAAAATTCAAATGTTTGTTTATTTTAATTCGCTCTCGACGCTCTACTCATCGGCGACGCCGTCTCTCGAGTCCACCCTTTCAGTGAACCCTTTTAGCACGCGGCACAAGTGGGACCGTTGTTGTCTGTTGTCCGATAGCGCATCGCTGTCAGCGAAACGGTCTCGCGCTTCCCGGGAGTTGACTCTTTTCATCGCGCCTCTCAAGCCCGAGTGCTTTATGAGGTTAAGGCCGTGGAATGTTGAGAGATTGGCAGAAATGATTTCGACGTCCACACACAAAGATGGTTTCAGTGATAGGGCGTTTCTTTTTTGGATGTTTCCAAGAGGGCCCTGTAAGCGGAGATGGGATACAAGGTTGACTTCTGGGAAGGGAGAATCATTTGGATTGGATTTACGACTGGGAGATGCTGACCAGACTGCGATTTTAATGGCCGAGACTTCATTACGGGTAAAGAGATCGTTAAATGGCTACCAAATGGAAGCGACTAGACTACACCGTACTCTTTCACGACTCTCGAGAAGTTGTCGCACGGTGAGTGTGTGTGCGAGTCCGCTGGAAAATGGCTCATTTTCTCCCAGTGCTTATAACTGACATTTTTATTTTTACTTAAACGAAATCTGATATTCATTAAAAAAAAATTTTTTTATTACTCGTTGAGGAAGTTTGCAAATATGAAACTCGCACTCAGTAAATGGTCAAATGGATCCTATTAGAGGAAGAATACAAAATGAAGTATCTCTAGACTAGACTATTGAGACAAACTTCTGAAGCAGAATGTATTTCTAAATTATCAATAGAAAAGATAATGCGAGACCTCTTACATGTTTGGTAACTCACCCGAAAATTTTAACAGATCGAATGAGAAATACTGTCACACCCACCATTGTTCTCCAGATCTGACACCTTCTGATTATTATTTGGTCAGGGCACTACAAATTATTTAGACTTTAAAACCTTATTTCAAAGGAGTGAGTCAAAAATCACCTGGATCGTTTTTTGCCAGCAAAGAAAAAGAAAAAAAAATTATGAGCGTGGAGTCATTATACTGATAGAAAGATGGCAAAAGATATAGAATCAGAATGGACAATACATAATTCAATATAATATTTATTCACTATAAGAAAATTGTCTTCCATTTTCATCAAAAAAAAAAAAAAGACATAATTACTTTCCGAACAACTTAATATAATAACCAGTCAATTTCTTAGAAAGTCCTTTTTCTAATGTTTTAAAAATAATATACAAAAACATTTTAGATAATCATCATGGAATAAAATATTGTTACGAATTTCTTTGACTGGTGCGAATGAATAGACATAATATGGAAAATAACAAGCAAATTAAATTTTTCATATTTTAAGTATAAAGATGCTCTCATTCTTTTAACCTCTTCGCCTACAATGACAAGTCTGACTCGCATTTCGAATAACTGAATTTTTAATCTTACATCAGCAAATTAAGTATTTAAAAATGGAAAAATCAATTAAAAACGCTTCAACATCTAAAATGCCCCAACAGTCTTATAATAATTAGAATAATAATAAATAAATATCCCAATTAGGATGTGTCACCTAAATAAAAAGTTAAGTAAATTCGTTGGGCAAGAATTTAATTTTTAATAAACGAAATCCGATTAATTTCAACATTCAGCTCAAACAACGTTTTTTTCTCATACATTAGGTTATTATAAAAGTGCGCACACACACACACACACACACTATATAATTTTTTTCTCAAATAAATTATCAATTGAAATATTATTAAAACCAAATCTTTGTCAGCAAATGTAAGATATAAAAATCAACAAATAAAGTTTAAGGCGTTTTGTTTGTTTAAGAAGCCCCCCCCCCGCTCGTAAAAACGAAACATTTGATACTTACATACATTACCTTATGCAATCGTCATAATGGCAGGCATTATAATATTTCGAAGATTTAATTTTACACATTTTATAAAATTTGCCACATTAATAACGCAAAAATAATCAAAACACATTATTCAGCCATTTCGAAAAAAACAAAACAACAACAACAACAAAAAATTTCTCAAGGTTAATTTTTATCACTAATAACGCATCTTAAAAATGTATGTTATAAAAGCAAATTATTAAATTTTACACTTAGACTTTTTTTTAATGCATTTTTTATGACAATTATGAAAGAGGGAGAAAATTTTCAATCAATCATTCATTTCGTTTGAAACTGAAAGTACGAAACCAGTTCAGTTTGGTTGTAGGTTCGTAGCCATTTTTATAAAAATACATTACAATGTTACAAATATAGTGTTTTGTGCGCATTTTTACGCATATCTCAAGGCTAATTAAAAAAAAAAAAAAGTTTCTGAACCAAAACCCTGAAGTCAGATTTCTAGAATTGTGCTTATTTTTTACCATCCATTGCCACGAAAAAAGAAATTACAAATTAATGTAATGAACAATCTGCATTAAGTAAATGAAATCAAAAATAATATTTTCGTTAAATAGAAAAGGGTTATTTAGAATGAACATGATTTTCAAATGAATTTCTATTTACAAATACAGAAGAATCTAAAAATAACTACCTATAAAAAATTTTAGGATCTAATTATTGATCTATATAATCCACAGTTCAAGAAGTTCTATCATATTTTTGTGAGCTGAGCCACTTTAGTAATTTTACAGTGTCAAAAACATTTATGTTTTCAGAATCGAAAAAACGGTTGCTTTGTGTTAAGCAGGACAACAGATGCAACTATAACACTACGTAAAATACTATATACAGCCTAAATATAGTTCATAAATTATAAAAAAAAATTTCCGAGGAAGATTGACTTAATGAAATATAATTTTTAAAAAGTAAATTTTGTGATAACAAGAAGAATAAAAATAAAAATAAACACATATATAACTGGAAAACAAATTGATATTTATTTTTCAAACGCCCAAAAAAATTCACTCGAAGAAGCCTGTGATCTACGAAAATCAGCAGAGAGGATGAAAAGGGAATTAAAATTCAATCTTTAGTGAGAAATGCTGAGTTATTCTTGCCACTTCAGAGTGGAATAAGTATAATTTATTTAAGTTCGATTGTATTTACGTCTCATTTGAAGCACAGCACTGAGCTACTTGGGGGCAGATCTCGTCATTCTAAACTTCAATTAGACGACGAGGGCGGTGCCTGAACTGACACCTCAATACTCAAACTTCCGCACCACACCTACAATCACGATGAAGTTGGAATTGGATTTCATACCTGCAACACTCCGGATCAAAAACCGAGACCTTACCACTAGGCCACCGCCATCTTACTAAATACAGTTGATTCAGATACTAGCTAAATACAGTTGACAGAACAAGGAACACCTCCTATCTCTGTTTTGTAAATTTTGCAATAGGTAGATTTTTTTTTTTTTTGCTTTGCACCGAATAATAATTACTTCAGACTCTCTCTCTCTCTCTCTCTCTCTTTTCACAGGTGATGTGAACACTAAACTTTATGGCTATTCATGTTCAATATTATATATGTAACATATTTTTAGCAGTATCAAGGCCGAAGAGAGAAAACACTTTTGAATTTTGATTTTTTTCCCCCATCTCGGGAGACATATTATGTACAGAAGCGATAATGAAACTGACATACATTCACATAGCGATACAAGAGCAGAAGAGACAGATTTTTCCCTTCCATCATTTTACCACGATAGAGATTTCTTTGTCGATTTAGGTAAGGGAATTTAGGTATCTTTAAAAAAAAAAATGTGGTAAACATTAAGGATTTTTATCCCTTCACTCAAAGCGTGAGAACTTGCAGAAGTAAACAGTTTTACAGAGTGCGTGTAGCATTAATAAATAAAAAAAATTGTATCAGTATCAGGAAATAATGGACCATTTTACAATGTAGATAATATGGATTAAATTAAGATAAAAATTAGGAGATTAAGATTTAAATTAGATTAAAACATATCATTACAAACATATGTATAAAGTTCTTCAATCAGTAAAATTTGGAAAACTTAAATGGGTGTCTTTGTTTAACAAGCAACGATTTTTTACTTATTCATAGAAACAATCAAAAAGGGGGGAAGGGGGGTGCTGTGAAATTCACATGCATTTGCCCAATGATTACCGTATGATTATAAGTAACAAAAATTCCGAACTAACAAAATTCTTTGAAAATACATTCAGTCCATTTTCTGACTCATCTTTTCTTTTACTTGCAATCCCCAAATAAAATTCTCTAATCTGAAAAAAAAAAAAAAAATTCGTCTGCTTAGTGGAACTTAATAAACTACGGTTATTATCTCGATGGGAAGTCCAATCATTATATCAATTCGAGCCAATCGCAAAACTCTCAGCTGCGAGCGGTGTTATCAAAAGGTTGCGTCACAGCACGCGGAACCGTCACGTGAGTGCAGGTAGGCGCTTCGGCAGAGTGAACCGACTCTTCCTCGTGGAAGGAAGTTCAACAAACTGTTCCGTTAGCCGGACGAGACGTAGGGAAAGTGACGCAAGGGGAAAGAGAAGATGACGCTTTTGTTCGTCTGCATGGCATGATGACCTACTGAGGAAACTGCCTGTTGCCACTACAGGGTGCAAAAAGGGGATCTTGGAACCGAGACGAGCAAGTGGTTCATTACCAGTCACAAGAAAAATGTTACAAGCAGATAAATATTTTTGTATATTTCATATTCAGGACACAATGTCAGTTAACCGAAATAAAGAAACCGTAAACTGGTTCATTATCAGCCACAAGAGAAAAAAGCTACACACAAATAAATATTTTTGTATATGACATAATCAGTACAATGACAATTAACCGAATTAAAGAGATGGAAAAATCATTTCGGATCCAATTTTTTTCGGTTAATCCATGCACATCTATTATTAATATGCATTAATTACTATTATTACAATGCAAAATTATGAAATGTTTTGAGTGCAAAATGAATTCAAAAATCTAATTGAAGGTTATACATATGTTCTTTATTATGATTAGAATTACATTCTTAGGATTGCAGTAGGTACATTAATATAAATTCAATAATAGCAAATTTAGGAATAATTGCATTCACACAATTGTAATTGCAAGTTATTATGGACTTGCGATTCAAAAACATTTTTGATAGCGAGAGTTAGATCAAATCGGGATTTTTACTGTAGTAGAATTTGCAAAGTTGCTCTATAACACGGCCGCGGTGGCCTGGTGGTAAGGTCTCGGCTTCGGAACCGGAGGGTTTCAGGTTCGAGACGCGATTCCACCGAAGAACCGTCGTGTAAGGGGGTCTGTTGCACGTTAAACTGTCCTGACCAAACGTCCTCCCGCTGGTGTGGAGTGGGGAGGGTGCCAACTCATGTGTCGTCCTCGTCATCTGACCGCGGTTCAAAATTACGAAGTCCGTCCCAAAATAGCCCTAGTGTTGCTTCAAACGGGACGCTAATATAACTAAACTGCTCTGTAACACATTTTTCCTAGCACGTCACTGACTATTTGTTAAAAACCAGACTTATGTAGTTGATAATTGTGCATCTTATCGATTACATCATTCTGAATAAAATTAAGAAAATGTGCAGATCAAAATTCCATCTTTACACTGCTGGAATACGAAATCATTTGAATGAAATTCATTGGTAAAATAAAAACTGTTTATGGAAGTGTATGGAAAAATTCACATCGTTCCGTTTATGCATGTAGTAAAAAACTGTGCGCTTTCTTAAACCTCGTAATTATTTAGCAATATTTTATATTTTATCATTGGAAGGAATTAATATTAAAAAAATCGGGCAAAAAATGCAGTTGAAATACTCCACTCAATATTTCCTTGAAAATAATCGATAAAATGTCATAAATAAGGAGAAATAATATGCATTAATACAACATTAAAAGTATTTTTTGTACATTGAGTTGAACATTTTGCACAATGGATAATGTATTATGGATTCAAATATTGGTCTTAAGTTATATGCGAATAAAGTTTTAAAATTCATAATGTTACTTCCAATGGAGAAGAATAATTACATCTTATTGTATTGTTGCCATTAACTGAAATATATGATTACATGAAAATCAAGGGACTACGACGGAAAGTTAGTAAAGAGTAGAACGGCTAGGAAAGAAAGTGCTAAAAGAAAAGTTAAATGATTCATCAAATGAACAATAATAATTCCTTTAAGTCAGCTGACTCTAGTGAAAGAATTTCTTTTAACATTAGATATCCAACACAAATAAAGGAAATATTTAAGATAAAATGAATTTATTTTTACCAACATTTTAAAAGTAACGTAATCGCCGAAGAATGCTTTGCATCCATTTATGGATCAAAACACATTGTTTCCAGCAACTGTTTCTAAATCAACGGGAAATTTTTCCCGCTTTGAATGGATCTGAGTATTTTTCTATTTTTCACTGAGAAATGCGAGGAAATTCTTATATTTGAAAGCCACATAATAGAAATAGGTGAAAAAAATTAAATAGGACTAGATGGTGTAAACATCAAAATGTTCTTTTAAATGAAACCTTTTGAAATCTACAGTTATAAGAGGTATTGCAAGAATTCTGGTATCCTTAAAAAGAAAATAAAACCTCCCCAGCAATTTCTCGCAAACTCTCTAATAAACTGGCAATGCCAGAGGACGTCTTGCACGACACTGACGTACAATAGTTACGAAATATTAACCTTTGAAGTAAATATAGCATTTTTACTGAATCTATCGTGTCGTCCTTGGTGAGTTATTTGTCATTTAATCCACGGCATGTAGTTAATAGTTTTCAAAAATCGAATTTGAGTTTAGACACGTTTTTCACATATCTTAGTCACAGACAGACAGACAGACGAACGGACATTTTCCAGAAATATGTTTTTCGAACTCAGGGAGGTTTAAAATGTAGAGATTCGTCAAAATCTCGAGTTCGAATTTTTTGACGATTACTACACTTTTTATATACTATGAATAGGAGAAAGTGTAAAAAGTCATAAGTATGGGGGGGGGAGACAAAAAACATGACAAAAACATAAAACAAGACATAGGATGCTCCGTAGTGTATAAAAAAATCTACACAAAAATTTTAATAAGTTAATAAGTTCTTGGGTTAGAAATTTAAAAACTAGTGCACAGTTTACAGTAATAATCCACTTTTAAGAAACTGATTTAATTTAATCGTTTTAAAATAAAAATACAATTGTGAAATAGGTAATTGAATTTTTCGGATATTTTTGCTTGATTTAATAAAGAAATATTTTTGGAAATTTTATTTAAAATGAGCATTCGAAATTAAATGACTGCGCAAGAAATAATATCGATCGATATTTTATTAATTTAGAATTGTTAAATATCAGGTTTTTTGGAAAAAAAAAAATGACATTTTAGACTGGTTTACTTTCTTAGTATCTGTTTTTTTTTTTTTTTTTTTTTTTAATCGTTAGTTCTTTGAAACCTAATCTTTATAAATTTCAAAGCCCTATTTAAGAAACCTGATTTATTTAATGCTCAATTCTAATTTTAAATACTAAATAGATATTCGCTTCTTTATGAATGAATATGAAAGTTAAAACGGAACAATGAAACAGTAAATTAATCATAGCGGATGGTTCTATTTCACTTGAACAATTGATGATTTTTTTTTTTAATATTTATGAATTTCCTAATTTATTAAGAGATATCCGCTTTTTGCAATCAGTTGGTGCATAGATTTAATGGTTGCTAAAAATTTCAATTCAATATTTTGCGTAACTTGTTCTTAATGGTTTCAAATGATTTTTAAACTTTCCATAGATATATAATTTATACTGTTATAGAAACATTATACAGTTCAGTTCATGACTTTATGCATTTTCCTAATTTTTTGACTACGTTTTTATAATACAAAATTCATTTTTCAGTTAAAATTACATTATTTGTCATCTAAGAAAAATTTATCAGTGTTGTAGATTGTGTATTGGGAACGCAAATAATTCCATTTAATATTCCTTCCTAGTTGTCTACATCTAATCGCATCACAAAAAAGATGCATGGTTTGAAAAATGAACGAACTTTGAAGATTTTTCACCATTGCTTGTCAAATCTTACTGAAATCAAATCTTAATCGTAAATATAAGATATTTTTAAAAACAAGCATTATACGGAAACCTATTCAACATGGAAAAATAGATTCATATCTTAGTTTCTTGATCATCAACCTTTGAAAATAAATTTTTTTTTTCAGGGTGAAATAATTGGAAGCAACAATGAAAACGATTAGAGTTTCATTTCAATAAAGAAATATTCCATAAACTATTCAAAAAATTATTTTTTAAATAATTAAAATTGGAAAAATAAAATATATGACAAACAATTTGGCATCACTGCAAGAATAATTTTTTGACTTTTTAAGATGACACAAAAATTACTTTTGTGTAGTAATATTTTTGTAATTTATCGCGGCAAAACCCCAAACTTCATTTTAATTTTTATTTAATTAAAATTCAAAAAAATTCCAAGATGTACCTATTCAACCTCTAAAGTATGTAAATGCCAAGTTTGGTAACTCAAACACAAATTGTTTGGCCTATGCAATTTTTTGGCAATATGCGTACACACATTCATCTTTATTATTAAAGAAATGCTGCAGACACATTTAAATGCAGCTGGGCTCCAGATTGCATGGAGTCTAAATAAAATATTTAAAAAATACATCCTTAGTTAAATTTTTGAACTCAAGTGGGATAATGAACTCATTTGAATTTCAATTCCAAGAAGTGAATCTCTTTCAAGAAGTACTCTTTCCAAGAAGCGAACCGTTCCCGCAGACGGTTGGAGCGGATGCAAGAGAAGGAAAAGAAAATTACGAAGAACGACAGGAGGAAAGACGTCGAATAACGCTGAAAATACCTTATCGCAAAATAATAGAAAAGTAAATAATTGAGGTCACACATGAGGCACAGTTTTGAGAGGCTGTTGGCAACACAAAACTGACGATAACGAAGAAGCTCGCTCTTACTGGACGCGCGTTGTAAACAGCTTTGACCCAGACTCGCGCGTTTCAAAGCTCATTTTACCCAATGACATATGTCAATAATCAACACATATTTTACAGCCCTCTCTCTTAGGGAGGAGAGATTTATTGAACTTGAATAAACTAAGTTACAAATAAGAGAGAAATAGATACTGGAAAGTTTACTGACGTTATCTCAGTGTAGTGGAAGAGCAAAAATGCAAAATATGCTCACATCATTCATTTACTATGTTTAAAAATGAAATTCAACTTTTTTTTTTTTATAGAAATAACTAAAGGGTGTAACAAATTAAAATGTTCAATGTAAAAATGGTCTCTTCATTTATATATTTAGAGTTCAATATAGTTAGAACTTCAAAATGTAAAAATGAAAACGGCGTCTCTTTTGTTCAATTTTAATTTATTTGCATTATTTGATTGGTAACTTATTCAATATTTCCTCACTTCTTATTATGAACTAATTTAGTATATTCAGACTATGAAAATATGCATCTGACTTATTTAGAATAAATTATGTGCATTATATTAAATCATTTTTAATTAATGTTGCTATACAATTTTCAATTCACGTCAATGAATTAATTGAATTAATCTCTATCAATAATAATGAATGTGTGTGCGCGTGTATTGGCGCTCTATAGGTCATATCACTTATTTTATAGTTACTAAACTTGACGGATATATTATGGGGAGCGGAAATGTAAACTTTTTTTGAGATTTTAATTAGAATATCGAATAATAAAAAAAATTAAGAGAAATCATGGCATTTCTCAATGAAAACTGTCCAATAGTTTTTACATTATCTTAAATTTCGAATATATATTTATATATATTCAATACTGCTAATACCTATAATTTTGTCCTCTTTTTAAATAATTTTTTAAAAAAAATATTTTAAGCACACTTTATTCAATATATTTTATGTTGAAGGGAAACAAATTATTTTTATTGTTAAATTCCTATTAAGTCATCCTGGATCCCAATATCTTCATTCTTGATTATAAAGATAAATATTCGACATATTTTTTCCAAGAAGAATAGGTTTCAAAGTAAGGCAGATTTTTAACATTTTTTTTTTTTTTTTGAAATTTTGTTATATTTAAAAATAAGGTTTTAACTTCAGATTTAAGTTATGCTGAAAATTTTTTAATTGCGTCTATTTTTAAATATTGCTGCAGTCTCTTGTGGTATAACTGGATGTATAAAAATATACAGAAAATAGAGAAATTTATTGCGGAATAAGATAGGCGTAAGGCTTCTAAAATCGTATGAGTGACAAGTTTATCAAAATTTGAAAAAAACATTAAGATCAAGTTACACAAAATATTTAATCGAAATTTTTAGCTATCATTAATCTTGATGAAATAAATGATTTTCAAATAATGGTATAAAACATTTTTACTGTTCAAGGATAATAACTACT
This sequence comes from Argiope bruennichi, assembly GCF_947563725.1. Lineage (NCBI taxonomy): Eukaryota > Metazoa > Arthropoda > Arachnida > Araneae > Araneidae > Argiope > Argiope bruennichi. The sequence continues at coordinate 26,719,658 of NC_079156.1, read as the reverse complement.
ATATTAAATTTATAAAATACAATTACAAAAGAAAATATTTGTTTTAATGATGCATTTAATAAACACAAAAAACAAAAATTTAATCAAAAACTATTCTCGTACTATAAACCAACTGCCTTCAACCAAGAGAAAAAAAAATAGCACACAATGAAATAAAATTTTGCCGACACAGATTTTAATAAGCATCTAAAACCTAGCAGTTTCGCCGGAAGCTGATCAAAACAAACGCACCGCGCCACGTGATAAAGGCATTTAAATCACAGCGCATCACCTGTTGATTTTCCCCCTCCACTACTTCTACCCCTTCATTTTCAACACCTCGCAGTCTGGAAAGGTTTCGACCATGAAAGATAGTTCCGAATCTATTCAGAAGATGGCGCTGCAAGCATTTTACAGTGGCTTTTTTTCCTTGTTGTTATTACGCAAATTGCGTCATCCAATCGGGAACGTTCGACACCGCGCGAGTATCGACTTACACCGAAAAGCAGAGTAGTAGAGGGCGGGGAGAAGGGAAAAAAATCGCTCTTTATGAGTCGAATCGTTCTTTATATCCATGTAGGGTGCGCCCCCGATGAAAGAAAATAATCAAAAACAAATTTCTTCCCTTTCCCCCATCTGTTTATTGGACTGTACATGTAGAGAGCAGAGGGGAGAAAGTAGTTATCAAAGAAACGCTCAAGGCACAGGTCAATTGCGCTGCCGTTTGTTTATTCTTCACAAAATGCCCTTAGATTTCTTTCTTCCAAAAAAAAAAAAAAAAAAAAAAAGGAACATGTACATATTAAATTGAAATTTTCTGAATTTAAGCTAATAATCGGACGACTAAAACACGTTGCTCGCCACCTCCCCCCGAAAAAAGAAAATTTAAATTATATTACTAAAGTAAAATTATCTTACTATTCAAAGTATTTTACTATTATTTTTTATTTCATATAAATCATTAAAAAATAGTTATATTCGAGTGGCCATATATGTTATAAATATCACCTATAGTAGCATATGTCATTTATATGTAATGAAAGGAAATATTTTCTGTGATTAAATTTTAAAATTAAATATGATGAATATTTTTCATAGTTTTTATATATATGAACACTTAACTTACACGCAAAAAATGGAGCAACTAAAACATCTTGAAATTATTTTTATAGCCACCTCATCATTTTGTTTTTGTCAGATATTAACACTGATTAAAAATGTGCTGCAACCTGTATGTAAAAATAATCAAATCTATAATCTACAATTTATTTAGACAAGGTTTGTAAAGTTAGTGATTTTTTTTAAAAGTGAGAGTGTAAGGTAATAAATACCATCATCTATTATAATGTAAAAAAAAGGTCGAAAAATTATTGGACAAAGTCGAAATTATAATTATTAATCCATTATATTATAACTATTAATCTATTATAAAGAAAAATGTCGAAAAATTATTGGACAAAATCGAATTTTCTTTGTCGTCGAAAAATATTCGACAAAGAAAAGCACTTCTTACAATTTATGCAATATAATTCTTCACAAAAAATTATAGAATTTTGTGGCTTCTTCAATTATTTCTGTGGTTTCATGTGCAACTTCAAATTACAATTAAAATGAGTGTCTTAAAGCTTTCAAAGGATTTAAACTTTTGTGAGGGTTTTACGCTTCACCAATACCTGAATGCGTCGCGAATTGAAATTCAGAAAATGCATTCGTTTTGATTAAAAAAAAAAAATTATAGCATCATTAGGTCAAAGAAATCATATCGCATACAAAAGGCAGAAAATATCGAAATCAGTTACAAATACACATACACTCTCCTCCCTCCCTCCCTCCCATTCTACATATTTTAGCGAACCTAAGCATAGATAGGATGTTGCGCACTTCATAAATATCTCTATTAGAGATCAATTAAAATGTTTCTTTCAACTTCCAGAACATTGATCGATGGAGTGATTAACAAGTCAAACTCGGGGTAACTTAAGATCCTCAGACGAGATTTATACCCGTCTCCTTCCTTTCCTTCCCGTAAATTATCACCAGGTGTTCACCCAGTTTGCTGAAAGATGAATACGGCGTTCCATGCCTCCGAGCATCCCCAGCACTTCTCGTTCGGACTGTTTTCAGACTTCGGAAGCTCAAATTTTAGGAGGAAATCCCCTCCCCCCTTTAACAGTTAGCATTGATGGATCACTAAAGAAAATTTTATAAACACATTTAATAAAACTATACGTAACATTTGATGTCAGCATAATGATACTGAATCATGGGTTTTCCAAAGTATGGGCCTTGATAAAATCTTCAATGTATATGTATCATTCCACAATGCAAAAATGTGATATGCGCTTAAAATCATCCAGTCACATATAATAAATATTCTTAGAAAACTATATTTAATAATAATAATTTTTTCTCCCTTCAAAAAAAAAAAAAAAATGCTTTTTGGCTCATAAGACTTTTTTCGAAAAGAACGTGGACTGTTATAGATTCGGTTTCTAAAAGTGAATTGCGATGTTTAAAAATTTGAAACTTCCGATTTAGGGCATTATTTCTATCATTACATAGCTCACACGTATTTTTTCAAAAATAGAAAACAAAATCAGATAAAGGTCTGAAATGACATCACGTTGTATTGATTTGCACCCTGATCTGCAAAAAACAAAAGGAATGAATTTTCTTTTCATCTACAGACCCTAATTATCCCATCATAATTCCCCTCCCACCTTTTGTACTTAAACCCATTAAGACAACATGAATAGGTTTTACTATGTTTAAAATTAAACTTCAATCGATATATCTTTTTTTAAGCCCCTCCCATCATTATGCTATGTAGCTTTATAATTAAAAGGTTTATAATATAAAAAGTATGAAACGCAGGCAGCGTATTTTGTCTTGAAAATTAGTTTAAGACAATTAAAAACAACATTCGTAAGATAGAATTTTCAAACTACCGATAGTCATCTTTATGCTCTGATGATGCAACTTCGTTCAGTGGTGGCGGGGGGGGGGGGGTATACAACAATAATCTTTATGCATCTAATTATTTTATGCTAAATTTAACTGCATATTAATTTTCAGCATTCACACACGAGTACAGTGTGTGTTACACATCTCCCCCAAACCGAAAAAAAAAAAAAAAAAAAAATGCAAAGTAACGAAATGTAATACACTTGTGAAAGTTTTTATCAAATAATCATATATAAAACGAATTAAGATAAAATCACCAGCAATTAGTTGTTAAATTAATTTAGCCAATTTGTCTCCTATAGCCCTGCGGGGAAGCACAGGGTTTCAGGATTATGATGTAGATGGCATTTTACGGAGATTGAACAAAGGATAAAACATGTTTGCTGAGGGCAATTGACCTTTAAATAAACTCCGCAAGATGACAACCTTGAATCGTCTCCCCAACCTCATTCCACTTTTCCAACCTCTCTTATCTCGAGATGTTAATTGGTTGAAGAGAGTGGCTCCATTAATCTCTATCCACCAAAGCATCTAAAAGAGATTGCGAACGGCCAGGGCTGGAAGAGGAGCGGGGGCGGGCGAGGGAGTCCTTTTATAAAGGTTTGTGGTCTTCTCTCACACATACATGCACCGGCAGACATTAAATAAATAAATATGAAATCACAGAAAATTGCAATAAATATAAATAGGCTCAAAGAAACGGGAAAAAGTCTCGAAAAGATAGCAATTTTAGTGAGCACACACGCGCGCGCGCGGGACAGGGATAAGTTTTAATAGAGGACCTTAGGTGATGAAAATCTTGGCATCCTTTTACTTTTTTAAAATTTCCAAAACGAAATGCTTTTTATCTTTCTATAAAAAGTAACAAATAAGTCATTTTGACAAACTTAAACAGTAAAAGGCTTAATTGAGAATCAGTTACTAAAAATTTCATTTCAATACGCCGAGTATAAAAAATGCACAAGTGAGATTAAAAAGGAATTTTACAGAAAACAAAAAATACTTTAGAACAATCTAAAAAGCATTTAATAGAATCCGACATTTTTTTAAAAAATTAAGAAGCATCACAGTTTTTTTTAGAATAATAAAATAATATAAAACATGCAAAAGGTAATTAGAATAATATAAAGAAAACTTTCTGAAATTAATATAAACAATACTTGATCTTAATAATAATATAGATTGCATAAGCCTTTATAACTAAACAAAAGTACAAAATTAAATAACTTTCAAAATCTACAAAAACTCTTCAGGTTTCGGGGCTTCTTAAAGTTACGGGTCTTTACGCAGTTGCCTATTTTGCTTATTAAATAATCAGGTTCTGCATATGCACACAAAGTTTAATAACTAATTTATCTGAAATGAAAGAAAGACAGATGCATACAAACTGTAACTGTCTGTAACTACAGAAACCTCATGAATCGCATTTTTAGTACAGAAGATACAAATGAAAACACTTCTTACTGTTGATATCTCAGAGTAATATGAATGAATGCAGACATTGTGTTTGTACTATTTTACATCAGAAATAAAATTAATTTCACCCTCACAATACATCCATTAAAAAAAATAGATTCACAGATTTTAAAAGTCTACTGAAAATTAAGATGAATTTGTATATTTCAGGTCTCCATAAATGGTCATAAAATATATTATATGTGAAGTAATTAATATAAATCAATTAAACTTGGAAATAGAAAAAAGTTCTTTATTTTTAACGACAAACAACACAAATACTTACGCGAAATTATGAAAAAAATATATGTACAATTTTAGTTTTCAAGCATGGATTTGGATTTGAATGAAAATGCATCCTAATTTATTTATATAAAATTAATTATCTTTAATAACCTTGAAGCATTCGGGACATATTAATTGCCATTACACGAAAACAATGTTATATTTCTATTAAAGTCATGATCCCATAATATCAGCTTAAAAAAACAATTTGCAAGCTCTATAAATACCACCATAAAGCAATGAACAGACGAAATTGAAGAAACTGCAGTCCGTTTATGAGAAATGGAAGAGGCATGCTAAGCAACAATTCTTCAAAAACATGACCCCACTTCTTTTGATGCCTTCCCTTATCAGCATTCCCCAGACAAGAATAATATTCATTCTCTTTTGACGTATTACACAGTTCTCGCCCCATCAAACTGATTTCCGCGAACGCTGTTTATCTCTAGGGTCCTCCGGTTGTCATAAATGTAGAAAATATCTGGCAATGATTTATTTGATGGGCACTGCTAAATAACAAGCATTAGTCACTTCATTTTAATGTTTTTCTTTAGTACCAGATAGATAAATTTCGATTTCATACTTTCCACAACTACAAGGAAGTGACAGCGGCAGATTTGGTCATTCTGATAAGACATTAAGTTTCGAAAATTAAGAAATTCCATGAGCTACAGTGAAGCGAGGATTTGTTTAGATTAGTTATATTACCGTCCCTTTTTTAAAGCAACACTAGGGCTATTTTTGGACGGACCTCGTAATTTTGAACCACCACAGATGACGAGGATTACACCTGAGATAGCACCTCCTTCTCCAAACTTCCACACCACACCAAAGGGAGATGTTTGGCCCCGACGGATTTAGCGTGCACCAGACTTGCATACACGATGGTTATTCGGAGGAATCGGGTCTCGAACTGAAACCTTCCAGTTCCGAATGGCATCTTACCACCATGCCATTGCGGCCCCAGCTAAGCGAAGGAGATATAAAAATTATATTCCACAATAATAATCAGGGGCACAAAGTACCAAATTATTTCTTGATTATTTCAGAATTCAAAATACTTAAAAGCCTTCTTTTATTATTTAGTAATATTTTTCAGTAACTTTTTCTTAAAATGGCAGTTTTTTTTTTTTTTTTTTTTTTAATGAACTTTGCTGAAACAAGTTTACACAAAAAAGGCTGTTTATCCGTATAGTTATCCGGCTGTTATAAATGTGTCTGGCAATGACTTATTTGATAAATAGCATGCATTAGTCATTTAATTCTGATGCTTTCCTTTGACGCTAGAGAGCTATGTTTCGATTTCATACTTCCGACATCTGCATGGGAATGACAGCTGCAGATCTGGCCTTTCAGATTAGACATGAGCTTTCGAAAAATAAAGAAATTCCGTCAGACAGAGCCAAGCAAAAGATATCAAAAATTTTCAAGGTTACAAAGAGATGTAACTTTTGATTGTTTCAGAAATCAAAATAATTAAAAGATTTCTGTGGTTATGTAGAAACTCAAGAGTGCATAAAGAGAAAAAATAATATAATTTTTATGCACTTGTTTACATAAGTGATACCAAAAATTTGTATTAAAAAAAAAGACAATTGTACATAAATTTGTATACTTATACCTAATAGAAAGCCAAGACCTCTTAATTGCACTTTGACTGCTTTATAATACAATTGATTTGAATAAATCCTCATTCTAAATTAAAAAATCGAATATTCGTAGAGGACATTTAAAATTAAAAACTAATGCCTAAAAATATAACAATTTATTCAAGTGCAAATATTATTTTTGACAATATTACAATAACCGATAATAGCTCTTTCTTTATTTAAGAATATAATGTTCTTGTAACTTTCTATTATAATTCAATGTGCCCCTTTCTCTAAAAAAAAAAGCAAATTACATATAATATTTCACATTACAATGAGAAAAAAAAACACAGGGAAATTTAGAATTCAAAATGTCAAAAACATTAAGAAATATTGCAAGTAAAAACTAAAATAATAGAAAACAGTATTATCCTAAGCAGTATCGATGCAGCAAATAAACCAAAGAATTTGTTAGTTACAAACAAAGCAAAGAAAAGCTGACAGAATTTATTTTGCAGATGGATCAAGAGACAGGAAATCAAATCTATTAATCGTCACAGTTTTTATGGTAATAAATAAGAAAACACGCTATAATAATTTTTAAGAATTGGAACGATAATAGCAGTTACGATTTTTTCTTTCAAGAAAAACGTCTTGGAAACGGTCATTATGCTGTTTGATGTGCCGAATGAATACTTTTTTTTAAAATCTAATAAGATTATAAATGTGTAATTATACTATTAAGTAAGTAATTATACTTATTTTGTAAAAGAAATACAGAAAGTATTGTAAATTTCGTTTATAGACAACTTTCAATTCATTTCATTCAATGAAGAACATACAAAATAAATAAAAAGAGAATGACATGAAAATAAGCACCGAAGAAGAAGCATAACCATGCTCGTTTTAAATGAATGACAACATTATCGCCTTGACAAGCGGTAAATGTAAAATTTTATTTCATTTTCAATAAAAATACATTCTCTATGATCTAGCAGTACCGGTACAAGCAAGCACTCGACGGTAAACAAAATAAAAATGTATTGAAAGACACAACAATTTATATATGCAACAGGCTATTGTTTCCTGGAAATCTTATCAAAACGGGCCATTAGTTTAAAATAGAATTCTTAAACTTTCTCGGACAACAAAGCTCATGACTCAGGCCACAAAAAAAAAGATGAAAAAATTAAACACAGGTTTCACCGGCCTTGCATAAGTGCACCAAAGAGAGAGAGGGAGAAAAAAAGGGCATCTATTAATTGCCTGTAGAGCAGTATTCGTAAAAAAGAAAGCAGGTCAACTTTGGAGGACCTTATTCTTCAGGCAATTAGTTGAACTCTACCGCGTTGGATTTAAAAGCTCGCATGAAACGGCAAAGACCGCCGTAAACTCGTTTCATTTCCATTGTATGAAGTTCTAACACGTTTCTTGACACGTGTATTACTTTCAGTACAAGGGTTAATATATACTATATTTGCAGCTACAGCTTTGATAAAAAAAAATAATAATAATACAATTACGGGGAAAAAGGGCAGATTTTGCAGAGGGGTGCATAATTTATTGCACCACTTTTACGAAATGACCTCTACAAAAGAATTTACGAGGGAGAATTTTTATTTGTTTATTATCATGCGTCTCCTAACTATCAAAGTTAAAAAAGAAAAGTTTAAGGTCAGGAGTTTCAACTACTTCGATTCTAAAATCTATTCATTTTGAAACTACCAAATATAATTCAGAAATAATCAAAATATTAAATGAACTAAAATGTAAACAAATTTTAATCTTTTTTTTAATTGTATTATCTACCAGCTGAATATTATGTGAGTTTTGAGTTAACAATCAGTTCCTTTCTTTAAAAAAGTTCTGATAGATTATGTGAAATGTGATTGTTAATCAGTGCTATTAATAATAACTGTTATTACTATATAACTGCCCGATTACAAATGAGCAAGATAACTATTAATAGTAAGCAGTTGGAACGACAAAATTTATTATACAGATTTAGTATCCAAAATCTCGATCCGTATCAAATTTGAGAGCACGCGTGTCAAACGGTTGACCGTCTGTCGGTCTATAGTTTTGCTTGCAAGCAACATGATAATTCAGAAATGTGGCAACTTATACAAATAAAATTTGGTTCACAGTTTTAGCAACTAAAGTGCATATTCTTATCAAATTTTGAACCAAATCCGTCAAAAGGTCGATCCGCACTTTCACATGCATGTAAATGCAACAATTCAAAAACGCAAAGACTAAACTAAGTAAATGAAATTTGGTGTGTCATCTTGTGATAGTTCTATGTCAAATCAATCGATCGGTAAAAAGGTATCCATTTCATATAAACATAAAGTACATATTCCAATTTCAAATACTCATGTTTTAATTGCATACAAACAATTAATTGCAAAAAAAAAAAAAGATCACATGATAAATTTAAATCGTTTGCAATTAATTGCAAAAAGAAAAGAAAGACCACACGCTAAATTTAGCAAAAATAAACACGAGTTTCACATTAAAAATCGTTATAATTGTTCACCAATGTAAAGCAATTAATGCACAAGTACCAGTTGCCTTTATTATTCAACAAAACACACAACTCTCATAGGCTGGAATAGAGTAATAAAAATCTCAGCAGTCATGGCATTGCAAGGTTTCAGTGAGAATTCACATATTCACATTTTTATATGGGGACGGGCTCAGGGTTAACACCATTATTAGAGAATATATGAGAAAATTATGAGGCTACTCCCTGATTTTTATATAAAAGTAGTCTCGTGATATCTTCCACCCCATATAAAAAGGGGATCGGAAAATGAAAAAAGTTTTTAAAATGCTGTTTAAAATGACTACTGCAAAAAATATCTGAAGGAAAAAAAACTATTAGATGACAATTAAGATTAATAATTAGTAATAAAATACTACTGAAAATATGAAATTATTTACAATTCAAAAATTATTCGTATTGTGTAGAAATTACATACACCCAAGATGATTTAATTTAATTGGAAATATGAGGCAACATAGTAACCTACTTCAGACTTAAAAGGTTTTGCTTTTTATAATTAAAAGCACATTTCTTAACGCAACCTTTTAAAATTTCGAAAAATGAGTTGCACAAATCTTATGTTAAGAGTTAGTAATAACTTCAACGAGACAGTTTGTTTGGAAACTTTTAATCTGCTCGATCGAATTTATTAAAACTTGAATATGATAAATTCTGAACGACGTACATTATTTAACAATCGGCCAATTTAAATTCGACAAGGCGTCAAAAATCGGTAAATAGATTAGATATTGAATAGATTAATACAATTTTTACATATTATGTACAATTTACCATAGAAATGGTTGTAGCTAAACAAAAGTAATAAGTACATAATCTCTAGTGACATACATATACTGTACAATATACTGAATTGCACTAAACGATATTCGTTGTATTGTATAATACTGTTTTATACTGAATAATAAAATACCATACAGTATTGGACAATAAGCTACCGTACATGGGACTAGCGTTAAATGATCAGGAATGAAGTTTCTTCAAATTTCAAACAAAATTTTGGCCAAAACAATAAGCAAACAACTTGACAACAGACTCAGATTCGACAACAAATAAACAACTTGAGAAATAAAACCTTGCAATTTTTATTGAAAAAACATGCATATACACTGATAAATATACGAGGATGGACAAGCATATATACGAATGAAGCGATGGTGTAATGTAAATGAATTTAAAAATAATAACGTGAAGTGAATAAAATAAACGAATAAAATAAATTCCATTTAATTATAATTAAAAATATGTGTAATGGAATATCAATATGAATTTTTACAAGAACCTTCTACTAAAGAGTTTAAACTGGAAATTTTATTTTACCATTTATATTCTTCAGAATATTCGTGTATGTATGAGATCATAATTTTCCATCATTATAGTAAAATCTGCGCAGTGAAATACTCATATAATATTTATTTTGTCCACATACTTCATGTTTTCATCACTAAATAATCAAATTTATGATTTAGTGCCAGAATTTGGTAGAAGCAAAATGTACACCAAGTAACCAGCCTTAATAAGAATGAGGAATTTTCCTATTAGGGTTGATTTTCACGATGACAAGAGAAAAATTTAATCATGATGAAGATATTAAAATATCTGTCATTACCATTACCTGTTATTACCACAGAGCTGAGATACTGATAGAGGGAGTGCAACCCTACTTTGGTGTAGGACAAGATAAAATCACGTGACATTAGGATAGAATTTGTTTTCGCTGTAACCGTTTCGTCGTAATGAGAAGAAATAAACAGCATTGTTGAATATTTTTAAGCAAGAAATATTTGATATTTTGCACCATTAAAATTCTATTGAACCAATTTACATATATCTCAAAGATTCTTTAGAAAAACAGGGGGGGGGGGGGATGGTCACCTCAAAACTTTTTCGCATACACTCTAATAAAGGTGTTATCCCAGAGTACGACTTGCATGCCATTGGCGTACAATAGTTAAAAAATATTAACTTCTAGCGTGAATTTTACTGAATCTATCGTGTCTCTTTGGCGTGTGTTTTGGCGATTAATTCATAGCATGCGGTTAACATATCCGAATGCGAATGTGTTTTAGACGTGTTTCTCCCAACCGATTGAAAAAAATAACTGACACGAAACTACACTTCTAGTCATACAATCCCACACCAAATTTGATATATTTTACTTTTTGAGTTATTGCGTTTACATGTTTCTGATCTGAAAGTACAGACCGATAGACGGTCGGCCGCACTGGATTTGGCTCCAAATTTGATGTATGTCTATAAGATAGATGTTAAATATGTGTAAGGAATTTTATCTGCCTAGCTCTTTTTATTTTACACCTATCGAGTTAACTTATATTTAAACATCCGAAAACACAGAATTCCTTTGCACAAAATTTGATAGAAACCTACAAATTTAGTATAAAGATCATATGCCAAATTTCATCAGTCTAGCTCAAAGCGGTTTTCAGTTATCTTTGTCATATACAGACATTTCCAAATAATGTGTTTTTTGAACTCGGTGAGGTCTAAAACGTGAAGATACATCAAAATATCGAGTTCGAATTTTTTGACGATTATTATATTTTCTCCATACTATGTATACGAGAAAGTAAAAATGATACCTGTTAAAACCGCAGAAGCAATAATAAAATTTATTACAGAGAAAAAAATAGCATGTTTCTTTCCCCCGGATTAAAAACGTGTTGATCAGAAGTATGTCTAATAAAGCTATGCGAATACCTATTTGCCGTTCTAGCTCACAATGCAAAAGTGAAGGGAATATTTTTCCTAATGCCAACTCAATGTTTGGACAAAATAAACAATTTGCCAGCAAAGACAACTGAAACTATATTGATATGCTTTTTAACTTTAAAATGATCTGAATCTCATTTTATAATAGGTAAAATAATAGAATCAACCTTAAAATAGGATTGTCGCTTTGCATTATTATATTCTACATGCACATTCTATTAGATTACTCAAACTTAAATAATAATCTTTTTTCTAAATATTCTAAATTTCTATGAACATTATTATTCATGCACGTGCATTTTCTTCGAATAAGACACAAGAAAATATAAAAGAGAATGAACACCTGCGAAAGATAAAACATTACAAGACTTATTTTCCTTTCAAAATAAATTGCGTACCAAAGCCATGAAAAGTTAGTTAATTAAACGTAAACTAACGTTTTACCGAATAAAAGTAGTTTAGCAGTAAAAAAGAGTTAAAAAACGTAAAGTTTACACTTTTTAAGTCTAAAATGTTCTTTGTCATTAGAAAATTTCAAGGACTTCAGCATTAAGTTAGTTAAATTTTTTTTTAAAAAAAAGGACAGATTTAGGTCACCAGGTCCTGTCACTCCAGATTATTTAAAAATATCTGGTTTTTCTTTAGCTCAGTAAGCCAAACGAAGAACATTCGAAAAAGTCGCAATAAAACGCGTCCTTCACGCAATTTAGCGAGTGATGGACAGTAAGTGATGTAGGTGTTTAATGAAACATAAAATAACGTGGCAATTATCACTATTAGTAGCCTATTTCATTTAGCCAACATCAAAAGTTTTGTCTTATATATCACTTGGTAACTTAAGAAATATTGATAACTTAATAAGTACCTTCTCCTCTTAAGTGTAGAATGTCGCCTTTAAGCAATATAACCAATTTTGTCTTCTAAAGTATTGTATGAATACATTTAAAGCTCTTGCTTAATGTATACTCCCTGTTGTTGAGATGGGATACATACTGAAATTGATATTAAATCAATTTACAATACATACATGGTAATACTTGTAAAATAAATAAATGGATGTTTTTCTCCTTTGATAGTATGTCCATTTTGTTTCAATTATACGTTTAAGGCTATCATGTTTTATTCTATAACGCTGAATTAAAAATTGGCATTAAAAATTAAGATATTAAAATCTATCATTATTCACAATTATTTTTTGTTGTTGTTTTAACTCAATTAATATGCAATATTGCCAATTCGCAGCAAATTATTTCTTTGCTACAAACCAAACTAAAAACAAATTTTGATTTATTAAAGAATTTTTCTCAAGATTTATTCAAGAAATAAAAACAAATAATAATAATAATCAGGATTTAAGAGTAAAACAATAAATACTACTTTAATAGGTCACTAAACAAATATTGAAAATAGTTATTATAAAAACGACGCGATTTTGTAACGTGTAAATAAGTAATAGAAAATTGGTTTTTTTTTTTTTTAATTTTCTTTTTAAATACTCAATATACCAAGAAAAAACTCGTTATACTAAGAAAAAAATATTTGTTTTAATCAATTAAAATATTCCTTTGAAGTCTGAAGCAGAATACGAAAAAAAGTTCCAATTTTTTTTTTAATATACATATATTGAACGGCCGCATATAATCAGGAATAACAAAACTGAACTTTATCATTTGTATTAAAATGCATAATTCATCATACTAAACAAAATAACTAAAATTTAATTTCAATTTAATAAGAAAAAAATACATGTATCAAACAATGCTATGCGTTAAATAAAAATTCGGATATTTTCCTTAGATGGAAGAGATGAATCTTCTATTAAAAATATTTTTTTTTATTTTCTTTCACATGCAACATATAAACAGCAAGTATTGTAAGAGTAAAAAAATTCAGAGGCCACGAACGATCAAGTTTAGACAATGAAACTTAGTATGTGGGTTTAAAAAAAAAAAAAAAATCAAAACTGCCAATTCATATCAAAGTTTGAATAAAATCCATCGATGGGTAAGTCGGCCTTTCGTTCTGCATGTGAACAAGTTAAATAAACAAATGCAAGATGTACATTTAGGTCGAATTTTGGGCCAAAATAACAGATCTCTACGAAAATTTGAACAGATTTAATCAATAGGAAGTTCAAATTTTCTTCTGCTACAAATACAATTGCGAAAATGGTTTGCGAACTTCTACACACATTTTGCAATAAAATTGCAGATCTGAATGAAATTTTAAACCAAATCCATTAAGAGCTGGATTCTCCATGAAATACAATATGATAATGTGTCTTCTATGGGATCTTGTCTTGTCTTGTCTGTGTTTGATATCGCAGATCCATACCGAATTCTGGTACAATCGATTAAAAGAAAAACTTCAAAACGCACATTCGGATTTTCTTCGCTATACTAAACAACCTTTAATACACGAAAAAATCGAGAACTACTTTTAAATAATACTACCGCCCTTAGCTGCAGACGACATTAATGCCCTTTCATAAAATATCCCTGTTAGGAAATTTCGGCATTAAAATTCTAAATTCTAAATTCTTTTGTCTCCCGTACTTTATTGAAAAATGATGCAATGCATTTTGAACCTGCTATTATGAGTATATAGTATGAGTGAATCACTTCACTTGACATTAAGCATATAACTATTTAATCGGTATCGTATCTGGCATTCATTTAACCCGATAACCGTAGCTAATATGCAAATATAAGAATTAAGACATGATATAAATACATATCATTATGTTTGTAATGTGGTTCGGTGCTGGTCTCGGGTCCTGTAATGACCGTCTATGTATTTATAAGTTTTTCCATCATATCTGTAAATAGTTCATCATGTGTTTAATTTTATTTCCTCTTAATAAATTGTGTTTAACTTAAACCTTTCCTTTTGTCGAACCCAATCTTTGGAGACTTTTTATTTGGCATCATTTCCACTGCAGTACTCTAGTATCAAACGGCTGACTTCCCAGCCGTTATATAAGATATCACTTTAACAATCCCAAAATTGAAACCTAATTACGGCATTATTGAAAAAAAAATTATGATAAAATATATAAAACAAATACAATCAAATCGATTAAATAAAATTGATGAAAATTTTTCTCGCAATCTTAACAGTACAATCTCTAAAAAAAGTAACAAAACCCAAATGATCAATTTAAATAAGGACATTTATGAATCTTGAAATTTTATATTTCTGTTAACAACGATAGAAAGCGAAATGCCAAAACGTTACAACTAATTTTTCAAGAATTTTAATACGTTAGAAATTTTTTTTTTCATGATACACATATTATGATAACATAATAACATAAATTTACATACATAGTTTGTACTAAATTACTAAACTATAAAATTAAAATAATAAATCATTAGCATACTGATCAAGTTAAAAATGTATTGAAATGCGAAATCTACTAATTGCAAGAAAATTTATTAAAAGGAAAGAATTATAATGTAAACATTGGAGCTGCAAATTGCCAATCCTCCATAGAATGGGAATATGATATTTCATTAAATTCAACCTGCATGCAATAAAAAGTTTTAAAGGCATTGAGCTGCTTCTGTTACATCGCACATTAACAAATATGTTCATTCATCATACATGCAAACTATACTAAATTACTTACTTTCCAGAAATAAATTTATGACTAGGCCACTAGTTTGAAAAACGGGATGGGGGTTGGGCAAAAAGGACAATAAAAATATGTTCTTTTCCAAGATGCTAGACAAATATATAAGTATATAGACAAGTATATAAATTCTATGAATGATAAAATATTAGGATGAAATTAACGCTTAATCTAATAGCAAAATTGGTCAGGTTCCTATTAATTTCATTACGTTTAATTATTTGTCAGAATATTCAGAAATTTCCAACGGCTGCCTAAAAACGTTGGTCCAAACATAAATGCATGGAAATCTTGAATCATAATTATCAAATAAAGACAAATACATTTTCACAAAATTAATAAAATAAAAACAAAGATTAACTTAAATCAATGATATGTTAAGAATGTGTCGAAATTTAAAATTAAATTCATCTTATTAAATGAGGGATCCCATAATGTGTACAGCTATAGAACCACAATATACCAAAATCCCACTGTAGACATCACGAAATAACATTATTTAATTAATTACTACACCACATGAAGAATAGATGCATGAATACGCAAAATTCGTTCGTCTGCTCAAGAATTGCCACTCCAAATTTGTAAATCTCACCTCTACCAAATGCCCAAACGTGACTGATTGATCCAAGACTAGAGTCAAATCAATGGGAAGAAAAATTTAAATGCAAGTGTTTTTCGTGTTTACCACGAAACCAGATTTTGAAAAAAAAAAAAAAATCAAATAAAATTTTAAAGTGTAAATAAAATAAATATCAGTTTAGTTCATGAAAAATCAAAAGATCAAACAACAACGGGAACACGCAGCAAGCCCATTAATAATTTGATTTGCAAAATAACCCTATCACTCCTAATTACCCCAAACGAACATGATGAGTTCTTCCAGTAATGAATTGATGGCGACGCATGCTTCCTTTTCTGATATGAATGAAAACCGACATCCGCTCTTCTTCAAAAAACCGTCCCTTCCACGTGTAAATGCATCAAACAGAAAAGATGTATTTCCAGAGGAATCACAGATATACTTAATTAATTTCGGATTCAACCTATATTTTTTAACTACAGAACTCCAGGCAAATGGTGCCCTCATTCTCAACAGAACTTGAAAACGTGTCTCGAAGTTTTTACTCACTTCGAAAAAGGTAGACTGCCTAGCGGCAGTGTTAGTAGCTTCCTTTTGTAAAAGTTATTTTAAACCAAGCACATTCAAATGAAATGAAAGCTATATTATTTAGTAACACAGGCATAAGAATAATTAAAAACTTAGAAGTAAAAGCAGAGAATTTTATTAAGCTGAAATTCCCGTTTCCTTTAGGATGGCGAAACCAACATCTGGAGTTGTAAACAAAAATAATTAAGAAAATTGCATTGAATGAAAACATTTTAAATAAAATTTGCTGAATAATCGCTTTGAATTGTATTTCTTTTCGGGTCATGGCATGATTTTCAAGAAGAAATTAGAGGCTGCAAGTAAAGTAAAAAAAAAATTTCTTTGAAAAAAAAAAAAAAGAACACATTTCAGAAGAAAGAAAAAAACATATACTGACTCACTAAAGAATTTTTAAAAAAAGAAAAGGCGCTATGTCTTAAAATTGAATTCAAATATGAAGTTCAATATTTTATAACATCTCCATGTGATTTTTTTTTTTCATATCTTTAGGAAAAAAATAAATTTTATTAATTTTTAATTAAAAAGAAAACGCAAAAAGTTGCTGACAAAATGTGTCTCTAAAGTGTTCGTATATCGAGATGTTTTCAAATAAATTCATGACTAAAAATTTCATTGGTCACTTTGTTTATTTTTGCATTTTAAAAATCGTTTGGCTTTAAATATCAGCTAATTTACTAATTTATATTTCATTTATTATTTTAAAATGGCTCACAGTCGAATGGAAACAAAAACAGCATTCCTAAAGTGTTTTTTTTTTCTTTTTTCATTACAGTAGTGCTAGATTAATTCGGCATATCGTTAAACTTTTAAATTTATCCCATTCTACATTGCAAAACGTGAAAAAATGCTTTAAAGAAGAAAATCGAATCCATAACAAGATAAGAAAAGGTCATCAACAAAGTTAATTCAACTTAATAAGAGGTTTAAAAAAATTGAGTAGAAAAATAAAGTTAAAAAAAAAAAAACTGCTACAACGTTTGAAAGCTGTAAAGATCTTTGCACAACATTTATTTATTTATTTATTTTTATTTTTTGTTCAATTTTAACTGAAACTGTTTGGAGAGTGCTCAGATCAACAGGTGATCAAGCAGAGAGAATTTTAAGATAGTGTGTGTGTGTGGGGGGGGAGAAGTGAAAAAAAAAAAAGCTTGGGTTTTCCCTCTCGGGAAACCAACGACAAACATATTAGAATCATGTGTGCGAATTAAAACAAATTTAGCATTTTGCACAAGATACTGCACGATATCCTCACAATTTTATTCGATATTTTGAATGTTGACTCTTATCGTGAGGATATCATTGGTGGACATAGTGTGCTAATAAAGGTAGTTTGGGAATGCATATCAACATCAGGACTAGTTATTTATTGATGGAATAATAAATCATGTTCTTTTGTTTAAATATTTTAAAAGACAAAATAAAATTATCAACTAAGTTTATTAAAAACAGTTTTTTTTTTTTTTTTAATACTAGGTTAAGGATTCTTAGCAACAGCTCTAAATGTCCGCCTTTGGTGTCTCTTAAAGTTGTCCATAAAATCCGAAAATACCGCTTCATTGGTTGGATTTAAGCTCAATAGAGCATATATGGAAAGAATTGGAAGCTAGAATATGAAGATATAACTTTAATATGAAAACGGAACTAAAAAGAGTAATGAAAGCAGATTGGAGGAACATTCATGCAGAAATAATAAACAATCTAATGCATTCTCTACGAACAGACTTATAAAAGGTGTTTTGGACTTTGCATGATACCTTACTTAGTTCTAATTGACCGAAATATCATAATGTTTTTTTATATGTATAAATTATTTTAAAACGTATAAAAGCAAGTAAAAAAAGTGAAGTTTTTGTGGGTTAACTTTTTTGTTACTTTATAATTATTGATTTTTTCAAATAATAATAACGCTGTTAATTTTATATATTCTAAAATTTTTTCAGAAGTTTTGTTTAAGAAACAGTTACAGATATTATTAAAAAAATCTCATTTTGAAATATTTTTTTAGGAAGGGGATAGTACAGTAGTTCATTAAAATGCGTAAATAAATGTACACTTTTGGGAAGCACAGTATTTCAGATCAATGTTTAATATATTTCAGATAAAAATTTGAAGGAATTAAAGTTTTAACAAATGTTTGTGGATGTTTTTTAGTATGCATAGTTTCCAATAACTGACAAAAAATCTTTTGGAAAACATAAATGGACACAATCTCATGTTCAAGAATCTACCAATTCAAAAAGCATATGATCAGTAAAAAAAATTTTTTAGCGTTACGTTTTTTAAACAAATATTAGATTTTATAATTTCTCACATTTTAATATTCAAATACATTTTTTCAGGGAATTAACAAATTTTTACATATCGATTTTTCTTATTTTTATGCAAATTTTTACGTAGCGATTATTTAAATTTATTTCCTTTAGCGTCAATAAAAATCAATCCAGTAACTTTTAACAGCTGTGATCCAAAGCGCGCATATACCATATGTATCATGCATAATGCACTCTCATCATTTTTTTAAAAATCTTATTGATGATTTCCTAACATTATCATTTCTGTTTCATTTAATTTTTAAAAATTAAGTAAGCAATAAAGAAGAATTAATAATTTTAATATGAGTATATAT
Source organism: Argiope bruennichi (assembly GCF_947563725.1). Lineage (NCBI taxonomy): Eukaryota > Metazoa > Arthropoda > Arachnida > Araneae > Araneidae > Argiope > Argiope bruennichi. Next base: position 26,700,659 of record NC_079156.1, on the reverse strand, counting down.
TTATAAATATGTGAACAAAAGATAGAAAATTGTCATTCGATTTGTTTGTGTGTAGAAAAAATAAAACAACTTCGAAAATACAATACGAAAGTTTCGAAGTAAAACTATGGCATATATATAAGGCAGTACATTTGGAAATAGAAGTGCAACATTTTTTAAAGCATGCATTAAAAACAACAAACCCTACATTCATTCATTATCGCAACGAAGTAACGTAAATTTGAAGATTATTTGTCAGATTCATGAACATCAACCAAGCCAATGACACACATGAGATGAAAGCTCCTATAAGATGGATTGGTATTATTTCTTTCCTGTTGCAAGCTCAAGAAAAAAATAATTAATGAGGATAGTTTGGAATCCTGTCAATTTCCCCCTCGGGCGATAGAAAGAACGTCTATTAAAATTTGAAATCAGAGATCTTCCTCCGGGTTTCGGGCGAGGGTTTCTTCACACCCAATTTGCTCTCCAGGGTGGGACACAAACGATTTTTTTTCTCTCTCCTCCCAAACGTCAGAGATCCATCAACGGTCAAGGCCGTCCCCAGCTGGACAGATGAAAGTTTTTCATCCATCTCTTCTTGCTGCGTGACGTCAGAGACGAAGTATCTAATTCACGATGATACGGAGCAATCCTGTTCAAGGACTACCTCGCATCGGGATCAAGTAGGATCAGCAAAGATTACTTGCTTTCAATGGAAGAAATTTTCTTTCAGAATGCTTCAAAAGACTCTTAGTCTGATAATCCACATGCACTTAACACGTGCTTCATTTGGAAGTAATTTGAATACACAAATCTCTTACATCATGTGAAATTCTTTGGTAGTTTTGGCATAATTTGCACAAAATATAAAATTGCATAAAATCAAATACTAGAAAAAACTACCAAAGAAACTGTTATGAAAAATACTACATTAATAATGCGAAAACTTAAGTATTTTGAAGTCTGCTATTACCAATCAGATTCGGAGCAAGATTCGGGAGCAAATTTTGCTCTTGAAGTGAAGAAACATTATCTAATAAAGACCTCTCATAATTGGATAAGTTTAGTTTAGTCCGATCAACATTCCGTTTCATATTTATAAGAATAATTTAGGCAGAAACGTTGTATCATTGTATTATGGTCGGGTAACTAGGGTGGCATCTCTTCTAAAAGTTCACATTACATTTGTGAAAAAATATTTGAAACATGACGGATTTAAAGGGCGCTAAATTACCAAACACGGCAGAACTTATATGGAATCGAGAGCCTTACCCAAGATTCCCAGATCATGGCAACTACCATAAACCACCACGGATCCCCAAAATAAATAAGGATAGTAAATATGAAGGAAAATTATTCAGTAGTAAAAATTAATAAAAAAAACCTCTACTATTATATTGCTTCTTAGAAAAATACGGAAATAACAACCCCGCATAGTGTTTACTTTGAACCTACAATTGCAATGTTTATTATTATTATTATTTATTTATTGTTTAACCACAATTCAAAAGATTTCCAAAAAGAACTCGAGAAAAATGCGTTGAAATTTTTCGTTAATTAAAATCAAGTAAATAATGAATTTATTTGTCTATTAAAAATTACCTATATAAAATCAAAAATCTTAGTCTTTTATTGTTTATTAATTATATTATTTAAAATTAATTAGAAATGACAAAATTTACATCTAAATGCATCAGCTTCAATGTAGGATACTTTATAGCACCCCTACGGCGTACTTCTGTATGAAAAGTTAACGCATGGGCTATTGGTAAAGGGGGCTATTATGAATCGGCACATAGCTCGACGTGATGTGTATGGGGGCACGGTCTTTCAGTTCACTCCAGATGCTAAGGCAGGGCGGGGTTGCCTTTTTACAATTATAGATGGCTAATAATCTTTTGGGTTTTATTATCACCCGATTTGCTAGGAGTGATAATAAAGATAATATTTTGAGAGTAATAACACCTCCATTCCCGTAATTTACAATTTTGCTTTTTTTACAATCTTTACAGCCTTTTTAAAAAATAAATCTTAGCAGAATATTAAATTAAGCATCATTCATTTTAAGTAATTTTTTTTTTTAATGAGGTTCTTTATATTTTTCACTTGTGCATTAGAAGCTTGCATGGAACTTTGTCACTTTTGCATTACAAGATCAAGTAACAGAACGAAAGAGTATATATACTTCTTTTGTCATTAACACTTCTTTATACTTCTTTTGTCATTAAATATAATGGGTTTACACACTTGGAAACGGCAGGCCTTTTCCAAAGCAATATGCTAGGAAGTATCCAACCACCTCCAAGCTAATTATAATCTTCACTTTTATTTATAAAAAGAGGGGCGGGGTTTTAATAAAAAAGAAGGCGTGGTATAGTTCAACAACAGTTTATTCACCGAGTTCGGCGAAGAGATGAACGTTTGAAAAAGAAAAATGAAAAAAAAGAGACAGAAAGGCTCCCCCGAAACTCGATCTTTCCGATGGAATTTCGATCTCGGTTGAGAACTGAGCACTTTTTATTCCCGTTTCGGACCGGAAATCCGGGCTCTAGCAACACAGCCTCCCGAGCGCACGCTTCCCAAGCAAAGCGCGTGCACGAATAACAGACTTGTTTATTGGAAGCTCCAACAGAACTCATTTAACAGTCAGTGCTCTCTCTCCCTCTCTTGTTCTTTCTTTTTTGACTATAAGGTTAATTGACTTACGCTCCCTTTATGTTTTATTATTTTTCTTTTTCAACTCACAGAAAACAGTTGCTTTTACTCCACAAAACAAAGAGATGCAAGGACGTCGCTGTAACTGTGACCTGCAGAAACGGCTTGTCAGCTCAGAAATAAGAATGTTGTCAGGGTCTTATGATTTTTATAAGTCCAAAATTTTAGGCATGAGATGTTAGATATTAATTTAATTTTTAAGAAAACATTACCCAAATAAAGTATTTATAAAAAATAATAAAAGTAAGAATAGTTTGTACGATCTAAAACAAATTCTTTCTCCCTTCCTACATTGACCTTAATTTAAATAAAAGCCATTGTGGCTGCGTATATATGTTTCACATATCCACCAAAATAACTTAACGAAATTAAATACAAATTCGCTCACTTTATTTCTTAAAACAAGAGATTTTTCAAAATTTAATATAATATTCAATTAATTAAAAATTGACCCAATTTTTTCCCCCACAGTAACTTTGGAGCAAATTACCACATACGAAATATTTTTAAATTGTCTTAAAATTCTAAATTTTACTTTTTCAATCTTACCATTTTCCTAACCGTACAATCATTTTTTCGTTTTTATTATTCTTTCGAAATTTAATAAATAATAAGAAAATGCAAAGGATTTTAAAATAAAAAAATATATCGGCGTTTTTTTTTTAATTGTCTGTTTCATTCACATTTTTTTTTTATTTACATTTTATTTTCATTCTCATTTTAATTTTAAAAAATATTTCAGTCGATAAAAAGATTTTGTGTACTATAATATTGTATACAAAATTAGTTATTAAATTAAAAATTTTAGAAATGAAAAGGTTAAAACCTCGAGCAACGCTAAGTATATCAGCTACTATTAAAGTAAAATGGTAATATGGAGTTTTAAAAATACTAAATTCATAAAACTCTCGACATTAAAATTCTTGACGATTACTTTAATTTTCTCTAAACAATTTTCTTACACACACACAAATAAAAAAGATAAACCGCGTTGTTATTAAGAAATATACATAGGTACGGTTTTGCAATGACTGTTCCTTTTCATTTTAATCATTTTAAAGGTAGAAAAACACGAAACTAAACATGGAAAAGAGGAAATGAACAAGTCAGCATATTCATGGAATGTTAACGCGGATGCTTATTTTTCCCTGAACGAATTTTCACAAATGGGAACTAGTAATCGATTTTCATGGCCGCGTGTGGTGCACAGTTACACATAAGCTACTATTTATCTAGAAATAAGGTTAAGCTGATGTGTAAATTAGTTTGTCTGATCGAAAGATATCACAAGAAATGAAAAACAGTTCAAAGGTTAAAGTCACTTCAAGGTGATCCATTCTGTATGATGCTGTTATTTGTGGCTTAAGTATTTTTTTTTTTTTTTCAATGACGACGAATACACTAAATAAAATTAATACAGTGTTTCTCCTAAAAAATAATTAAAAATTAGAAAAAAAGATATATTATGAAGAAAAAAATGTTATTATTAAGACATCTTTAAACAAAAATTTCATATTCCAACACTATATTAAGAACTGAAAAAATAACTTCAATACATCAACATAAACGGAACAAAAATCCGAAGACAACCACAAACACTTATGAAACCATCAGTTAAACTACATAAATAGAAAGAAAGAAAAGAAAATTTGAAAATAAAAATTAAAATTAACCCCTGAAATTGTAATTCGCAGATTCTAATTTCTTCTTCACAAAGAAGACAAAATATCTACTTGAAATAACGATCTAAGCTCAGATTTAGAGACTTTTTCCATTACAAGTAATAGCAATTTTTAACAGTATTAAATTTTCTTGATATTTCAATTTAAAGTGAATAACATACCTTAAAAGAGTGAAAATTCTTGACCGATTGGTTGATTGATATTTTCTTAATATTTAATTATATACGATAAAGGACATCTTTGGCTATCATTACCTTTAAAATATTAAAAGAGAACTTGCACATTTTGTAAAATCTTGAATTGAATTTTTACTATAAAGTTAGGGCAATTGGATGAACCAACTTAAAAAGTTCAAACGGAATTTTAATACTTAACTGCTGCCACCGCAATAATCGAAAAATTTATCAACTAGGATTTAGACAAATCCTTTCTCAACTCAAAGATCAAAAAACTATTTACTCTTCAAATGATGTAGTCAAAACAGGTCTTCTTAAACGGTTTTCGTTCGCCAATGTTTTTGCAAAATAGAAAAACTTTCGCAATCGCATGCCACATTAGAAAACTTTTGCCACCATTCCAAAATAATATAAATAATTCAGAAATTCCCTTAAAATAAATTTTGCAAATCTCTTAAACTATTTTAAAATAAAGATGATTCTCTGAACTATTTTTAATTTTAAATATTGAAAATTTCAAAGAAAATTCTTGTAAGACCATTTTCGTGACCTATATTTTTAAAACCACTCGTCTAAAAAAATAATTCAGTAAGTTATTCAGGAAAAAATAGCAATTTCCGTCTTACAATATGTAATTGATTCAATACTATTTATCCATACTATTTTAACTCGAAATAATAATTGCTCAAAGATATTTCATTGCTTTCTTGCCAAATATGCTCTGGAAATCACTGCCAAAATCTTTATTATCGAGAATTTGTGCATTTTTTAATTTTTAACTCAGCCAATAGAAATACTTCTATTATAAAGTAAGCTATTTATATCAAAAGTTAATTAAACGTTATTTTAATATTAAAAAAACACATAATGATGTGCATAATGAACAGTTACATTCACTTTACATGTTGTTTATGCAAAAAATAATCTGACCCCAATGCAGCACAATAAACAGCTTGTATCCATAACAAATAATCAACAAACAGTTATGTGCAACTATCAACGATGTTTTCACAAATTTCTTTTTCATTTCTGATATAAAAGGAAATCATTCTTCGTTAATCTTTTAACATAACAATTTTTTTCAGCGAAGTCTCTTCGCACACGTATCTTGTTTCTTTTTTGATATTATAAGATAGATAAATTTTTGAAATATCTTTTAATTTGATACAAGTGAAATCAAGTATTTTTATATGGAAAAACAACACAGCGGTCATTTATTGAATAACTTCCATATATTTAAATAAAATAGGAATTAAAATTTGCGATTTCTCTCTCTCTCTCTTTTATATATATATATATATATATATATATATATATATATATATATATATATATATATATATATATATATATATATATAGAGAGAGAGAGAGAGAGAGAGAGAGAGAGAGAGAGAGAAGGCATAGTAAGCACCAAAAAACCTGACTTTGGAATTCTGACGTATCTCCACGTTTCAAACCATCTCGAGTTCGAAAAACACACACACACACACATTTTTCACATTATGCTTCTGTATCTCTTTGGGATACACTTCAGATATAGAGACGAGAAGCTTTCATCATGGTGGTTGGTTCTCGCTGCCCTGGTGGATACAGAAATGAAGTGGGGTCGACTGCCTTCTACCAGTGGGAGTGGCTGTACCGCGGCAGTTGATGGCCCATAGGACTCGACCATAGTTCCCGCCAATGATGTCTCAACGTGAAGGTCATTTAAATTTATCTATGTGCCTCACAGGGGGGTCGGAATAGTAGTTTGTGATTATGCCTGTCTGTTTGTGAACAAAATAACTCAAAACCGATGTGAGCTAAAAGAATTAAATTTGATATATTGTCATAGCATTAAATTTGTACATGTCTGCCAAATTTTAAATGAAAGTCATGCACAAGAAATGTATCTGTCTTAAATCAAGTGAATACAATAATTACTAAATCTAAATAGCTAGATACGAGTTTCGCACTCATTTGTGAAGCACTTAACCTTTGCCTACTTAACTTTAAAAATCTAACAATAACTAATCTTCCATAATCATTATCAAACATTAAAATATCGTTCCTTCTGAGACCCTTACAGCCCCAATGGAACACTCCAATGCCCATTCATTCGTTCCAATTTTGAACCTATGAACTAGATGAATGAAATTTAGCATATACAATGTAAATTTGTATCAGATAAATATTGAATCATCAAAGGGTAAATTATTCGTCGATTTGTACATTTGTATGCTTGTAAATATCATAACTCCCAACTGCAATGATTGAAAATAAAATATTGCATGTAATCTTGTTATTAAACTTGTAGCTCTATCAAACTTTCGTCCCAATCGGTCAACCAAGAAGATGTTTAAAGCGAATACTCGATTTCTTTTCTCTATGTATGAAGTAAAAAACGATTTTTTTTTTTCGCGGGACACAGAAAAACAGAGGGAGTGGTATCCTTAAAACTTTTACGCATACTTTCTAATAAAAGTGAATTTCGGTGTTAGATGCATTTTTTCCCAATTTATTGAAACCAAAATTTGACACAAAACTACAACTGCAGTGACAAAATCACATACCACATTTGATACATTTAAGTCGCTGCGTTTTTGTGTTATCGCGTTTACATGCTTCTGAAAGCGCTGGCCGACAGATGTTCCACTCCTTGTTGGATCTGACCCAAAATTTAATAGGTGTCTACAGCATAGATGATATTAAAACTGTGTTCCGAATTTTATTCATTTTGTACACTTTGTTTTGTAGCTAACATAATTTTTGTAGCTGACATTCGAACGACCGAAAGACAAACTTCCTCTGAATCAATTTTATTCAAAACTAGATAGAAAACTAGAAATTTAGTGTAAAGGCCATTACCAAGTTTCCTTCGTCCAGCTCAAAGCGTGTTTGAGTTATTTTTGTCACAGACATAATGCCAAAAATATATTTCTCGAACTCAGGGTGATCTGAAATGGGGAGATTGATCAAAATCTTGAATTCGAATTTTTTAACGATTACAGTATTTCCCAGTACTTCGCATATAAGAATAAAATAAAAACTGAGTACTCATGGCGTTCACAGCATTTCCGAAAGTCTACAATTTTGTACGAAGGGAAAGGATGTTAACATCTTTGTTCGGAAATATAGGAGAAATTTCGGAAGATAATTTCCAATAGTTTTTTTTAAATGTATGTGTAGATATAACATGTGAATAAATAAGTTTCCATGTTAAAACATACTAGAAACAACATACTTAATATTGAAAAAAAAAAGTACGAGAGGAGAAAGAGGGTGGAATTCACTCAACCCTTTGCCTCAGAAGAAGCCATATTTTCGGAAGCCCTACAAGGAACCTTTGAAGAGCAATGACGTCACAGCGCCGACGACCTTCCACCACAACGCAGATATTTTCTAGTTTGCAACTCTTTCTGGTCAAGTTACACTCGGCTTCTACATAACGAAAAAAGGCGATGCCTCTGACCTCAATCGGGGATCAGATGTTTCCATACCACCGAAAACATGAATCCTATCAATCTCGGAGCAACTTCTGTAGACCCATTTTCTCCCCGAGGAACGTTAGCTTGTGCATTGACAAGCGTTCAGTTTTATGTTCTCTTTCATTTCACGCATCGTTTCCCATGTCTGCACACATGTTGAAAGATTTAAAAACAATATTTTCACTTTCTTTTCAGAGTTTTATTTTCTATTTTCTGCTTTTTGATAACAATGGGATGCCCCCCCTCACTCACTTACCGCCCACAACGACTCACGCTGCAATGCACATCATGGTAATATAGTATTTTACAGATTGATAATTTGGCTGTAAATCAAACAAAATGTAAATACCGTAACATAAAACAAAAAGAATATTTCTACATAGATATATTTTTAATACATTTTAAATTTTTGAAAATTTTATTGCCTATAAAACTTTTGAATATTATACTCAATTACCTAAGAATACATTGCCGCTTTATCAAATAGGCAGCTGCCTAAGGGCCCCCAAAATGTGTGAAGCCCCATGACCTATATTTTTGTGATATTTTCAGGGTAAATAATTTTTGTGCTTTCAATCGATTTACATGGGGCATATACCCGAGAATTTATTCAAACAAAAATCACGTATCATTAAAATTACAGAGCATTATTCTCAAAATGTTTTCTTCTTTTTTTCATGTTTTCAAAATCACTTGTTGATAAATGGAATGCAAATTTTTGAAATTAGTTAACTGACTTGGTAAACTTTTTTACTAGTCTTTAGATTGTGTTAAAAAAATAGTTTGTAACTTCGCGCTGTTTTGTTAAAAATTATTTTTAAATTTACATTCTATTTTTCACACATGAAATATCGCAATTAATACTTCACTATTTTAATTGATTAAACGTTTCATTATCTGTTTTCCTTAATATCTTTTAACTGCTTTATCTAAAAAAGCCGTTAAAATAATGAAAGTTCGAAGCTTAAAAATATTTTGCTGAAGGAAGTTTAAGAGAACAAGTTACATAAAATTTCACTGAAAACTTTTATGTAATATAATTAGTTAACTGAAAATTTTAGCAAGCATTAATCCAAGCGAACCAGCCGGTCGCCAAAGATGGCTAGTAATAAACAATATAATTTAAAACGATAATAATTATAGATAGTATAAACAGTTTCAACAGTTAATACGAAATTTAAAAAAAAAAATCCATCAACAATATCAAATTTTAGAAGTTTTGGGTGAGAAAAGGGAGGGAGAGGGCCCCATAATTTGCATTACTGAAATGCCATTACAAGGTTTAATTTGGCTCTGTTAGAATAAGCAAAGAGCGGTGGGATTAAAAGCGGGCAAAATGATAATCCACTTAAATAACTCATAAACATATAGCACATGCAGTGGATATTAACAAAAGAAAAAAAAATGTCCGGAAAAAAATGTTTATTAACAGTCAAGATACTTATGTTGTTTCGCAAATTTTTAAAGGAACATGTAAGTATCCATTTGAATAAAACAATTTAATTTTAAAACAATTTTTTAATTAAGTATTTTAAACAATTATTTGAATTTACAATGTGTTCTTTTAATTACAAAATGGCATTAGTATATTAGCATGGATACAAGACTTTTTTTTTTTCGTCATTTGTTCGGATTTTCCCTCCTTTTGGTAATTTTTTTTGTTTTGTTTCATTCCTCTCCCCCCTCCCCCCATTATCCAAGTGCGTTGTTAAAGTCATGAAATCAGTATGTCTACTGACTGAATAAACACAATCAATAAAAATGAAATAAGACACTTATAATTTTATAATTTATTTTTTTTTTAAAAAGAGCAAATTCTACGTATAAATTCTAAAGTTCAGTCTGTGCTTTAAAAATTGATATATTTATTATAGCAATGTTTTATATTTATAAAACATATAAATATAAAATATTTCTACAATATAATATTCATTTCTACCAGTAAATAAAATATAAAATTATTTGAATCTTAAATAAATAAACATTTTATCATTTTTCCCCCTTTAAAATATAAACGATAACAGAAAATATATGTTAAAAAAATAGAAAGAAAAAAAAAGCTCCTAGGTTCGAAGAAAAACTAAACTTTGCTAAAAATCTGTATATTTAATTTAATAGTTAATTACAGGAGTCGAAAATATGCATACACTTTTACCCAAAAGAGATTAAAATAGGTCAGATAATTAAAGACAAAATAGGAATTTCACAAAGAATGGAAAAGGCAGGATGCGCCTAAAACTAGAACCAGATTATCAATCAGAACATTTTACTTATTTTAAAGAAGACTACCCAAAATAACAATTTCGCGGTACTTAAAAGCACTTTATTTTTCCTAGCATGCCTGAAACCCCTAATTCAGACCCTCCACACCCCTCAGGCTCAATTTGATGAAGTTGATATTACAATTCAGGTTCTGGTGGAAGGTGGAGGTCCAGGTCAATGTTTCATTCGCTAGACAGGTAGGAAGAAAAAGTAGGGGCAGTAGGCAGTATCTAGGAGGAGGAGGGGAAGAGCTGCCATGTCAGGGGGGAAATTGAAGGATCTACTTTAAAATCCACACATAGTCGCCTCTGCCCCAAGGCTCCGATTGACGTCCCTTCAAGCAGAAAACACCTAAACTCCGAACAGATCTATTTAAGTCGTCACTTCCCCTGTCCATTCCGACAGGAAAATCCCTCTGGTGGATAAAAGCAAAACTCAGGTGGAAAAAAAAATCAACAAGTATAGCAAAGGAAATTCCTAGCGAAGAGGGCTCATATAAAAATAAATAATATTAGACCCCCCCCCCTCCGTCTTAGCACGTGACCTGGTGGGGAATGCAAGCAGAATTGATTCACATGTCTGCTGAGGGGAATAGCAAAGACGTGGGACACAAATCTTAAAAAGGGATTCTCAGAATCTCGAAAAATAATCTGGGAATGGATGGGGAAAGGACGAGAGGGAAGACGAAGATGACAGACATCAAAATGGTCATTGTATTTCTGGATTACATAACAAGATTTTTTTTTTAATATTTAATGGGTTTTTATAAAATAATAAGTGGTCAATCAACTTTTTTCGATGACTTATTTCTTAGTCTTCATTTTTATTTGTTTACTGATATCAGAAATAAAAGTGAGTAAGATAAAAGATCAGTGTTTTTTTTTTTAAGGACAAATTTAAACGTGGGAAAGTTTCTAAATAATCTATAACTTTAAAAAGAACTAAATAATAAGCTCAAAATACACACACACACACACAAAAAAAAAAATGTTATCCCCCCCCCCTCCTCCTTGGGCAAAAAGAAAAACAAGACGGCTTCAAATGTGATTTGATTTCAGTGTAGATACAGTCTTTACAAACACCGTACTGATTTTCTGCTTACGCCAATAAATCTAACGGGTTTATAATTTATATTAAATAGGCATCAAAAAGAAGAGCACATATGACACAGTCCTTAAACAGTCCTTTTGTTGCTGAGAACAACTGCAGTCGAAGACTGCAATTGTTCTCAGCAACAAAATGTAAAATTAGGAAAACGTCAGTGCTATAAGATTGGAAGCAATACGAGATTTCTGCTAAAGTGCCTACTCGATCAACGTATTTCTTAAATAATTAGCAAAAATTGACTCATTTAAGCACTCGATATTTTTTTGCATATCTGTAATTTCTTATGGCATAACAGTACCTGAAGATCAATATATATGCATTTTTCTAAAAAATAATAAAGTTGAAAAAATAATTTAAAATTATATATATATAAAAGATATTTTGAAGTCATTAATAGAAACAGAAGAACATAAAAAATTTAGAATTCAATTAAAGAAAATTCGCAATCTAGAATTAATTTGATTATTTGAATCCTTATAACGAACTGTCCTTCTTGATCTCTGCTGATTTAGGTACAAGAGTATATAAAATTTAATTCGAGATGCTAATCACTTCATACAATATAATATTTATAAATTTTACTCAAACTCCGGCTTCACTGCAACTTCTAAACAGCTTCTACGTTGCGCAGATTACCCATTTCCCAAGGAATTAAAATGAGGAATCGTCACATTTCTATCTAAAATTATATAAGCACAAAATATTTTCTCACAATCGATTTTCCAACGCTCCTATCGCCATGGGTTGGACAAACACAACTTAACAAAAAATTGGATTTTCTCATTGAAAGTATGAAGGAAAAAAAAAAAAGAACTTAAGAATTCAACATTGACTGTTCTGTTAAATCATTGTGTGTGTGAGAGTGTGTTGAAAGTTATATGATAAAGTTGCTAATATGATATAAAAATAACAAAATAATGATTTGTTACTTATGCAAATGCTTTTTGTATTAATAAAGTAATTAAATATTTGATATTATATATATATAGATATAGATGGATGGATAGATAGAGAGAGAGAATACTTTTAAAACACTGAACTTGTAACAAAATTTGACAAGCAGTATATTTTTTATTTTTGTCTGAGAAGAGGGAAAAAATTGCTGAAAAAGGAAAAAAGACAAACAGTTATAGACTGGCAACAACAATTATAAAAAAAGAAAGAAAAATATTTCAATAATGTTCGTGTATTTCTGTATGAGAATACAATTTACAAAACCTTTTTTTTTCATGACCTTAACATCGACTATGCCGAAACGAGCACAATGAAAATTGCGATATCTGTGTTTGCAAAACAGTTGTTAGTTCAGCTATTCAAAAATACACGAACTGTTCGTGAAGGGAAGGGGAAAAAAGAAACCTCCCGAACCGATATAAAATAGCCATCGAATATTGGCAACGCAGGCAATCTTCTACAGATATCTTAATAATAACCGCATTAAATCATTTGAATATTATTCTCATTAAATACTTATGAGAAAATTCTGCCCCGTGAAAGAATACACCTCACTAGTACAAAAAGCATTAGCATAAATAACAGATCAAAATGAATTACGTTTCAAAAAGGAGAGACAAATACATGATAATTTCCTTATTGCATCGTCTGTAACGTTGATCTTGTGGAAACTGACTACTGCTCGTTGAGAAGAAAAACAAACGCAAACATAATCTTTAATAATGCATAGGAATTTTGATTAGTTACGCATTTATTTCATTTGTGACTTCGACACACCTTCACATGCTTCTGAATTTAGAATAAATTACACACCTTCCTTAAGTAGAAAAGACAAAAAGAGGGGGACTGTGGGAGAGATAAAAGAATTATTTATCTCAGCATGCAAGTTTTATGGATCAATTTTTTCCTTTCATTTTAATATTATCCGCTTTTGGCGGACTGTTGTTCGACAGGACTAATGATAACAAAAATTTTCAATTAAACTAGTCGCTTCTAGTGACCAGTTTGTTCGCCCAGGTTATTGGGTTTTTTTTAGGCTGTTAAACGTTTAATATGAAATGCCTTTTTTTAAAAATATCACCTTGTTGTTCGCTACGGTTGAAAAACAAGAACTGGAGAAATCTGCTACAAATTATAATGGTTGGAAATTAAAGAGTGTATAAACTATGAAAAAAAAGGAAATTAAATTCTATTTTGGAGTTGCTGCCAAAAGAAAGCTTTTAATCTTAATTTTAATACTGGCAAAAGCCCACTATTGCATCTTTTGATGGATTAGTTTGAATTTAAGCATAATATTTAAAACATTGTTACTAAATGTATATTAAATTTAAAAAACTTTAAAAAGAAAATGCGGAAACTATTGTTTGTGAGATTATAGATTTGGAAGATATGGTCATTAAATTCCGTGATTAAGTCATAGGGATTAACATATGGCGATGGTTAAGCCTGATATTCTAGCTCGACTAAACTTTTGTTTTGACGTCTGTCTCTAGATTTTGTGTTTTTTCAGACTGTAATGGAATTTTGGGAAACACGGTGAGCAATTTCCAGAGCATTTTTAATAATATTTATAAGATCTATCAATTAGCGAAGTGCTGAATTAAGTAAAAAAAGTTCAAAGAAGCTGTCTGAAACAGTCGGATAACACTTTGTTTACATCTGATTGTTGCCATTCGGCAATAAGAAATGTGAATGATTACTGTGCTACCAAAGTTTTATATATATCAATATTTTAGGTAACTTGTCTTACTACTTTCTCCAGTAAAATATTTTTAAACTTCACAATTTCGTAAATATATAATCCATACTATTTTAAAAGCCTCGCACCGTTCTGTTTATTTTATTATCCATTTCATTTATTTTCAATCAGCTCAACTAAAATTTATAAAAGAGAGATACACCTTACTATTTCCAGATTTTAAGCAATGTAACTTTGTCTCTAACCTAAAACAATGTAAGATTTGCATTTTTCATATTAACAGTACTTTAAATATAAATTTAAATCGTTTACAAAATTTTCTAGAATTAAGTAATTGTATCGCTTGCTTTCCTGAAATTTGCTCTGCCAGTAATAATTTGTTATTAAGCACGATTACACGTTTCATTATTATTTGTAGTAATATATATAGTAATACGGATTTTAAAATAAAAACGAAAAAATATCTGCAATTTTAATAGAAGCTTTTACCAAAAACCTTAATATTTTCCCCAGAATTCTTGTCTATGTAATATCGTTCATAAGTAATTGACAAGCGTTATGTAGCGAATATTTTCTCTTTGTATTCTTGTTGCAAAATATGCTCATATTATACACAAAAGATTAAATTGTACAGCAAAAATAAATTTAAAAAATAAAAATTTAAAAAAAATCATATAATTAAAAAAAAAATTTTTTTTAACTTTTACATCATTTTTTAATTTTTACATCATCTTAAGATGATGTAAAAATTATTTTTGTATTCTAATTCTTCCAGAAGTAATCGCGGAAAAAAGTCAAAATTTTGTTTAATAAAACATTGCAAAAATCTTATTAAGTGTACATTCTCAACATCCAAACAGTGGCGTGCCTATATAAAAGGGCAAGTACCAAATTTGCGCCCCCCCCTTTTTTTTTGGAAACGCATTTCTGATTTTTTTTTCCTGATTTTTTATATCGAGCAGTGAGTGCAAGGACTGAAAATATTATTAAGCATAAATAATAATATATATAATATTTTGGAATTGATATGACTAAACATTAAAAATAATTTCACAATGATCGCCATAAAGAGACAAATCCCGAAATTATCTAATATAAATTTTATTACACTTTATTCTGTTAAAGGAATGAAATGGACATAAACTATTAAGTTTCTATTAAACTCTTATTCCAAATTAGGGAGGCCTATTGCCTTTGAGAGCTTCTAATTTTTTCTCATTTTGCTGAAACTGTTTTATTTAAAAATCTTGAGAATAAGAGTTTATAAGAAACTAAATTTTGTTTAAAATACAACAAATTGATTACGTAATTTTGGTCTCCTAGTAACTGCCTTCTGGGCACGTGCCCTGAAAGCCCCATTCTAGTTATGCCGGTGCCTCCAAAATATACATGTGCGATATTTAGTATGAATTGGATATGGGTGGTATGATTACTCGACGGGTTGGTATGAATGAGCGGCTGGCCAGGCCCATAAGCAATGAAAATTAATATTCACGATATTTGCATGAGATATACGGACAGAATTTTTGAAAATTAGCCCAAATCCTCACAAAAATAAAATAATAACCCATTCAGTTGCAAAACATGAAGAGCAGAATTTTTTTCATGGAATGTTTTTGGAGTATCTATTTTATCCTTACATTTATTTTAATAAAAGTTTATTACATTCACTCAATCTTTAATCCTCAGTCTGCCGATTTTTTAAAAAATCTCCATTTAGATGCAATTTCTGCAAACAAGTTCAAATATTTTTTAAATGGTGTTAAATATAAATATTGTACATTACTATTATGTAATTCAAATCTGCAACAGTAAAAAGTAAGTCTGCAAAAATCGCAGTAAGCAGCAGAAAATAGACTGGCTTCTAACTCGCAGAAATCGAGGAATGAGAATTTAGGGGGGAAGGGGGGTAACAATATTTCGGTCAAGTTTTGAAATCCAGCTGAAGTTTTCCCGTAACTAATCTATAAATATTAAAACTAAGCTTAGCTTTTAATTTTATAAGTTCCGCAACCTACAAATTAAAAGTTATTTGTTCTAAATAAAAGTATTAATGTCACTACTAACACACAAAAACGAAGAGTGGCCAAAATTTACATCACTACCATGCGCATAAAAATAACATTTAAGTGTTGGAAATAAATCACAATAAAAACTACAACAGCCGCCCACATCCTGAGTATCATCAGAGCAGCAGTTTCACACGAGGAATAATGATATACAACAGAAATAAATAAATCAAAAAACGGCTTTTGACAGAATCCCTTCGCGAAAACAGTTAGTTCCGTTATCACGTGACTTCAAAATCACGCGACTGAAAAACGTGGAACCTGTCTGTCTGGAGAAGGAACGCCAACCCCCACACAATGGCCAGGAAAATGTTGTTCTCTGCTCCCCTTCCCGCCCCCTCAAGTCTTTATTCATTTTCTTTTGGGGAGAGTAAGATAGAGAGTGAATAAATGATGTTACAAAAAGAAGGAAAACTCAGAACCATCCTCTAGCTTTGTTTACATCTAAATGCAAGAGAGACACACTGAAAAAAATGACTCAGGCGAAAGATATAATCTTTGTAATCGTCGACTAAGAATCGTAGCGAAAATTTTTTAAACTCCTGTCTGGAGTTTGGATTTATCGCGAGCGTATGCAGGATTCTTTATTTCAAAAATCAAGCAATGAGTTTTACTGATTTTGGACCAAATGATCTGGTCTCAGCAGAGCCAGATTAAGCCTTTCAAGTGCCTTTAGGCAATGCCTATTTCGGGGACATTTTACCACTCCAAACTTTCAAAACCGATTGTGTGTGTGGATTTTAATTTAATCTTTATAAGTAATTTTAAGAAGCAAATTTTGACAAACTGAAACAGCAAAACGCTTACTTTTAGATCATTTTCTAAAAAGTTGATTTCAAAATAAAACGCATAAAAAATGAAATTTTAAACTAATTTTAACAAAATAATAGAAAAAAAAAACCCATAACAAAACTTTTCTTAGGCCAATCTTAATTATATTTAAATAATAAAACCGGGCATTTATTTGCAAATTTTTTTAATTTTAATTATTAAAATTTTATTAATTTATTCATTAAAATTTTATATTTTTGGAGCGGTTGTAAAGCGGTTTACATTTTTACAAGTGGTTTTGGAGCGATTTACATTTTTGGAGCGGTTTTTTTAAAATCTAAGCAAATTTTTACACATGATATAGCAAATATAAAAAAAGTAAATGGTAATCAATTAATACTATAATTAAAACAATGTTCCTATAATTAAAACAATGTTCCAAAATAATTTAAACAATACTTGATTTAATTTGAATAAGTTAGAAAGCACCTCATTTATAATTTAATGGAAGCACAAAATTAAATGTCATTCAAAATAGCACAAACACCAAAAAAAAAAAAAGAAAAAGGAGAGAGAGGGAAGAAAGATCATGAGCTCGTTGTTCCTTTAAAGTTGTGCCTATTTAAGAATATGAACCTGGGTCTCAGCTTGTTCCAAAATGGATAATGTATTTAAGTATTCCAAATCTGGGGCGATCGCGATCCCAATTTAAATATCTCAAAAACTAGTATGATATAAAAATTCAAAATAATAATTTCGAACATTAATATGATATACACAAATGTACATTCACGCAAACGTTAAAATAAAAACTTTAAAATGTTACAATATTTTTTTAAAAAATCTGGAAATTCCGGTTTTGAGAAATAGAACATTCAGAATTTCTAATAAATCAGAATTCTATCGTCTCTACAAATATTTATATAAATATCAGACATTATAGAATAAAAGAACGTCGGTAAAAAAAAAAAAAAAAAAAAGGCATGCTTGTAGATCTGAAAATATTTTTCTGCTGGTCCCTGGACTTTTCTAGTTAGACTGTGCTAATTCAGAGCATTTTGTGGCTTGTGAAGAAACCGTATTTTAAGACAGCCGAAATCGTATATCAGAGATACGGATTCTGCGAATGTCGGTATTTTCATAAACGTGCAATTTGAGAAGACGTGTTTCATAAGAAATCGGAAGACGTATGTATGATTGCGTATAAGCAAATAAAGTTATGAATGAGAAAATTCAATAGCTCTCATTTTCTGAAATACTAACTTAAAAGAATTTTAATTAAAAAATACTATATTGCAAAATATTAAGAAATTTTTAATAAGCTAACATGTTTTTAAATAGACTGATTCAATAAGAAATCCTGTTTGTTTTTAAGCCTTAAATTTAAATTTAAAATCTATTAATGTAAATAATTTTTTCATTCTCAGATTTCCTATAACACAAATGCATAAAGGAAGAAATATCTGAAATGTGATAAATAAGTACTATGCCAAAATACGGATGTACTTGACAATTCTGGTAATTTCTAGAAAATCTAGTAAATTTTGATTTCATCGTATCTGCTGAAATTAAACCAATATTATAATTATTAATATAAATTCCTAAATTCATTAAACAAAAATTTTAATTTGTAAACGTCGATGCAAGAGAATACTTATTTTTAAAGTTTGAAAGCAATTCTTTCAACTAAAGGATCAAAGGAAGGAAATAGTATTTTATTAATTTGCAACCATTTTTTAAAAATTTTTTATAGCAATTATATAATTAGAGTAGGCAATTACAATCGGAAAATTCCATCCAAATATATTCGTATCTTGTCCAGGTCTAAATACTGCAATGACTAATATGCAAATCAAAAGACATTTTTGAAGGTGGAATTTTGATAAAAAAGAAACCCCCTATCAACAGCAGATTTCCTGCAAATAAACAATGCATTACCTCATTGTATAATTTTGATTTCTATGCGTTTGTGCTTTCTACAACTTCTGATATTCTAATACTTCAGTAACATTTGACACTTGTTTCTTGTTCGTGTTTTGGAACCATTAAAATGTAGTAGCCAACATTCGCTTTTAGCGCAATTCCAGATTCTTTATCGGCTGATTAATCAATTGGTCATTTCCCAAAGATATACTTTAATCTATCTAACAAAAATATTTACTTTCAGATTATAGACAAAGCTTAAAAACGAAAGATCGGAACGAAAATCTCAGAAAAACAGGACTGGACCAGAATTACCAAGTTTCTTGTGTTTGAATAAAAGATACAGAATTCGATCAATATTATTAGGAATTTCTCACAAAGATACTTCTGCCTATCTAAAGTAATGAAACAATGTTTCGAATGATGATTGGTTGGCTGTTATCCACCTTTGGTAGATAAAATGCCATGCTTCAAATGTACTGCAATTGCAAATCAGAAAACCAGATAAACGGGCGTTAAGAAACCATGCTGACAAACACAATATTTACCAAGCAAACTTGTGCTTTTGAAATAATTTCACCAACAATAAAGATTTTAAAACAATAGATGTTTATATAGCAAATAAATAAAACGAGAAGCATCAATTAAAGAAAATGAATTCCATGAATTTTGAACAAATTACATCGTAAGGATGTTGAAAATTAAAATGTTTAGTAGTCTTTATTTAATGATTTTTCTAAAAGATTGACCAATAAATGGAGAAATACTGGTTTCCTGCACATGATTACCACTAATTTTAGAGATACTAAACTGTAGATATAGTGTAAGAGTATAACATGAACGATATTCTGGGCGTTTATTGAGCAGGAAAAATGCCATTTTCTATATATTATTTAAATTAATCCTTGCGCTAGATGGCACCAATGATTAATTAAATTGTTTTACTATTTGTCAATTTCGAGATTATTAATTATAATCTATTAACATTTTACTTAATAAAATGTGCACAAATAAGACATTCTAAAGGACTGCAATTGATATTGGTAATAAATGTGTGTTGCTTTACAAGAGGAAAAAAACAGAGTATAAATAAGATACGTTTTAGCCACATTAAGGCACATCTCAAGCAGAAGTTTGGTATTTTTTATTTTAGTCCAGGAGAACATCACTAATCCGATACATGGGACAGGACACCTGTCAGACAGAGAGTACCGGCACTATAGAGAATCATATAATAATATATTTTTCTACCAGTGCGAAGCGGGCCAAAAATATGATGGGGGAGGGGGGATAGTGTATAAGGGTATTGAGTAACAGAAAGTTAAGTATAAAAATCATGTATTGAAGAGGTTTCCAAATTTTAGCAGGAAAGAATGACTCATCGCCAAATAGCACATTCCAACAAGTGGGTAGGACTAGTGGGAATGGCAGAAGTTATTCTGTGTGTGTTATGTTACAAGTATGAGATTAGAGTGCAGTAAAATAATAATAATAATAACAACAAAAAGATTCAACGAAAAAAAGCGCTTATTTAAAAGTAATAAAGCTAATTTAAATTATTTAGCTATCGCGACGAAGGAATTTATGAACAACACAAAATATATATATTGAAGCGCTAAATGATAAAATTTAATTATTTCCTATGGGACCAAATTATTTCATGAAATGATATATAATAAATGAATAATAATCTCTTTAAATGAATAATAACAATAATATAATATATTAATTAGTTATTTTATGGAATAACTAATTACACTTTACATTAACCCTATGAGACCGAACTCGCACGTTCAGTAAAGTTCTGACAAGGGCGGATAGCTGAAATTTCGGGGTAAAAGGTAATTCGCGAGCAGTCTCACTCATAAGGAAGGGTCAATTCCATTCTGTTTTTGTGCACAAAAAATTAACCTGGGTTTTTGTGGCACTGAAATTTTCACATCTATTCTGACTCATAGTGTTAATTAATGACAGCCTGTTGAATTGTACTATCAAAATACTATACAGATGAGAGAAAGAATTATTCACTTTTTACAGCACGCGTATTTAAAAAAGTTTAAGAACCCTATAAGTTGTCTTTTTTACACTGTGTGTATGTGTGTTTAAACTCACACTGTCTATAGAATGTAACATTCTTAAGTCAATAATTGAACATTTTGTACTGAAATATAATATGACTTGTTAACTTATTATAACTATGAATTTGATAATTTACGCTTTGAAAGGTTGGACCATTGTCCATTAAAATAATTTATAAATTTATAAAACGTAAATGGATTTTAGTTTCATGAAATTACGAATGAATTTATTTCATTCATAATTTCATAAATTATCCATGGTTTTGTTCTTTAATGTGAAATTATATATTTTTAAAACAAAAACTAACAATTCATGCACATTCCATGCAAACCAACTTAACTCGGGACTGATTAAATGGAAGCTTACAGAAAAATGAGAAACCAATTACAAAATTATTTTCGGCCAATGAGCGAAATTTCGTGGGAAAGACCAACAGAATATCCTATCGATTCCGATAAATTTATTTAGAATTCGATAAATAGTTTAGATTGAAAAGAGTACCGAAAACTGAAGTAAACATCTTAAATGAAGCGATAAACATCTAGATTAAAAAAATCAAGGCGCCGTTGTATTTAAATTCCTAGTCTCGAGTCTTTAAGTAAATGTTTTAAGAAGCTGATAACATTAATATACTTATTTACAAGCTTAGGAATGTGATAGCAGCACTTGCGACAGAAATATACAAGATACGGAATAGCAAGGCAGTTCTAAATTCAAACCCGGAATCTAGATAGAAGTTTCTAGATGGGACAAGGTTAATTAAGAACATTTATCAGAAAAGAAAAAGTAACAAATTTAAATTGCAATGCACAAATGGTAGAATATGAAATATTTTTATCAATTAAAAAAATTCCACAGTTAGTAAACTTTGTAATTATAATGACTAATGACTATGTCATTGGGAAAAAAATGGGGAGGGGACTAAACCCTTTACTCCAATATTCCTGTTTACCCAACTTGTTGGAACATATTTTTTGGTGATGAATGATTGTTTCCTGTTGAAATTTGAAACCTTCGCTCTTTCAGTACATGATTTATCAATTTAACATGCTCCTACCCAACAGCTTAATATAGTATTTTTCTCTTTGATGTATTATTGGCTCGTTTCCCATATGTTGAAACATTTATCATTGTATAACTCAATGATATCTCTATGATTTTTCTATAGCCTGGAAACTCTATAATCCGACCAGTGTCCAGTCCCATATGTGTTTTATTAGAGACTATTGTATTAAATAAAACTTTTAAACTTTTCCTATTCGCGAACCTCCCTGGGTGGAATTTTTTGTCAATGTATTTCGCTAAAAGCCCCAAGTAAAAAAATAAAGTGTAAATAAAAATTATTTTTTTCCCACGTATTTCGTAAAAGCTGGAAATAGAAAATTAAAGTGTACACTAATTAACTACAAAGAAATTATTTTTTTTTAATTTATTAAAATAATTTTCTTAATTATTCTTGCTTATAAAAAAACATGCGAGAATTGGAGTATCTAAATATTTTTCTATTCGACCCAAATATTTATATTTGAGTATTTTCTTATTCGGCCATTAAGCTATGCTACAGAAACGTAAACAATTAAAAACTGTGTTGTGTATGCAAAAATAATACCTTGAATATGCAAAAGAGTTAAAATATCAAATCTAAATTTTTCAGCATCATTTCTCCAGTGATTTCAATATTAATCTGATTGAAATTAAATTTATTCTTTAAAAAAAAACAGACTGTTTGTCACAAACATATGAGAACTAATAAAGCTGGTATCCGCACAGGACCGTAGATCTACAAGAAATAAAAATGTATTTCACATTTAAATATAAAATGAAAAATATGAAGCTGCAGCACGTTCACATAATTTTCTTTTTTCGTAATTTCCTGATATGTTTATTCCTTTGTATTAGAAAAACAAATTAGCGAAGACAAAAGTTTACGTGGAAGTATATTCCAATAAGAAATAATATCTCAAGAACTAAAATGTACGGTGCTAAAGTATTCAAAAATATTTTTTTTTAAATTTCATATTCACTTTTTATGATCAATTCAATGAATTTCCCATGTACAATTTGCTAAGCTGAGTTTTTTCAATGGTCTCAATCCAAATGGCAATGGTCTGAAACAATTGGGCTTTGATTAAAATTTTTTATTTTAGAAAATAATTAAGAAAGAATCTTGGCTTAGAACAGTTCACATAACAAGATCTGTTAACTCATAACAGCTTATTGCTCAAGTTATCGCAGATTCGGCAAGTCTAAATTCTTTCGAAATTCCACAGACAGGCCATTTCCATAACTAAAAGAAACCAGCAGAAGAGATCTCCCCGAAAATTTACGCATACCCTCTAATAAAGATGCTTCCCCCCCCTCAAACCCCGCATAAAACTGGCCCCTGGACAAGACTGAGATCGCCACGAATTCTCAGATTTTTATTTTAAGAATTCCACAATGAGAATTTTATGCTTCTTAGTATGGTAAGAAAAACCGAATATCTGTATCAGACATTTTTTCTCTACGACCAAATGAAACCAAAACTGGCATAGAACTACAATCCAAAATTTCGTTTATTTAAACCACTGCGTTTCTGAATTATTGCGTTTACATGCATGAGAAAGTACAGAAGGACTGACAGTCAATCCTCTGAAAGATTCAATTCCAAATTAAATGCAAATCTACATTATAAATCCTAAATTCGTCAATCAAATTTTTACATCATAGCACTTTATGTTTATTATTAGTTTAGCCAAATAAGATTCTTGAGAATAAATTTGATAGAAATCTATAAATTTGATGCCAAAACCATCTACGTAATGCTAACGTATGTGGCACAGAAATCTCTCTTATTTTTTGCTGAAAGGCAATAGTCAAATTTAACCCTTTAAAAGGGCCATTTTTTTTCTAGTCATATTGTGTTAAAATATTTTTAGGCATGAAATTAGGATAAGAAAAGGGATTCATTTAGCTTATTAGATAAATTTAATTTGATTCATTAATTAATTTGGTTAATTAATAATTAAGTAACAAATCAAGACATCATTTTGTCTGAGATAAAGAACTGAAGCATTTAAGTTTCTGACTTACAAAAAAAATTGCCAGAACTGATGCCAATCTACATAATTTCATACAAAGATTGATAAATTTGGTGGGAAAGCATACTTCCCACGGCCCTAGAAAGGGTTAAACAAATCAATATATGAACGCTTCAGACCTGCTGCATCTAATTTTTTTTTTTTTTTTTTACAGCTGCATTTAATTCAATGCTTTGCTAATTACTGGAGCTGCAAAAGGTTATTAGAAATGTTCTGGTATAGCATTCCATTCTGGCAGTGGAAAAGGGATGCAAAAGAAATCAAGAAGTAGGTACCAAACAGAAATTTTATCAAGCGCCAAAAATAGGCTTGACCATCGCCAGATGGGTAATCGCTATGATTTTACTATTCCATATTAAACATTTAAAAAGTCAATAATCTGGATGAACAAGCTGGTAGCTAAAGGCGGCTATTATATCGAATTGTACTCAATGCGATTTTGAGTTATCGTGCTCACAGACAGCACTCATAATTTTTTTTAAAAAATGTATTTTTCGGACTCAGGGTGGTCCGAAACGATACGGTTCGCCAATAGTTCGAATTCGAGCGTCTTTGACGATTGAAACACTTTCTCTTTGTGTAACCAAAAGTTTAAAAAAAAAAGAAAAGAAAAAAAACGCGTGTGAGGCACCGAAAAAACGCGTGTGCTACACGGCGTTTTTGTATTAGCCTGTATCCATTGTCAAGTAGCCCCTTGGCGCATTTGCCCAGACTACTTAGGGGAATTGCCAGATAACATGGGAACCTGAAATAAGGGGAACAGGGGAGAGCAGGCGTCAGCGAAGGAAAACGATGGTTTGACAAATAGAGGGTTGTCTACACAGTTGACCTTCTCAAGGCCAGCACTGCTGAAGGCAATGAGAAGATAAGTAATGGAATTCTCACAGTTATGGCCTCCCCTAAATTCTTATTTCACCCACCTGTTGAGAAAGAGGTCATTGCATTGAATTTCGTGCTCGTTACGTATTGTAAGATTCTTTTTATTTTTGATGTTCATTGAGGAAATAAAAAACGTTAAAATAGTTCCCGTATTTTTCTTCTAAAAAATGCCAGTGAATCTGCAAATGTTTAACTGATTGTAAACCTAATTTACTGACAAACACATCAACAATTTTCAAAAATATAAATTAGAAATTATATCGTAAAAAGTATAAAATTATCAAAGACTTTTTTTTTCCCTTCGTTTTCACAGCAATTCATATTTTTGAAATCTTGATAATAAAAAAAATTCCTTGTCTGTTACTTCATAGACGGCGAAATTACATAAATGAGATAAAGTTGCATCATTTCTCTCAGCAAAATAAATAGCAATCACCGTCGCCTCGCTAAGTGCCTCACTGATAATGATCGTGGTTCTTTTCTGGAATAAATGAAGCGAAAATTCGACCGCATTTGTATTCATTTCCACATGTATTTTCGCAGAAAATCATAATCAAATTGCTTTTTTCCTCTTTGTATATCAAGTAATTGATCATAAATGTCCATTATAAGATTTAAGAAGGCGATTAAAATTCCACACAAATGCCGGTCCCTAGGGACTTAGGTAACTAAGGTTTTAAAACAAATAATAGCTACATTGGTAGTTTTGGCCGAACCGTTGGAAAAATATAAAATATCTTAAGTTATGTACATATATTCGAGATTAATATTATTATTATTGAAAAACTTTATAAAATACTTAGCTTTTTGAATTTTTGTATGAAATACGAAACACATATGATACAAAAATATAGAATTAAAAATCATATATATTTTTTGAAACCTAAAAATAAGTATTAAACAAATCTTCCTAGTTTCGAAATTTAACAAATAATTTGTTCAAAATTCTTCAGATAAAAAAATACATCACTTCGATAAGAAATACATCCTAAATTAAGAAATAAACAGTATTCCAAACCAGTCTTTAAATATTGGCGTCTGACTGATAAATAGCATGATTTTTTTTAAATTCTTTTCACATTACAATGTATTAAAATTTATAAAATCTTTCTAAATAAACAGATCGCATATCCTGTAGTTCAGAAATTGCAGATTATATTGAAAAAGTCCACACAAATGCCGGTCCCTAGGGACTTAGGTAACTAAGGTTTTAAAATAAATAATAGCTACATTGGTAGTTTCGGCTATATACTCTATATATTAGATTATATACTATATATATTAGATTTATATACTATATATATTAAATTTTAATTTATGAAGTTTTTCATCTCAAGTTTTTACCAAAATTTTGATTTTGGGAAAAGAAGATTTAAAAGATATGCATCGAGCAAATATTAAAAAGCAATGTAGTTAAGAAGCAAAATTCAAACAACTGTGTACAAGAAAAACTATTCAGAAATAAGACTATCAAATAACACATATTTGAAAAATGTTTTTTTAATGCAATATTTTACCAAATAAAATGCATGATTATATGGTAGTGACTAAGTTCATGATGAATTTTTTGAAATATATTATCAAATATTTATATTTTTGAATTTTTGTATAAAATGTACTAGAATGTAATTTAGCTCACACTTAAGCTAGACACATTCCCTTTAGATAAATTGTACGAATATTTGAGTAGTACAATATTTAATCCTATACTAATGTAAACAAGCTTAAAAGTCATTTTAAAGATTTTAAATTGATCACATTAAACATATTATTAAATTACATTTTACCTTGGTGGATATATATAATTTTTTAAACATTTTTTTTAAGTAGTCACATAGAATGTATGTTCCTACTTTTCTGCAGTAATCTCTGCCACCATCTTTATTTTTCTAAGGAATTTGTCGAGAGGAAACAAAACATTTCTCAGAATATGTTCCCATTTAGCAATAACGATTCTAAATAGAAGTTTCTTAGATTTCCATCGATGAAAGCAAACGATGTAAACACACTTGATAATGGCAATAAGACATAACGAGATTATAGTTTATCAGATGAATGGAAATGTACTATAATTAATAGTCAATCACTGCCGGATGACAAGTACGGCAGGCATCGTTATTACACTCGTCTTAGATTGATTCTTCCTGTTCAAGTAGCTTATGTATGTGAAAAAAAGTAAAGAAAGAATATTACATTTCCGTTTTATATCAAATGTATCGTTTTCCACATTACTCCGATTTTAATTAGGATGTTTTATATAAATTTTTACTCTAAATACAAATTTGCAAGCAGAAACGCTAAATTGCCAACAAAAATCAAAAACTGAACTTTTCCAAAAGCTGAATAAAGATATTGCATGATACTGAATATTCATTGCATGTAAAATATGTTTTACCAACAATGTATGAAAATCGGTATTCTATAAAATATTTTGGCACGTATGTATGAAATATATCAAACGATTAAACATTTCACGTATATCCAAGACATTCTATAGAATGCTAAATGTCAAACCGGCAAAGTATGAAATACATCTCCGATTTAGGAAAAAGAATCAGTTTCAAAAAACATGGATGAGATTGTATTCGATTATCGATTAAATAAATATGACGATGTCATGCTGAATAAAGAAACAATCATTTATGCTACCTGTTGTGTGTGTTTGAAAGAAATCAGAGATGCACAAGCATGCACACATGGTACGAAAAAAATCATACTTTCTATGGCTATGCTAACAGAAACGATGAAAATGATTATTTTCTGCTATACTTTTTGTTCAAAAACTAATAAACTGTTTTATTAACCGCTTAACTGTTTTGCCCGAGTGCCATGCGTGCACGATTTATCGAATTCTGAAAGTTGTAAGCAAAAAATAAACCACTCATAACGATTATAATTCAATATTAAAATTACTTCTAAGTCAAGTATTCAACGGATTTCCATTTGAATCAAAATAAGAAAATATTTTCAAAATAGGAGGTGTCATCTTATTAAAGAAAATAAAACAGTTAAGGGGTTAATAGCGTTATCGTGATTTTTTTTAAATCCATATAGCATTTAATATTCCATTGAATGTCTCGGTATTATATATATAATGCCTGGGAAAGTGTATTATAATTCACAAACTTCGTACTTGTCCAAAAAACGCTTGAGATTTTCTAAAGTGCATAATAAACTGATTCTAGTATTTTAAAGTACCTCTTTAGAATGTTTATGTATTTTTATTCTTTATGGTTTTGACTCTTTAGAATGCTTATTAGTATGTATTGCATTATTGTCTACATAGTATGTTATTATTAGTATGTGTGGTATTATTGTCTGCTTAGTATATTTTTATTTATTTTATATATTTTTATTAGTATGTATGATATATTTTTTTAATTACAGCCAGTTGCCCCATTACCACAGAACTAAGCCGTATAAACAGGGAAATATGTATAGTATTATCGTCTACTTGGAATGTTTTTATTCAATAATAAACATAAAAAGAAGAACAGTCTAAATTCATTATGTTCGTAAGAAATAAATATTACAAGTCGACATTTTTAAAATGCTAAACAAATGTGTTTCTTTGTAGAACGTAATGTTAATCATATCTGTCATGCTTTGAAATTGATTTATCTTTTAATTATTGCAATCATTCACTCACACGTGTTTTCACTCTTCGGCCGGTGATATATTATATACCTTTATTTGTGTGCAAGTGGTAGTAACCAAATTTAAAAATTAGCTTAATTATTAACAAATAATCACTTAAAATTTCTAATGCATTAAAAACTGTTCAGAATCAGTATCACAAACTATACGCAATTTGTAAACTTTATTGTAACTGTTCGAATGTCATTTTTTTATAAGCTAAACGATGCATTGAAGTCATAATTTAAAATTTCATCTCTTGTTTTTTATTATAGTTTCTTTTTTCAAACTTATCAATTTTCAGGGAAAATTATCACACAATATTCTAAAATATCCAAGAATTGTACAATAAGAGCTATCATTCCATGTTCAATAAACATTAATATATAAAATATCAAATAATATCAATATATATAAAAATCAAATTCGTTTTGCTCATATATATATCAAAATATTTAAGTATTGCCTCTAAAAGTGAAATTTCCTAATCAATTTTTCCAATTATGTAAAGTGTTCAAATTAATTTAAATTACTGCAGTTAGATTATATTATTCACCATGTATTTACAATTTATAAAAAATATTTAACAATTAAATAAATTTAATTTGTACAGCTTTAAAGAAAACATTAATATTTATATTTTAAAAAAAATTAGCTAATTTTGATATTTGTGTGGCAATGTTCTACTACGAAACATTTTAGATGACTTGTTATTAACTTATTATTATTCATTATGTAAAGATATAATTAGTATGACTTATAAAACATATGTCAGTTAATAACAGTTTATTTAGTTACGCTCATAAGAATATTTATTTTTTATTACAAAATCATGCTTTCAAAAATAAAATACTTTCCATAAGTTTTTTTAATTAGTGAATAATTATTAAAATACGATGAAATTCTGAATTTCCTGTTATAAATTTTATAGTCATTGATGTCAAATAAGAACGGCTGTATTTCAAAAGCGAATGCTTGCATTATTATTATTAATTTCACTTTATTTCATTCTATATTGTATACTATTTTTTTTCTCAGTATTTATTTAAAAATGGAAATCAACCGGAATTCTGTTGGATTTGCGCAAGCTAAACACATCAATTAAAGTGCACAGAATAGACTTAATAGACAAAATGCCTCGTAACAAAAGCAGGTCAAAGATATAAATTGTTGATTCAGCCCTTGTTAAACAATACTGTTATTTAGTAACAGCTAAAACAATCATCTTGAAGTAGGCTAAAAGTTAAATCCAAAAAGAAACATTTAACATATTTCTTTTTATATCACATTTTTTAACGATTTCATAGCATTTTTTATAACAAATTTTTTTTATCGTTTAGAAATTAATTAGATGCAACATCCGATAAAAAAAATATAAGATCGCAAAAAGAAATTTGTTAATAGTTAATGAGCATATTTCTAACGTAAAATTAAATTTTAATTTGGGTTAATTCTGTTCTCACTCTTAAAAAAAAAATGAAGTGAAAAGTTTTAAAAAGGCCAAACGAAACATTTATTAAATTACAATAATCAAACATTATACAAAACATTCCAAATTAACATCTTGAAACATTAAAAAAATAATCATATTAGAG
This sequence comes from Argiope bruennichi, assembly GCF_947563725.1. Classification (NCBI taxonomy): domain Eukaryota; kingdom Metazoa; phylum Arthropoda; class Arachnida; order Araneae; family Araneidae; genus Argiope; species Argiope bruennichi. The sequence continues at coordinate 26,670,581 of NC_079156.1, read as the reverse complement.
ATTATTATTCAAAATTTAGAATTTTATCCAAAATTTATTTATATATTATTTGCTAAATGAAAAAAAAAAAAAAAAACTTTTCTATTTTAGACAAAATTTATTGCAATTTGCTGTTTTTGAGAAATAGCACAAAATAAGTGGTAAAATGAAAAATATGCCTTGGACAATAGTCGCTAGAAAATCGCTTGAGCCATTTATCTTTCAACATGAAAAAACGATGGCAACTAGTGTGAGCAAACGATTTTCTAGACGAGATAACCATCACGGCTTACTCGCGTTAGTCTCGCCGGCTCCGATAAACTTCAATAGCGCTTTTGCCTATAGGATATTGAAACTAAATCTTGCAATATAATGCAAATGCTTATTATCTAAAAATATCATGTATTTTTTTTTTCATCAGTAAATAAATGTTTCTTGATTGGTATCATACCTTATTAGTTAAAAAAAATTCTAAACCTTCAAAGCAAATTTATAAATAGGTAAGTTGGTTAAATTAAACTAGTCGCATTTCTGCAATATCCTATGAAGCTTTTTATGGTTTATCAGTGTTTTTGTCTAGATGATGTTATACAAACTTATTATGCAAATATATTATTAAAGAAATACAAGGAATAAATATGATTTAATTCCCGTTAAAGTTTGGTCATAAAATTTTACACATTAGTAATACCGTTATGTTTGAATTTGCTGTTTGTTACTTATTTTGCATTGCAAATACATTAAAAAAATTTAAGAATTTTTTTAATACACATCAAAATATATTTTAAAATTAACAATGCTACGTCATTTTTTAGTTGAATATGATTAATTTCAACTACATTTTGACAACGGTTTTGTTGGTTACTTTTCTTAGACGAATATGCATTTGCAAACGAATTCAATAACAAAATTTGTTTGTAAATGCATATTTATTTTTTACAAGACTTCAAAGTTAAATAAAGAATAGAAGGAGCAGATGGAAAGTTGGCGTATAAATAACAATTTCCTATAGTCAACATTTCCTATATATACATTATTTATATCGGCAATTGGACGAAAAATAATATCAAAGAACATTGTCATCAAAACCTATCATAAAAACATTTATAATTTGAATTTGAAGATTTACATAATAAAGTTTTATATACTTATAAATTTAAGAAAAATATTTAAAAATATTATGAATTTGAATTTAAAAATTAGAAGAAATTAGAATTAAAAATTATAAGATTATTTACCAGACAAATCAATGTTATCCATTCCCCCCCCCCTTCAAACATCTTTAAACCAGATTATTGCAGAGCGGCACGAAATAAGTGCACAATAAAGTAAATAAGGAGTGGAGGGGAGACATCGATATTATAAAAATATGCCGCTTTATAAAATAAATTCATTTCATTTCAAAACCTAATCTTATAAAAACAAATCTACTCTATTGCTTTTCACCCATCAGATAAATTAATATCCATAACAACAATACATATAATAACAAAGTACAAATACTACAAAAACACAATGATGTTTATTTGAAAAAACAGGGGGAGGCAAAGATGAGGGGGGGGGGATCTTGGTCTAAGGATTGATCAAACAATGCGCAACATCTGCTAGCCACAAGTTGTTGTTGCTCAATACAGACATAATATTTCCGAAGATTAAACAACTTTAATTTGAATCTAATTTTTAAAAATTTCTGCGTTTTTCAAATGGTATATTTTAAAATAGATCCCAGTGCCTCTTCAGGTGTTCACGTTCTTTTTTTTGGGGGGGGAGGGGGGGTTATAAGATATCGTGAATACCTACCATACCATTCTATTTCACTAATTTAAGATTAGATAAAATATTCGGCCTTTAGATACCAAATAACTTTGAGCTATGTATTTGTGCCTAAAGGAAGAGATTCTTCTTAAATGGGAAGGGGGGGGGGGCAGATAAGTCAAGCTGATATTTATAAACTATAAGAATATGCTCCACACACACCCCTCACACAAAAAAACTTTGATTACAAACCTCATGTATTTAAAAATCTATATTATGAAATTCTCTATTTTAAAGTAAAGTTACTTAATTCTGTGAATATTTTAATGCAGCTGTCAACTGCTTATAAATAAATACTGAGTAATACACAAGTGATGCAATCATTTGTAGTTATCTACAAATCTCTTGATATTTGGAATTTGTCAGTGACTATAGAAATTACAAAGATGAATTAAGTGATATATATTAAAAGGATGAATTATAATAAATATTAGAGATATCACTAAAGAAGTGAAATATATTAAGGGATGGATCTGAATGGAAGTAATAGCCAAAAAGAAATGCTAATAAACTGCTAAGTAGTATGCAATGGTCATAATTAAAAAACAAGAATATAATCTCAAGCAGATTCATAAGGCCAGTTATTTTATTTTGTTTTTATCTTACTTAATTCTGAATAGGGGAAAAAAATTAGTAAATCCTCGATTGCTAAAATATTATTTTTACACTGGATTATAATTTATCAAAAGAAATTTTTTCCATCACTGAAATTAAAATTGAAAATAAATAACTAAAATAAAATTGGGTTTATATTTTGAAAATTCCATTATGAATGCTTTAAATATTTTATGAAGTTTAAATAGAATTCTATGTAGATAGTTTCAATTGTTTGAAATACTGTCATCTTTTACAGCTAATATTTACTATTAGTACTATTCATACTATGTGACCCATAACTATAATTTAATTTATAATAATGAAAACATCCATTGACAGTCTTAAAAATAATACAGAACAATTCATTCATGTATATATGCCAGTGAATCAATCTTATCTATATAAATCTATGTGCATATATGTCAGTCAAAAATAATAGCTTTCTTTGAAAACTGTAAAAACCAAGTTTGACCTACCAGTTTTATAATGAAACCAAATGAATATAAAATAATGGAAATAAAATAATAAAAATAATATTCAATAAATAAAATTTGAAGTAGTTAGCTAAAAAAAATATAAAAATAATAGACAAGAAAAATTTATGCAACATGTGGAAAAATTTTTAATACACTTTTGAAAAAATATAATTTTTTTAAAAAAAAATTTTAATGAGTAATGTTAAGGATTTAAAAACAAAATAATATCAATTAAAAAGAAATAAAATGATACTAAGTTAATAATAATAGTTTTAATAGTAATAGTTTTATGATAAATAATATCAAAACAAATCAAAATAATAATAAATGAATTACTAAATTTGACTATATTAATAAAATTTATTAAAAATTGCATCTATATTACTTTTTATGTTTGTAATTATTTTATCCCGAAAGTATAAATGTAAACAAAAATAATATTCCATAAAGCTAGTCTCAATCAAAACGATTTTCTTTAGAATTATAAAAAGCATAAGCCTAACTTTCTCAAAATCAGTGAATGATTTTCCAAAATAAAAATATGCACTTGTCTAAAAAATGAAAAAATAATTTTTAAATTATAAATAAAGTCTGCATTTTCTGTACTCATCCTATCCATGCATATAGATATGCGATTGTAAGTCTTAAGAACTTTAGTGGATATCACATTTTTTAAATCACAGTGTTCATTTCAATTAAATTAAAGATATACATTTTTTGCATATTTCATATAGAATGAGTGACATGAAAATGTAATATGACAAATTGTGCAAAGATCGATTCAAATGAAGGTTCCGAACCATGCCGTCCAACCAGATCGTATATTAGTAAAGTAGGTTGCATTACTACATAGGCAAAACTTACCTTCTTTTTTCCTTGACAATCGGCGGAATCGCCACTTTTCCACCACACATGGTGAGAAATCACTATTGTTAATCCAATTAATTGCTGTAAATTTAAAAAATCCTGTTTAAGAACACTACAAAACACAAATGTTCACGTGTCTCGGAGCTATATAGAAAAGACTGTTCTAAACTGCTTTAGTTTACAAAAATGTGAGGCATGACGTCAACTTTCAAAACATGAGCTCATGGCGCCATCTGGTGTTGCAAGCAAATAGCAGGTGGAGTTCTGCTTGATAGCAGTATGATTAGTACTTCCCTGTTCCCCAAGATAAACAAAAACTTTCTAGATTGTCAAAAAATACCAATTTCGCGTATCGCAAAAAATATTTTTAATTAAAAATAATAAGCTTTTTTTATATTTGAAAGCGCATAAAATGAGATATTATATAAAGAGACATAATTACTAGTAGAAACGGAGTTAGGCATTTTAAAGGCCTAGGGCAATGCATATTATGAGGAGTTCGTTTCAGGACCCCAAGACACTAGGACTTTTCGATGAGTACAGTTCGTTAAGGGGTGGACACAGAAAGATGAACGGTTATTACGGCTTCTAATCTGAGTTCACCCTATTGCTAAATGTAAGCATCTTCTGCTTTCAACTTTCTTCCCGTCTCTTTTTTTGACAAAATGAACGCCACTAGACGCATGCGCGGAGGATTTCAGAATCCAAGAATGAACTCTATATTTTTTATCAATTTAATTTCACTCTTCAACTCATTTTAAACCTAATTAAAATGTTTATAGTTAATTTTAAAGTATTATTTAAGCAAACATTTATATTTTTTTATTTATGTATTACGACACCCAATTAAAGGGCATCCATGTTGGAATAGAGTATTATTGAATCATTTGCTAATGTATAATTAACTGCACTAAAATAAAACGGAATAAAGCAGACTAATACTTGACTAATTATATTTGTTGAAGTGCTGATAGAATTCATATATTTAATAATCCACAGAATTCGTTTTTTGGAGTTTTGTATTTGTATTTTTTACAAATTTTATTTATTTGGCAACAAAGCTAATAGCGGCCATAAGCCAAGTTTTTCTTCTTGCAAATCCGTCATTAATTGTTTATCTTTTTTCTTAAGGGTGAACTCAAAACTATTGAGATTTTATGCTTTTCGTGGAATTCACTTGCCTCTTCTTTATTCAACTGATATAGGCAGTCGGTCCGATTCCAGCAAAAGCGGGCCTTAGTGCAAATTTGGTTTGCGACGCCTTCAAGCAAATTTCTTTCAAGAAAATAATCAATCTGTTATATTTTACATTGCAGAAATTGATATTAGAATTTGAAAGAAAAAAATGGAAATAATGAATAATCAATTTATTTTTTAAAAACTGATGTTTCCAAAAAGCTTTTAATAAATCAAATAAAAATATATGCTTTGTAAACTTATGACATACAGCTTTTTATGCTAATTACTAGAAGAAGGTTTAAATATACGATTTTTGTTTGTTTCATTTTATTACATTTTTATAACGAATTCGAATTCAACGGATAGAATACCTACGGCGATAAATTCGTTTCTAACTAATACTAAATCTCAAATAATTTATTATTACTGTTATTTTCAATCTAGAGAGAGATATTTCTGCAGACACAACCAAAAATCGGCCCGATCGAAGTAATTTTCAGAATTGTAACAAAAATTTGACACAACTGAAAGAAAAGAAAATGATGCAAATTGGAATAAATAATTTGATAATGGGAAACATAATTAGATGCTAAACTTGGATAGTATTAAATAATTAAATGCAATCAAAACTGTCTTTCAGAATAGCATTTTAGTTTTTAAAACATTTGAAGAGATCATTTTCAATCAGCTAGTGAATATTATCCGAATGGAGAAAACATTCATTGTCTCCTTTTTATAATTAATTTCGAAATTTTTCTCAAAAGAAACCAGTGATAGTGGTCCCCCCAAAATTTTCTTGTATACTCTGCAACAAACTTGTCATTTAGAAGCTTTGCATGGCATTGGCGTACAACAGTTGCGAAATTTTAACTTTTGGCGTGAATTTAGCATCTTTATTTAATCTATAGTGTCATTCTTGGCGATCCATTCCGAGCAGGCTGCTAATAGCATCCAGAAATCGAATTCTTTTTTTAGACAAAGATTTTCTCAACCGATTGAAGCAAAAATTTGGCATAAAAATACTCTTATACTCACAAAATCTCATACCAAATATGATATATTTAAGTCACTGCGACTGTGAGTTATTGCGTTTACATGTTTCTGTTGTTGTTGCTAATCTCCATGGTGTGACTCAGTCAGACCAAATCCGCTGACAAGAAGAAAAGAACATTTGTCAACCGATTCATGGGGAGGGAAGTGCAGCTTCTGTGAGTCAAAAGACTGGAGCACCAGGAGGTGAAAGACTGTCTTAGCTCCTTCGCCTGCAAATTTTAGCTGTGCATAGTGGAATAGCCCTTCACGCCTTGGGTGACCCTACCAGGAGTAAGTCCCTTACGTACTTCACCCATTCCGCCCAGGGAAACCCTCCCGCCACGATGATGCAATTTGTAGGACTTGGGAGGGTTACATGTTTCTAAAAGTATAGACAGACAGACAGTCAATCTCTTGTTGGATTTGATTCAAAATTTGAAAGGTGAATAGGCTATGAGGTTAATTCTGTGTATGGAATTTTTTTTATTATCTCTTTTCGTTTTGTAGTAATAGTGTTAAATTATCTTCGAACAGCAGGGCGTACAGACTTCCACTTAGCAGAATTTGCTCGAAATTTGATAGAAATAGCACATTTGATCCGTCTAGATGAAAACGTTTTTGAGTTAAATCTCTCAGGCAGTGTTGAATTTGGCCCAACATTTGTTGTTTACATTATAGATATTAAATGTGGGTATTGAATTTTATCCATCTAGCTTTCTTCATTTTGTAGTTATCGTGTTCATTTATATTCGAACAGCCGGACAGACGAATTTCCTCTGAACGGATTTTGATCAAAATTTAATAGAAATCTGAAAATTTGGCGTCATGACTGTATACCCAATTTGAACCGTCTAACTCAAACCGTTTTTAAGTTATTTTTGTCACAGACAAAGAGCCTGACATTTTCTAAAAATGTGTTTTTTCGAATCAGGAATTTCCAAAACGTAGAGATTCTTCAAAAATCTCGAGTTCGTATTTTTTGATGATTACTACACTTTCTCTATACCACGTATATGAGAAAGAAAACAAGGCGCTTTCAACTAAAACTAATACTATGTAAACGATATTAGTTATTTGCAAGCGTAGTGAAATCCATGGTATATAAACTTGGATTGGCGGGCATGAGATGCCCATAAATCGAAAGATTCAAATATATTTATATTAAGAATTATAATAACAATAATTATTATTTTCAAAAATAAAAAAGGAAGAAATTTCTCTTGCAGAATCAGTCAACGTTCCAGTGTACTCATAAACACGAGATCATGCGCACTCACTCCATTCGCAACTCCCTTGGACCAGTCCTACAGACAATTTAACTATCATACTTTATTGTATCACACTAAAAGTGATGATTAAATATACTGAGAATGAGGAAAGAATAAGTGACTCAACGGGCATTTGTAAAAGAATATCTCAATTAACACTAAGATACTGAAAGAAATCTCGATTTTGCACGTCATTTCAAATGCTGCGCAAAGCGCCAGGGGCTAATATAGATTTTTTGTCCTTCATAAGTTGTTTAGTGAATATAGAGGAAGCACGAACATAATATTTTTTCGCACCTACATGATATCTCATTTTTTAAAAAAATTATATGAAACACTAATGCCTTGATAGCGTCCCATAAGATTGGCGACCGGGTTTTTCTCTTCTTTGCAGTAAACCCTCTAATCCACTCTAGTAAAGTTCTGTATTAAATGGTCTTCTATTTCAGTACTTAATTATCAAGATGTATAATAGTTAGTTTAAATTATTACGTATTATTTTAATGATATTTTCATTTTTAAGTCTTAGAACTATTACGATTATAAAGAAATGGAATAAAATACAAAATCAAAGATAACGGATGTCATTTAACGAAGGGCATTAAATTACAATGATTTGGTTAATTTGATGTAGCATTATTAATAACAAATTGTTTGCACTAAGACGTGATTTAGTTGTTGATGTATGATCAGCGTCACATTAAACTCATAATGCCTGTTTCTGAGCTTCATTCTTGTTATTCAAACCATAAAAAACATACATCTTTTATGAATCTTTATTTAATATCTTGCAAGGAGTTTTTTAAGTAAAGCATATGACTATAAACTGATATTTAAAAAAAAAATATTCGATTGAAAGTGTCTTCCACTACGTAGTTTCAATATCTTACGTTAAAAAAAAGGGAGAAAGAAAGAGATAGAGATAAACTTTGAAACAAAATTCCATAAAATATATATATATATATATATATATATATATATTAGTGTTCCTTAATGCATTCTAAATATACATACGACTACAAAGAAAAAAGATCACCAAGAAATTATTTCCAACATAAAATAAAAAAAACTTCTGCAACAAAATTGAAAACAATATTATATAGTTTTTAATATATTCTACATATTTAAATCCAAAGTTGAAAAGGGAGTCGGTTTAAATCAGTTAACCTACTTTAAAAAAAAAAAAAAAAAAAAAAAAAAACTATTTTGAAGCAAGAAGAAAAATATCTTAAGAATAGTGTTCTGAAATTTAAATAAACTTGATCATAATATTCCAAATGAAAGCGCGATATTGGAAACCCGGAAAACATCCTCCACGTTTCAGAGTTCAAAAAACACATTTTTTTTTTTTTTTTTGAAAATGTCCGTCTGTCTACGGCAAAGATAACTAAAAAACAGCCAGAGGATGAAATTTAGTCTTGACACTAAATATATAGATTTCTATCAAATTTTGAACAAATCCTCGCAAACATAGTCCGTCTGTTCTGCTGTTCGAATAAATGTTAAAGCTATAATTACAAAGTAAAGAGAGCTAGATTGATAAAATTTGGTACACAGATTAAACATCTATAGTGCAGACACCTGTCAAATTTTGAGCCAAATCCCACTATGGGTTGAACGTTTGTTGGTCTGTACTTTCAGAAACAGGTACACGAAATAATTCGTAAGTGCCATGACTTAAATATATCAAATGTTTAATGAGATTTTGTAATTATAATTCTTTTTCACAATTATTTGGGAAAAACATAAATTCGATGTCAAGGATTAATCGCCAAATTACTCGCCAAGTATTTCCCGATAGATTCAATAAAAATGTTATATTCTAGACAAAGGTTAATATTTTGTAACTATTGTACGCCAGTGGCATGCAAGACGTTCTCTGGGATAACACCTTTATTAGAAAGAACGCGAGAAAGTTTTAAGAAGACCACTCCTGCTGGTTTTCTAAATAATCTTAGATATATATATTTAAATTGGTTCAATAGAATTTCAAAAGAATAGAATGGAATTTGCCACGTGCATTTAGCATGTGTTAAATAAAACAAAGCATATCAGAGCGAAAGAATTGACCGTTCCTTAGTGTCAAGTGGTGCTAATAAGATACATGGCAAAAGTGTGACATTTTTTTCTTATCTATATTTTTTATCAAAACTTCTCGATTGCATTATGAAGAGCTATTCTTGTTTCCGATCCGCGAAACAGATATCAACGAAAGCATATCGCAGCTCATTGTTTACGATGTTAGAAAAAAAAAATATTTCATCATTTTGTAAAAACTAGATCGAATTACAGTATAACAGCAATTTTCTGAAGATAAAAGCTTGTGAAACTTAGAAAAAAATCTGGTGGGAATGGTTTTCTTGAAACTTTCTTACATAATCCCGAATTAGGATATTATCTTCTTTTTCTCAGTTTATAAATCGTGTACCTTCGACAAGATCGTGAACGCGATATATGCAGAGTTTCATTTAATTGCATTCATGATCCGTTTTAAAGCAACACTAGGGCTATTTTGGTACGGACCTCGCAATTTCGAGCCTCGGTCAGATGGCAACACCTGAGTTGGCACGGATTTAACGTGCGCCAGACCCGCTTACACGACAGTTCATGGAATCGATGCAATCGGGCCCCGAACCGTAAGCCCTCCAATTCCGAAGCCGAGACCTTACCACCAGGCCACCGCGGCCCGCCATAAGTGTGGATGCTTCTTTCTCTTATGCGTAGTATAGAGAAAGTATTGTAATGGTCAAAAAATGCAATGGTTTAAATAAGTTAAATTTCTGTTTGTCCTGCTGTCAACACAATGACTATAAAACGAAAAAAGCTACATAAATGAAATTCAGTACACAGGCTTAACATCTATAATATAGACACCTATCAAATTTTGGGCCAAATCCAAGAAGGGGTTGACAGCCTGTCGATCGGTACTTTCAGAAAAATGTAAAAGCGGTAACTCAGTAAACACAGTAACTTAAATAGATCAAATTTGTACGAGATTTTGCGATTACAAATGTACTTTTGTATCAAATTTTTGTTTTAATCAGCTTGGAAAAAAACATTTAAAACAGAATTTGGTTTTCGATGTAAACCGTATACCAGGAATCAATCACCAAAGCCCTCGCCAATAGTCAGATGATAAATTCAGCAAAAATGCTAAATTCAAGCCAAATGTTAATATTTCATAACGAGTCCATGCTAATGCCATGCAATGCGTTCTCTGAAACAACACCAGAAAAGAAAATTAGGGGGACCGGGATAGCCTGGTTGGTAGAGCGTCGGATTCGCGTTCCTCAGGTTGCGAGTTCGAACCTCGCCGGCCGAAAATTCCACGCGTATAAATCTGTCGTGGTCGCAAAGTCCTCCACGTCGAGAGAGACTGTTGGGTACTGGATCAGTGGTGATCGTTCTCTTATGCAGATCTGATTGTTCTCTGATTCAGAGTGAACGAATTCCACCCCGTAAAAAGGGCTGTGACTTGTGTGTAGCTAAGTCGTTCTCTTGGCCCTAGATGGCGCTACTATAAAAACAAAAGACGCTTACTCGCCGGCTTAAAATCGCTGTCTTCATAACAGCGGGCTTGTCCATGGCAAGTGCCATAAGATACAATAACAGAAAATTAGAGAAAATGCACGAAAGTTTTAGGGAGATCTCTGTAGCTGGTTTTACTTTTCAGAATAATGTGTTGTGTAAAAAAAATAGCGAAGGAAGCCAGAGTATGTATTCAGAAAATCGACTGAAATTGTAATTTGATGTAGAACAATATTATATAATTCTCATTTGTCTTTCTTTTTAGAGTAATGGCATTTACGCACATGCGAATACACAAACTGATAGACGGCTAACCCTTGGGCATATTGGTTCAAAATTTAAAGAAAATTTACACTTAAGATATTAAAACTGTGCAGCAAATTTTATCAATTTATCTCTTTAAGTGCTGTGGCTATCATGTTTACCTTCTCTCAGATAGACAAACATGTTTTCTATGAATGGTGCAAACTTGGATATTGCGCAATTATGAATCAAAATTGGCAAATAAGGGTATATATCTTCATGAAATTTTCTTGCAATTTGAATCATTCATAGAAAACATGTTTTCTATGAATGGTTCTATGAAATGGGCAAAAATAAAGAATTGCTTAACATGAATCTTATCCTCTTTCAAAAAGAATGGCGATATTAAGCAATTAAGTTAAAATGTGGAACTGAATTGGTAGAAAACATGTTTTGTATGAATGGTTTTATGAAATGTGCTAAAATAAAGAATTGCTAAAAATGAATCTTATCCTCTTGCAAAAAGAATGGCGATATCAAGCAATTAAGTTAAAATGCGGAACTGAATTGATAGAAAACATGTTTTCTATGAATGGTTTTATGAAATGGGCTAAAATAAAGAATTGCTTAAAATGAATCTTATCCTCTTGCAAAAAGAATGGCGATATTAAGCAATTAAGTTAAAATGTGGAACTGAATTGGTAGAAAACATGTTTTGTATGAATGGTTTTATGAAATGGGCTAAAATAAAGAATTGCTAAAAATGAATCTTATCCTCTTGCAAAAAGAATGGCGATATCAAGCAATTAAGTTAAAATGCGGAACTGAATTGATAGAAAACATGTTTTCTATGAATGGTTTTATGAAATGGGCTAAAATAAAGAATTGCTTAAAATGAATCTTATCCTCTTGCAAAAAGAATGGCGATATTAAGCAATTAAGTTAAAATGTGGAACTGAATTGGTAGAAAACATGTTTTGTATGAATGGTTTTATGAAATGGGCTAAAATAAAGAATTGCTAAAAATGAATCTTATCCTCTTGCAAAAAGAATGGCGATATCAAGCAATTAAGTTAAAATGCGGAACTGAATTGATAGAAAACATGTTTTCTATGAATGGTTTTATGAAATGGGCTAAAATAAAGAATTGCTTAAAATGAATCTTATCCTCTTTCAAAAAGAATGGCGATATTAAGCAATTAAGTTAAAATGTGGAACTGAATTGGTAGAAAACATGTTTTGTATGAATGGTTTTATGAAATGGGCTAAAATAAAGAATTGCTAAAAATGAATCTTATCCTCTTGCAAAAAGAATGGCGATATCAAGCAATTAAGTTAAAATGCGGAACTGAATTGATAGAAAACATGTTTTCTATGAATGGTTTTATGAAATGGGCTAAAATAAAGAATTGCTTAAAATGAATCTTATCCTCTTGCAAAAAGAATGGCGATATTAAGCAATTAAGTTAAAATGCGGAACTGAATTGATAGAAAACATGTTTTCTATGAATGGTTTTATGAAATGGGCTAAAATAAAGAATTGCTAAAAATGAATCTTATCCTCTTGCAAAAAGAATGGCGATATCAAGCAATTAAGTTAAAATGCGGAACTGAATTGATAGAAAACATGTTTTCTATGAATGGTTTTATGAAATGGGCTAAAATAAAGAATTGCTAAAAATGAATCTTATCCTCTTGCAAAAAGAATGGCGATATCAAGCAATTAAGTTAAAATGTGGAACTGAATTGGTAGAAAACATGTTTTGTATGAATGGTTTTATGAAATGGGCTAAAATAAAGAATTGCTAAAAATGAATCTTATCCTCTTGCAAAAAGAATGGCGATATCAAGCAATTAAGTTAAAATGCGGAACTGAATTGATAGAAAACATGTTTTCTATGAATGGTTTTATGAAATGGGCTAAAATAAAGAATTGCTTAAAATGAATCTTATCCTCTTTCAAAAAGAATGGCGATATTAAGCAATTAAGTTAAAATGTGGAACTGAATTGGTAGAAAACATGTTTTGTATGAATGGTTTTATGAAATGGGCTAAAATAAAGAATTGCTAAAAATGAATCTTATCCTCTTGCAAAAAGAATGGCGATATCAAGCAATTAAGTTAAAATGCGGAACTGAATTGATAGAAAACATGTTTTCTATGAATGGTTTTATGAAATGGGCTAAAATAAAGAATTGCTTAAAATGAATCTTATCCTCTTGCAAAAAGAATGGCGATATTAAGCAATTAAGTTAAAATGTAGAACTGAATTGGTCAGTTTATTAAATTTGCATAGCGTACGGCCCGCAGAATGCATGAATCCACTACTATTTCTCTCGATAGAGTTTTTCTATTTTTAAGGATGCAGTAATGTTTTACAGAATATATATATAGCAACTTTTCTTTGTATTGCTTCGATATATCTTTAAAAAAAAATTAGCCCTAAAGAAAATCAGAGAGGGTGGTCTCTTCAAAACTTCCTCACATTCTTCTTTAGTTTCTCCGAACTGTTGCAAGAAATGGGTGACATTGGACGAGCATGCGAACAGCACGAGTTTTCGGAATTTTATTTTCAAAGTGCTTAATAAGAATTGTGTGCTTATAATATAGTAAAGAAAAACGATTTTTTTATTTTGAAGCCTTTTATTTTTCTGACGGAGCGATGCCGAATTTCGACATAGGACGACAATTGTAATTTCGCGATGAAATATCAAATTTCCTTTAATTTTTGAGTTATTGCGCTTGTAACTATTGGTGATAAGCGAGGACGAACTCGCAGTGTTTGGGTTCGCAGCCAAGTAACGTGACCACTAGACAAAAGCGATCACTCGTGCCCTGTAGTTGTTATCTGACTTATAAAGCGTCACCACATGCTTAGTATGCGTATGAATACATAGATTAATAGACAATCACTCCTTTGGCAGATTTTTTTTTTCAATTTTATAAATATCTGTACTTAAGATGCATAAATGTTACCAATTTCATTTACTAAACTTGTAGCTCTTTGCTTTTTGAGACGTAGCATTCTTAAATAAGTATAGACCGATACAAGATTACTCCTTTGTCGGAGATGACTCCAAATTTGATACATTTCGATGCCAAATCTATGTATCAAACTTTATATTTCTCACTCTGTGTATTTCGTAGTAATCGTGCTCACTTACACTCTGACACCGGACAGACAGATTTCCTCCGAATGAATTTCATTAACACAAATCCACAAATGCGATATAAAGTTCATGTACCAGATTTCATCGTTTCAACTTAAAGCGTTTTTGAGCTATTGTATTCACAGGCAGAAAAAAAATTCAAGACAACGATAATGGTCTCTCCGAAGCTTTCTCGCATACTCCCTAATTAATTTTTATCTTTTTTTCCTTGAATTCCGAGAAAGACTACGAATACTTGCATGCCATTGTTGGACAATAGTTATTTAATAAAGATCTTTATAGTAAATTTAGCACTTTCATTGAATTTGTCGTTCTCTGGGAGCCTTTTTTTTCAACTGATTAAAAAGAATTGACACATATCTACTATTATAGTCAAAAAATTACAAACCGAATTTCATCGATTTAAGTCATTGTGTTTATGAGTTCATATGAATGCGGAAGTACAGACAAACAGACAGTCAACGATTCGACAGATCAAGTTCAAAATTTGATAAGAATCGCTATTGTTGATGCCAAACCTGTGTATCAAATTTTTCTACCTAGCACTTCATGCTTTGCAGTTATTAAATTCATATGTACTCGAACAGTCAGCAGAGAGACTTCTACTGATTCGATTTTCTTCAAAATTCGATGGAAATCTACAAATTTGGTTTAAAGCCTATTATCTATCTATTTGATATAAAGCCAAATTTGCTTTAAAGCCTATTATCTATCTATTTGGCATACAGCCAAATTTGGTTTAAAGCCTATTATCTATCTATTCGGTATAAAGCCAAATTTGGTTTAAAGCCTATTATCTATCTATTTGGTATAAAGCCAAATTTGGTTTAAAGCCTATTATTATCATTAATTTCTTCTGTTCAGCTGAAAACATTTTTGTGCTATCGTGTTTACAAAGAGACAGACACAATGCCAAAAATATGCTTTTCGAACTCAAAGAAGTTTGGACTTAACGATTCGTCGAATCTCGAGTTCGAATTTTTTGACGATTACAATATTTTCTCTATACTTTGTATACAAGAAAGAAAAAATTGGTTATTCGGATTTGGGGACGTCGTAAATGAAGAGATTCGTCAAAATATCTAAGGTGAATTTTCTCTTAATGATAATATTTTATTTTTGTATTAATGCACGAAAAGCCAGGGGAAGTAGTAACTTCGCCAAAACTTTCTAGCATACTTTCTAATAAACTTGCCATCACAGAGGACGCTTTACATGGCATTAGCGTTAGCATACAATAGTTACGAAATATTAAGTTTTGGCGTGAATTTCGCATTTTTTTTGAATCTATCGCGAAATACTTGGCGAATTTTTTGGCGATTAATCCCTAGCAAGCGTTAATAGTATCCAAAAAAATCGAATTTGTGTTTTAGACACATTTTTCTCAATTGATTGAAATAGGAATTTGTCAGAAAACTGCACTTGTAGTCAATCTCATACCAAATTTGATATATTTAAGTCACTGCGTATTTCAATTATCGCGTTTAGATGTTTTTGAACGCACAGACCGACAGACAGTCAACCCATTGTTGGATTTGCCTCAAAATTTGATAGGTATCTACATTGTAGATTTTAAATCTGTGTACCATATTATATTTATCTAGCTCTCTTCATTTTGTAATCATCCTGTTATTCATATTCGAACAGCAGAACTGAAAGACTTCCTCTGAACAGATTTTATTTAAAATTTGATTAGATATCTGAAAAATTGGTGTTAAGACCGCATACCAAATTTGAATCATCTAGCTCAAAACCTTATTGAGTTATCTTTGTCACAGACAGACTGACAGGCGGAAATTTTCTAAAAATGTGTTTTTCTACCTTAGGGAGGTCTGAAATGTGGAGATTCGACAAAAGCTCGACTTGAGCTTGAATATTTTGACGATTACTATACTTACTATACTTTCTCTATAACACGCATACTACAAAGTAAAAAACAAGGATAATTTTCTACAGAAGACCAGTTTATTCATCCTGGTAAAAGCCATTCCGCCGAATTACTTCATATATTTCCTTGAACTCTGTGTTTGATCGACCCTTCGTCAATTAGTTTTATACGCTTATCGAACTGTTGAATAATGACATAGCCGTCGACAGATTGGACAGTAATAGTGAAATTATCTGCCGAAATACTGATTAGAAAAATTGAGACCAAAGCAGTGCTATTGATAGAAGTCTTGAGGAGGCTGATTTTAATTGGTAAAATAAAAAAAAAGATGGTTTCATTTATTAAAAAGAAAATTTGATTTTTAAAAAAATGTTGTTTGAGATTAATAAGAGACTGCATTTTATGTTGGATAATTTATGGCCATATAAATCTGATTATCGGTAACTGACAGATTTCTGAAAATGAAGAGAAATGGAACTTCTTACTTTTATCAATTGAAGAGTTTTAAAACTTCATTTATTAAATGCTGTTTATATGACTCTCAAGATAAGATAAGTTAACATTAGTTTTAATGTTCCTGTTGAAAGTTCCTTTAAATTATCATTCAAATGACAATAATATCGAAAAAATATATATCATGTATTTCCGAGTACATGTACAAGAATATAAGATAAAATTTGTTTAAAAGGATTCTTGCATAAAATACCATCGTAGCATTTACGTAGCAGAGAAACTAATTCAAGACAAACATGAAAGTAAGAATGTTTCCATATAACACATAAAAGTTGCATAACATAGTTGAGAAGCTGATTCAAGAAAATGTTTTGAAAACATGAGAGGAAAATTGTTTACGTACAGCACGTAAAAGTTGCATAGAATGCCATTGTCACTGAGAAGCTAATTCAAGACAAACACGATTGAAGATTTTTCCATATAAGTTTCATAAAATGTCTTTGTAGCATTTATGTAGAAGAAAAGCTAATTCAAGACAAACTTTTAAAAACTTGACAGGGAGATTGCTTTCGTATAGCGCATAAAAGTTGCATAAAATGATTTTTGAATAAAATGCCATTGCAGCCTTTATTTAGTAGGGAAGCGAATTCTAGGCAATCTTTTGAAAACATGAGAGGAAGATTGTTTCCGTATAACAAAGTGAAGAAATTCTATTGCTGGTTTTTCCCAAATTTAATTAAAGAATTCTAAGAATTCCGCGATGTAAATGCATTGCAATAGACTCAATTTTTCAAAGCAATAAAGCATATTTAAATACTATTTTCAATAGTTAGCTTTAAAAACTAATAGCTGATACTTGCATTGAAATTGCTTATGGCATCCAACTAAAATGATGCTTTATTTGCAATAAATTAAGTATTTTACCAAGACTTCATAACAGTAATGAAATGACATAGCAAAACGTAACTCATGTAATCTTATACTAAAATGAGAAGTCACGTCTCTGTCCCCCTCATCTCCCTCCCTTAAAAAAAACCCACACACAATGGATTTGAAAATTTAAATATCATTAAACACGCACTCTGTGAGCATAAATTTATTCTATTACTGATTCTTAAATGATTGGAATCAAAATTCCAAATCTAAATTATATATAAAAAAAATTAAATAATAATGGTTTACACTTTATGCAATTATTCTGCTGAATGCTAAAGCCTCCTTTCCCTGAAATTTAGAATTTTAAGGTAAGTGACTTAATTGAAAGCAAAAATTTCGAATACTTCTTCTACTCTTTATAATACTGCCTTTTGCCCCATATACTTGTGCATAATATCACTAAAGAATCATCACTTTCTCCTGGACTAACTATATCAGCAAAATCTTTCTTTTCCTCTTCTTACTCATCCGTCAATCACTGTCAAAACTAAAGCGATTGGTAAATCCGGCATCAATATCTCTTCCAAAGCAGCGAAATACTAATTTAGAAACTTTTGTATCAGCATCAAATATGCTTCCATTCCAGGGGCAAATACGACAAACGATACTACCAAGGATTTCATTCCGATTGGAAAACAATCAGTCATCGGTTGTATCAAGCAAGAGTATCAGAGAGACAAAAGTATGAGGTAAGACTATCAGATAAAAGCAACAAGTACAAATGCGTCCTCTGTAATCAACCGTATTAATCTATACCTGATAGAATAAAACCGCATATCAATCCAATCCTATGCATGACTTAGTTTCGAATAAATAAAAATTAACAGCTAACGTTTCCGGAAGAAAAAAGTTCTGTTAAAATTGAATACATGCAGTGATACTGAAATAACAACAGAGGCAACTGCTATGCATAATCATATAAAAGTAATTTAAAGCAAATATAAGACAAAATGTAATAAAATATTTAAATGAATTTATTTATTTCATCTCTTTTACTTATGAATATGGATGAATCTAACATGCATTTTTTCGGTCAAAGTTTATTAACCCTAACTGGAATAAATACTCATAACAACTATTGTCTAGACAATAATATCCAAATACTGGCTACATGGCTTATAAGAGTTTCACGTGGCTAGCCAACATGAATAAATTTTTTTACCCAGCAAAAACAATCAAATGAGGAAAAATATATTTTTTACTGCAATTTATGATTCAGACGGAGCCATTTAAAAAAAAGTACAATTTCAACTGTTTCCCGAAAGAGAATCATAAAAAGCGAAATATGATTCTAGAAGTCATTTTGCAATGATGCTGAATCATTTCAAGAAAATTCCGAATTGCCCTTTTCTTCATTTTCAATTTTGTCATTATGGAAATATATATTCTTCTTTTGACCGATTTGACTTTTGACCATTTCAATTAGTGTTAGCAATTGGCGATAAAATGTGAAGACTAAAGATTGTTCAGACTAAAATAATTAATTGATTTCACCTCTTAAAAATAACTATTACAAAAATTGCTTTTTGATTTATAACATTTTTTTAATATGTTAAGAAATGATATTAGTATATTATAAGACACATTAATAATTTTAGTTTGCGCAAATTTTGATTTTTTAAATGTGAAAATGCAGTATGTACTTTTGGCCACCATAATGTTTTGTCACTCTGATCGAGTCAGAGGTAGAGTGCTTTTCAATTAGAAGAAACTAGTAATAATTGATCCAAGATAATTTTCTCATATTGTGAGATAATTGGTAATTTGTGTGTATTACTTCCATTTGACCTATGGTCATATGATCTCTTGCGAGAGATTTCCCATAGAGTTGAAATAGAGTGAAATGGTTGAAATAGTTATTTATATCTCAGCTCTGTGGAATTTCCATTCCAATTTGAATAACGAATATAATGGTGGGAGATAAATACATTTTGGGAGCTTGTAGTAAATTTCCCTTTTTTCACTTGTCTGTGGATTGGAAGTTAACTCTTGAAGGAATGATGCATTGTAATATTTCTGAGTTTTAAGTACACTTCAGTCTATTGTAACATTCCCCGTTTCTCAGTACTGATAAGACATATACAGCCAGCTGTGTCGTCGCTGTTAATTACCAAACTCCTCGAGATAGCCAGATGATGGATCTTTTCACCTGGGTGGTTTCGCATCTGTTCATTGGTGACTACAGTGAAAGACCACAAGTGAGAATTCCTCGTCCAAGAGATATTGATAGTACCTTCAAAGAGAAAGAGGTGCCCAAGCATCTGGATGCTAAATGTTTCTCATTGTGAACAGACTATGATAACTCCGTGTTCCAGAATAGTCAGTTATGAAAGGTGCATCACTAAAAGGACCTTCCCACGACCGATTGGCGCCGCTGAGGGAGCATATTGCAGAACCCTGATTGGCCGAAAGAGAGCTCAAATGATCAATGTAAATTTAGAGGCGGAGATTGTCTCCAAAATAAAGTGCGGATTTTTTTTTTTTTTTTTTTTTTTTTTTTTTTTTTTTTTTTTTTTTTTAAGGGAGAGGAGAAGAAACGAATTGCAAGCAGACTATTGGACTACACCCACGAGTTCGGAGACCGAGAATTACCCCTGGAGTGGTCGTGTTGACTAACAACCTGTTAGTTCCCTGTAGTGTTGTTTCTTCGTATTGATGGAGAACTGAGTTTCAAGATAAACCTTCGACTTCGACTGTTGTGTCTCCTACTACAGGTGTAAATAACTATTTATTTAACCAAGGTTAGAACAAGTTGTTCTTTTGTATATATAGGGCTGTAAAATAAAGAATTGTCTGGAAATTCTGCTTCGTTATTTGATCAGTCTAGATCAAGACATTACATTATATTTTGAGTTTCGAAAATATTCAATACTTTAAATTTAAGCTATTGCATACCTTAAATTTAAATTGAATGGTTTAATCTTCAGATTATTTTTAAAAAATAATTAGTTAAATTAAGTTAGGGATGTTTGGCCATAGTTAATTTGAGATATTTGATTCTAAAATAACTTCACAAAATAAAAATTTATCTTTTGACTCACAGCTATTGGTCCGTTCGGTTTATGATCGTTGCCAATAAACAAAAAAAAAGTTATCATGAATTGCCTACAAAAGTACAAGGAAACAATAGCTACGAGCCTACGGTTACTATTTTAAAAAAGAGGAATTATGAAAATGATAGATTTTTTTTTCAAATTATAAAGTTTTTAAAAATTTACTTCATTTATTAAGTAATGGAACGATGAATATATTTTAAAACAAATTAATATTTAAAAACTACAGTATCTTGTATTCATTCTTCTGTATAAGAGCTTGAGTGTTAACCAAAAATAATTATCTTTATGTGATTAAAATTCATTTTCTCATATATAGTTTTTATAATAAGTCCAAGTCAAGAATACTTTATTTTGTACCATCGATCACAAGTAAGATTTTTTTAAAAATTATTAACGATTTTAAAATTGAAAATGTTAGTCTTTTAAAATATTGTTACGAAATTTCCGGGGTTCGTTTGGATAGTGGAAGTTATATGGCGTGACACAGCTTAGGCACAGCTTATGGCACAGCTTAGTTCAGCACTAGCTTGACTCCGTCGCTGCTCCGATTATTCCTGGAAGACCAGTTTTTCACCGTCGATTCCGACTACTCTTCACCGTCGATCCCGACTACTCTTCACCGTCGATCCCGACTACTCTTCTCTGTCGGTTCCGACTACGACTACTGCACCCCTCCGGCAGCTGCAGGCTGCTCCTTTCATAGGTCTCAGGAGGTGGGGCCAGAAGCCTCTCAACCAATCAGGAATGTTCGAGGCGTATCTCGGTTCCTACTGGACGGATCCTGAAATTTCTCAATGTTTCGGGTATAATCTATTTTGGCGCCAAAGTCACCAAATTCGTCGCCAAATCGCCAAATGGTCGCCAAGCTCTGGGACCTCCTATGGAACCAACTATGCTGGGAAGCCGCATCACAGATTCGTAACAATATCTACTAATAATAAAGTTGATTATGTCTATGTTTTACAGCACAAGATAAATCGTTTAACCTACAGCTATTAATTTAACCCACATAAAGAATGAGAATGTGCACCTTGGGACTATTTTTTTGGAATTTTAATTAATTATAATTAAGCTAAATATTACATTTTTTCCGTCACAATTTCCGAAAATATCTTAGCACAAATATTCTTTGATGTCATCTTAAAATTCAAAGATTTATCTTTCCAATGATACTAATTTAATATTCATGCAATTTTTTTTTCTTCTGAATTTTGGCAATTTTTTATAAATATTTTTTTACCTAATTTCCAACAATAAATTACATAGATATCTCTGAGATCCCTGAATGCACTGAATCGTTTTCTTGTTTCATCAAATATTTAATGAGAGATTCTTCCATTATTGAAAGCCGAAGAAGAAGCATTCTGTTAATTATTTGCGTAACTTACAAAACGAATAAAAAAAAGAAGTTATAATACAAAGAAATTAAAAGGTACTGTACATTAGGGTTTTTAATGGTGCTATGATATCATGGGTTTGATCTCCATTATAAAAGTTCAAGTACACGATGAAGCAAGCATATTTAAGATAATTAAAATAAAATATAATAATAATAAAATTTAAATAACATAATATAATTAAAATAACATATAATTATAATAAAATAACAATGATTAAAATAATTGAATGATTGACAATTTGGCGGAATCATGCACATGAAAAATATGCCTAAAAGATTGAACTGGAATTAGCCAGCTGGTCCCCAAAGACGACTAGTATGTAATAAACGGAAAAATAAATAAATCAGATTAAAGGCCAGCATTCGCAACAGAATAATGATCTTATAAATAAATGAAATTAATAAAAAAAAATTAATACCAAAAACCAGTCAAAGGTGTAACAGTCTTCACTATGCATCATTATAATATACAATAGTCATAGTCATAGGATTCCGGTTTTGGTAATAGTAATGAAATAGAAAATAGATTCATACCGTTTGAAACTCATGAAAGAATACTCGAAAATAAACGATGCCAACAATTAAATTTTAAATAGATTTCATTTTAAAATTGAAAATAATATTTAAAAAAAAACAGATAATCTGCAGTGGTTTCAAATTTCTCTTATTTAAGCTTTTTGATAATTCATAAAACTGCACTTAAATATTCAATAAGTATATAAATTTATGTACTTGCAGTCTTATTTTAAAATCGCCACCATTTCTGTAATAATGATGTTCTTTCCTACTTTATCGCTAAATAGAAATAAATATTCGAATCGCATCGCACTAATAATAATTTTAATAATCTTCCATAATATAATCATTCGTTAATTTTATAAAATTGAATTTTGGGGAAAAAACATCTTTAGGTCAATAGCTATTTTGAAAGCGAAATATTATAATGGAATTAAAACAGATCAAAAAGAATCTACCGAGTTCTTTTCAAATAAATATAACATCATTCAACATGGCATCTTGCAATATGGCTTCATTTCAATATACAGGGTGTTCAGTAATTATTGTCGGGGTTTCCATACCTCATAACTTTCGAATAAAAGATATTACGCAAAAAGCGATTACGTATTCGTAAATTACAACTCAAAGAATTTTATTAATGATATTAAAGTGTAAAACTTGCACAATTTACACTTTGTAGGCATTCAGCTGAAGGCGATTATGTATTCGTAAATTACAACTCAAAGAATTATGTATTCGTAAATTACAACTCAAATAATTTTGAATACGTAAATTACAACTCAAAGAATTATGTATTCGTAAATTACAACTCAAAGAATTACGTATTCGTAAATTGCAACTCAAAGAATTTTGAATACGTAAATTACAACTCAAAGAATTATGTATTCGTAAAGTACAACTCAAAGAATCGCCTTCAGCTGAATGCCTACAAAGTGCAAATTGTGCTAGTTTTACACTTTAATATCATTAATAAAATTCTTTGAGTTGTAATTTACGAATACGTAATCGGTTTTTGCATAATATTTTTTATTCGAAAGTTATGAGGTACGGAAACCCCGACAATAATTAATGAACACCCTGTATATCGAAAATTAGATAAAATTCCTATTAACATTGACTTCAGTAGATTTTAGTATATTGAACCCCATTATATTAAAAAAAAATTTCTGTTATGGGAGAATTATAGGGTCGACATATTTCAGTTGTTATCACTTCTTGCACTTGGAGCTAAAAATTTCAAATGTAGATTTTTAAGTGAAAAGAGCATACTCTTTACTGAAAACTTCTTAAAATTTAGAACCAATTCGAAAATTTATTAGAATTTTTCTTAAAAAAGGCTGGCATTTAAATACTTACCTTATAAAATATAAGTTTAAGATAAGATAAAGAATAGCCTTTATAATGTAGCTTAATATAGATTAAATTAAGTCTTTAGATAATTTACTAAAAGTACAGAATAGGAAATGCCGAAGGAAGTTCAAAAAGATATATAATTCAAAGTGGGATCACAAAAATGTTCACTAAAAGTATAGAATAGAAAATACAGAAGAAAGTTTATAAGAAAGTTATCTGGTTCAAAGGGGATCATAAAAATATTTACTGAAAACATAGAATAAAAATTGTGGAAGGAAGTTTCAGAGAAAGTTATCTAGTTCAAAGTGGGATCACAAAAATCTTTACTGAAAGAATAGAATAGGAATTACAGAAGGAAGTTTCAAAGAAAGTTATCTAGTTCAAAGTGGGATCACAAAAATCTTTACTAAAACTATAGAATAGAAAATACAGAAGAAAGTTTCAAAGAAAGTTATTTAGTTCAAAGTGGGATCACAAAAATCTTTACTAAAACTATAGAATAGAAAATACAGAAGAAAGTTTCAAAGAAAGTTATCTAGTTCAAAGTGGGATCACAAAAATCTTTACTGAAAGAATAGAATAGGAATTACAGAAGGAAGTTTCAAAGAAAGTTATCTAGTTCAAAGTAGGATCCCAGAAATGTTTACTAAAGTATAGAATGGAAAATGCAAAAGAAAGTTCAAAAGGAAATTATCTAGTTGAAAGTGAGGTCATAAAAATGTCTTCTTCTGAAAGCCTATCGGAAAAGCTGAAAGAGCCCTGTGTTAAATACTGGAATTCTTCAAATTCTTTCTTATCTATCTGGAAAAGTTTTGTCATGAAAGGGCAATGCGGCATATTGAATCAAAATCAGTAGAAGCTGACGCGTCGCTTTGAAAAATTCTATTCCTGGAAATAGTCGCGTCTGTCCGGCGGCTTACCACGAAGGATTAAGTTTCTAATCTTATCAGACCTCCCCTGATATAAGCCTGGTTGAAATTTAAAATTTTCTAGAGCTATTTCTACAGCGAATAGTAATTCCTATTACGAGTAGTAATTATATGATTGCTTAGGGGTGGTTACGCAATTCAATGTTAACCACAATGAACTGAGAAAAAAATTTGGGTAGGCTGTATATTACATGCCTCTACGCAAGTTTAAATTAAATGGACTTGGCGAAATAATGGATATATTTATTTGACACGTATTCGCTTTCAAAATTTTCTGACTTTCTCTGACTTTATTCTCAAATGTGCATGTAGTTTTCTTTATTTGATTTATTTATTGACTTTTATAGATGTTGCTAATACTGAGAAAGAGCTTGCAATTTAAATGCAAGGAAATATCCTATAATTGGTTTTAGAAACAACGATGTTCCAAAAATAGCAGGAAAAAAAATTCTTTACGGTTCTTAATGATTTCACATAGATAAACCACGCCGAGAAAGATTTTAATTTTCCCTGTAATTTTGTTATAAAGAATTCTCTAATTGGAATATATTAAAAAGAACTGAATAAACAAATTTTCGAAGGACGTATTGAGCTGGTGCTACATTATGACTACTAAATTTTCTCTAAATGCCCTGCAAAATATCAGAAAAACATGTAATGCAATATGAAATTTCAACTCTTTCCCAATTCTCCTAAGTGATATCTTATTAAGTCGAGAAATGCATAAAATAAAACCTTCGTTTCATTCCCTAAAATTTCGAACAAATAATCAGACATAATTGAATTGATTCTTAATATGAGCATGAGTTTTCAAATTATATCTGTTTTTTTTTTCTCATTAAACTATCGAGTCATTTCCATTAATTTTTAAAACAATTTATAACTCAGGATTTTTCTTTTATCCAGGTGAGTAAAACAAGTCTTTTAACTCATTTTGTTAAAAAAAAAATCGTTTGTTGATATGCGCATAACAAAGACATTTAAAGCCAATGGTATTATCTTTATTTATTAAAATGACAGAATTTTGTTTCCAGGCGAAAACGATTGTTAATCGAATAGGGGAATTCATAAGCTTTCATAAAGTTTTTTTTATTACAATAAAAATGTAACACATATGATTTTTATATAGAGTTAGACAATATTTTAATTATTTTGGTTCTCTAAGCCGATGTTAAATATTTAAATGTTTTTCTGGCAACTCTATAGTCGTAAAATTTCAAGAATTCAAAGAATCTTCAAGTTTCTGACCATCTCAACCTCCCCCATAAAAAAAACGAAATAACACCTATTTGACTGCGTGCACGGTATCTGAAAGATGAATGATTTAGAAAAATGAAATTTATTAATTGACTTTTACATCAAAAATATTTATTTGAATCAAATTTTAAATGAAATTGCTCAAAAAGAATTCTGTCTCTCTGTCCACCTAAATCCCTGCGAACACGTTAAATAAAAAAGTTAGATGAAATTTTGTATACACTTAATTCTCAGACTTGTTTATCTGTGCCAAATTTGGAAATTCCAATTCAATCCTCTCGGTCTGTCTATTCCGAGATATAGAAATGTGATTTCTCATAAATGCAATAATTAGAAATGTAAAATTCGATTTGCAGTTTTGGTATCTAAATTATTTTTCCTTATTTTTGATTCAAAGAGATTAGGTTTAAAGATATTCTGGATTGTCTTTTCTAAATGAAAACACTAAATTGAAACAAATTTTAGCAGCACACAGAAAAATAGTGGAGTTTAGAACTGAGAGTTGCCTGAAAGTTCTTGATGGGCTGTGTATTTTTTATTCTTATTTAATATTTATTCTTTATAGTACTGACAAGCTGACAGTAAACTGTGTGATGATGCATAATGAAACCATTTATTGAAACAAAAGAGGGGGGAATTTGTACTGAAAAGAATTGCTATAAAAATGTCAGTGATAGACATTCTTTCTGTTTCGCAAGACTGATGCAATCGAAATAAACAAATATAAACAAATCGAATCTCGCTCATTTTATCAAGCTACGAATTTTCGAAATAGAGGTTGGAAAGTATGTTTAAAAGTAAATGCTAAGAGAAGAATACTTTGTAACTATGAATAAATTATTCTAAGAATATTCTGAAAAATATCCTCCTTCTAATCAAAGAGATTTAGGATTGGGTTCTCAGATTAAACCACTGAATATATATAAATAAAAGGAGTAAATTAATTTTATTATTTTAGCATTAGTTAGCTTACTGAATGGTAAGGAATAATGCTGATATCATTATAATTCTATTTCATTTACTTGTAAACAATAACTGTTAGTAAAAGGTAAAAATTGATTGAACATTCTTGTAGTCAATCTGTCCTGGAGTCAAAATTTATATTGTCTGACTGAAAAAAATTATTATTATTAAAGAATGCGAAATTCAGCTTAAATAAAAATCGTCTGATCTAAAATTTGAAATGTAGCCAAATGCAATTTTCTAACGTCACACAAGATCAAATTTCACGATTAGTCGATCTATAACACCGTATATAATAAATATAATGCATGGTCCCTTAAAAATTGAGCGTGGCGTTGCAAATTGATTATGGGGATTTTATAATTTTTATAAATATTTTAAGAATTATTTAGAGTACGTGCGCAATTTTTTGGATTCCGACACTTTTGCTTGCTCTCATGGAAAACATTTTCTATGTTACAATTCATTTTTATCACATATTCATATTTAAAAATTCATAGGAATTATTAAATCTGTGTTATTTATGTATTTATTACATGATTTTATGAAATAGGATAATTTTGTTTTAGTGAGTAAAAAAAGTGTAGGGGAATTTGAAAAGTAGTTTCCGAGATATGGTCTTTAGCTCAAAAAGACTCAATTATCATTGGAATTATCATTTTCAAAAACTCTCTCGAAACTCACACCTTCACCAAACCTCTCTCGAAATTATCATGAGAATTCCATAAAACTTTTATTGGGACGTTAATTTCATAAAGATAAATAGATTCAGCTAAAAAAAAAAAAAAAAAAAAAAAAAAAGGAAACCTCTAGGGAAAAAATTTACGGATAGAAATTAATAACTCATTAATCAGCTTGTCGATTAGAACAAACGTTTCTCGAATAATTTTATGAAAATGTGATAATAAATATTCAGGTTTCAGATGTGTTCTAATTTTTGCAATTAAATACAAATTGGGTGTAAAGTCCATATACCAAATTTTATCCGTTTAGCTCAAAGCTGTTTTATTCATTTAGCTCACTTAAAGTAGAGTTTTATTTATATTAATTTATATAATAGTGAAGTGCTTAAATAAAAAAGGTTTTTTTTTTTTTTTTTTTTTTTTTTTGTGAACAAATGATGTAAAAACAGGAGTTTAGAAATTCCGATGTTTTGGGAAGAGAGCATCCAAATTTAGAGCATAAAAAGTTTCAAGTTGTACACAGAGAAATTATAGCATTTTCATAACAAATTCATCCATTTTTCTCCTAATTTAGTATGTAATTTGTTAGAAAAATTACGACGAACTTCACTTTTGAATTAAATTATCAGAAACGAAATATTAAATATCAATCTAAATATTCTCAACTCGAAAAATTTATCCACTGAAATATGAATGAATGCCAATAGAAAAGGCAAAATGTGTATTTTAGAACGAATGTATCGCGTATCGAAATTAAGTAAACAGCGTAATTGCTCTTTCTCCTCCCTTTTGCGGTTTTGTTGGGCTCTTCCAACTAAAAGAGCATAATTTACGGTGATACTTACGACGAATCTAGAGGGTCTTTAACCTCAGTGTCCTAACTATTACTATGAAAAATTAATTTAACTGTTCAGCGCGCCATAAATATTATTTCAACAGCCCGCTGTATTCATCACGCTTAAGTTAACACAAAAGGAGCCGCCGTAAGTTATAAATCGCTTACTGGAAGTTTCAAAGAATTCAGTGGCAGAGCAAACATAAATTCCCAATTATGAAGGAAAAGGACCCGACGTTTACGATTATTTCCTTGAGATGACTTAAATGTTGTCTGTTTATTTATTTGAAAAATGTTATTTTTTTTTTAAATTAAGAAAAGCAATCTTATTAAAAAGATGTATATTGTTCATACGTTTCACACTTTCACCTCGGTTCATCTCAATCTTGATTTATTCGTAACTATAATTATAATTAAATGTTCTGTTTATATGACAAACAATTTTGGTTATACATAATTTTCACACACTACTCTTTTTTTTTTTTGTCTCAGTCATTATTTCACCATTACTTTTAAACATAAATATATATTACTAGCCGCCTTTGGTGACCAGTTTATTCGCACAGATTAAGGAACTATCCAAAAACAATTATTATGAAATTCTATTAAAATAATTATTTCCTGAACCAAACTAATAAAAGATACACTGTATTTAGAGAGCGCCAATGCTGATAGAACTAAAGCACAAATGAACTTAACCAAATTAGAAATAAATAATAAGTTTAATATAAAAAGAATCAAAAAGGAAGACATGATGAAGAAGATGAAGAAGGCAGGGATTCAAACAAGGGATTTTTTTTTCTGTGAGGGGTCTGACTTTCGTCCAAAAATATTGGCCCCTCCGTGACGCTCACGAGGGCGAAAAGTCAGATCCTTCGTAGAAAAAAAAAATCCTTGGTTTGAATCCCTGCCTGAGGGTAATCCTTGAGAAAGTCTTCATCATGTCTTTCTTTTTGATTCTTTTTACATTAAACTTAATATTTATTTTTAACTTGGTTCGCCCAGATTAATAACTAAGTAGGCTGTTAAATTATTAATAAGGAACTTATTTCTTAAAAGAACATTTCACTTAGTTATTTAATTTGACCAAAACACATGAATTCAATTAAAATAGTTTACTGCAATTTACAAAGCGCATATATTACGGCGTATATATATGCTTAAATATAATATGGTATATTGTATGATTGGAAAAAACACGTGCTTGAATGCTTTGATGGAGAGTTTGAATCCTGTGAAAACATTGTTTCTGATAGTGCATCAAATTGAATTAAAAATATCATTAAAGTTAAATAAAGATTTGTACGAAAATGAAATGTATGTCATTAAAAAGATACATTTTTTAGTCTTAAGATAAAACAAAAAGAACTTTTGATAAGATGATTGTTTTGGGAGATATGAGTATCAATTTCTGAAGGAAAGTCATAGCGACTATACTAGACTTAAGACTAATATAAGAACGCCAAAATTGAAAATTTTTTCAGTGATTTCACGTCATATATAATAGTTACAATTTTTGATTGCAACTTTAAAAGTGGTTTGTCAGCATTTCTGGTATACACCTATGATTTCAGACTTTTAGACTTTTTAGACTATTGGCCCAATTTTGATATGCTTGGCGGGTATTTTTGATAGGCTTGGCGAGAAACCGTACATTATTCTTAAGATTTAGCCCGATTACTTTTCTGACAACGGTTAAGCCTATATTTGAGCTTGACTAAAAAATTTTTGTTTGAAATCTATTTCTTGATTTCTTTCATATCTTCTTTCTTCCGACTGAACGTCTTTTTTGGGACATAACCCATATATACTATGGTTATATTTTTAATACAATATCGTGCATGAAATATTCCGGTGCATGGGTATGTCATTTTTGAAAAAGCAGTGCCGCGGTGGCCTAGTTTTAAGGTCTCGGCTTCGGAACCGGAGGGTTTCAGGTTCGTGACCCGATTCCACCTAGGAACTGTCGTGTAAGGGGGTCTGTTGCACGTTAAATCCGTCATGACCAAATGTCCTTCCGCTGGTGTGGTGTGGTGTGGAGAGAGGGTTGCCAGCTCAGGTGACGTCCTCGTCATCTGAACGTGGTTCAAAATTACGAGGTCCGTCCCAAAATAGCCCTATTATTGCTTCAAACGGGACGTTAATATAACCAAACCAAACCTTTTTAAAAAGCAAAAGTAATAAGTGTTAGCAGATTACAAATGTAAAAATAAATATATTATTGCTGTTTTTTTCGACTGTTTGGATCTATATGTTTAAAATATGACAAGGAAATTAAAGCAAATGTTAAAAGGGAATGTATGAATATGTCTCTTGAAAGAACCAGCAATTTATTCAAATCCTTTTCTAGTAAAAATAATTGAATGCTGCTATAAACCAATTACGACGTGAATAAAAATATCACCTGTTGGTATCTACAAGAAATTTCTTATTTACAGGCGACAACATTAAAGGGCAAAATTCTAAGGATCATCTCATTCTTTTATCTTCTGCTAACGCAGATGGCACAGGCATGATGTCTCCCAAATTCATAGAGTCAAAGTTCAAATAAAACGATAAACAATTCCAGTGGCATATGAAGCTTAAAAATTATTTATGGATGGCTGCAAACTATTTTACTGAGTGACGGAAAAAAAAAAAATAAGGAAAGAAAGAAAAAAAAAAAAAACCCTTGTAAAATTTTGCTGTGTACGAATCAATGTTCTACATGTTTTCAAGAACTTGATCTT
The DNA here is from genome assembly GCF_947563725.1 of Argiope bruennichi. Classification (NCBI taxonomy): domain Eukaryota; kingdom Metazoa; phylum Arthropoda; class Arachnida; order Araneae; family Araneidae; genus Argiope; species Argiope bruennichi. The sequence continues at coordinate 26,639,427 of NC_079156.1, read as the reverse complement.
TTGTAAGATGTAAAAGTGGTTTTCGTTCCATTGATTTACAAGAGCTAACTGTAACACTTATTTGACAAGAGATTTTCAGAAAAAAAAAACAAAAAAACAACAACATTAAAGTGTACTACAGAAAGTGTTTTCTTCAACATACACTTAAAACATCGCATTACCACAAGAAAGATAAACATTCTTTATGCGATAAATACTATCTCTCTAACACGAAATCAAGTTGAATCCGAAACAATAAACTTCTATATCATTTGAAGAGAGTTTCCAGTTCCGCAGAAGATGAATATTATATCAGAGATGAAAATGATGACAGATGAAAAACATATGGAATCGAGCCTCCCCAAAGCAGAGCTTACTTTTGTGGACTATGATTTTTTTTAAAAAAATGGTGTTATAACATTATGCTTTTTCGTCCGCATAAAATGAATCACTGATTAATTTTTTATTTTTGGAAACCATTTGTATTTATCGATACAAGTTTACTATTGATCATCAGACAAAATTGCAGCGAGAAAGCCATTGCATCACACAATACAAATAAATATGTGAAATGGCACCATGAAGCTTCATCAGAATACTACAAATTTAATACTTTAATCGAAAAATGTACAAAGGGGGGCATCTCCCTGAGTGTACCTCAAAATGAGGATGAGATGCTTCCGGTATGGTAGTTGGATATCGCCACCCTGAAGGGTACACGAAAAGGTGGGGGTTTGGCACCTCCCATCGATGATGGGGCATACTTCCTTCGGGAAGGGTTGTACCGTGGCCGGTGATGGCCCTTAGCACTCAACCACAGTACCCGCCAGTGTTGCTGTTGCTGCGGTTCGGCCATTCAGTATTTATTTATCCGTGTGCCTTCGGGTTGGTAGGAGAATGAGTGATATGACTTACAAAGGAGTGCAACTGGCATTTCGTTCGATTTATTTAATATTAGTGCGTAACAATCAACCTCAATGTTAGTAAATAAAATTGCTGTTGTGTACTTTTTCCACATTTTAATATTTTTCATAACTTAACTAGACTATTATCTTAATTCATAAATCGCTAAAATTTGCAGACGAAAGTTTCGGTTTTGAGTTATTAGTGACAAAAATAGAGAAACCAAATTTTTCAAACTCCAAAAAGTCATTCTATTTTTATTACAACAGAAAATTATCGTAAATTTAAAAAAAAAAAAATATTTTAATTCATAAATTGATACAAACATCTCCAAAATCACAATGAATTTACCCATTTTATTTCTTAACTTAATAAACTACTCGTGAGATAAATGGCTTGAAGCCTCACATTCATTTTTAATAATCAGAAACCCTATTAATTGGAAATCTAAATACTTTTATCTTCAAAAATTTGAAATCAAAAATGTATTATTTCGAACTAAACATAAAAATTGTATTTAAGAAATGAATTCAGTCAAAATACTTATTTTAGGATGAATGTTTTGAGAATCGAAATCCTACTAGCAGCGTGATTATTGTTTCTCTTTCTTTTATTTTCAGTTTTGCTGCAGTTCTTTTAATTCAAAGAATAAATTATCTGTGGTAGAGATAATACATTCGGGAGGTCTTTAACCTCGCTAGCTTAACTATTACAGTGAAAAAGTAATTTAACTAATAAGCACGCCATAAAATTCACTTCAGCGACTCGATGTATTCATTACATTTAAGTTTACTCAAAAGACACCGCTACGAGCTATAAATTGATTACATGAGGCTTGAAAGAATGCAATAGGATGGATAAACATAAATTCCCAATTACAAGGAAAAAGCACTCGTCGTCAGCGGTAAACTTAAATGTTATTTATTTACTTGCACAATATATCCTTTTAAAAATCAAGAAGAGCAATTTTATTGAAAACTGATATAATGTACAGTAAAAGCACCATTCATGCGTTTTTCGCTTATACCTCGGTTTATCTCAATCTTGACTTGTTTATCACCATAATTATAATTAATTGCTTTGTTTATCCAATGCAAAAATTTGGATACATATTAATTTCTAACTTTCTAATATTCACTCATTTTCTATTTCAGTCATTATTTCTCCAGTCGTATTAAGCAGGAATATAGGTTTAATTTTAGTTTAATGTGTCCTTGAATTTGTTGCCAATGTGGTAACTAAAACAAGCAAGCAAAATAGTTCTAGAAATCCTATTGATAATTTGTTTACTGTTTTTTTTTTTTCGCTTGTTGAATTGTACATCTACTACAGCAGTTCTGTGAGAAAGGAAAATAAAAAAATAATCGGCATATAAACTTATATTAAAGAATTTAATTAAATTACGTATTATAATTGAAACTAAGACATGTTTTGCAGTTTCTTTTTTTTTTTTCAGCAGGTGTATCAGAAGAGCAGCTGTACATAAAAGGATTAGTGCGATGTTGGAAATGTGTCTGCTCATCAGACAAGTCGAACAAACTAACTGAATTCATACACTGAAGTCTCGGTGTTTCCATAAACAAACATATCTGTTAAAATTCCCACATCTTCTCCCTTTTTAACCAGTTCAATGTTTGTTTGCACACGGAAGTTGCTATTTTTCCGGTTTATTGACTATGAAATTGCTCAAAACATTGAGCGATATTTCATACATTATCAAGTGCAAACAATAGCGAAAATCGAAACGACAGAATATTTCCAACAGACACCGCATGAAATGGATTAAAGAACATACGGTAATAACAAGCTTCACGGTCATTTTCAGATAATCAAAGCAATTCATCAAATTACAAGCAAAATCAAGTCCCCTGCACTAGTATGCGATCAAAGAAAGAATGAACTCTACATGAAGTAGTCTCAAATGTTGTTACTTTCCTGTTGAATAATTATACAACGGAATAATCATTAAACTATTGTTAAAATGTATTGTAGAATTTTAATAATGACCATTAAACAATTCTTATGAGTTATTGAACTGTATCAAAGCGTTAAAGGAATTTTGATTGTTATTTATGAATTGATTGTTTAAGTTTAAAATAAAAGTAACGATTTTAAACTTGTTATTAATAATTAAGTTTAAAAACATTTTTAAGTGATAAAAGAAATAGAATAAGTATAAGAAAATTTAGATTAAAAAAAAAAAATAAGAACTCAGCTAACTTTGCAATCTAGAAATAATTTTGAGATTGCAAATTATTTATACCAGTCACAAAAGTCATATTGAATGATTAGTCTTGATAAATATATATTATGATATATTTTATCAAGACTAATTTCTGCAAAGTAAGATATTTTTAATCATCGAAGGATTTTTTTTTGTTCAAATTAAAATTTAGTTTCATTTTTTGAACTAGAATTTTAATTCCTTTTTATGACGCAGAATATTTACAAGCTCATTACAGCGAAAATCGTTATTATTTAAATGAAACAAAATTTGATGAGTTCTATAAATTTAATTATTGTTCGTTCCATTTTCGAATTATTTTATAATATATTCAAGTAAACTTTTACATTTTTCTTCGGAAACATTTTAGAGAATTTTTATTTTATAATGACATATAAAATTTAATAAATTCCAGTCATTTTCCTGTACGTTTCTCATGGTTGGGCCATGGCAAAAACTTAAGGTGTACGTACACACTAGAAGATTTTTTAAAAATTTTAACTTTAAAAATCCAGTTTTTTCACAGTAGTTCATTAATATATGTTTAAACTCATTTCAGTGAGAAAAAACCATATTACACTAATTATTAATTAATTAAATAATATTTAATGAGCTAATTAGCTTATTTTTTTAAACATGATATCTTAAATTCTAATTTGTGCAGACACACAATTCTAGTTGGAAATTATGCCTAATATTGATCATCATGTTGTCTGCCTCAATCAAGTTATAAAAATATATAGTTTTTTTAAAACAATTTTTTCATCAACGATGAATAGAAAAAGCGAGATTTGTTATGTAATTTTAACTTTTAAATAGCTATTAAAAATTTATTTCTATAAATATAACTTTGATTGAGGCACAATACATCCGCTATTTCATACAGATTATTTTGATATATAGATAACTGTATTTGGTTCATTTCTTGTTGAGTTATGATTGTTTGAATGAAGCAACAGAGTGGAAAAATATCATTCTTCATAAAATGAGTTTTAAAAACACCGTAACTAGAGTTTTTAATGAAATCATCTCAAGAAAAATAGTTGTAACTTGAGAAATATTTCGAATATTGACAACATCTTGGTACCGTTTGAAAGCTAAAGGACCAGAGAACATTATTAAGCAATAAAAAAAAATTGATATTTCGAACGATTTTCGAAGTTTCAAGTGTGTACATACACCTTAACTCCATTAGTATGGACATATGCAAATGTCTGGGGACTTTGATTAAAAAAAAAAAAAAAAATTGAGGTAAGCTAAAGTTTAATTGCATCAGTTTTGGTATAGTATGCGTATCCCAAGTTCCTTCATTAGGTAAAGCGAACTATAGTGTTTGAGTATAAAAAAGCAAAATAAAATGAGGTATCATTTCATTTCTTCACTATATTACCAGGATATGGCATATTCATTTCTAAAACTAGTTCTCATATAAACTATAGAGAAAAAATGATTAAAGAATACCAACATTTATATGTTGCAGCAAAATTATAAACATATTTCATAACAATGTATTTCATTATTGTAAGCAAATTTAAAATCGTTTTCGTTTCTGATACTAATATTTAACTAACCTTTTTTTTTCCATTATTGATGATTAAAATGTGAAGATTAGGCTTGTTTTTTATATCCAGAATAATCAGGTTTCAGTATAATGTATTCTTTTAATAAAATTTTTATAATATTGCTTTACAATTGAGGTTTAACTTAATTATCAAGCAATGGCAACAAAAAAAAAAAGTGCATTTCTTTTAAATACTGCCGCTCTTTTCTGAAATATCATTGGATGCGTATAGATACAAAAACAAAATTAGAGAAATGAACATACAGTGGACAAAGAGGTATAACTTCTGACATAGTGTTAGTTATATCTCTTTCAAAATTTGATGTTTAAAACATATTTTCCTGAGGAAACTTTTAAAGTCAAGCTATACAAAATATTTAATGAGAATTTTTCCCAAACACAAATTCCGACGAACGACTAGTCGCCAAAGGTAGCTAGTGCTTAAATAAATTTAACGAAACCCAGCAGTCTTTTCTTGGGAAATGTTTCACAAATTCAGATACCCTCACTTTCAATCTCGTCCATTGTATGTTTGAAGAAATGCTTCAAACGCTGAAGATAGAAGAAGGAGATAACCATTCGGTGTGAGCTATTATTCTTGGGGCTGGGGATGAAAGATTAGAATGTTTTGAAGGGGGAAGTGCGAGGGATGGTTGTCACCCGCAGAGGGAAAATCGTTTGTAACTGTCTCCCTATCGAAAATGTTTATCTATTTCTCACACTGTCAGCTGCGTTTCGGGCTGTCATTGAAGTCTTTAATCGATGCTCCTGTCCAACCGATAGGCACGAGATAAATACGAAACAAGTCTTTGGTGACTTCAGTTTAGCACTACCATTTTTTTTTTTTTTTAATTCTAAGTACACGAAGTACAAAATGAGGAAGGATTGGAATTGTCAAAATATTCGAACTTGAGATTTGACGAATCTTCTAATATCAAATATATATCTCTTTGTTGCCTCTCTATCTATTTGACAGCAAGAGGACATAATAACTACAAAGCTCAAAGAGGTGAGGCGCTTTTCCATGCATGACATTTTATCGATAAATAAAATTTAATGCACGGTTTTAACATGTAAAGTTTATAATAGTGCATATCCATCAGCAGATTGATCGTCTGTCGGTCTATCCTTTGCTATACATGTAAACGCAATAACTCAGAAACACAATGACTTAAATATATAAATTTTGATATGTGATTTTCGACTCTAATTGTAGTTCAATGCCAAATTTTGGTTTCAACCGAAAAGAAGAAAATAGTCCAAAATACGAATTAAAGTACTGGTATATTTGTATAAACTGTATCTCAGCAACTGGAATTCAGAAGAATCTAATTGCTGCCATATCTGGCAGAAATCAGACATTAAATTCATGCCAAAGGTCGATATTCGGTGACTATTGTTCGTATATGACGTGCAAGTAGTACACAAGCACCCGTTTAATTGAATCTACTACGAAGCACATAACTTTCACATATGAAGCGCTGCTCTGAGTACTCGTGGTATTCACAACTGCGCTCAAGGTCGGCAATTTTAAGGGGGAGGGGTAGATTGGGAGAGATATAGTGCCTTCTTACGTGGTATGCAAGAAATTTTTAGGAAGATCCCTCCCCACTGGTTCTCTCGGCTAATTAAAATCAAAATATGAAATAGAATTTAATTTTAGTAACAATAATACATACGAAATTTCTTTTATCTAAGTCGTGGCATTTTCTTATTATCGCGTTCACACGCATGCGAATGCATACAAATGATGATGTCGTGTCCGCGTTATCACGGAAAGGGGTTGCAGTAGTTTCTGAGTAGTTTTCTGCAGTAGTTTTGAGAAAGAATTAGGGTCGCCAAATTTGGCGACCCTAATTCTTACTCAACTTGTACAAATTTGGAGACTAATTCTTACTCAAACTTACAAATCGCGCCAACCTGGTTGCGATAATACGTAAGTACCATGTATTTTGCAATGTTTACTTTCATTTCTTAGTAACATTTCTCAACTTCGCTTAAAATCTTAATTCGTTATCAGAAGTTTATTGACAAAAGATTTGTTGTTTGAGCGCCTTGTCTGCAAAGAATGCCTGGAGGAAAGAAAGCACCAAGCACATGCCAGAGATATATCAATCAATAGAACGCAATCGTCAATCTTTTGTTTGTTGCCAAGCTCGCTATCTCTCAGGTTTCGGCTAGTAAACATCTAGAATTACAAATATCAAGAATTGAGTAGAAATTACTAGCATTTTTTCTATAATTTTATTTAAATTAAACGAAAGCTCTTACCAATTAACTTAATTGTGTCTGTTGAAATATTTTCCTTTCATAGTCTACAGTAAATGAATTATAATGAATATGTTGCTTAACGTTTACTTCTAAAAAGGAAGAATGTCTGTGTGTCTGGTTCCTGTGCGTGTTGGTGCTTTATAAACAAGATCATTCAACTTGCAGCAACTAAACATTTCTTGTCATATTTGGATAATAAAAATGCTCATCTTAAAGATTTTATTTTTGAATTTTTGATTAGAATTAAGCAAAAATCTGGGGTTTTTTCTGTGATAACTTCCTAAAATATTACAGCACAAAAATGAATTTTACACCATTTTCAAATTCAAAACATTTTCAGTCATTAAAAAATTTTTAAGCACATTTTACAACAATATATTTCACTGTTGAAGTGAAATCCAGATCGTTTTGATTGTTAACATTGGTGTCCATCCTCCCTTTGTTCCCGTCAATACATAAAGATTCAACTTATTATTATTATTATTATTTTTTTTTTTCATATTTAGAAGGTTTCAGTATAAGTTAAACAAAAATATTTTTAAAAAAATTTTTTGTTTTGTTTTTACATTTGAGATTTAACTTCAGAATTAAGCAATGGTGAAGATATTTTTAAGATGTTTCTAGCTTTAAATACTGCTGTTCTTTATCAATATAATTAAATATATATAGGGATTAAAAATTAGGAAAATGAACAATGAACAATAAAATGAACAGAATGATGAAAGGCATCTAATATAGTATGAGCTATTTGTCTTTCAAAATTTGAAATTTCAAAATATTTTGTGGAGGAAGTCTATATTTAATTTAAAGTTTTAGGAATCAGTAATATCAGAGAACCAACTGGTTATCAGTTGCAGCTAGTTTCAATTTATTTACTGAAGAAATGTACATTTATTAGTTGGTAGGTTAAGTATTTCTAGAGGTTAAATGTGAATTAATATCAACAATCATGTACTTTCAAATGATGATTCGCTTAACACGGACAAAATTCTATCATATTGTTACGAATCTGTGATGCGGCTTTCCAGCATAGTTGGTTCAATAGGAGGTCCCAGAGCTTGGCGACGAATTTGGCGACTTTGGCGACAAAAAATAGATTATACCCGAAACATCGAGAATTTTCCTGATTCGTCCAGTAGGAACCGAGATACGCCTCGAACGTTCCTGATTGGTTGAGAGGCTTCTAGCCCCGCCTCCTGAGAACTATAAAAGGAAGCAACCGCAGCTGCCGCAGTAGTCGTGAACCAGATCGGAGAGTCGTAGTCGGAATCGATGGTAAAGAACTGGCCTTCCAGAAATAAGTGGAGCAGCGACGGAGTGAAACTAATGCTGAACTAAGCTGTGCGCTACTGTCTGCAGTAGAGTCTGGTTATATGCTGCTGTGTATGCTGCACGTCTCGGCTGAAGATAATCGTCTTCTGTGCTGTATATAGTTGTCGTCTTTGTGCTGTCCTGTGTGTCTTCGTGTAAATGAACGTCGTTGTTTCATTTTCTACTGCCGCCTGCTGATTGAGTGTCCTCCACACCATATAACTCCCACTATCCAAACGAACCCCGGGAAATTTCGTAACAATATAATCTTAACTTCCTTTTAAGCTAACACATAGTGTAAAATAATATCAAATAAAAAAAATGTTAATTGTCAAATGATAAATAAAGTTTTTGAGATATAAAAAAATATTCAAATTCCGTTTTTTATTTATTCAAAGATGGTATTAAATAATCTTTACATAACAAAAAAAAAAGTATATTTGTCATCTTTTTCATTTTCTTTCTATTAAATATTATTATTACTGATTTAAAAAGCTGTTTTACCCATTTTAAATCATTAGAAAAATAAAAATTAATCGAATTTATTTGTATATATATATAGCTTTATTTCGAAGGAAAAAAATGTTTTTTTAAAAAAATATTATTATGAATAATTAACAAAATAAATATTAATAGTATGATTTAGCCATTTTGCGATCCTAGGCAGCATGCATTATGATTTCTCTCTTTTAATAACTGAACAATTAAACGTATTTTTAACATGTAAATGCTTTATCTTAAGTTAATCTTTTTTTGTTTTATTAATTTTGCAAAAATGCATTTTTTTTTTTTTTTTTTGCTTTTTATATATTTATAAGCATATGCTTTTTATCTGTCCTATCTGGCATCTATGCTAATACACAATATGAATGAAACATGTGTTCGGTGCTTATGATTATTTCAATAAGTAAATGGACGTCATGAAGCAAAAAATTAATACAATGCACTTGATAAAGCTTTTACATTAACTTAATATTTTATAATATAATTCTTAGAATTAACAAGTTTTGCAAATTTATTTGGCAACTAGGAAAATAAAGCTTCTTAATTCATTTGTTTGTGGAAAGCTATCACCTGTCTAATTGGAAATTCCCCTCTGAAAAAAAAAATTAATATGCTCTATTAAAAATACAGCATCTAGACAATTACCATCCTAACAGCGTTTTAATAGGTATAGAATTTAAAAGAACAGATATTAAATTCGGCCATGCAGAATCGAAATTACTGCGGAAACGAAAACTGAAAAAATTCTGTGTTGTTTTTAAGAGTTTTCCTAAATTAAGATATTTTCCATTCTAAGTGGCATTATTTGAGAATAGATTCTCTTAGATAATCATGATAATGAATAAGAAAATATGCAGATAATTTCCTTTATTTTTACTTCTTATTTATCCATCTCATGATAAAATAATTTATTATTACATGATAAAATAATTTATCATGATAAAATAATTACTGAATCGAATTTATCAATAATCTATTGTGAAAATTTAAATACCTTTTAGCTGTTAAATCGCCAAGAGATATTTGAATTCAGAATCTATATAATGTTTCAAAACATTCCGATAGATGGTAGCAGAATCAAATCTAAAATTCCAAAGATACAATTTTTGTTTTTTGTGCTGCCATCTATTATCAATATATGGAAACTATTTTCCTTTAGAACTAACTAAGAATTCACCTCACTCATTCGGATGTTTTCTGTTTTTGCAAAAGTATACAGAGATAAATTTAAATCATTATTTTTTTTTCTATTTTTTCAATATTGGACTTTAAAAATAAAATATATGCCTAAAAATTTTGTCTTTATATAGAAAATGATATCGTATAAAAGTATGTCTAATTAACAATTATTCTAATTAATAATTATTAATTAGAAGACATAATCTAATGAATTATTAATCGTAGAAAAAGGGAAAATCAGAATAGAAACAAACCAAAAAACAACAACAATAATAACTAAGAAAAATTAGATAAGTTATATTATAAGCCAGTTCTAGAGCTTGAATTTTTCATAATGATAGGTTAATTCTCGAGAAATGCTCTTATTTCACACCCAAATTTCTTATTTTCCATATATCCTTTGAACCATCTATTAAGTGAGAAGAAAGGAATGCTTGTTCAATTTGACCAACAGCAGGAGTATTATTTTTCACAATATTTCAGTATAGTAAAACAATATTTCAAAATATCGATGTTTCAAAGTTTTATAATATTATGAAATATAACATGTTATTTGAACGAAGTGTTTAATGCATCCTATTAGCACAAAACGATCAACGATATGAATACAACAGATTTGATTTGTGGTCGTTAAACTAAAATTATAGATTTAATCTAAAATTAGAACTAGAATCACTCTCAAGAAATTTGTCGGTATGTCCAAGTGTAAGTCAGCACGTTAAATACAAAACGCAAAGAAAATTGAGGAAATTTCGTACACAATTGCGTTTAGCATTTAAAATGAAGATACGCATTCAAATTTTATACCAAATATGTCATAGGGGTGACCATCTATTTGTCCGTACTTTCATATGCATATAAACGTAATTATTCAAAAATTCATCGACTCAAATAAATGGAATTTACGTTTCGAACTTTTCTAAAATTGTAATTCTGTTTCATATTGCTTTCCATTTTCCATATAATATATATATATATATATATATATATATATATATATATATATATATATATTAATTTTAATTTCAATTTAATTAATTTCCAAGATTTTATCTTAATTTATCCCATAGTAACTTCATTCTAAAATATTCTCTTTTCGGTTTAATTAATCCCTTTGTAAAAATAATGCGCCATCAGTACTACGTATCAAATGAAAGTGAAATTTTCGTTGTCCTTGACAGAAGTCAACATATGTATTCCATCAGCGTGTAGCCGGAAATCCTATGTTATATAAACTTATGTTATATAAGATCATTTGTTTCGCCGCACTGTGGCGGACGTGCCTTCTCCGAATCTCTTCTTGTAAATAATTATGCTTTCACGAAATGGATAATAAAATTAATTAAAAAATATAACATGTCTCTTCAACGTCTTCGAACCTGCATTCTGTTTCAACCAAAAAAATGTTACATATATATCTAAAATTCATAATAAATTTTCTTCGATATACTACGAAACACAAAAGCTATATAAAAAAGGCCCTGAAAATAAAAATCTGATTGCTTGAGACATTCACGGCCAAGGTCCCCAATTTTTATGCAGGGAGGAAAAGAGGGCAACATATTTAAGTGGGAGTATGCGAGAAAGACCACCCCGCTTATTTATTTTCGAATGTAATTGGAAAGACTTTATGTTGTTATGTATTGCTTGAAAATTTAACAGCATTTTATTAAGAAACTGCACATTCAAAAACAAGAATAAGTGGATTCATGTTTACATGAACATAGTCAAATAGAATGCAGTCATTTACTTCTGGAATCCATTGTTTTTTTTACAGGAAAATAACGCACGTTACACATGAACATTGTGTAAGATAACATGCAGACTCATGGTAGATGGCAAGATGAATTATGGTTACCATGCGATTGTGAAGGCATGACAATCGACACCACTCAGGGTTTGATAATTATTTGTCCAAGCTAAGTAAAAATAAACATTTAACACAAAATAAACATTTTTACTTACTCGTATACGTAGTTATAAAGAAAAAATTGCAATCGACAAAACATTCGAAATCGAATTTCAAAATTCGAAATTTGATTTAGACCTCTTTAAGTTCGAAAAACACATTTTTTTTGAAAAATGACTGTCTGTGACAAACATGACACTTAATAATAAACACATAATTTGAAAAGACCTTGAGCTAGACTGATGAAATTTGGTTTGACGGTCTTTATATCGAATGTGTACATTTCTATCAAATTTTGAGCAAAATCCGTTCAGAGGAAATTTGTCAATCCGGTTCTTCGAATATAAGTTAACAAAATAACTACAAAACGAAGACATCGAGATAGATAAAATTTTGGAACGCGGAATCAACATTTATAGTTACGACACCTATCGATGTTTGAGTTAAATCCAACAGGGAGTTAATTGCCTGTCAATCTGTAACTTCAGAAACATATAAACGCTGTAACTCAAAAACGGTGATGATGATGTCGTGTCCGCGTTACCACGGAAAGGGGGTGCAGTAGCTTCTGAGGGTAAAGACCCCTGAGTACCCGAGGGCAGAAGTCTGACTTCTAGTCTATGTGAAGATGAAACTCACATATTCGCTTGCACAACCCCTTTTTCCAGGGGCGTACATTCACACACCTCACAGATGGAACACAGATCAAGAACAGCAATGCCCGAACCGGGACGCCCAGATCATGAGGAAGATGCGCTACCCTTATGCCAGGACGCCGGCACTCAAAAACAGTATAATTTAAATATATCAAATTTGGTATGGTATTTAGTGACTACAAGTATAGTTTGGGATCGAACTTTTTTTCATTCGTGGAAGGAGGGAGAAGAGAATCATCTAAAACAGAAATTAGATTTTCGGATATTATTTACCGCACGCTAGAGATTAACAGCCAAATAACTCGCCAAGGGTGATATATTCAATAAAATGCTAAATTCAGTCAGTCGCTATGCATGGCGCTGTCGGGATTACATCTTTTTTGTGAGAAAATTTTGAGGAGACCACTCTGCTGATTTAATTAACTCATAATGCCCGATTATTAAAAAGAAATCCTTCAACTCAAATATATAATTAAATTAGGCATATGCGATGAAATAATCTCCCCGAATCTTCCCGTTAATTCTCTAATAATGATGTTATTCGTGAATGCCTCAAGTCCCAGAATTTTATTTTCAGAGACTAGAATATGAGTGTTTTGGGCCTCATTGTAGTGTAATAAAAGCAGTACGTGTAGCATGGACTCCTCTGTCTGACCGGTTGATACCAAACTACAATTTCAGAAATCAAAGATCAAAATATACAACTTCATTAAATCAATTATTTCAAGCTATCGCCTTTGCATTCATGTAAATGTACAGACAATAGACGGTCAACTCTTTGATGCATTTAAATTAAAATTTGATACGGATCTATTCTTTAAAGGTACTTTTCCGTTAGCCCGGCACAAATGTCGCCAATTGTGAACCAAACGCGAATTTGGCGTCAGAAATTTGGCGGAATTTTACATTATTTGGCGATATTTCGCATGCGCCCGGCTAACGGATTGTGAATTAAACACGAATTTGGCGTAAGAAATTTGGCGGAATTCTATGTTAATTGGCGACTTTTCGCTTGCGCCCGGCTAACGGAAAAGTACCTCTTTATATATTAAATATGTACTAAATTGCATCCATTCTAGCTCTTTATGTTTTGTACTAATAGTGCTCATTTATACTCGAACAACCAGATAAATATACTTCTTGAGAATTGATTTCTTTCAAAATTCGATAGGCACCTTCAAATCAGAGGTAGAAATCACAAGCTTTATTTCATATTTCAAACCGTTTTTGAATTATTGTGTTGACATACACGTAATCATAATTCAAAAAAGTGCCTTTCGAATTCAGAGAGGTTTGAAATGGGAATTTATCGAAATTTCAAGGTCGAATATATTTTTTGCATTGTTTCTTTTATAAACAAGGGAGAAAAGATTACAGATAAATTCACAAATCCTTCGCTAAGCGTTAAGATAGCCATTGACCATTACATCTTGTATTAATTTATCACCAATTTTTACGAGTAATCTTCTGAAAAAATTTAGTTTTGCTGCTTATGCCATGTTTTTAAGCCATGCCTTTGTTATTTTTCTTTGATACCTTCATGCCGAATATTAAAAATTTATTGTCATAAACTCGACGCAAAACTTGCATCACGGTTGTCATTTCAAAAGTTTAACTGTCATCAAAAGTTGAAAGCAGCCTATTTGAAATGACGAGTGCATTCATTCATTCGATTTGTCTGTAGTTTCAGAAATCTGCATTTAAAGTGCATGAATTCACAGCTTATTGCAGAAACTAATTCATTCCGAAACTGTTACTGGACCATTTTCATTAGATTCTTATTATTACAGCTATTATTTGTGGAACCCAAGTTACAAAAGATTATCTTGTCATGGAAATCAGAAAAGCAAAAGTTCAACTAATTTAAATTATAATAAGTTTCGTTGGAAGATAAAATTCAAAATCGTTTGGCTCAACAAAAGTTGAAGTACCTATGAATATCTTTAGCTTCATAGTTAATTTCGGTCGTCTCTCCATCTTCATCCGATGTCGATGGATCATCTGGAGAAATTAGCCTGTCCAGAGCGCCCTCTATCGCCATCCATTAGAAATGAATGCAATCAACCTTTTGGAAGGATTATTTGTGTCAGTTCATGTGGAAAGAAACGAGATATGACTTTGATGCTTTAGTTGTAGCAGCTGTCATCTGTTATCGTATATCTCAAAATGAGATGAATAGATGAGCCGGAAATTATTCTACCTTCAGAAGGTTGATGATGCAAAGAAAATGATGATCATCGCTAATTTTTTTTTTAATTTAAACAGTTTTAACTGATGTTTCATTGATTAAAGTGAACCACAAAAATTGGAGCTACATTAACATATACATCGAGTATAAACAACTAATACAATCTATAAAAATGCAAAAAAAAAGTTACATAATATCATAGACAGAAAAAAAAACAAAAAACAAATAGTTGGAGCACTTTCACAGATATAACTTTGCAGAATATTTAAAAAAAATAATTAAAAAATAAGCAATAAGTATGTATCTCGCTAATGAATTTTACTCCAATTTACGCAAAATTTGATCAAATGATTTTTATGAACGAACATCAATTACATTTTTCATTTTACTTTTTCATACACTAAGTTGTGGTGAAAGCTTATAAACCAGTTAACAACTACGCTACACGAGCAATTGCTTTTGTATCATGGTCATGTTACTGGACTGCGAACCAAAAGGTCCCAAGTTCTATCCCCACTCGTAACATCAGGCATCTGTGGTGAAAGCTTATAAACAATTTAACAACTACGCTACACGAGCAATTGCTTTTGTATCATGGTCATGTTACTGGACTGCGAACCAAAAGGTCCCAGGTTCTATCCCCACTCGTAACATCAGGCATCTGTGGTGAAAGCTTATAAACAATTTAACAACTACGCTACACGAGCAATTGCTTTTGTATCATGGTCATGTTACTGGACCGCGAACCACAAGGTCACAGGTTCTATCCTCGCGCATCACAAATAGCCGCAAAGTATACAGAAAGAAAACATTGTAATCATCGAAAAAGTTGCATCCGAGGCTTTTGACGAATATCCATCCATATTTCAGATTTCCTCTATCTGAGAAAGTCCATTGTTCGAGTTAGAGTGACTCTAAAATGATTTAAGTTAGCTGGATTAAATTTGGTATGTGATCCTTACACTAAACTTATAGATTTCTACTAAATTTTGAAACATTCTCAGGAAGTCTGTCTGTCAGCGTAAAAGTGAATATACAATAACTTCAAAACATAAACAACCAGAAAAACAGAATCTGGCACAGTTTTAGCATTTAAAATGTAAATTCATATCATGTTTTGAAAATTCATTTAGGTAATAACCATTTTTCGGTCTCCATATTCATATGCATGTACATACGATAACTGAAAAACTCAGCACCTTAAATAAAAGAAATTTGCATGGATTATTGTTATTAAAATTGTAATTCTGTGTCAAATTTTGGTTTCTGTCGGCCGACAAACAGACTTTCAAAGTCCATACTCAAATTTTTTCACTACATAACGAAGAACTATAATGCTTGAATTTGGAATTCTGAAAATAAAAATCTGAGCACTTGTGTTGTTCACGGCCTTGCTTAATGTCCAAACGTGGAGGCAGAGGTTATAATACTTTATTAGGGAACACACGATAAAGCCATGGTGAAACGACTAATACTCATTTAAGCATTATTTTAAGTCCATGAAACTTTTAAAAATAACTTCGAAATCCTCAGTCGTTTGTATTTAACGAATCTATTTTACTTGAAAAGCTTCTGAAAAAGTCTTTCTTTTTAAAATTAATTTTACTTTTCTAAAACTCAAACGTTGCATAAAATATTAAATAGATGTGTAGTTTTTAATGCAATTAACTTGACTTAAAAGTTTTCAAAACTGACTTAATTTAATGATTCGTGAAATTTTACAGAAATTACTTGAGCCCGAACATTATTTTTTTTTTCTGGAACTTTGAGCAAAGATAAACGAAACAGTTTCTGCTAGTTTCCATTCCTTTTTAAATAAGAATGACTAAATAATAAAGGACTTCGTCAAAATGAATTCTGTTTTAAATTAAAAGGTTAAATTTTTCTCTTGCAAAGCGAGGTTTCGAGTTGAAAAATTTTAAGAAACCTTTTTGAAACCTAAACAGTACTTTTACATGTTAGTTTATGTCAAAATTCGTTATTTGATGTATATTCTATGAATATGACCTTTCTATTATTTTAAAATCTAGTAGAAAAGTCGCAATATTTTGCATTCTATTATTTTACATCATAGATGTTTTTTTTTTTCTGTTTTGATTTTTCTTTTTAATTTTATAAACATCTTGTAATCTTCAACTTAATTTCTCCCAGTTTGAGGAGAAAAAAAGTTCGGATCAAAAAGCCTTCATAAAACTTCGTTTGACCAGCAAAACATTTAAAAAAATTACATGACAGAATAAAAATTCATGCTACGCACTTAATGAGTTAATTATTAGAATAATTAGAATTTTTTTTGGTACTACGTTATTTTTAAATCTTTATTTATTACTCCGGTAAAAAAAACAACAACAAAATTTGACGATGTACTTTATTTTTTTGTATATGGTTAATGAGAAACAGGATAAATTAAAGACGTGAAATGATGCCATCGTTGTTAAAGTAGGATTTTTTAAATTCAATTTTTGATAAAATACAGTATAGATATTGACAAATTTTGATTACGTTGTCATGGCAATTATCTTGCAAATGAGATATAGAACAGTAAGCTTAATCTGTATTTAATGTATTAATAAATAAAACTAACATATAAATATATATCCTTTAATAGCGGATATTCAATGACTGTTTTTTTTTTAATATACTAAATTCATGCATATCAAGAAATATTCCTTGATATGCATGAATTAGTCATTTAGAAACTTTTTTTTATACTTTATGGAATATATATATGATAAACAACTTGATCATGGCCCAATGACTAATTTCTAAATATAAATAAATTAAAATTTCTAAGTGGAAAAATACTTTAAATTATGTAAAGAATTATATTTCATGCTGTTTAAGTCAATAAATGTTCTTTTAAAAAATGATAAATCTGAATTTTTATACAGTTAAAAATATATACATGTAACATAATATTGTAGATGCACAGCCGAAGCGAGGATAAATTTAAAGTAATTTCAGTTAATTTTTCCACGGTAGGGTATGATTTATATATGGGGACCAAATGCGGAACGCGCCCGTTCTTACAAAAATACAAGATCGAGAGAAGTTTTTCCCTTAGTTCTTTTAGAAAGAGATTATTATAGGGATTTTTTTTACAAGTGCAGATCCAGGAAAAGAGTCTTACGTATCTTTGGAAGGTATGATGGAGTGTTTTAAATTTTTATTCCTACGCTCGGAGAGAAATAATTCTAGACAGCAATTTTTTTAGAGAGCGAGTTAGAAATAATTAAATAAAAATGTGAGCTTTAGAGCAGGAAATAAGAAAACATTTTAGAATAAAGTAAGATGGATTAATTTAAGATAAAGAATGGAAATTAATTAGGATATAAATTAAATTTATATTCTAAATCTGACACACTAAAATTTTTCCCGAAGAAGTTTTGCTCTTCTACACTAAGATTTGTCGAGTTATAATATTTTCTATATCGTTCCTTTAGATCATTTCAGTGAATGTTTCGAGGAAGATCCATCAATCATATATTGGTTCTCCCTAGACACCACAAGTGACTATATAGTTGGAGTAGCATACGGAGGGCGGCGGCAAACTCTCAAAGGTCTCGGAAATCCTTAAACAGATATTCAATCTATTTCCGCGTCATCCATGTGCAATAACGTAATATAACGCGTTTCCTGATTTGTATAACCCCAACACGCTTTGGATGTACGACTGCGTGCTTTCGCCAGATTTTTGAGCTCTATTCTTTAGCTCATCTTCTGCCTTCTTTGCATAGTGCTGCGTTTCTCCAAGTGCCTCTTTTAACATTGATTTGAAAACATCCCAAGAAGTCAATTTATCTTCATTGTTTTCGAACCATAGTTTCGCTGTGCCGTCCAAGAAGAAGAAGACATTTGCGAGACAAGTCATGTCATCCCATCTGTTGAATTTCGACACTCTGTCATATTCTTTAAGCCATTTGTTTGGGTCCTGTCCCACGTCTCCTTTAAATGCAGATGGATTTCTGTATTGTTGCTGTGCTGGTGTCAGGATGATCGGTTTAGTTCCACAAGCATTTTTGTTGTCTTTCTGGGTGGTTTATTATAAAGTCCAAATTCTGGTTCAAGGCCTTTAAGGCGATCGCTTCTTCGTAATTCTGTTTCCACGCTGACTGGAATCGTACCCGGCGTCTCCACCAAAGAATGTCACGTATATACTTTGGTATAGAACGCAATGACACACCCAAGAAGTAGAGCCAAACCAGTTTATTAACTGAACTCAGAACACAGTAACTGACAAATCTTCTGCTTTTATACTAGCAGGAAAAGTTCCAGAATACTTTTCTGGAGACAGTAAGAAAAGTCCAGAACACTTGTCTGTTAAACTAAAGAAATGTCCAGAATCTTCTGGAACAGGAAATAAAGGAAAACATAAAATCAATTAATTAAATATTTACACAGACTGTGAATCGCGGGATTCGAACTCACAATCCCTTGATTATGAGATCAGCGTTATGACCATTCGGCCATGGAGATTCGACGGTCTCTTTTTCAATGCGGCAATATATTGAAAAAAAGAAAATAGTATACATTTTAAAAGCCTTCTTCCTCCCCAATTAGAACCAAAATTTAACACGAATCACCTATTTTAGCTACAAGACTTCATGGCAAATTTTATTTATACAGGTCATTGTTTTTTGATTTTTTGTGTTTACCTCAACGTGTATATACATACCAATAGTTTCTTCATTTTGACATATTTGAGGGAACTTTAATACTGTATATCAAATTTCAAATTATTTCAAATATATCAAAAAATACAATTATAAATCTGTATATCAAATTTCATCCGTATAGCTTTTGGAGTTTTTGAGTTATGTTTATATGAATATTCAGATTAATTTCTTCCAAATTCTGACGAATATCTACAAATTTAGTGTAAGGTCCATATATCATATGCAATATGTCTAGCTCAAAGAGTTTTTAAATTATTGTTTACACAAACTAAGAAAACACACAGACTAATTCACTAAAAAGAATAATAATAGATTGAAATAGAATATTGCGATAAATTAAACAAATAGATATGTGATCGTCAAAGGAGTGATAAGAAATTCAGTTGTTGTTGATGAAATAAAAATACTTTTCTTTAGAAAACAAAATATTTCGTTACCTGTCAGAATCAACTATTTGTAAAGAGTTTTATAATGCACTCTAATTCCATTTAAGTTTTATTTTCTAGAATTCAATTTTCTTTTAGATCTCTATCATAGGACCGGCAACAAAATTCGATCCAATCAACAGATTTCCAAGTTTATTTATAGCCGTCGTAAAATCCTAATTGAATTTTTTTCTCCATTTTATTTTTTGTATTTCTCGCGTTACTCTTACTTTGCTCTTAATTCAATTAAATCGAAAAGATACAACCGTTTTTAATGCGTAATATTTCATAAGTAAAAAAAAAAAAAACATTAGAGAGTTACAAAATATCTGGAAGTTTAAAATTTTCTTTCTAAAACAATTTCACCACAGAAATCAATATCATTTTACAATTAGATTCAGTTTTATGTTGCGCCAACTAATCAATATGAAAATCACCGACCATCTTTATTATACAGCAAAATTAAATGCAGATAAAATATTTCTAGTATTTTATCAATCCTTTTTCTTCTAGTAAAATTTTATGTAAATGGAAAAAAAAAGACATTAATGAGAAAAAAAGTAGAACGCAATCAAGTTTTTCTTCGCATTTAACGTAGTCTGTTAATTGTCGCTGCTATCGCAATTTTTGATTGCCATCTTTTTTTCTGTAAACTACATGTAGGAAATCTGTTTCCTCATTTCATTTTATTTTAAACGAAAAAGCAAGATATAAGTTATTTCGTTAGCAAAATAATTTTCTAATTTCCATAAATTACCATCTGCATTTCTCATTTCAGCTAATAAAGTTTCTCAGACTATGTTAGTGATTTGTTTTATCATTTCCTATACAAAGCACGGAAATATTAATAATACTGATAAAATATACATTGGAACAAAAATAGTTAATGTTCTAAATAATCTAATATGTTAAAAATTCCGAATAGAAAGAATTTTCAATAATTACAAGAATGGTTTCCCAAAACTTTCTCTCATTATCTCTAATAAACTTATCATCCTCTCATCATTTCCATTTGAACCCATTTTTAACTTAATCAGCACGTGCATAATTTTTTTAAAACTTAAATTCTAATCTTAGTAGCATTGTGAAAATATATATGATTTTATCTATTAAATTTTAAATGTGCATATCGTGAAAAATAAGGATTAAAATAAACTTATTTTGGAAAAATTAACCATAATCTTAATTAATAATCTCTTTACTTTTATGGAGTATTCAATTTAACTAGCAAACTTGCAAGTTTGTGATTAAAAAAAACGATGTTTAGTTCCTTACTATGTTCCTGAGAATCAAACAATAAAGCTACTAATGAATTCTTCGCACAGAGAAACCAGTTAAAAAGAGCTAATTTTTGGCATGTTTCCACACTTATAAGTTGTTTACTTGTTTTAATTAGCGCTTTTATTTTCAATTTACTGAATAAGAGTTTTTTTGTAGTCAATTTTAGCAGCCGCAATTAGCAATTTAGCACAATCATTTGAACTAAAATAAAGACTATTTGTCTCGTTTAATTCAATTGTTACTCTCGTCTAATTCTGATAATTCCAAATCAGAATAACTTTTAGATTTAAATTTTATGTAACATTTTGGTACACTATAGTTCGGCAAACTTGTTAACCTTTTTGACTTTTATATGAAATAAAACTTTCTGAAATTGACTTGGCGTACTTTTGGCGAATTATGTGGCAATATTTCCTTATAGAGAAAGTACAGCAAGGTAATGTTTTTGATTTCTCTTAAAATAGAGAGTGGAAGAGGGTAGGCGATCCTTGATAGCATATTTATAGGTCAAGAGCTTTCATGCTAAATAAAAATAGGCAAAATCAGTTCAATGGTTGAGATTGGATGAATAATTTATTGTTTTTTTTTATCCTTATTACTTTTAAATATATAGATTAAACAATTAATAGTTAATAGATGTATTTAATTCAATTTTATTTTGATATAAGTGGCGTCAACTGCTAGTGAATCTGAGAAAAAAATTAATGTACAATTTCATAATAGTAAAAATGATGGATAATCTTTATTAAATAATTTAATGATGAATCAATACGAAGGAACAAAAACTAAATTATGTGTTGTGATTTATGGCACTTTACAAACCCGCTGTCAGGTAGCGATTTAAGCCGAGTGAGCGTCTCTTGTTTGTTCAGTAGCGCCAACTAGGGCCAAGAGTACGACCTAGCTACTTCATGTGTCACATTCGGTTGCACAACCTTTTTGTACAGGGGGGGGGGCACATTCGCACATTTCATAGATAGAACACAGAAGGAGAGCAACCATGCCCGAACCAGGACTCCTAGACCACGGAGAAGACGCACTAACCCTATGCAAGGAAGCTGGCAAAACCAAATTATTATAAAACCATATATAATTTATAATACATGTAGGGTCGTGTTCCCAATCGAAAGAAGACTACACGTTTGCCTTTTCCCTATTTTAATAGACGAACACAGGACTACACGAACATTAAGCAAAAAAAAAAAAAAAGTGCAGGGTTGGTTGCAATTTAGGCGGACATAGAATGGTTGATATCCTTCAACTTCGACGCTCATACTCTCCCGCTCCAAGCGTCCCCTTTCTGCCGTTTGCCTCGCTTCTCCGTCTAATCGGAACACTACTGCCATCTGCAGGCGAGGGAGAGACAGTAGCATAGCGGCCCATACTACATACATTCATAAAAGTGTACTTAATGCTTTTAATTAAATTAATTTTTATCTTAAATATTATCGCCTGCCAACTATAAGTTCTTTTCATGAGCCTGATGATAATATTTTAAGAAGAATGTTATACTCTCCCTTCTCTATTATTTAATTTTTAGTGTAACTTTACTGAGAGAAAGAAGCATAGTTCAAAATTTAAGTGGGAGAAATTTTCTTCTTTAGTTAGAATTTAAAATCACAATTCAAGAAATCAAGCATCATTTCGTTTTCAATTTTATAGATATATGTTTCAACTAAAAAAATAGTCATATTCTTAAAAGGATTTTTGCTTTTAAATTTATTATGCTGCCACTTGCATATTTTAATTTCAACAACAAGACTTGTTCAAATTTTTTTCTTTCGAAAATGCAAGTTTCATATGCTTATTTCTTATGAGCAATACATTTTTATTTAAGGAGAATGATTTCTAGCAAAGAAATTTCTGCTTTTTAATTTCAAAATGTTACCACGCAAACAAACCGAGTAAAATTCCTGATAGTTACTGTAGTTTTTAGAAGGCATTTATGATTCTTATTGAAAAAAACCCATTAGTAAAATTAACATATCTCATTTTACAGAGTGGTTTGCAGGTTGATATTTATAATTTTATGCTTTGTTATCGCAAAAACTTTTAAAATCCAAACGGCAAAGTTATTTTTAAGTCAAAAAGACATTCTTTCATTAATAGTTTTGCAAATGTTTCAATTTATGATAAATGTTAAGGGAAGCTATTTTTATACCGTAAGTAGACGAAAAGTCTGATTATAAACAACTTTCGTTTAAGAGGATTGAAAACAGAATGAAGAATATTTGTCTGAAGAAAGTTTTCTTACTGAAAAAATGTATTTTTTACTGGCTAGAGAGACACTGGAGGCAATCGAAGAGAAATCATGAAATTGATATTTATCTCTGCAGGCTATTCCTTTATCGAATAAAGTAAAATCAACATGAAGCATTAAATCCGCTTATTTGAAAAGTGAATGACATTTGATGATAACTTATTTTCATCCTATTTCAGTCTATTTTAAATTAGTTAATATAAAGAATTTTAATTATGGTTCCTTTAATCTGCAACGAGACGTCATATTAAATGAAATAAAAATTAAATTTAGTAAAACCAAGCAATATATTTTCGGATTTTTGAAAGCAGTTTGCATGACGCTTAAATTTATGCTTTTATTATATCAACGAGGAGACTAATATATTTTATTGATTTTAATGTACCATATCACTTTTTCAGGATCACTGATTCTTCAAAACGACTATGTAAAATTAATAATTATAAATTCGGTGTAATTTATAGATACATTTTATTGCTAACCACAGATGATATAAATAAATTTATAGTTCAAACATTAATTTATAATGCATCATAATTTAATTATAATTTAAAATTCTAGCATAATATCAAAGTTGAGTTAGTATGTGCCAAAGATCGGGATGAATTCTATAAAAACGTTCGAAAATAGTTATATTTTTGAATACTTGCATATAAAAGATTGAAAAAAATAAACCCTCTATAAAACCAAAATATACCATTCCAGTGTCAAAGGATTTCAAAAAACTGGGAAAAGAATTTTTTTTTTGTCTAAAAAGAGGTTTAAAATAAAAATATTCTAGTTTAGAGGTTTATAAAATGACTTGCTTAAAATTTTGCAGATAGCTTAAGAAATATATTATTTAGTTCCTGAACTAAAAAATAAGATGTATTTCTATCCATTCTTTAAATATTGGGATCATACTAATAAAAAATCGCAAAAAATGTAAAAGATAAATTAAAATGAAATCGACGATCGCAAATTTCAAGTTATCATGTAAGAACATTATTATTTTTTAAGTCATTATTTATCTTAATTAATTTAAGTCATTAACCAGTTTAAACCGGTTTGAAACAATCACGAACCTCTCTCTCTCTCTATATATATATATATATTTATATATAAATATATACTTATATATAAAGCTCAATGTGTGTGCGTTGGTGCTCTACAGAAAAGACCATTTGACCTACAGCTACCAAATTTGGTACATGTATACCTAAGAGGTCGGGAATGTGCACCTGCGGTCCCTTTTTTTTGAAATTTTAATTATTAATTATAAACTAACTTTCCCGCCTAAAAAATCCTTTCATTTTCCTCACCGCCAAATGAGTAAGGCTTCAGTTTTTTTTCCAACAGCAATGAGGCTAGGGCTAATATTTTTCGGACGATTATTTCAAACGATTCTGTTTATTTTCTTAATGTTTTATGCATTTAAAATTAAACATTGTTAATGAATCGATCTTTCAGATTCATTCTGAAGTACTTTTGAATTAAAATAACGCCGAATAAAGGAAATTAAAAATTTCTACTCTGCATAGCCTTAACCCAACTGGCGTAGAAAAATACACGCATTTGCGTTACCGTAACTGGCGTTGAAAATTCACGCATGCGCATTGTGTTCTGATTGTTGACAATATTATCAACGGATGATTCTTGATTTAAATTATTTTTAAGTTAGTTGCATGCTTTTGTAATTAAATTGTATTTATGTTAGTTACCTATTTTTTGTATATGCTTATAGTTTTAAGTGCATCGTTTTTTAAGTAGTTTTTTAAAACCTGTTTTCGATCGATTATTTTAAACGATTCGTTTTATTTTCTTAGTGTTTGATGCATTTAAACATATCATTGTTAATTAATCGATTAATTAATAACATTATTAATTAATCGATCTGTTCATGATGAATCTGAGAAAATTTCGTTGACAAATTCTTGAGAAATTAAGAAATATATTCTTTAGTGCCCATAAAGTTTAAACGCTCAGTGACTCTGTTATCAGTAATCATATTATAAAAAAATGCTTTGCTTCAGTAAAAAATATTATATTAACTGCAGATTAATTCTTTCCACTTTAATTTAAAGCATAAATTCTGCGAGAGCTAACAGAAAATTAGAGAAATACATATTACGTTATGACTGAAGGCCTTTATAATATTATGAGTGAATTATATGACTATCAAAATTTGAAGTTTTAAAATATTTTGATGAAGAATCCATTAAAGTAGGAATTGCGTCAAATATTTAATTATTAAAATTTAAACGAACATTAAGATTGGCGAACCGACTGGTCGCCAAAGGCGGCTAGTATATATATATATATATATATATATTTTAAAACTTTCATTTTCAATTTTTCTAGCTGGCAAACAAAGTTATGGATCTCGACCGATTTTGAGATGAAATAACAGCTGTGACGCATCTGCTGTCAAAGAAGCATACTCAATAATAAAACAATACTGGTAAAAGCAGGTAAACATTTTAAAAACGCATCTGCTTTCAAAGAACCATACTGATAAAAGCTGTACTGGTAAAAGCTGATAAAAAAAATATATGCGATTAAATGATGATGATGAAAATTGCCGTTTATGCTTTATTCATTGCCTACACGATTTCGAGCTTCAATATTCATTGCCTAAGTGATTTCGAGCTTCAAAACCCCCTAACCAAGACAACATCAAGTTCTCACCTGATAATAACACAAAATCTCTCTCTCTCTCTCTTTTTTTTTTTTTTCATATTGGGAAGCATTATAAAATATTTCTAGTTTTCTAGTAATAAATCAGTTCTAGTTAGCTGAATATGTCTATAAAATAGTTAGTTTGTATCTTGTGTCAGACGCTGAACATTTTAGTTGTTAATGGTCTTGAACACAGGATTCTCCGTATCTCGACGCAAAGACCTTTCCTTAGATTCCCAATTTGAAAAAAAAAAATAATAATATTAAAAATATTAATGTTATACGTTCTTCAGATATTTGAAGGCAAATGATAATTTTTTTCCATAAGAGGCACGCATTTGAGATGAAAAATCGAAGTGACGGAGCAACAAAGCTTTTCTTTAAAATTGATATTATCCCTTACACCATTAGTTGTTACCAGTGTTAAGTGCTTAATATTACTTCAGAAAATAATGGCAACGGGTAATGGCTCATCCTGAAAAGAGCTAAATTTTTAATATATTGCGACCTTGCAATAAAGAGGATGCAGTAGCTGTCTATGAAAATTAATTAACAATATCAGTCTAATTTATAATTCATTTAATTTGTATCGAAATGTCAGATTAAACGAGTTACAAACTTTATGGGTGAAAGCAGACGATGTGATTTATTATTTTTCTATGGAACTAGCATTTTTAGTATTTTGAAAGGAAAAGTTAAAACTAGCTTTAATATTCATTCCATTTATGAGTCAGTTTCATAAATATACAATGATTTTCGATTTTGTGTAGTAACTACTATCACAACGGAATCCAAATTCTATATAATTTAAATGCCTATCAACCAAAAATGAGTTTAATAAAGAAATGGTGAAAATAATACATTTTGTTTCTAGTTTAAAATAAATGATTTAAATTATTTTTTTAATCTAAAATTCAATGACGAGAATTGAGTAGTATTTTCAGTGTTGCATTGAAAGATTTATCAATATATTTACAGTTTCAGTTATGATTGCTTTTTGTTTTAATTTTTTCTTGCATTTGTTAGTTATAATTGTTTTTCTATTGGGCAGGAAATTCTTCAACAATATATTATTATTGTATTGTGACATACCAAAAAAACTCAATAACAAAAATGATGCTTGTTCTTCAAAAAAAAAAAAAAAAAAAAAAAAAAAAAAAAATTGAAATAGTAGAACACAGCATACACGAAGTCAGCATTTGCAACAATCAACAACATTATTGTTCGTCAACGGATTCTAAAACCCTCTGCATTTTTGCGCATGCTTTAGGATGAGTTTAATTCGACAAAATAGGGGTGAAAGGAAATATGAAAGGAAGAGATGTTTACATTTAACAATAAAGTAAATTCCGGAAATGAGCACATCCTTTCGCGTTTCACCCCTTAATGCGATAGAATCGTCTAAAAGTGATCGTCTCAGAATACTGAAACAAACAGTACACGTAAGCAAAAAAAAAAAAAAAAAATAAATAAATATTACTAAACAATACAACAATGTTGACAGAGAGCCCAGTAAGTGTATAAATACTCCAAAGAGAGCATTCACTCTCCTTACCTTTCTCTCGTTTAGATAATACCAGTATTATAATATGGAATTTTCGAGAAGGATTTAAGGATCTGAGCTCATAATACAGATATCACCACAATTTTTATATTTTTAGAAGCTTCATTTTTATCGCCAAAGTCATTCTTTGCGAAAATCGAGTCAGTGAGTCTTTTTTTTTCTCATTATGAGACTAACTGTACATGGAAGGGTTACAGATCTGAAAAAATATTCTTTGTTCTAAACTGAATGCATAGACTTTTCTCTTCATAACCAGACTAACTGGCATGATTTGGGATATTTAGTGATATATCTATATATATTTTACACGATTCCTATGTCAATTCGTAAATACACCTGAGCATTAGAATTTATTCTTTTATTCTTTATCCGTTTCAGTTTTTGAAGAATTCTGCTCATCATCATATTTATGTTTAA
Source organism: Argiope bruennichi (assembly GCF_947563725.1). NCBI lineage: Eukaryota > Metazoa > Arthropoda > Arachnida > Araneae > Araneidae > Argiope > Argiope bruennichi. The sequence continues at coordinate 26,611,461 of NC_079156.1, read as the reverse complement.
AAGTGTGAAAACTCAGAACTTAGTTTATTTCAATTGAATGAAAAAATAAATGGAAAAATATATTATTTACATGTTTCTTTTTTTTCGAATTGTTCTTGTTTTTCTAATACCGCAACGACGTTTTGGAAAATCTCGAGTTCCGATTGAAAATGTTTTCCAGTTCTTATATTCTGGAAGAAAAGAAAAACACCTTCGAAAGAAAATGTAAAAATATAAGTAATTTAAAAGGATGGCCTTCAGACTTTATCGTTGCACTGAATAAATTCTTAAATTTCAAATTATCCACAAAAAATATATATTCTGAAATACAATGTAATGTTTTTCAAAACGTTTTCTTCTGTATTTTTTCGTTCAATCTCTATTGAGGCTTTGCTCAAATAATAATAGAGAAAAACTGTAATATTATTTAGTTTGCATATCAACTATTCATTTTCAACAGGATCTTGCCTGATGCTTCCAAAAAAGATCTTTTGTGGAAAAACAAAAATTTTCTTTTTACGTTATAGATTACAAAACAGTTTTGTTATTGGTCTGTACAGAGAAAAAATATACCAACGCTAAAGCTTCGTGTAACGTAAAAAAAAAAAAGAAGCAAATATTTGTTCTTTTCGCACCAAGACTGGTGATAGAATCGGAGAGAAAAGAGAAGTTTAGTAGCTCTCGAAATTCTGTAAAACACCTGAGACCGGAAACAATTAGTTATTTAACTCAAACTGCAAAAATCCGATTGTTTCGTCTCAAAAACGAAGTCTAATTCTCTACATTTTAGGAAAGGATTTGGCACTGACAACGCGAGGCATTTAAGTTTAAACGGTCTTCAGCTTTTTTAGGGGGGAAAGGTATTTTTGAGAACTACGTAATTACATATCCGCTATTTAAAGCATACACAATTGTTTAAACGGATGGACTTTTCTCGGTTTATTTTGAAAGAAAAAAGAACAAATTATATTTGTCTAACTTTCGTAGTCATTTAAAAATGCTTATAATAATAATAATAGATTCTCATTATACTAATCATTTCATATTGTCAATTAATAATTTCAATACAGAAATTGTCTTCTTAAATTCATCGTCTTTGATGATTTAAATTTAATTTAAATGCATTAAATTATGTAAAATCATTAGAATTTTAATAATTGGGAGTCCTATTTAGTTGCATTATTCTACAGAGCAGCATCGTTTAAAGCCTAACTCTTCTTTACAGAAATTCTCTTTCTCCTGAAAGTGCGAAAATGGGAAGTTTAATCATTGCTAATAATAAAAGAGAATGTGTGTCTGTCTTCTTTGTGTGTGCGTGTGTGTGTAAGTTCTCTAAAAAACAAACTATCTGACTTAGATCTACCAAATATGGTATAACTATTTTGAGAGGTGGAAATGAATACTTTGGAGTGACTTTTCGTTTCGAAATTGCAAGCTAATAATTAAGCAAGGTGTTCTATGATACGTTCCTAAAGTATGGTAGCTCAAAACTGATTTTTTATGCCATTTTAAAATTTTAAAAACTATATTTTAACTGTACCAATTTAACTGACATGTAAATTTCTACTAAAAATTCTGTCAATTTTTCGAAAAATATTTTTTGTTTAATTTTCAATCAGAGATTTCATTTTTGCAACGAAATCCAGACAGTTTTCATTGTTCCATTAATTGCTTAATAAACATAATTTTCTTCAGTTGTTGAAAGCTAATGAAGTAAGACCCTGTTTAATATCTGTGTAGTTAATTTGAGGAATGTGAAATTATATAAATACGAAAATTAGAAGATAGATAAACCGGAAAAATACATTTTTAACATCACCATGATGTCATGGGACTTGGTTCGATTGGGACGGTTCATATACAAGTAAGGGTAATAGAATAAAACGGCTATAGTACTTGCTCAATTCGATGCTTAAAAACAAGGGAATCAAGAATCTTCAGCTACTCATAAGGGATTTAACTGAAAGTGATTTCAACCAATATTCCCAGCACCCCCCCCCCCCAAAAAAAAAAATGTTAGAATTAAACATATGTTATGTTTAATTTTTCAGTTTCCATTGAAACCAGCAACCTATAACAATTTTCTTTAATCAATGAAATTTCTTTTTTACTATAAGAAGAAGTAAATGATTGATGATAGCATAAAAATCTCAATCAATCAATAAGATATCAGCGTTAGATAAGTGACTCATTTTGAAGAAGCGCAATGACTTATTAGTGACTATTATGTTGAGAGTGAAGCATGGCTAGATGAGAAATACACACGGATGATTCTTCTTCTCTTTGAACTTTCACACCATATCAGCGAGAGAATGTTATCCAAACGAGGATTTATTCCCGATAGAGACATATATCCCTTTCAGTTACTGTCAATTTTTTCAAACCTCTGAAAGAATATGGGATTTTTTAAATATTTTACTGAAATACTCATTTAATCTTTCTTTTTTTATATTTGATAAACACTGACTATTACTTTTTTCATAAAAGTCGAATTACATGAGGTTATGTCATTTATTACCAATAGATGGCGTCCAATGAAAACATTCGAAATTAGTTTGTTGATTGATTTACATTACTTGGAATTAACTGAAGATCCAAGTATTACCAATAAAGTGTTTTTACTTCAAGATTAGCAGCCTATTTAATATGCTTAATGCATGTGTTCACATATATTAAGAATAAGACGAATTAAGAATAAAAATTAATGTATAGCGTGTTATTAGAAAAGAAACAGAGGATCTAATATTTTCTTCCCATTTTCAAAACGACGCTAAATTTTACAAAACAGAATGTGCACTTAAAAATATTATTCTATGATTAAGGCCACGATGGCTTCGTGCCAGATTCGTGAATTCGAGCCCCATTCTCACCAAATAGTTCGCCTTGTGTAGGTTAAATCGGTCAAAAGTCTCCTGCTCGTATGGCTTGGAAGTTAGGAGAGGGGAAAACGGTTTGCCCTTGTCAACTTATCTGGAGTGAAATATATTTCATATCGGAGTTGATGCACTATATAATGATAACATATTTTATTCTTGAAGGGTAAAAGTTGGAAGAGACAATCAATCAAACCTTCTAAAATGTTTCCAATAGATGAAATGCAATAATTTTAGCTCAGTATGGTGTTTTGTAGCAATTCAAATTTCTAACGCCTTTTTGTCAGTTTTGAATCCATTTGAATGAATCATTTGACATTTAGATATAGTTCTAGAAACGGATTTGCAATTTATTTAGACAAGCCAGCGTCTTAGAAGCAATTTTGACAGAATTTGGATTCGAAGTGATTTCTCTATTTTAGAATGTATGCTTTTCATCCTCTTCCACTGCGGAATAAATTAATAAATGTCAATTATTTTGAAAGGTTTGGCATTCCAACTTATTCTGTTTCGATTTCGAACTCTACTACATTAAAATAATTAGAACATTCGAATAGAAAGTCATTTAGACATTTCAACTAGTGTCTATTCGAAATAGATAATGAAACTCATTTCACTTCGAAGCTCTTACTGGTAACTTTAAAAGAATAGGAAGAGACATTTTGATTAAGATGATACAGTTAACATTTCTAGAAACAAAACAAACAAACAAACAACAAAAAAAATTAGCTTTAAGACTTCAAAGTTTAAATTTCCAATTAATTAATCTGTTACAATTGTCATAAAAATATCTGACATTTTTATTAGTGATTTATATTAATTTTTTAAATAACCTAGTATTATATTTATATTAATTTTTTTGTGTACAATAATTTGTTATTAATTCTGCAAATATCTATGAGCTAGCGTTTATCTTAGCAATTAGCTCTTAATCAACAGTTCTTAAATAAATAAATAAATTTCTATGCGTCTGCGTGATTACAGCTCTACCTATTATTCGTATTGTACCTAGCCAATCAGTAATGAAAAAATCAGAAATCAGTGTAAAGTGTGTTATAATAAATATTATTATAATGAATTCCTTTTTTTACTCACATTTTCATTTTAATTCAGGATTCAGAAGACTTCGAAATGAGTAAGTCGTTGAATATATTTGATTTTGATAGATGTTGATATTTTTGCTGTAAATAAACTAAAGTTTAGTAATAACCAAATTGCCAAAATTATATTTCTTGTATGTTGCTTTAGTGATACGACACACAAGATGATCTGAGACACAAGAAAATCGTTTGCATTTAAAGATGATTTTGCTTTGAGATAATAAATTTCAATTATATTAAGTTATTTTCAGCTGTTCCTACAAAAATATTAATTCTTACGTCATTCATAAGCGAAAAGTTATTTCCATTAAAAAATATCAATAGGTTTTAAAATCCGTTTATACCACTGGAAATCTTATTATAAAAAGAAGTTAATTGCCCTGAAATGTTTCCATTGATTGCTATCATCGCCTAGCGGTTGTGATTTTAAAATAATACGGAGTTAATAACAATGCACGGTTAAAGAATATTAGCCTACTTGCCATAAAAATAGATACTAAATTAAATAAACAAATGAAATTTTTATAATTAGACTTTTTGTTAAAGAAAATTCGATGCCTTATTTTTATCTTTAATCATTCTCAGCATATAAAAAAAAGTTTTTTTTATCAAGTGTCAGATGGGCTCCATTTTTTGTTCTATTAAATGCCAGAGATTCAAGTCTCTCCATATTGAGCATTAGGTTAATACTTGTTCAATGAAAACTCATTATAGGCAATAACTACATTTATATTGATTTTCTTGTTTTTAAAAGAGGTTTTCTCTCTTAATAAATTTACTTTAGGCTTGTAGAATAAACATTTTCAAGTGGAAAATCCATTGATGTTATAAAAGCAATATTTAAAAAAAAATATTGGATCATAAACTCTTTATTTCGCGTTAATGAAAAGTTTTTTGTTAAATGGATACAAAGGAATATTTTCTCCTGGGTTTGATAATAATTACGGATAGTTAAATTATTTGAAAAGAAAATTTGCTGTATTCATTTATTATAAAAATATGGGTATGTTTTTGAATGAGCTTGTTTGAACAAATATTAATGCACCTATGCTTTATGAAAAAGAAACAATACTTTTCTAATGATTTTCTTTTGTAATGAAAACATTGATGAAACATATTTCGGTTATTAATACTAACCGCCTTTGGCAACCAGTTGGTTCATCGAAATTAATGGTTGTTAAATATTTGAATTAAATAATTTGTATTACTTCGTTTTAAAGGTTTTCGCAGTATATTGTTTTTAAATTTCAGATTTTTATAAACGCTTAGCTAATAGTATTTTTGAAACTGTACGCCCCATTATACTATGCATTTCCCTAATTTTCCATCAATAACTTTTTTCGTACTATTGCATGCAATATAAGTAACATATTTAAAATATTTTTCACTGCTGTTTCATTTGGGAGCTAAGCTATGATTTTAACAAAGTCTCATGAACACAATAAAAGTAGCATACGTAAGACACAATTATAGTGTTTGGCAATTTTACGGTATTATAGATATGGAGTTAGATATAAATAACTCCATATTGATTTAATTGAAAGTAGTGATAATCAATATTCTCGATGAACCAGCTGCTCGATAAAGGAGACAAGCTGATAACAAATTATGATAAATAAATAATCTGTGCTAATAATAAAGCTATATATATTTGTGTTGATGCTCTATAGGCCAGACCGTTTGACCCTGAGTTAACAAATTGGTACAAATGTACCTTAGAGGGTAAACGTCCACCTCGGTGCGATTGTTTTGAAATTTTTATGGGAATTTAAATTAATTAAAAAGTGCGCTAATTTTGGCGTTTTTCCGAAAATATTATTGCATACAAATGAATTTTAACCATTACAATACTTAACAAATATGTCCTTTCCCTGATACCAGTTAAATTGTCATGGGAATTTTTGCCTTTTTTTTTTTGGCTAAAGTTTTTGAAATTACGTCTCTACTAAAATAACTCAAGCGCAGCTTCCAGACAGGACATTAATATAATCATACACAAAATCAGAGAAAGATGAATAAAAAAAATCTTGTTTCTGAAAACGGCGTTTTTATTTTAATGTAATTCATTGAAATAATCTATGTAAATAAAGAACATAATTATACTAAAGAATTCACTTCAAACTTTCATTAGCTTTTTTTTTATACAAAGTATAGAGAAAGTGGCGTAATCGTCCAAAAATTCAAAATTCGAGATTTTGGTTAAGTCGAGATTTTCAGACAATAAAAAATATTTTTGGTCTTGTATCTATTTGAACATGATAACTCGAAAATGCTTTGAGCTGTACAGATGAAATTTAGTAAACGGCCTTAAGACCACATTTACAGATTTCAAATTTTGAATGAAATGCATTTATAGAAAGTTTTATGTGAACTCAATAACAACAAAATACAAAGAACTATGCATATAAAATTTGGTACATAAGTTTAGTAACTAAAATATAGATTCTTTTCAAACAACTGATCGTCTTTTTTGACCGTCAAATTTCGCATGCATGCAAGTGCAATAATTCATAAATTCAATGACTCGTGTATATCAAATTTGGTAAGGAATTTTCTGACAACATGTAGTTTTGTGTCCAATTTTTATTTCACTCGGTTGAGAAAAACGCGTCTAAAAAAAAAAAAAAAAAAAAAAAAAATTAGACTTTCTGAAACTATTAACCGCATGCCAGGAATTAATCTCCAGACAACTCGCAACGATCACACAATTGATTCATTAAACATGCTAAAAACACGCCAAAGATTAACATTTTGTAACTATTCTTCACCAATGCTATGTAAGACATTTGCGGGCTTCCCCAATGTCCAGAATTTTATGGGGAAGGTGGTGATGAAAATTTTTTCGAAGAATTGCGTGAAAGTTTCGGGGACCACTATTGCTGTTTTGCTTTGTTAGTCTGTTTATAGAATAAGATCAACTTTAAGCATGGACTCGAAAGGGTTAAAATTATTTTGCTTTCTGAAACTGAAATCATATGGATAAGAATGAACTATCATTTCCTAGCACTACAACAGAATCAGACAAAATTCTCATCACACTTACATGGGAAATTAAGTGTTCCTCAAAATTTTACAGCAATGTCACAAATAATTCTTAGTGAGAAAGAATAATTTTAATTAATTTTAAGCGACAAACTGTAGATTATATTATTTTATATGACAATTATAGCTCGAGTTTCCCAAGTTATATCAAACCACTATTCTTCAAATCCTCTATTCATAATTTGAAAAGAAAATACAGTTAAAAGAACATTAATAGACACTGCAAAATATTTTCCGATTTTATTTTTGCGCTAAATGCTGTAAATTAAAAAAGTGATAATTATTCTACAATATATATTGTATAATTAAATTGATATACTAAATCAATTAATAAGCTGAATTAAATATTTATTTTTCATTTCACCTTTTAGATATTTTTCTAAACAGTTATCATTAAATTGCATAAGGTTTCTTTTTTAAAAAAAAAACATCACAGAAGCAAGCCTATATGTATTGACATACATTTCCCCCGTTTCCTTTTTTAATAAGTACTGACATATTAGTTAAGCTCATTATAATTTTTTCTGCCAGCAAATTTACCCCAATTTTCATTTGCAAGAGAACTTTAACATTTACATATTATTTCTTTTATTACATAAATAAATATTCCAATTTGGACTATCTCAAAAACATCGCATTATAAAATTTAATTATAATTTGACCTTAAATCCGGAAAAATCTTTTATTTTTAAATTAAACAATTAAATTTAGGGATGGATTCTAAAAAAAATAAAGCATTAATAACAATGGAACAATTAAGAAGATTTCATCATTTAGGGCTTCCAAAAAGAACAAAAGAACAATTTTCTTTGTTCTAAAGTCCCATTCGTGTATAAAGGATTGTAAATGCGAGAAAAAAAAGCGTGACATAGAATTTAAAAAAACATACTAAATATAAAACAAAAAAAAAATTGTTTACAAAAGCATTTAATTCGGTTAAGAATGATCAAGCGTTCCAAAAAACTCGGACTCATTTTATTCTTATTCTCAGAAGAATTCCAGAGGGGCTTCCCGAATTCTTTAAAAAAAAGAAGTTCTCTAGTTTATAAAAAACATATTTTGATGATATTGTTTCCTAATTGCTTTAAGAAAGAATATTCCTTTAAAAGAACTGTTGTAATCGCAATACTGTATTTTTTTATATTATTGAATTGAGGATGGTTAAGTAAATAAAACCAATGAGAGAAGGATATTTGAAAATTTAATTTTGAAGAAATATTAATTCTTGATTTTTTTAGAGAACGTAATTTTTTTTTTTGTTATTCAGATATTTGGTTACAATCCTTTTGTGCAATTTATTTATTGGGTAAATGGATTATTTGTTCAAAATTTTATTGTTTACATGTATTAAAATCGAATAAAATTTCTTGATTATTTAGTTAATAAGACAAGAAATGAATTAGAAAATTTGAAAAAAACCTTAAAAAGTCAGAATATTTAATTTTCGAAAATTAAAGGAAAAAAAACGCTAAATGTGTAAATAACTAAACTAATTAAATTATTATTAATGAATACAACATTTGTAAAATAGTTAAATTTTGAAATTTCCATATTCTAAAAAAATTAAAAAATGTCCTCTTAGATATTAATTAGTAAAAACAGGATAAATATGTTAGTTAATAGAGACTGTAGTCACGGTAAATTTATTTTAAATTTTACGAAAGCAAATTTCATAGAGGAGTGGAATCTAAAACAAATGCAATCAAATCCTAAACCAATGAGTTTTTGTCTATAAAGTTAAACTATAATAACTAAGGTTTTCTGCTCTTTAATTAGAAAGCCTTGATTCAATGATGTTTCTCGATTTATTTTTGATTTTGACGAACATTTTAGAATGTTTAAATTAAGAATTTAATAGATTTCTTTCTTTACACATCCACCAATCAGAAGTGGATTTTTTGGATTACTTGATAGGACTCTCAGTACATATATATGAGTATTGTTAAAGTAGAGTAGACATCGCTAAGGCTGCCTTCCATTTATATAATTTGAAGTTAACTCTCTACGTTATTATTGTCTTTTTTTAAAAAGTAATTAATCGTTATAAATTTTTTTTGGCAACTTTATTTTTTTTCTGACTATGTTTACTTTCAGGGGTAATCTCGGCGCGAAAAGGAATTGTTCGTTGCATGTTCTTATAGAATTCTTTTTCCTTGAATGTTGAATTTTATGCATTTAAACTTGTAAATATTTGTAAGTAATCACTGCCGTAGCAGAAATTTTATGTACAATATATACCTAAATTCTGAATGAGTTTAAATTAAAACTGCTTCATTAGAACATGAAGTGCAGTGAATTATTTACTGGCGTCTGCGTACATTTTATCAGAAAGCTAAGTTAGTCAGTGACTGATTTGATACGCTGTAACAAATGGAGCATAGAATGCATGGTTTGTTTACAATAGATGTATTTCATAATTTATATATGAATCGTTTCATCCAGTGATGCATTAAAAATTTCAGCGTACTAAAATAAGAAAACAAACTTTTAAGATAAACGAACGTTAAGGAATCAAAGATCAGTAGTGATTAAAAATGAATGAAATATACAAATTTTCATCATTGCTTATTTCTAAATGTAAACCGTTTTTTAATTTCATCGAAAAGTAATTACTATTAATAATATGAGCGTGTGTGTTGGCTCTCTACAGGCCAGATCGTATGAACAAGAGCTACGAAACTGGGATAAGATGCACTTTGGAGGGTAGGAATGTTGTTGATGAGGAGGAATTTGGAAAAGGCCCGTCAGCTGACTGAAGTTCTATCATATAGAGTTATTACAAACTCAAGAATATGATATGGAACGGTGTGGTGGAATGAAGATCATTATGATCATGGGCAAAAGAGCCCATGTTTTCGGGAACATTTCTTTAATGATCACATTTCACACAAAACAAACACGAAGACAAGACAAGACATTAACGAGCGCAAACCTTAACAGAACAACATTATATTAACTTCTTATATTAACAATCGCCACTGTGCACGTACCTAATCAGGTATCGCCATCTATTATCCAAAAGAGAAGATAGAGTAATGCAACTGCTACAACAGAAAAACAAAACCTTTTACTAGAGATATCGTCAAACGAAGATCCAGAAAGAGGATGATACCTTCAAAATTAAATGCTTCATATATAAATAGTGGGGCAATCAAAAAGCAACACAATGCAACAGCTAAAGACATTCCACAACAATAATACTTGTCTGGTGATAAGCAGTCGATGCACTCTTTGTGTCTAATAAGGAGAAGCGATGGTGTCTAGACAGCGGATGTACTCGACTTATTAACAACGACTAATTCGATTTAACGATTTGTGGAATGTGTCCCGGAGTTCGTGAACTCAGGTTTCTTAACCTCCAGATTCAACAGGTAATAATCGTATTAACATGGCATTGAGATTACTTAGTAAGTAGTTGTGCTTAGTTAAGTGAAAGTATTTAATAGAAAAGTAAACTGTAACTTATATTTCAAAAAGACAGAAAGAAAAAAATAAAGGAAACAGAGTTTTATATAGTCTTTTTTTCCCCGGAAAATCGGTTCAGAGTCAAGTCGATGTGGTAAAGTTATGATAGAGACTTATAAATGAAGGAGTTGGCAAGGTCCCTTGGCGTTTTTTGGAAGCATCGGATCGTAAACGCTTTTATGGATATGTTATTACATTTACCAATTCTTTCACAGCGAAGAATCCATATTCGTCGCTTTTAACGATACAGACAATTCCGTGGTGAATTTGGTCAACAATGGAAGAACATATGTGAAGGTGTTGGTCATCTTAAGACATCTAAGCCAATGTGAACAATATCATACAGAACGTTGAAGTCAATGTAACATTATATGTGCCCGCGTTAAGAACTAATTTACACTCAGTGGCAAATCTGTGCGCTCGGGATTACACTATAACATTTAAAGGTGGTATTGTAACTCGTAATTAATCAAAAGTCTAAAAGTGCAATTAATAGCAGAAAGAAAAAAAATAACCATTATTCTTTGCTTGATTGTGATAGCGATACGAGACAAAGTGCTAGCCATGCAAGTGAATTACAGGATACTTTGAAGAAAAAATGTGCTGATCTAGAAAAATCCCATTGTAGATTAAGTGATCTGAATATGAAAGATTTAATAAACTCGATTAAAATGGGTAATATTAGAGACTTAAACACAAACAAGATAATGCACTGAGCTACAAAGTTTCTGCTAGATAAAAAAAATAGCATAGTTGTAAGTTATTCAGATAAGTTGAATGCTTTCTGCATATATATTCCTATCGAAAATCGATTTATTATTTCGAGAAGTGTTAATAAATTCTTTGAAGAACTTGGCAATAAATCATGTAATGATGTAGGCGAATTCTTAATTCCAAACTATCTTATTGCACAAAATCAAATAGAACAGAATGTGACACCGACTGAAATAAAGACTCAAATTGATATGTTTGCGAAGAATACCACACTTTCAGCTGAAACGAAACAGGGCAATATTTCACCTCGCTCCTTATTGTCGAGAAATACGCTCTCGTTAAGCAACCCCGAAATGCTATGTGAGTATGAAGTATCGGAACCGAAAAATTCCGAGCTGATTTTGCATATGGCTCCAATACCGAAATTTCCAATTAAGGCAATACTTTCAAATGCGGAATCCCAGCAATGGAATAAAGATTTAGCTGACGAAATGAAAATATATTTTGAAAAATGGGACTGCTGAACTCGTGGAAAGGCGAGTTAAGAAAAGTTAGATAGGAAAGTATATTTGTTTTGACGAATAATTATAATCTAGATGGTTTCCTTGTAAGGAATAAAGTTCATTATGTGGCTGGAGGATTTAGTCAAAAATGTGGCATGGATTTTGGATCAATTAGAATTATGGCAGCACCGTCAGCACAATTATGTACAAAATTCATTAATTCGATGAAACAACAGCTTATTTAAATGGAAATTAATTGAAGAAATTTTTATGGAATTTCTTGATTATTTCAAGGAAATATTAGAACAATACAATAAATAATAAAACAAAATTTTTAAAAGCATCAAAAATGTTAAAATCTTTCAATGGCTTGATAGAGTTTTTTTTAAAGAAATCACTTAATTCACTAAAACAGGCTGGTAGATGTTGGAATTTTAAGTTAAACCAAATTTTCAATAATTTTTGAAAGAAACAAACAATTGCTGATCTATGTGTGAATTATGTTAAGAAATAAAAAGATTAACTTGATTACAATTTATGATGATTATATTCTATTTATTTCTCAGGATCCTAACACCCTTAGGATCCATCCATCCTAAGAAAGAATTGGATGTAAAATGTGCCTGTTTTATTAAATACTGTTTAGGGATAAATTTTCAGCAAGAAAGTGGAATAGTGGCAGTAAGCCAACATATTAGAGAACTCTTGAATCGTTTGACATGACTGAAGCTAAAACTGTATTGCATCTTGTCCGATTGACTTAAGAGTTCAATTGATAAATGCGATGCAGCTGATTCACATAATCGTGAACCTTGGTGGGATAATGTATCTTGATACCTCCACCCTCCACCAGACCTGATGTCGTGAATACAATTAGTAAATTAAGTCAATTTCTGTATTGTTTTTATTACAAAATGAAAAGTTGCTAAAAGCGGCTTATGATATTTAAAGGAAACAATTGGAGTAGTTTTCAACTGTTCTAAAGAATCCTTACATGGGTACACAGATTTGTATAGGTAATTCCCTTGAAGGTCAAAAATCATGCACTGGATTCTGCTTTAGTCTAAGTGGTAGTTCTATTAGTTGGGAGTGTCGTAAACAGAGCACTGCTGTTCTGTTTTCTACGGAAGCAAAATACATGGCAATTTCTGATGGTGCTGAAGAATCTATTTCTTTACAGAAATTGCTTAATGAATTGTACGATTTTCGTATAAAATATATTGTAATGATTCAGCTTCTTCCCTGGGTGACCACTGTGACATTCCCTTTTCCCACACTCGATAATTTACATTCCGGGCCATTCTTCATCAACGAAACTCCCACAGTGTTAAGTGCCTCCAGATTGCCAAATGGAAGACCCTCCTTTTAAGTACGGTCGTCTGGCCAATTAGTGCTAATCCAGATAAGGAACCACACGTGTGTTTCCCAGGGAAATAAATCGTGTCTTCGAAAGGCGAGAGGGTCAAACACTCCAGATGTCCTTCATTTTTCCCATTGTGGAGGGTGGATCATCAATGGACATTTCCCACGGGTGACCAGAGACGATTCAGGTTGTTCTGAACGGTGATTGGGTAACAGGGAGTGGACAGGAAAGGTGGAGTCTGAGAGAAAGATAAAAGGGGAGATTTTTCGGAAGAAGAAGGAGGGAGGAGCTTGGTATGAAGTGGACTTCTGAGAAAAATTCAACCCGAAGGAAATTCGGTGGATTCCTAGAGCTAATCCTGCAGTAGCCTGAGACGCCAACCGCCTGTTAGCTGTTCTTGTGAAGGCGTTTTCTCCAAATTTGTTCGAGGAACTATTCTTGTTTAAATTTCGTGCTATAAATAGCATCATTCATTTAACCTAGATGAGAAAGAGTTGTTTTTATGTAATAAAGCTGTAAATAAAGAATTTGATCATAACGCAACCTGTTATTGGATCGAGACTTTACAATATACATTTGCTCTCTGATAACAAAGGTGCGATATAATTGGAAGAAAATCCAGTGTTTCACAAGCGGACCAAATGTATTGATATAAGATATCAGCTTGTTCACGAAGCCTTTGCTTTTAAATGTATTGAAATTAAATTTATTCCCAACGGAAGTTAGGGCAGCAAATGTTTCAATAAAAGCACTGCTGTCTCCAAAGAATTATAAATGTCCGGCAGCATTAGGCATTGAAAGTATAAAGGAATATTTCAGGAAAATGGATTGATATTATGTGTGGGGAGTGTTCGAATAATTTCATAATCGTCCCATCCACTCTTCATATCTGCTGTGGACTCTTCTTATGGACCTTGAATGACAATTCACTCTCCTGACGCAGACGCTCTTTGAATGTGTTCGACGAAGGACTTGCATTATATTTTCTTGCAATTATATTTTCTCTGTGTTCATGCCCAGTAATAAAAACGACTTACATTTACTTGCAATGCTTTTTAGGAATTGAATCTGCATGTAATGTTTCTCTGTTGTTGTTGATTTTTATGGCACTTGCCACGGACAAGTCCGCTGTTACGAAGACAGATTTAAGTCGGTGGGGGAGCGTCTCTCGCTTTTATAGTAGCGCCAACTAGGGCCAAGAGTACGACTTAGCTACTCACGCATCACTCATTTTCTTGCACAACCCCTTTTTACAGTAGGGCACATTCACACATCTCACAGATAGAACAATGGAAGAACAACCATGCTCAAACCTTGACACCCAGATCACGGGGAAGACGCGCTACCTCTATGCCAGGACGCCGGCAACGTTTCTCTAATAATAGCTAAGAAAACATCACTGATGGATTTAGGTATTTTCGGCCCCAAGCTGAGCATATTATGAGACTTTGTCTTCTAATGGTATAATCCATTTAGTTTCAGATTTGAGAGCGTTTTTTTTCTTTCATGGTTATAATTTATTTTAGGTAAATATTTTATTTTTTATTTTTTAACTTTGTGGATACATATTTGTTTTTATTTAAATATTATAACTCTAGACTGCCAGTATCCATGTTTGTACACAATATTATTGAACGAGATATTCGGTTTTACACATGTGTAATAATAATGTAAACATAATTAAACATATAAAAACCTGACCGATTAGGCTTGATAAAGTGTTAATATTATCTCGATGTTTTACCACTCATTTGAATTTTGATTTTTAGCAAGTATATTTATTTGAAAACTTGGAAAATAAAATATTTTAATCCACCAACCTAATAAAAACATCAAATATTTTAATGTAACGTCTCGGAGATAAGAGGTCCTAAAGGCTTTTAAAATCCCTAAATGAATTCAGGAATATGTTCGTAGATTACTTAATAAAATCTTTTGAAAGAATTTATTCTTAGAAATTTCTATTGGCAATTCAATATCTAAGAATGCTGAATACTTGTATAATGAACAAATGATGTACTAAAAATTTTAAAACTTGGAATTGATTGAAGCAAGTTATTTAATTTCATTAATTAGTAACTTTACCGCAGCTTCAAAAATATAATTAATGCTGCCAGTTTCTGCTGTTATAGTCGAAACAGTTCTCTATAACTAAAAATAATTCAATCTTACTTGAGTTTACTGACGTGCTAAGAGCAATTGAGTCATTTAAGTTTAATGGCAATGGAGAAATATTCGTCAAAAGATAATAAAATGGCATTACTAACAAATTTGCATGAAAGAAAACATGGAAAGTGCAATTTTAATTTCACATTTTATCTAGTGGAATAATTATCATACATATAATCTAATAATTAACTTTAAAAATTGTTTTATTATATGTGCACATTCATATTTTGTCTTCCTATAAATATCTTTCATTGGTCTAATTGGATGAAACAGGCTTTTGCTTAGATTTACACTTCTGAGAATTTGAGGTGACGTCTTTTTCAAAAAAATTGAATCTATTATTGGTACTTGTTTTATACTCAAATTTAACGGATGGGTTATTTAAAGTTGTCATCAATTTTTGTATTATCATATACAAAGAGAAAGTATTGTAATCATCAAAAACTTCAAACTCACAATTTTGAGGAATCTCCATTTTGCAGCTCTCCCGGAGTTCAAAAAACATATTTTTAGAATTATGTTTCTCTCTAAACCCAAGAACTCACGAAAACCTTGAGCTAGACAGAAGAAATGTAATATGTGATTGACACACTAAATTTGCATATTTCTATTAATTTTTGAAAGAAAACCATACATAGGAAAGTTGTTCGACTGTCTTCTGTTTGTAGTGAAAGCTTATAAGCCAGTTAACAACTACGCTCCACGAGCAATTGCTTTTGTATTGTGGTCATGTTATTGCGCTGCGAACCACAAAGTCCCAAGTTCTATCCCCGCTCATACCATTGGTGATCTCGGACGATGAACCTTCAACCTTCATACAGCTGTTGTGGCGCCATCTTACCTTCAGCAAAACCAAAGTCGTCAGAATCACTTGATGCAGCAAACCAAAAAGTCGTTAGACTCACTTGACGCAGCAACACAAAAAGGCCGCAGTAACCCAAAATCGCCAGACTCACTTGACGCAACAGCAACCACTCACCCACACACGCTAGCCATAACGCTTGGCGCTACTGAAATGGGTACAGGCGCATTAAACTCAACAGCTAATAAATACATCACTCAACAGCCATATCGTTCGATTCACTGGAGGGAGAGTCTGTGGTGAAAGCTTATAAGCCAGTTAACAGCTGCGCTGCACGAGCAATTGCACTTGTATTGTGGTCATGTGACTGGACTTCAAACCACAAGGTCCCAGGTTCTATCCCCGCTCATACCAATCTGCAACATGTTCAAGTATGGAATGCACTATGACAAGAAAATGTAAAAAGCGTGATGGTTAAAATTTGATACACTCTTTAAGCATTTAAATTGTACATCGGTGTCAAATTCTGAATCTAATTAATAAAGGACTTTATCATCTGTCGGTAACACGCTTGTAAATACGATAATTCTAAAATGCCACACCTTAGATCAATGAAATTCGAATTATCATCTGAATAAAATCACAGCCTTAAATCGAAAATATGAATATAATTTGCAAAATTTGCTTTTCCTTGCTTAGAAAAAGCTATTAAAAATAATTTACATTTAACTAACTAGGAATTGCTTAAAACAAGAAGAACCCCGTTAAAAGTTTTCATTGATTTCAGATTCAGTATATCCTATTTCATAATGCACATTCTCTTCGGGAATGGATTGTCATTCAATTCATGATTTACAGTTGTTGATTAACATTAAGAACCTATTTGTTTTTGTTAAGAACTTCAACCCAAATGTAAAGTTACTCTTTTAACTCTACATTCGGATTTTTCATCAAATTTTTCTTTCAAATTATATTGCAACTTCTGGTTATGTCACTGAAATCCATCATCAATCAGAACTCATAAATGGGACCAATCTATTCGAAAGAGCCCTCTGTCTTCTTAACTATTTAGATAATTTTCCAATAAAAATCTCGCACATCTCTCGCTGTGAGTATCAGTTGCAACCATTTGAGCATCTGTGTTTTCTTTGCCCATTTTCTTGGATGAATATGTTTTGTTTTCCGACAGCCTTCCATAATCATCTGTCGGCATTAACATATTTTCAACCAGAAAATTTCTTTTTCAGTTCTGGTGCAAATAGTTTACTGGCTTACAATTCGAGTTTTATATCAGCCCTTTAGAACAGAACATAGAAATCGGAACAGTGGAAACACAACTAAACAGAACATTGTACAAGTGTTTCGCCCAAGCTTCATTTTGTATCCTTACCAGGCACTATTTCTCAATGTCCTTTGATATTTATATACATATATGTAAGCATTATTTTATGTGAAGCAGAATGCAATTTCGAAGACAGTGAAGCGACTTCCAATTTTTTGACGTTATTTTATTTCATCTTGGAGAAGCAGGCATTATATACAAGAAGGAGCGACGAGCAACACAGAACGACACAGATAGGAATGAGGGAAAAGCTCTTGTACATTTTATCCCTGGTCTTATATAATCTGAGATATGAATAGGCAAAATATTTCTTTACAGTGCTAATATATTATTAAGATTTCAATAGGGATTTTTGCAACATGCGTCGACGAGGCAAGGGAAACACAGGGATCTTTTAAAAAAGAATGTGCTTATTGGGCATTTTTCTAGCCCTTCACGTGGAGTGTGGGAAAGTTAGGTTTTTAGCCGATTCAGCAATTTTACAAAGCTTCTCTTGAATTAATTAAGTAGAGAAAGTGGAATTGGATCACGAAATAAGAGAATATTCTAGAATGAAGTTACTATGGGCTAAATTAAGATAAAACCTTGGAAATTAATTAAATTGAAATTAGAGTTTAAAATATCATTACATATATATATGTAAGAATAAGTTTTGGAGCAGAGTCATGGTAGAGTCAGAAGAGACACTTTGAAATATTAAGTTTGCTTTATTTCAATCCCGGGAGGTATGATTCTTTGTACAAGAGGCGCGGACAACGCACGTCCTCTCATAGCGCTGCACAAAAAAAAAAAAAAAAAAAAAAAAAAAAGGAAGAAGGTGAAATAGAGAGAAATTAATTATCCCTGGTCTTATATACCATGAGATTCTGATAGGGATTTCTTACACATGTAGATTTTGATAAGGGAAACACAGGGATCTTTCAGAAGAATGTGTTTAGACCTGCAATATTTTATCCCTTCACTCGGAGCTTGGGAACCTATGACGAAAGCATTTTTGCAAAGCTTCAGATGAATTAATTAAGTAGAAAAAGTGGAATGAGATCAGAAAATAAGAGAATATTTTAGAATGAAGTTAATATGAGCTGTATTACGATAAAACTTCAGGAATTAATTTGAACTTAAATTAGAGTTTAAAATATCATTACACACACACACACACACACACACACATATATATATATATACTTTGTTTTTTATTTTCTATTCCCTCGAAAACAAGGAGTACCTCCAAGAGAATTCTCCCAGAAACTTTCTCGTATATTTTCTAAAAAGTGTGCTTGGTGTATTATAAATCAATTATATGCTATTGGTAATAATAGTCATGCATTTAGTATGCACGCTATTAGTATGCATTTTTTGCGATTAATCGCTAAGATGTGAATAATACAAGAAAACAGAATATGAAAGTTGGGTGATTTTTTTCCTGACTGATTAAAACAAAATTTGCCAAAGAACTAAAATTGTACTCACAAGATAACATAAAGCATCTCATTGATTTAAGTCGTTGCATTTATGAGTGATAGCACTTACATAGATGCTAAAGTGCAGACTGACTGACGTCAAACCTCTGACAGATTTTTTCCCCCAAAATTTGATTAATAAAATTATATTTTAGATGCCAAACCTGTATATGAAATTGTAACACTCTAGCTCATATGTTCTGTAGTTATTGAATTCATTTGTACACAAACAGCCAGCTTGACAGAATTCTTGTTAATGGATTTCTTTCAAAGCTTGACAAAATTCTACAAATTTGATTTAAAGCCCATACTCCAATTTTAATTCGTCTGTTTTAAACCTATTTGCATATATCGTGTCCACAGACAGACAGACAGACATAATGTCAAAAATGCGTTTTTCAGATTCGGGATGGTATGAAATGTTAAAAATCATCAAAGCCTAGAGTTCGATTTTTTTTTATGATTACTATACATTCCCCATATATTTCGTATACGAAAAGGTAAAAAGTCTACTTTACGATTGGTATACAACTGAATTTTCTCATATACGAAGAGAAAATTTTGTATCGTTCTATGTAAGATTCTATCAAAATCTATGATAGTTTTCATAGTTTTTGTTCAAGGCAATGGAGAGATCATTGCAACACTGTTTATATAAAACAGATACTTCATTATTCTTGGATATCAGAATGTGTATAACATAAACACCTTTCATTGCCTGTTCAGCGAGGATAATTATCTCTCAAACAACAGTGTTAATATCAACGTACCTATCAAATTAAAACTGTTGCAAAATACTTCACATTTATTGAGAAATGTTTCCATTTGCTCGTCGAAAACGCTTGTTTCTTTCCCACGAAACGATGCGAGATGGCTCGCAAATTAATTAATAACATGAGCCCATAAATATGCGGTGATCTTTTTTTTTTAATCGACGGATCAAACTTGAGCAGAGCTTCCATTCATTAATCAAGATAACCCGACGTCTGGTTCCGACGAGCAGCAGACCCACGGTTCCCACAGACTTTATTTATCCAATGATCAGGAACGTCAGTTTTTGTTTTTGGGTCTTTCGTCAGATTCTCCATAATAATTTTTGAAATGTCTGTGAGAAATTCTTCGGTCAAACTCAATTTAAAGGAAAACATATTTCTATCATAGTTGAATAATCGTCAAACAAAAACTAATAAGAAAGAAGATATTCTATAGGTACCCTTTTCAAAAGCAACCTCAACACACGCATACAGCGAAGGATTTAGATATTTTGCGGCCTCATGCAGGTTATGAGACCCTTTTTTAAAATTTCCAACAAATTAGTACATCTTATTTATATTTTATGTCTTAGTATCTTTTGTATCTTGTATATTAAATAAGTATGTCATGATATTTTAAAATCCAATTTAAATCCTAATTAATTTCCAAAGTTTTATTTTAAGTTAACCCATATTAATGTAACTCTAAAATGTTCTCTTATTTCCTGATCCAGTTCCTACTTCTTTATTTAATTAATGCAACACGACCTCTGTAAAACTGCTTTAATCATCATTTTCACAAGCTCTAAGTGAAGGGATAAAAATCTGTCATGCTAAGCAAATTCTTTTAAAAGATACCTATATTT
Source organism: Argiope bruennichi (assembly GCF_947563725.1). Taxonomy (NCBI): domain Eukaryota; kingdom Metazoa; phylum Arthropoda; class Arachnida; order Araneae; family Araneidae; genus Argiope; species Argiope bruennichi. The sequence continues at coordinate 26,591,031 of NC_079156.1, read as the reverse complement.
CTCTTTCCATAGTCTACAGGAGTCAAAGAATCCTTATCAGGATCTCATAGTATAAAATCACTGAGAGAAAATATTTTGATTTCTTTTCTTCGCTATTTTGCTATTCTCTCGTGTTGCGGACAGACGTATTTCCGCGCTTCTTTCTTGTACATAAATTATATCTCCAGGGATGGAATCAATCGAGTTCAAAAATTACAAATTGTCTCTCCTCGGCCACTCTATTATATATATATTCGAAGACAGTGAAGAGACATTCGATTTTTTGACATCGTTTAATTTCATTCCGGAGAGACAAGCATTATATACAAACAGGAGCGTTTGGACGGGCACACACACTATACAGAGCGAAAAGCAAGAATGAGGGGAAGCTGAACATTTTATCCCTGGTCTTATATGGCATGAGATTTCTGACACGTGTCGATTATGATTGAATTTCTCACACGTGGTGACTTTGATAAAAGAAGCAGAGGGATCCTTTAGAAGAATCTGTTTATATCAGCGCTTCTCTATGCCTGCACGTGGGAACCGGTGACGCAATAGTTTTTACAAAGCTTCAGTTGAATTAATTAGAATTGAAATTAGAGTTTAAAATATCATTATATACACAAACACACACATCATGGTGAGATGATTAAAACTACCAGAATTCGAATTTCTGCGTTAATTCTTGAAACTTCTTTAATATGTCACGGAAACTAGTCGAGAGACAAGAGTTAGTAATCGATCTGAAGTTGTGTAGTTGAACTGAGAGACCTGAGTAGTTGAGCGAAGTCTTTTCTTGCAGTTTTCAGCGAGTTCTGCCAGTGCTTTGTCTACTACGAATTGTTGATTTGTTGTTTGCGCACAGTTATTTACTGCAAATGCAGAATTTTTTAGTGTGTGTATGCGCTACGTCGTGTTTAGTTACTTGTGATTCATATTTTCGTGTAGAACAAGCACCATTATTTGTTATTGAGCCTTAAAATTTTTCGTCGAAAATCCCCTGAATGGATTTTGAGTTTTCCTTAACAATATGCACCAAGTTTTGTAATTTTAAGAGAAATGGTTTGTCATTAGAACGCTAACAACCATAAAGTTTGATATTTGTTATTAACTTATGGTCATTGACGGCTAGTTAATAATAAAGTTCACCAGAGATATTGATTATATCTAATTCCAGTACAATCCTTTAAATGTAACTTTTTGTCCATGATCCCGCGAAATTGTCCGCCATTAAAGCTTGCTATTTTAATTGTTTTCCATATCTCCTCTTCACTGAGCACATAAACCTATCTAATGGTGACCAGTCCCATGTCATCACAGCATTATTAAAAACGTAAATATGCAGCACATCTATGTTCTAAATTATGCAGTACTGTTACTTCACTTTTCATTTCAGCTTATGAACTAGATAGTTATAAACATAATTTTTTAAAACTTTAATGATAGAAAAATACAATAGAAGGGAAATAAGTTCTTTTAGAAATTATCTACAAATATAAGTAATAGGCACTGCCTTATATAATAGAGTTAATCCAGGTTTACACCCATGCATATGAAGGATAAGCAGCATTTGTCATCCACCTCCTAACTACACGTCATCTTACGGTTTTCTTTTGCACATTATTGGAGAAATTCAGTTTGATGCGACTCGGAATTGAGCTTGGCAATGTTCTACGTTTGATTCTTCTGTCGTTATATAATATTTAAAAATGTATTCTTAATTCTAGCAAAGATAACTTCCACCTATACATAAATGTATTTGATACAGCTGTAAGATGTATTTCAATAAACTTAATGGTGAAAGCAATGAAAAGTACAGTAGTAAAATAAACTTTTTTTTTGCACATTATTGGAGAAATTCAGCATGATGCGACTCGGAATTGAGCTTGGCAATGTTCTACGTTTCATTCTTCTGTCGTTATATAATATTTAAAAATGTATTCTTAATTCTAGCAAAGATAACTTCCACCTATACATAAATGTATTTGATACAGCTGTAAGATGTATTTCAATAAGCTTAATGGTGAAAGCAATGAAAAGTACAGTAGTAAAATAAACTTAAAAGTACAGTAGTAAAATAAACTTTTCTTTTGCACATTATTGGAGAAATTCAGCATGATGCGACTCAGAATTGAGCTTGGCAATGTTCTACGTTTCATTCTTCTGTCGTTATATAATATTTAAAAATGTATTCTTAATTCTAGCAAAGATAACTTCCACCTATACATAAATGTATTTGATACAGCTGCAAGATGTATTTCAATAAGCTTAATGGTGAAAGCAATGAAAAGTACAGTAGTAAAATAAACTTAAAAGTACAGTAGTAAAATAAACTTTTCTTTTGAACTTTATCGGAGAAATTCAGCATGATGCGACTCGGAATTGAGCTTGGCAATGTTCTACGTTTCATTCTTCTGTCGTTATATAATATTTAAAAATGTATTCTTAATTCTAGCAAAGATAACTTCCACCTATACATAAATGTATTTGATACAGCTGCAAGATGTATTTCAATAAGCTTAATGGTGAAAGCAATGAAAAGTACAGTAGTAAAATAAACTTAAAAGTACAGTAATAAAATAAACTTATCAAATTTTATTGAAATTGCAGAAAAAAATTGAAAGGAAATAAAACTAGTTTACAGAAAAAATAAATTTTAGAATATAAATGATGGTTTAAAAATAATTTTTATGTGATAATGTATATGTTTTGATGTTAATGAAAAAAAAACTTAAAAATTTCAATTAATCTTTAACTAAAATCCTTACTTTAACGATATGTTTGGCGCAGTTTTAACAAATGTGGTTTTTACGTTAGAGTTACGTTAAGTTCACGTGGTGGTTAGAGTTACGTTTTACGTTAAGTTCAAGCATCCATCCATAGATTTTTATTTTGTTATTATTTTCATATATTACATATTTTTAAGCATAGAGAACCAAAATGCTGATATCATTATCAAACATTCATATTGACAACAGTTTTCAATTTTTTAAAAAAAATCTTTATATGTTTTTATGGCATTTAATATTGTTGTCTGTGTTTGTTTAAACAGTTATGAACGTTGTCACCGAAAACTATATTTTCTGTTCTTTTAGTTATCTGATTTCATTCTGCTTTAGATACATGGAAGAAAAAAAAAACTCCTTTCTCTACAGGGTTCACAAAAGGATAATTTATTTGAATATTTTTGTTTCGCACGTAAGGAGAAAAGAAAATAATGGAAAAAAAATCAGCTCAGAAAAAAAGTGTTTGACGAAAAGAAAGTGTCGAACTTATTAGATTTATATAGAAAAATACATTTCGTTCAGATTCGAATGAAGATCTAAAGAAATGTTCGAATGTAAAAGACATTCGGAAGTCCTATGGGCACAAAAACATAAGCCAAAAGAATGATTTTTTTTTTTTTTTTTTTTTTTTTGCATTTGATAAAAACGAAGCTTGCTTTTCCTAAATATTGTGTAGAATTAAGTTAAAAGGAAAGATGCAAATATTTGGAGAAAAGATTCAGCACCAGTAGGTAATTGGGTTAGAAGAATGTACCGAGATTTTATTCAGTTCTCCTAAAGGTCATTCTTGGAAATATTCTGCGAGTTTAGCATGAATATATATATATATATATGAATTTAAAATTTTCAGAAGTAAGTCCAAACAAATAAATTGATATACATTTAACATCAATGCAAAAAAAATGTTGTTAATAAAGCGAATTTCCAAATATTTCTTAAAAAAGATTTTTTACGTGTACCACTTATGATATACGACAAAATCATATTCATTTTTATAATAATTTATGCTTTGATTCGTATTTTTTTAACCGACTTATTAAACGAGAAGAAACCAACATGAGTGGTCTCCCTCAAACTTTCTTCCATACTCTATAATAAACTTGTCATGCTAGAAAATTCTTTACATGGCATTGGCGCACAATAGTTTCGAAATATCAACTTTTGGCGTTAGTTTAGCATTTTACCGAATCTAGCCTTGGCGAGTTATTCGGTGATAAATCCCTGACATGCAATAACAGTACCCTATAATCGAATTTATGTTTTAGGTACGTTTTTCACAACCGATTGAAATAAAAGTATGATACAAAATCGCACTTGTAGTCACAAAATAAAACCAAATTTGAGATATTTAAGTCATTGCGTTTTTGAATTATCACATTTGGATGTTTCTGAAAGCACCCGTTGTTGGATTTGGCTCAAAATGTGACAGGAGTCTACACTATGGATGTTAAATCTGTCTACAGAATTTTATCTGTCTAGCTCTCTTCGTTTTACAACTATCTTATTGACTTATATTCTAACAACTGGACACACGGACTTCCTCTGAACAGATTTCATTCAAAATTTGATAAAAATCTGCACATTTGGTGTAAAGATCATTTACCAAATTTCAACCGTCTAGCTCAAAGCATTTTTGAGTAATCTATGTCACAGATAAAGGGATATTTTCCAAAAAAAAATATTTTTTTTGAACTCAGGGTGATCTAAAACGTGGAAATTCAACAAAATCTTGATTTGAATTTTTTGACGATACGAGAAAGTAAAAAAATTCAAGAGCTACATTACCTAACATTTTATTTTTTGATTCTTATGTTTTTAAATAGTGAAAGAGAATATACCATCGGTATCTCTAACAGGTATCTATATCACGATCATAGCTTTATAAATGTGTTAGACTGCTTTATTGAACATTATTATAGTTGAACTTATTTCAGCATTTCGCTTAACAAATGTGTAGAGTTGTATAATAGTATTATCAATGTTTGGAAGAAGGTCACCAAAGCACCCATTCAGATGGAGGAAAAAATGTATAAGAAATCAAGATGAAAGAAATAGGCTTCAAACAGAAAGTTTAATCGGGCGCGAAATCTCACTTTACCATCATCAAGTAGTAAATCATCATGACTTGCCTATGGGAATTGGTGTTCATTATATCGAAAAATCTCATCTCACTAAAATTATTTCTGCATTTTCTGAAAACTAAAAAAAAGTTACTTTTTGTAATAAAAGGAATGTCATCACTTTGAAATTTTTTCTTCATTTTTAATAACTTATTTATTCTGTTATGCAATCTATACAATGTTTTTAATGTCATAATTTAATTCATTTTCGTGCCAATGTTAAAATTTAAATATAAAAATTACATTCTTTGAATATTATCCCACCCTAAAGTAGGGTTTTATATCGTAGTATATCTATTATTTCATTTGCATGCTTATTGAGGATTGATTGTATTAAGCGGCTATAGGACTTTTAATAGTTAAAACGGACCTCGAAAGCTGGTCAAATGCAACTCTCCCTAACATAAGAAAATTCAAATTTAATGGATTTTTTTACCATTGTTGTATAGTTGCCTTTAACCTTATAATTATAAATTTTTAAGTCAGTGAAATCGTTTTCATTAATTAAAATACATTTAAAAATAACATGTTCCATATAAATTGTCGAAAACAGGATTTTATTGCGCGCAAAGTGTTTCAGAAAATAAGGAAATTATATTAACAAATGTTAAACCAATTTACTCCCCCAAAACATAACATAAAACATAAACATAAATCCCTAGTATATACAAAGTGATTAATAGATTTAGTGGAGATATTTCCCTTTTTATGTTATGAAAACATGATAACTCTTTTAAAAAAAAATTTTTTTTTAGCATATTAGCAAGCATTGAAGCAAGAATATACATAATAATGCTTCGAGTTTGCATGATTTTCTTTATTATGTATGTATAAGCACACGTGAAAAATTTCATATTAATATGCGATGGAATTTTTTTTTTATTCCTGCGGGCAAGTTCTGAAAATGTAGTTTAGAGAAAAATGACTTTATAAAGTCAACGTTTCTGAGTAAAAAGTCAATTGAAGTAATTGCAATGTATGTACGCTAATATAAAAAAAAAAAAAGGGGGGGGGAGGATTTTAGCTATCAAATGAAATCATTAAAATTTTTTTTTAAAAAATTAAAGTTTTGAAGGTTTTAAAGTCCCTGAAATTCATGTTTACCAGTTTTATCAAATAACAAGTAGAAAATCTTAAAAAATGTCTTCATTATTAATAATTTAACATCTTAAAGATTTAGTATTCGGGATGAACAAAACGGTCACTGAAAGCAATTATTTTGTTACATTAAGAAAGAGAAGTAATATTTTATACAGTGAGGTTTGTAAAAAATATAATTTTAATTAACACAGATCTTTTTAGTTATTTCTTAACAATGTTAATAACCATGTATACGAGCACAAAAGATAAAAATAGGTATACCAAGGACAGGCAATTTTTTCTTTTTACAAATATTATAAGCAAATCTGTACTTCCCTCTAGGTGTTTTAAAATATCTAGAAAAACGAAACACTCTGATGTATTATAGGCGAGTTTATCATTAAAAGAAATAAATTGCCCTTACAAAGTTTCCATTGACATGTTACGTCCCTCGCGGCTATGGTTCTCAAATCTTAAACTGATATTAAGGCACGCGGAAAAAATGTTAATACAAGACTAGATAAAAGAGGAAGCAAAAAAATAATGTTTTTATAATTAGGGCTTTTGTTCAAGAAAATATGACACCCTATTTTAATAGCTTTTAATCATCACAAACAATTTTCCAACAATACCAACAAGTATTTGAAAACATGACGAGGACCTAGCTTGTTGCGTAACTTTGGACAAATCTGTTCTATTAATTGTTTAAAATTGAGGGAACGGCTATTTTAGTAAGGTTACAATCCTTTCAATGAAAACTCATTAATTTCAGTAAATTTGTTTCTATTAATTTTCTGATTAAAAATATATTTTCTCTTTTAATAAATTCACTCAATTTATGTAGAATAAATATTCCATAAGAAGGGATATTTGGGTGGACAGGAAATTTTTAAAAAGAAAATTTAAAGAATAATAAATCATAAACCTCTTATTTAACATTAAGTTAAGATTATTTTTCCCACTTGAATACAAGAAAATATTTTCTCTGAGTGTGTTGACTACAGCGATATAGCTGTTCATTGAGACGTATGTTTGCTTTACACTTTTCTTAAAGAAATTTGCCAAAGTTTTTAAATAAATTTCATTAAGTAAATATTAACCAAGTATTTCATGAAACGCGTCAGTAAACAGTCCACACTTATAACAACGCTTCTTCAGAACGAAAGCATCAAAGAAATATATTTTAGTTACTGAATAGTTTTGATTGAAAGTTGGTAATACACTGTATGAAGTATTCACTTAACAACTATTAATAAAATAATTATTTTGAAATATTAGTAATTAAAAAAAGATAGGAACCAATATGAATATTCGTGGGTGGTTAATTTAAGAAGGGAGCTGATTCTATGTTGTGTACTCATCTCTAATACCAATAAAAATGTTTGCTTTTATGTTTGTGTGCGCATGTTCACGCGTGTACGTATATGTGTGTTGACCTAGCAGAGGCTACCACCCCGTTTGATTTAAAGCTACCAAATGTGTCACATATATATATATTGGAGTGTGGGTATGTAAACCCAGCAGCGATTTTTTTTTGAAATTTTAATCAGTTAAAAATTAAGAGAAGTTTTGAAACTTTTAACATCAACTTTTTTAATTCAATTCTTATTGAAAATAAAAAAAAATCTCCTAGGTACATATTTACGACTTCCAAATTTGATAGTTCTAAGTTAAATCGATATCTTCATCGATATTATTAGTATAAATATTAGTGTCCGAAGAATATTTTGTTAAATATAACTCTCAGGGCAGAGTATATATGTAAAAGTTTAAAATTTGTAATTCATCAGAGCGTTTATTGACTCAAGTTACATAATATATAATTATTTACTTCATTTAGACGATTTTGTTAGCAGATGTATGTCTATTACTATAGATTTACAAATTAGATTTTCGATCCTGCTTAGAGTAGATATCCTGTATATGTATTAAACCATGTTTGCCTTAAATAAAACTGCTTTATTGAATTAATAATATAGATATTGTAAAAGACCATATAAAGCTTTTCCTTTTATTTATTTGAACTTGAATATAAACAGTGAAGGATATAGGGACAAAGGCTGTTATCCCATAGGGGTGAAAAAGTTACAGTTAATGGATATGAAAAAACTTGAGGGCTTGAATAAAGATGCTTATTGTATTTACTTTTTAGAAAATATTATATTTCATTTCATACAGACACGTGCTGAAAATTACACTTTTATATATTTAATTTGTTGCGATAGTGAACTTATTTTTTAATTTGAGCTTTCGTCAATAAAGTAGCAACAAGTTGATAAAAATTAATTTTTTCCCCTTGCATCCGTAACGCGCTCGTACAAGTTAAATTATATTTATACAGCTCTAGGTCAAACGGTCTCACCTGTAAAGCGCGCGCGCACACACACACACACAATAAAGTGTGTGTGTGTGAGAGAGAGAGAGTGAAAAGATAAATATTTACAAATTATTGCCCAAAGAAACATTTCTAACTATTTGCAATTTAGTCAACTTAAACAATATTAGAATGCTAATAAAAATAACGAAGTTCAAATTTTGTATAACGAAAAAGAAAAATATATTATATAATCAGGTAAAATTTAAATCAGAGTTCGGCAATAAAAACTCAAAATTGCCTGACTTAATAACTTGTTAAGTAAATGGTTTCTTTAATGTAATTTACAATACTATCTACTGCCAAAATAAAATAAATTATCAATTTAATTTTTTGCATTAGATGTTACTAATAAAAGAATGAAAATTGTTTTCAAACGACTACATAATAAATTAACGGATTGATTTGAAGGGCAAGATAATCAGATATACAATTCACATGATTTCGTAACTTTTCTACATTTCATCTCCTTTGCTGTCTTTTTCAACCAGTAGCGCTTATTCCGCAAGAGTTTATAGAAAAATCACGGAAAGCATGCGATCTGAAAAGATTCTTTTAATAGTATTAATAAGTTAATTGAGCTTACTATTCATCTCCAACTTAATTTGATAAATTTTGATTTTAAACAAAATTTTATTTGAAAAGAAACCATTCATTGTTTTTTTTTTTTTTTTTTTTTTTTCAGAAAACAAAGGAGATGAACTTCCAGATTGGAAAGCTTACGACAAATGCATAGAATAAGATTTAATTAAAAACTTCTTGTCAAAATTTGAAATATATACTTTTTAGTTCGTATCTAAATAATTCCAGGAGTAGTTTGCATATTTAGAGCGTTAAAGAAAATGAACAATGGGGCAATTAAAAAACTCTCCTGCATGAAAAGCTATTCTAAAGAAGACAGGATCAATTTTATTTATTTATATTTGTACCCACAGGACTTTAAATACGAAAAATACTTATTAAATATAAAATAGAATAATTGTTTACAAAGTATTTATTTAATCAATTTAAACGTTAAATTTATTCAAGAACAATCAGATTTGAAAGAAAAATACGTTGCATTTTATTTTTTGAAGCAATTCTAGAAGACTTTTTCGAATATCTACAAAAAGGAATTATTATCAATGAAATTGTTATTTTTTGATGATATTGTTTTTTAATTAGTGTTAAGAAAGAAGAAAAATTTAAAATAGTTGTTCTAATCGGATATTTATCAAATTCACGGATTGCAGATTGTTGTAGAAATAAGGTCACCAAAACAAAATTAAGAAAGGTTTGTATTCCTTGTTTTGAATGAAAGGTTAATTATTTATATGATTAAATGGAAAGGATTTTTTTCTTGCACTAATCTTATTTAAGCTAAATGGATTATTTATATTTCTGTTTGCTTTTGCTGAAATCGAATGGAATTTTCTCGTAAACAAGATAATTAATAAATATGTTCGAAAAAGTAAAACTGCTATTAATATCAAGTTTCGCCAATTAAAGAAAGACACATATCGTAATTAATTTGAGAAAGCTTTTAGAATTTAATTTGTGAAATTTATGATAAATTGATAGAAGTTATTATATAACTTCTATGTATAACTTCTTAGTTAAGAAAATTAGATACATAGAGAAAAATACTTTCAGTCATGTAGCATGAGAAGGTTATTTTTAAAATACTGTTATTAAAAATAGAATAAATGTGCCGATCAATGCAGCAGCATTTCTTGCAAAAGTTTTGTTCTTATTTAAAATTTTTCTTAGAAGAAACGGAATTTATATCGAAATTGGACTTAAGGAAAAAAAAACCCTTTTTATTTCAGCCTTGTGTAAAAACTGACATAAAAACAATTCCCGTAATTAGACCTTTTGTTGAAAGAAACATGACCCTTAATTTTAATGAGCCTTTAATCATTAGAGGCAATTTACGATAAAATACATAAAAAGTGTTTGACAATGCACAAGATGACCTCATTTGTTGAGCTTTGTATTAATTTATGTCATCCATTGTCTGAGGTTCAAACTGCTGCAATTTGAACGCTAGGTTAATATGTCTTCGATGAAAATTCATTTTTGGTAGCAACAATATTTATATTAATTTTCTTATTGAAAAATGTTTTCCTTCTTAATAAATTTACTTAATACTTGTAGAATAAACGTTCTGTAAGTGAAAGGAGGATATATTGTCTCATGAAATTGAAAGAAACAAATTTAATAACTCTAGCTACTTTTTAAAATGTTTCCTTTAGCATTAATGTAAATTTATTATTATATTTCGATCAAGACAATGTTTTATCTTACCCATCTAGGCAAACAAAAGTTCAGTAATTTAATTGAAAACAGTGTTTATATTGTATGTTTAAATGCAAAATATTCTTACGTATCAGCAATATATGAAAAAAGATATTTAATATTTTCTTTTGTTTTAAAATAGCTGAAAATGTATTTTAAATGTTTAAAAATGTGCCTATCAGTAAATGTGCAATATATATATTATATTCTGACTAATTAGTGATACACATTATTTTTTTAAAAGAAACAATTAATCTTGACCAAAATAGTATAAATGTACAATTTTATTAAATATGAAAAAAAAAATATTTTGAATTTTATGATAATTGTTTTATTAATATTTCATAATTTCAATTCATATTACTCAATTTATTTTTGCATTAGAGAGGTATTCAAAATATTAATTATTTCTAAACAGTTTTATTTTTTATTGCAAAATATATTTTACAAAATTAGTTTAAATATTGGATTAATAACCGTTTCTTCAATTTTAAATTAAATTCTGAAACAATGTATAATGTAAAATTCAAAAAACAATGCTTAAACAAACAAGATAACCCTTGTATACAACCCTAAGCATAGAATTTCTTCTATTCCCATTTCACTAATTTTCATTCGAAACAAAATTTTATTTTATTCATTTAAAAAAAAAGAAACCAAGTTTCTTTAAAAATTGTTTTTGTAGGAAATAAATTAAATAAACTTCCCAATTCAATAGCCCCAAATAAATCTATATTATAAAATTTAATTATAATTCTTTCTAAGACTCTGAAATATATTTTACTTCAAAATCGTTTCAGAAATAAATCGCACACCTAGAGTATTATGTACAAAGAAGACAAAGGAACAATTAAAAAGATCGTTTGCACAAAAGGTTGCCACAAAGAACATTGGAACAATTATCTTTATTCTAAATCCCTCTTGCACCCAAAGGACTCTAAAAAACTACATTGCAAAACAGAGGAAAAATATTACACTAAAAATAAACAGTAAAACAGAACAATTTACTTAATTACATAAGCATTTAATTCAATGATGAACAACTAGGTGTTCGAAAGAACATCACATTCTAATTCTTAGAACAATTCAGAAGAGCTTTCCAAATGTGTATAGAAAGGAATTGCTCAGTTCTTACAGAGAAAATGTTTTTTGACGATATTGTTTTCTAATTAGTGTAAGAAGATATAGGCATTTAAAAAAATTTTCTTAATCGGGGTATTTTTTCAATTTCATGGATTGCTGATAGTTAACGAAAGAAGACCAGCGAAATGCGAAGCTTTGAATCTTTTATTTTGAGGAAAATTTAATTCTTGGTGTGTTTACAGAAGGGATAAAGGAATGAGTTTTTTTCCAGAATTACTTAATAAAATTATATAAGTGGTATGATCCTAAGTAAATACATTAATCTTTAAATCTTTTTTATTTCATTAATAAAAATTCAATTAAAGAATTTAGAAAAAAATGTTTTTAAAAATTATATGAATCAAGGTTTATTTAATCCTAGAAAATTTTTCTCGAATTAAGTAATATTCTGCAATTATTTAATAGATAATCTAGAATGTCAATAACTAATATGACATTTGTAGATTCTAAATTGAATATATTTTATATTCGATATATCGATAATATATTAAATAAAATAAAAATACACAAATCTCATGGATAGACTCCCCCCCCCACTTCTAGAAATTAATTTTCAGTTTTTTTATTTTTAATAAGGAGCTGATTTTCTGTAAAAGAAAAAAGAGTAACATAATGAAGTATACAAAGCGAAAATATTGTAGTCATCAGAAAATTCGAACCCGAGATTCAGATGAATCTCTGCGTTTCTGACCTCGTTGAGTTTGAAAATTGCATTTTTTTTGAAATTATACCTCTATGTCTCTGTCTTTATGAACTCGATAGCTCAAAAACGTTTACAGTTGGATGGATGAAATATAGTATGTATTATATATACCATATTAGAAGATATAAACATATAAATGAAATAATTTAAAGTGAGTCGCGTCTCGAACAAAATTGACCATGATAACTACAAATTCATACGAGGGGTGATTCAATAAAAGTTTTACAAGCAACAGAATTTGGAAAGTAGAAATTGTGGATGGGAATATTGTTACCCAGAGTGGAGACAGATGGCGCTAGTTATAGCAGATAGTGTTAGTACAGAGACTTGAAACAGCGACAGTAATGTCAGGAAGTCTAGAGAAGTGGTCTCGGACAAAGGTGCGAGCCGTGATACGATTTCTATGGGCCAAGAATGTGTCCTCTTCGGACATTCTCAGACAAATCGCTGAAGTGTACGGGGGCGAAGCAATGAGTAGACAACAGCTGGCGAAATAGTGTCATTCTTTTGAAGCGGGCAGAGAGATTGCTGGACACGTTTAGGTGGGAGGGCTGGAGCCATCCCCCCATACAGCCCCGATTTGGCTCCTAGTGACTATTTCCTTTTTTTCCGGCATTGAGGAAACACTTAACCGATACAAGGTTCATATCAGATGGTGATGTTCAAAAAGGTATCGAAAACTGGATTAATAGCCAGGGACCTGATTATTACCAAGACGGGTTAAACAAATTGGTCCAACGGAGTGATAAATGCCTCAACAGGTTTGGTGATTATGTAGAGAAGTGACAGCCACATATGTCTCTTAATTACCACTTGTATCCTGGGTCTATTGTTGATAAGACATTTTTCTTTTGTCTTGTAAACTTTTTTTTTTTGGATCACTCCTCGTAAAAAGCTCAAAGGCTAAAATTTCATACCAACTTTTAGCATCTAGAGAATAGATTTTTTTTTATCGAATTTTGAATAAAATTCTTTAAAAGATTGATCATCTTTCCTCTATACTTCCAAATTCACATACATGAAATCTCTCAAAAACGCAACTACCAGGTTATTTTATTTATTTATTTATGTTATGCGAGGGCTCAAAATTCTTTTGTACGGGACTCTGAAAATAAAAATCTGAGCACTCATGACTCTCATGGACACGTCAAAGTTCATACTATTAAGCAAGGGATGGGGCAATAATATTTTTGTTAGAGGTTTTACAAACAAGCTTTAAGATCATTTGCTTTCAAATTCCCACAGGGCTGGTTTATTCTACTGTTTTTATAATATATAGAATCTTTTGCACCAAGACCGACCAATCAAAATATGCAAGTTTATAATTAACTTACTTCAGAAATTTTACTATAATATTTAATAATCGCTTTAAAAATGATGTCGAAGTGTTTGCTACAATAAGATAAGCGTTACAGAATTCTTATTAAAGTACACATGTTTTGAAGCTACAAGAAAAATGTTGAATAGGGTGATATTTACTCTATGATGTTTAATATACTTTAATCTATATGTATGAATATGATTCTGAAATGTTTTAAATTCACATTTACAACATTTGTGTTTAGGTTAAACTGACAGACGTCTCTTACTCCTCCATTTTTGTTCCATAAACTGCAGTTTTAGAAATGGGAGAAAAAAATTTGGATGTGTCATAACCCAATTATGCATTGCTGTTGAATCTTTACTCCAAATATTTGCATCTTCCATTTGAACTTGATTTTTTTTTCTGAAAAGCTAGGCTCCGATTTTTATTAGCATAACATTGTTTACTTTTTCATATACATCTTCGATGGTTTATGATTCTTGCTCATAGGATTTGGAATGTCCTTCGAGTTTCATTCCGATCTGAATGAAAAACACTTTTCTAAATAAATCTAATAAGTTCGACACTTTTCTGTTGTCAAATATTTTCTTTCTTTCTTTTTTTTATTGGGAGTGCTTTTCTCCACTATTTCTGCGTGGGAAACAAGTATATTCAAGAAAATCATTCCTTTGCCAAAGGAATAGTTTGCACAAGATTTTCTTCCACATTTCTGAACGAGATTGAAAAAAAAAATAAAGTATAAAGCAAATAGCTTTCATTTCTATTCCATAGTTCAAATTTACATTAACAATTAAGAATCAAGAATTAATTTTTCAAAAAAATTAGAATTGTCGGAATATCCCATAATAATTTAGGCAGGGATCTTTAATTTTATGTATAGAAATACCCAGACTTCGTGGTTTTTTGATGCAGTTAGGATATATACCAGACTTATGAAAACAACAGAAATTATAGGCAAAAAATAATTTATTTTTGAATCTTTAATGTGATATAGTCTCATTTTATCATGCCGCAAAATACATAACCTTAGCACACAATAATTTTTATCTGTTATCTTTAACCCTTTGATTAATCAACCGACCCAAACGACCGTGCAGATTCTTTATTGACAAGCCAATTTCTTTTTCAAATGAGGGATGCAAGATGTAAAACGAATTATCACTTAGAATGTTCCTCCTACACCCTTTGTTTAAAACAGAAACCGGCCTGCCAGGATTGAATAGGCGCAACCCGTTAAGCTTGGGCCGCAGTGAAATGGTTAACACTAGGCTTACCGGTGGTTTAGTTTGACCCATTTCGGATATCACTGAAATCTTTTAGATTTTTGTTTTTCCACTTTTATTCAATCAACGGAAGAGATACACAAGATCTTCGTCTTTTCCAAATTTTCTAATTTTAAAGATCTATGTAGAATACCTATCTCTATAAACATGAGTCGATTTGACGATTTAAGAAATAAGCACCAACTCTAGAAAATTGGCCCTGTTTATGCGCTGCGTATTTGTATTTGAAAACAGATGTAGAAAAGATATAAGCATTGGAAAAACAAAGGAAAGTCAATACGTGAATTTTTATCTTAAGCAGCGGACGTCATCATAGAAGTTTAGTTGCACTCCTAGCATTCAAATACAAAGGACTCGTGCATTTTACATAAGAGCGATATTGCTTATAATTAATAAATCCAATGAACTGTGGGATGCATGTGTACATAAGATGGTTATGATCGCGAATTTCGTTTTTTAATATTTTTAGAAAATAAATCTTAAAAAAAAAGACTTTTTTCAAATTTAGTTTACTTTATCATTTTATTTTCAATCAATCATTATGATACCATTTGAAAGTATAGAGCAACATTTTTAGAATAGGATTTTCCTTTCTGTTCTAGAATTCTAATTGATAAAAAAGTATTTGCAGACATTTTGCTTCGAGACTTCTTTTTATCAGCATAATCTAATTTTTCAAAAATTTAATGGGATATTCATCTGAAATTTTTACCAATTATTTCCTTTTATATCCCCGTAATTGAGTGGAGTTGCAATAATTTAATTCTAACAAAAAAGAATCAAATATTTTTGCAAATTAACATTTTTTATAAAGTGACTTGCAATTACATTATTATTAAGTTTCATAATTCATTTAGTAGGTAATTCGACTATCCATCATTTTAATTTAAATTAATAAGAATAAAAATCAAATAATAAGAATCAATTAATTAGGATCAAATAAAAAAGAATGAAAAATATTTTTCCAAACTAAATTTTTTATAATGTTATTCTTGATTACATTATTATTAAGTTTCGTAGCTCATTTAACATGTCATTCTATGATCTACGATATTTTAAATTTTTCGACTAAGATTAGTAGATTTTTATTTAATCGCGAAATATTGACCTTAAAGTTTAGATTACATATGCAGGTGCAAATTAAGAAGTCTGTTTTGAATAACCACCTAAAAGTTTAACCTAACAAAATTGCTTTTATGAATTTTTCCCAAAAAAATTTACAATTAGACACAACTAATGAATAAAACTTTAAATACAACGTAAATTTTCAAATCATTTGAATGAAAATAAAATTGGCCCTTTTGAATAAAAATTAAAGTAAAAAGCCACAATCCGCACTCTCCATATCATTTAAATGCTAATGCATAGTTTTAATCGCATTCATCGACTCCATTCATTTAAGTGGTCAACATCGAAAGGCTTGCCGTGTGTCAATTCAATCGCGCAGGGACAGCTGACACTCTATTAATAAAACGCTCTCTCCCTTTTGCAGACTTCATTAAGGGGGTTGTCAAAAGCACCGGCCACTGATTTCCTAGAATGTCTCGCAATAGGAGCATGTAAAATAGGCTCTCACCTCATTGATTCTTCGATCAACAGACACTTTGGCGAGCAATCTTTCCTTTCCTTTTCTTTTCTTTTTTTCAAACTTAACTGAAATTTATTTATTTATAAGTCATTTATTTTTATATACATATATATGAGGGACTGCTACCAGTGTATCGAATAAATTTTGATTGGAAAACTGCTGCATGTTTATTGGAAACATTCCTTTTATTTTATTTCTTTGGCAAAAATGAAATAATTGAGTATTTTCACTAATTGGTTTGTTTATTTAACTCTACAATATGGCACGTTTTGTGGCAGTTTCGTCATATGGTGATGATAAGGCATTTTTGAATCTATCTTCCCTTTGACCATTTTCTTAGATATTAATCAGAGATCTTCCTTCCTTTTAATATTTGCTAAATCATATAAAACAACGTTATTAACGTTTTCCGGATATTTTAATTAATTATTTAAAATCCGGATATTTTATATAATCACATCATAATTAAAAATATTGATGCTAGTCATAAAATTATCTAGCTGTTATTATTATTATTTGTTTTGGAGAAGATGATTTTGTGATGTGCACCACTGGTTCCAGGATTAGCGAGAACTTCCGATTATTTTTGCGTGTTTAATACAAGTATTATTTCTTCACTATGCTTTGCATTCAATTAAATCATTATAATTACAATTCCAAGCTGAACTAAATGCAATTAATCTTTCTAATGTATAAGCTTTGGATATTAGGAGAAAAAATCTAAAAAAAAAAAAAAAAAAAAATCTAGCAGTTCCTTTTTTTTCTTTTTTATGCTTTTAATTCATCTTTGAATATATCTATCCAGTTGGTAATGAATATCAAAGAAAATATTGTTACGAATCTATATGCCTACTTCCTTTCTCGCTCTTATAGTAACTACATTAGATTACTCCCTCTCGTCTAATTAAAGGTATTCGGATTAAGTTTGAATGACCGGACCATCGCGATAGTATTGGCGGGAACTAAGGCTGAGTCCTAAAGGCCATCACCGATCACGGTACACCCCTTCCCATGGGGAGTACGTCTTGTCATCGGTAAGAAGAAGCCAACCTACACCATTTATGTACCCACTTGGATGGTGAGAATCAACCATCATGCCGGAAACGTCTCATACTCATCCCTGAATTGCTCCCATTGGGAGACCCTCATCTAGTAAAGAGTGAACTACAGAAATTTTTGATGGATACTATGTCATTGACCCTAGGCCATGGCGTCAAGCAGTGATCATTTGATGACCTAAAGATAAAACAAAGGTTCTAAAAAATACAAGAATTATGACATCTGTATTAGAAGCCAAACTGTGATATCTTTCTAGAAATTTCTACACCTTATTGGGAATCTGTAAAAAGTGAAGCGGTTATATAAGTCCATTTTCTCTTTTTTAGTGTTGCTTGCACAGCGAGATCACAAGTGTTTCACGCTGAATGCCATTGTGCCGTGATATTGTTTTATTAGCGATTTGCTGCTGCTATTGTGCTGTTGATATATACAAATGCTGTTCTTTGCGAACACTTCGACTATATTTTACTTCCATTGTTTTGAGTTTTCTTGCGGAATAAAGCATCGTTAATCGTAATTCAGCGAACTGGATTTCCCTTATCATGCACCAATTGGACAATTTCCATAACAATATTTACAAAACTAGAAAACTGAACACCCTCGCGGGGGGTAAACGCAATATTTTAATCTCAGAAAATGAACTGGAAGATTAATTTGATTAAATTGCCGCAGATTGTAATATAAATCTACCCTCCCCCCCTGTTTCTTATTCGTTTACTGAAAAACATTACAGAGAAAATGTTCTCTATAACTGGAACATTTCTTGAAATAAATCAGAGGCTGGTACTCATGTGAGGGAAATTAAGCCACATTAATAGTAACTTACTTTTTACTAATTTATCTGTATTTCAGAAAAAGTCAGGACTTGTTTCTGTCATCTTTTTTTTATGTTTAAGACTGTAAACAGATCGAAATGTCCTTCTGAAGGATTCGGGACCCCTCGTCATTTTGATTTTCATTGTTGTGACACAACGGATTTCCATTTGTCCTTGATGCAGAATAATATAAATCTTTTTTAGCTTGAATCTTCAGGGAAAAGAAATTCTTCACTTCTGAAAAGACTTTTTAATATAATTGAAATTGCAAAGCAGATTTTTAGTTCATTAACTTCGGATTAAACGCTTACTAGCTTTTGATTTTATTCTAAGGTTAGGAGCATTTTAGGAGGCTTATCTTTTTTAATTTTATTTTTATTATATATTTACTCTTTTTTTTAAATAAGTAACTTTCGAATTTTTAAAAATATTTTTTGAGCTTTTCTTAAAATATCGCTTTATTTTTAATCCTCTAAAATTGTTCTAAATGATTAGGTCAATGTTTATGCACGTATGAAATATCGTATGTATGATTAATGTTAGTAATGTGTTTATAATACTTAAATAGATTGTGTTTTTGTGAATGTATACATACACCGGATTTTACAATTGATTTATATTCCAATATTTTTCAAGCTTTTCCTGCTTTATTTTTAAATGCTCTTAATATTATGAGTGAGATCTATGTATGCCATGTAAGCAGTTTTGATGTAAACGCACACACACACACACACACACACACACACACACACACACACACACACACACACACACACACACACACACACACACACACACACACACACACACACACACACACACACACACACACACACACACAGAGAGAGAGAGAGAGACAAACAGTGGATATACTTTGATCAGCAGGAAGAGGGAATCTTCATAGCTACATTCTACGGTCTCTCCAAACGCCTGGAATTCTCCACTGTCTCCTCACTTTAGTTCCTTTCCACTTGCCGACTCATTACTACACGACTGGGGTCTCCACATATGACTCGATGCTGCTTCTATAATAAACATCAGGATTCGGCACACAGTTCAATTCTACAAGCGCTTGACTTTCACACAGCGCCTATGCTTCGCTGGACTGATACAACTATTCGCCATTGACTCGCTATGAGACTCTAAACCTTTGGCGACTCTTTACACTACTCCTTCGGCTTAGATTATTGGCCTTTTATAGTCTTCGGAGCAGGGAACAATCAGGTATATCTCTGATCCTATGGCTTTTATCGCCAAAATTACGGAAGATTCCAGTATTATCCACTTTGTCACAAATAAGCCAAATTAGCGTCTTATTAGGAAACAACTTTTATATTTAAAGTTTTTCAATAACTGCAATATCCTTCCGGATTTCCGGGAGGATTTTTTTCGGCGATCTGTTAAAATAAATTTCCCGTTCTTTGGATCTGCCACTATCAGTGTTCATTTTAGCCTTTATTTCCTCTGAAATCTTCACTTTCCATTCTGTAAATCTTCACTCACCCCTCTGACAACCAATGATATTTCCCGGTGATAATTTGAAAATAAAAATATTCAAATCCTGTCCAATAGAAATAAAGATTTTTTAAATACTTAAGTTTTCTCTCAATCTAAATTTTGTTCCCCTTTTTTATTTTAATATTTTTATGGAGTAGAATTCCAGTGGTTGTATGGTGAGAAGATCATCAAACTCGATAACAGAGAGCAAAGCGTATATAAAGACAATGCTTGCAGAAAGCGAAGATACCCAGGAAAACAGAAAATCTCTATAAAACAACCGCAACGGCACGATAACTCTAAAATTGCAGGTAGTGAACTAGCTCAAGGATTGAACTCCAAAGAGAGAATCGACACTCTTGTGCCTGCTTCCGCTTATACAAATTCTGCGAAGGAATATAGAATTTTATAGAAGGTCTGTGACTCTCGGCTCCTCATAGAGATATATATATATCCATTTTTATATTTGTTTTTGTTATATTTTATATTTTTATTTTTGTAGCCAATGTCTTTGATAAATGGTCGCCAAGAGCAAGTTCCATTGATCTTGTATCCATTCAATATCTTTTAAAATATTTGTAAATATCTCTTCTCTACTATAAGACTAAATGAGCAGGGAAACAATATTATGTATTAATTGATGAATTTGTGCCTTTTCGAAGCAATCCATTGGCGAAAAGTAGTGACGAAAGAGATCATTAACGCAAAATCTTTGATGATTAATTGTTTGCTAAATTTCATATTTTTATGTCATTGCATTTTTTGATTGGCTGACAGCTGTGAACCCTTGATTTATTTGGCTTAAAATTTAATACGAATCTATACTTTAGATATCAAAACTGTATGCTAAATTTTATATATCTAGTTCTCCTTGTTTTGTTGTTACGGTGTTGACTTACATTTGAACAGCCGGAGAGATAGATTTCTTCTGAGCGGATTTTGTCTATAATTTAATAGAAATTTAAAATGAAGACCACATACCAAATTTTATCTTCCTACCTCAAAGCGTTTTGAATTGTGTTCAAAGATATACAGACATGATTCCAGTGGAAGTTATGAAACGAGTAGATAATTTAAAATCGCAAATTCGAATTTTTCTTGAGGATTGCAATACGTTTTCTTGGTATGCTTCGTACATGAAAAAAAAAGAAGAAGATAGAAATGAATTTGCAAAAATATCTAGATCACAAAATACACATTTTGAAGTTGTTTTCCAATTAAATAATTGCGTTTCTATTCAAAAAAATTTCTGGAAAAAATGTTTCTCTATTAATGGAATTTTGATAATTCAACAATAAATCGCAAAACACTATATTTTTTTAAATTTCCAAATGTTCTGTTGCCAGTTCTCTTATACGATTAAGAGCGAATTTTCATTGATTGCAAATACGACAAATAATTCAAGAAATGCAATGGAATTTTTATCGCCGGTCCTCCTACTACAACCCCAAGGTTTTTTTATGAGTGGAATTTAATGACATCGGGTTATTAAAGAAGAATGAAAACCAAATTTGTTAAAAGTTTAATTGAAAATAGCTAGAATTTTTCTTCTTTCATAACCCACTTGCGAATGCCGAACAATACTCGGTCCTCTTTTTTCATACTTACAAAGCGGCGACTCCTTCAGTCCGAACTGCTTCACAAGAAAAGATATTCGGGGAATGGAGTTCGTGTCTAATCTGCTTCAATGGCGTTGAACGATTTTCCAAAAGGAGCCGTAATGAGGTGGCAGAAGATTTTTATTGTTCTTTCAAGAGAAGATGGCATCGGAACAAAAGAACTTTCTTTCCAAGTGATTTTGTTAATTAACAAATTCCATTTTCGTGTTTGTTTTTGTTCCATGCATTTTATGACTTGACTAAATATTTAATGACGGAATTGGAAGTTTTAGCTTGCATTTCTATTTCGGTAAAGTTCATGTGTTTATACTTGTAGAGTCTGATTTCTATTTTCTGAAAAATAAATATTCAGAGAAGCTAGAGTTGTAATTTCCATTTTCCCACCAATTTAGAAAAAAAAAAGAATCTGAAGTCATTAAAATGACAGATTTTGGTGCTGTGACCTTTAAAGAATGGGAGAGTGAATAGTGTATAAAAGTGACAAAAAAAAAAAAAAAAAAAAAAAATTCAATAAAAAATAGTTTTTAAATGTTAAACGTTTAAACGCTCTTTTTTTTAAATTAAATTTCTATTTCCAAATCAATCGATATTTAGAGTAGATAGAATTAAAATATCCATGAGTTGAGTAACGCACAGAAAAAATGTGAATTCATAAAAATGATAGATTTTGGTACCATGGCTTTTACAGAGTGGTGGTAGTGTGTGTTGGTGGGTAGGGGGTGAGTAAACACAGAATAAAAGTAAAGAAAACATTCAATAAAAACAATTTTTAAATATTGAATGTTTAAACAGTTTTTTTAAATTTAATTTTTATTTCCTAAGCAATCGATATTCAGATTAGTTAGAATTAAAATATCAACGAATTGAGTAATTCACAGAAAAAAATGTGAGTTCATAAAAATGAAAGTTTGAGCTCTTGGAAACAAATGACTGGAAATGTATCTTTAGATTACCATTTCAAGCTTCAGAGCGCCCTCTTCAGAAAATTTTTCAAATTTAATTACCTACATTTAATTGATTTTTATTTTCATGTACACGAAATGCACAAAGAGCAAATATTGTTATCGTCAAATAATTCAAGCTCGAATCTTTACGTTACGGACCGCCTTGAATACGAAAAATATGTTTCTGGAATTGAGTCTGCCTATCTGTGAACGAAGCAACTCAAAAGGTTACCTTAGTAAATTAACGTCCCATTTTAAATCAACACTAGGGCTATTTTGGGACGGGCCTCGTAATTTTGAACCTTGGTCAAATGATGAGGACAACACCTGAGCTGACCTCCCCTCTCCACACCAGCGGGAGGACGTTTGGTCCGGACAGTTTAATGTGCACCAGACCCTCTTACACGACGGTTCTTCGGTGGAATCGGGTTTCGAACCTGAAATCCTCTGGTTCCACGCCGAAACCTTACCACCAGGCCACCGCGGCTGAGGTAACTTAAAAATATATTCATTTAAGTGAATGAAAATTTGGTCGTGATCTTTATACCAAGTTCGTATAGATTTCCATCACATTTCACATGAAATTCATCCAGAAGTCGGTGTCTCTGGTTATCAGAGAAAAAGTGAATACGTTGATTATTAAGAAGGATATATATAAAATTTAGTTCATAATTTTATCATCTGAAGTGTAGATCCGTTTCAAATTTGGAATCATATATGTCAAGGGACTGAACTTCTGTCAATCCGTAATTTCAGATCCTTGCAAGTGCGATAATTAAAAAATCCAGCGACTTAAATAAATCAAATTGCGAATTTGATATTGTAACTCCAATTGTGGTTCAGGATTAAATTTTAATCACAAATCATCAAAACAAAAGAGCATCTAAAATATATAGCTCCCTTTATCACACTGTGGAGCACATAATTTTCATATGTGGGACCCTGAAAAAAAAAAGGCTCTTATGGTGTTTTTGGCTAGTTCCTTTGAGTAGTTGCCTATAATTTTATTCGGGCGAGGGAAGGGCAACACATTTATTAAAGGGTGTGTTAGAGATTTTAGAGAGAGATTAAGAGCCTTACTAGTTCGTTTCATTGAAAAAATATCATTAAAATATTTATTATTTATTGGTTATCGGAATTATACTTGTGCTGCTGTTTTTTATACTTTCAAAGATAAATACAAGGTGATTCAAATTAAAGTATCTCTGTTTAGGATATCCTGGGGGGAAAATGGAGTCGACGTAATGCCTTCATATTTGGAGGGTCTACATTTCTGGTCATGGGAAATGGATTCACAGCACCGCATTTTACCTAGCGACCTTTTTTGAACTAATTTGTTTTATTGCACCAATCAGTTTCCAATGGCCTGAAATGTATATCGTCCAAATATTAAGGCGTTACGTCGACTGGTTCTGTCGTCAGGACATTCCAAACAAGGAGGATACTTTAATTTGAATCACCCTGTACTTGACTCTCTTATTGAAAAGTGCAACAAGTCATAGTTAAAAGTACTGGATATTTTTAACTATCTGAATTAAAAAATAGGTTGCATGAGGAAAAGCAAAAATTAGTTACTAATTTTTTTCTATTCTTCACGTTAAATCACGATTATTATGCTTTCGGTCGGAGCAAGCTTAAACCAGTGTTACTCTTTGTTAAAGCTCTGAAAAGTTAGTTGAATTTTTTGATGAATTTCATTACTCCACTGTTTTTTGGAAGCAATTCTAAGATACGCCTAAATAACTTATTAGAAAAATGAGTTAATGCAAAAATTATTAGATATTCATTCTGAAAAAGATAAACTTTTTTGATACTGACAGATGTAGGTTTTTTTTTTAAATTTCTTATTTAATAAAAAAGAAACACTCTTTATGAAACTTCAACAAGTAAACAATGATTGTTGGCGTTATTAAATTTGAAATCATTTCTTTTACTGATGTCTGCATAAAATCTGTAAACTTTTCCTAGAAATATTTCTAATTTTAAAATCAAATATCCGCTATTTTTAGTTTTTTGTAATATAAACAAGTGTCATTTTAACTAAAAGAGAAGTACCTATAGATACACAAGGAAAAGTTCTATTTGGAGAGACTTCTCAAATACTTTTAGATAAAAGGTCTCTTTTTAGGTGAATTAATGAAAAAATATCGATTCGAAGACATCCTCAAATAACTCGATCACTTTTCCGTGCTCTCTAAACAAATACACCCTCACTTCATTCCAATCGAAATTAAAAGTGCCTCGAGCTACTAAGCTACTGTATCTCGTCTTCTGTTTCGAAAATATTGCAGTTAAAGAAAATAAGGCAAAAAATTGCAATAAAAACGTAGTTTTTGTCCCAATAAACAATCTCCGATGTAGAGTTCCCAATAAAGCAAAAAGCAGGAGGATTTTAAAGGATTAGGTGGAAGACATTTTTTTTTCGGCTGCTAAAAAGAGACGAATGATTTTGACAGGAAAAAAAATAAATAAATAAGAGATGGAGGCGGAACAAAATGAGAGCAAAGCGATCTTCTTTAAACTCAGCAGAGATTAGGTTTTGCTTGCAGATAACAAACAAAATGTGTATCTTATTTATTCATCATCCAGTTGTTTTTCTTGTTTTGTAAACTTTCTGGAAAAGAAAAACATTCCTCGTTCTAAAAGATCTAAAGTTATTTAGGATTGCAAGTCCCTCTCTTTCCCATTTTTTTTCTTGAGGAAAAGAATTTTTTTCCTAAATTTCCGTTTTCGACGTCAATATGAATTGATGCATTGAAATTTAATTAGAGTATCGCTTATTACTCGAGGAACAAATGAACTCGATTCATGTTTATAGATAAAACAAATTACAAACAAATTATGCTTCGTTTTCTTTAAATAGAAACATTTTTACGGATTTGCTGAATTGCTTCCTTGCACAATAAGTCACCAAGTAAAAAAAAAAAGTAATTTTACAAGTAACGTAATGGCTTCAAATCTAGGACAAATGGCTGCAAATATAGACAAAAATAAAAGGACCCGAAATATTTGAGAATCTTGGTAACAGCTCTGTTAAGACTCGCATTCCAACGCTTTTTCTAGAATCATTCTATGTCATATCAAGGGAACTTTGAAAAGCAGAGTCGAGGAGAGAGAAGTCAGTTGTAGTTGAAGTGAGCTTACACGAGTAGTTAAGCGAAGTCTTTCTGTCGAGTGCTGGTCTCTAGAGCCTCTCCATTTACTTCAAGTGCTGTTTTTAGGTATGCTTCCACTATGCTTTGCTGCGGTGTATTCATCTTTTTATGTAGAATTAGGAACCATTATGCGAGTCTTCTGGAGTTTTTTTTTTTTTTTTTTGCTATACACCAACAGAACAGAATTTTTGGATTTTTCTATAACAATATTATGCGTTTTGCATTTGTTGTTCGCATTCTCAGATTTTCAGAGGCAATTCTTCCATGGCCAGAAAAAAATTCACTTTGTATTTTGTTTGATATAATTCTGATTCTCCGTTTAGAATTTTTACTAGTTCTTAAAACTTTATCTAGTTTTCATGAGCGTTAATAAAACTCCCTAGGGTTGATCAGGAATGGTTAATTTGAAGATTAGAATATTATCTTGTCTATCTTATAATTTGGTGATGGTTTAGAAATTATGTATTCAAAAAGTACCTCATTAATTTATCTAAAAACTGTTTCTATCTAAAAGTTGATAAAATTTATTCCATGCAACTGAGTAAAAGTCCCTTTTATTAATACATTTAGACTTGCTAATTTTTTTAAACAGTTGAAGAGGAAAACACAGAATTTGGATTTTGATAGACTTGGAAAGGATTTGTATTATAGGAAGGAAGTAGAATTTCGTGTTTGTTTACGAACTTACAAAATATCAATATTAATCCTTTTATTAAAACCATTTAGAATTTTGGTTAGCATTTGGTAATGACGCGCGTGACCTATGACTTAACTATATCACATAGCAAAGATAAAACTGTCGTAATTTGCTTGATTCTTTTATTTCTGGCCATGATAGTAAATTTTTGTGATTTGTGCGTGCAGGGTTTTTTTTTGTCGTGTGACTATTTAAGCCAAATATTGCGCAGTAACTTCTGAGGGTAAAGACCCCTGAGCACCCGAGGGCAGAAATCTGACTTCTAGCTCAAATCAAGATAGCACACACACACTCGCTTGCACAACCCCTTTATACAGGGGGGCTCATTCACGCACCTCACAGAAAGAACACAAGGAAGAGAATAATCATGCCCGAACCGGGGCTCGAACCCACGACGCCCACGTCACGGGAAGACGCGCCACCCCTATGCCACGACGCCGACGTGCTTTCAGTTTTAAAACTCATTAGCGCGTTATTTTTTGTATTTGCGAAAATAGTGACAGTGTATATATTCATAGAGTAAACTTTATATGGCTTTTGATTCATATTTTTTTCAGTTCATTCTTAAAATTGCCTAACCACTTTCTTAGCCCTTTTTTTTTTGCTCTTAATTTATGTGGTAGAAAAAGAAATTTACTGCTGCATTTACTGCTTTCAACCGTTTGTTTACAAAATATTGACCATCAAGAATGGTCTCCCAGAAACTTTCACACATATTCTCTAATAAATATACTTGCATATTATTAACCGGCAAACAAGAACATTAACCGGCATTGGCAAAATATAGTTACAAAAAAAGCCTAATAGAGTACGATTTGGGCGATTTTTTTTGGCGATTACTCGGTGGGATGCAATTAATATACAAGTTCCAGAAAGCCAAACTGTACAAAAACCGACCGTCTATTTTAGATGCTTTTCATTTGAATGATTAAAAGCGAAATTTGGTACAAAACTACGATCCACTTTGTAATCACGAAATCATTTACCATATATTCAAGTCGTTGCGAATTTCAATTATCGCGTTCATATGTTTGTAAAAGAACAGACCGATAGACAATCAACTCCCTGAAAAATTTGCATTCAAATTTGATCTGTATCTACACTTTAGATTTCAAATCTGTGTACAGAATTTTATCTATCTAGCTCTCTTCGTTTTGTAATTATCATGTTAACTCATATTCGTACATATAACTTAACAGTTAACTTTCTATCATATAACTTATATTCGGAAAATTTCTCCGAATGTATTTCGTTAAAAATTTAATAAAAATCTACAAAATTGGTTAAGACACTATGTACCAAATGTCATCCATCTAGCTCAAATCGTTTCTCGAGGTATTGTATCCAGAGAGGCTGAAAGAAGGAGATTCGTTAAAATCTCGATTTTGAATTTTTTGAAGATTGCAATACTTTCTCTTCGTATATATCATATACGAGAAAATAAAAATCATATGAAAATCAATAAGGGCTCGATCGACGAAATTTCCATTTTCGAGCATAATTCAAGTGACGAAAATCAACGGGCTGGTTTGTATTTTTTAAACCCACTAATGCAAAGATGCTTGATTTTAGAACCATTGCATTGAAGTACCGTTATAAAATTATACGATTATCACTTTTTAAATCTCCATGCTAGTTTAAACAGAATTTAAATTTTTGTTTATACTGACACTTGCCATGGACAAGCTCACTGACGAAATCAGCGATTTTAAGCCAAGTGAGCGGCTCTTGTTTTGGTAGCGCCAACTAGAACCAAAAGTACGCCTTAGCTACTTCATGCGTCACATTCGCTTGTACAATCCCTTTTTATAAGGGGCACAT
This sequence comes from Argiope bruennichi, assembly GCF_947563725.1. Lineage (NCBI taxonomy): Eukaryota > Metazoa > Arthropoda > Arachnida > Araneae > Araneidae > Argiope > Argiope bruennichi. The sequence goes on along the minus strand of NC_079156.1, from coordinate 26,562,764 downwards.
TCACACATCTCACAGATAAAACAGATAAAGAACAACCATGCCCGAACCCGGACTCGAACCCAGGATGCCCTGGTCACGGAAAGACGCGCTACCTCTATACCAGGACCCGACACAGTATTTAAATAACGAGATTAACACTTCACTGTCCAAATTTCAATGTCATACATGATGCATAGTTGGAGCATGAAAACCGATTGACACTGTAGCAAAACCATATGCAAGGTGGATCTTTTTAAAAATCAGATCTATGACTCATGATCATCTCTCTGATTTTGCAAGTGAGAAAACCTCTCTTCGTATTTCACTTTCTTTGAAAAGTTTTTTTTTTTTTTTTTTTGGAAGAATAAAGAATACAAGCCACAAATCTTGAGTGGAAGGAGAGAGTCTGTTTGTATTGATGTTCTCTTTTGATGAAGTTCTTGATTTATTATTCTTAATTTTACTGATGTTCTATTTTGAAGCTGATTTGGAATTATTTTATAATAGCTCTAATTACTTTGAGCCATAGTTTATATGGCCGACACTCTTGCAAGACCATCCATAAAGGAATTTAAAAACAAAAAGGAAAATAAAAACGAAAGTTTTGGAAATCAATTTCAAATGTAACTGTGCAATTATATAACTTAACAATATCTAAGGGGATTATGCTGAACGTATTTTAGTAAGCAGACTGAATTAATAAGAATTTTGAACCTTAAACCTTGATCATTTCAGAGTCATGTTGACATATTTTAGCAAGCAGACTGAAATAGTAAGGATTTAGAACTAGGGTTTATACAAAAACCGACTTTTTGAAAAACCGGTTTTCAAAATCAACATTTCCAAAAAAGCCGGTTTTAGCCGGTTTTCGAATTTTTGTCTAAAAAAATTGAATAGGGAAAAATAAAATATTTTTCCCTGTTCTATTTTATTTTAATTTATATAAAATAACAAAAAACGAAATCAATATCAAAGTCAAAATATAAAAAACAAAATTAAAGATTACATATACATATTACTTACACAAAATAACGAAAACTCAAACAAAAATTTCAAATAATATTTATATTATTTTCTCGAATTTTAATTTCTCCTAAGAAAATAGGATTTTAAAAAACATAAAATATCCACTGAACGGTGGCTGAGTCTCGTTCTTATTTTGGACACAATATTGTCTGAAATTGAAAATACTCGTTTACTAGTTACTGAGTTTGGCACCAAATTACAAATCTAAGTTTTTTGTTCTTTTATTCGTTTGTTCAAATAATGAAAATTCAGCTTTCAGTGTCTTTGGATTTGTAAGTTTTTTTTCAGGGTCTTCAAGAAACTAAACAATTATATTATTTCCTACAATTATTTTAGGAACTGCTTTCAAATGATTATGTAGAGTGCTCGTAGATGATCCTCTGCAGCTCAACATTTTATTACAATGATTTCATCTATTCCTTGTCTATCCTGAACTTTTTGAAACTATCCCAAACTTCCGACTTACTCATTTTTATCTAAAAATGATATTAAAGTTATTGAATAAATATTTTTGACGTTTATTTTACAATTTTACTATTTTAACTATTAATATTAATGCAACTTAAAATAATCTAATCTACACATTTTTTAGGAATTTTGAAAACAAAAAGCACTTCTTAATCTAATTCCGATGCCTAGCTAAAAATATAATTTATGTTAAAACGTTACTAAAGAAAATATGGAATATTTTAACACCCTGTGTTTTATTTAAAATTTCATTAAACAGAAGCCAGAACTTCTTATTTTACACTAATTTTTGATAGAAGAAATTTATATAATTAAATATAAATTTTAAAATGTAAGATAGAAAATATAAACATAAAAATTAAACAAACAATACTTACGTTATTTTTACCAAATATAACAACTTTATATTTTTGTTTCCAGTTTTCACCTTCACAATATTAAACAAACCTGTCGTGACTCGAAACGGATTGGATTCTGAGACCACATTTCGACAATCCATTTCATTAAGGGGTGAGACGCGGAACGATGAACACATTCGACCTCGGATTTCTCGCATTAGATACTTTTTTAGTTCTATTTTTTTTCACGTGTATGTGAGTGTTATGTCAGTTCTGACAGCATTTTATTTTAACTAAGTATTTTGTATTGATATGGCTAGTTCAAGTAGTGTAAAAAAGCTTTCAGGAGTGGTACGAAGAAAATTTTATATGATATCATTAAATACTGTGATTAAGAAGAACGGGGAATTATTTATTCCTTTCACACGTTCTTCGAAACGAGCCAGTCAAATTGCTGACGTTTCTATTAGCACCGACTACATATCAATAGACAAAACATCCGACGAGAAACAAGAGATGAACTTTATCAAACTTTTGTTTCACCTAGAAAAAAAAAGTGAAAAGGGATGTTCATAAAAAAAAATAATAAATTGACGAATTCGAGGCGCAACTGTGCAGTGCACAAGCACTGGCCAATGCAAAAAAAAAAAAAAAAAAAAAAAAAAAATTCAAAATTATTTTTTACATAATAATATGAATTCTTAAAACCGGTTTTCTTAATTTAAAAACCGGTTTTTTAAAACCGGGTTTGAAAACCGCCAAACCCTATTTAGAACCTTAAACTTAGGTTACCTCATTGCATTCCTTCCGCTGATCCATTTAGTAATTTAAAGACTCTGTATTGATCTAATAATTAATTTAAAGCTATTTTTATTGTCTGTTAAAATCTTCCTACAGCGTTAGATCGTTTAAGTTCGAATCCAAATTTCTCACTCAATTGCTTGAAGATCTTCTAAGTTTGAATCCGATTATTTTATGTTTGAACCAAACACACCTTTTAATCTCCGTGCCATCAGAGCGACTTCTTTTTATTAAATCTTTAGAAGAAGAGAGAAATGTATTGCTTAAGCCTATCTACTTACATGCAAATGAGACAATGTTATAAATTGAATTTCATTCGATTTGTAACGATTGCCAAAATTGGTTGATTAAGCCGAATTTGGGATGGTGAGAATGCAATTTTCGTATCGGTTTCTTTGTGGAGAATGGGGACCGTTTTGAGCCCTTTCTTAAAGAGACTTTTATACTTTCGTAATAACACTATTTATTAATGAATGGATAAACAAGGTAAGTTGTGTTACTTGCTCATGTTACTATAAATATTTTGGTGCTAAATGTTTATTACCGAATTCGTATATATATTTTAAATCTGCTGCGATATTGATTAAATAAAATGCATTAATAACTAAAATTATTTTATTGAAAGGTACTGGTATTTTTTTGAAATATTTAAAACTTATGAGACTTATTGTAAATAAGTTTCATAAGAGATCAAAATTACTTCACTATTACTTATGAATAGGGCTCTACTCCCTATTAAGTTTAGCTTAAAAGCAATATAATTTAGAGAAAGAAACAAAACTAATAATTACGTTTTCGTTGTAGATATTGGACTCAAATTCAATCCATATGCTTAAACGTTGAGTAAATTCCGACGATAAAATTATTTGTTGTAATATCTAATAAAAAGCAAGCAATTTGTTTCTTTTAGCTAATTTTAGATTTATTAGAATTTTTCTGTTAAAATACTTATTTACGTTCACGTAAGGGAAAATCGCTATAATCATAAAGGAAACATTATCAAAGTCCAATGTTTATATTGGAAGAATGTTGCAACCACTTACAAAGGAAAAATATTGCCAGTGAACAGAGGGTTGAAATATACTTGGTTTTATAAGCTTCATAGGAATTTGAACTCGATTGTGACTTATTATTTTCATATACCAACTTATTGTTCTTGCCCATATTGCCGACTTCAAAAGATAAAACATCGTCAAATAAAATGATATCATGAAATAAAGAATCTTATTGTGTTATTCTGAAAAATTAGTATTAACGTTTTGATCAAATTATTACGACATTGTGAAAGGCGATTGATTCTTGTTATAATAAATATTAATATTCTTGCTTCCAGTATATTGGATACTTTCCGAATTTATAAAACTTCGAAAAAATATCTCGCAAAATGCTTAACATATACTACTAAACCACTTCTTTGTGGTAACTTTGAGCTTTTAACTTTTCAAGTCTCTTTGAATGCATACGCAGTTAGTTACTTCAGCGACTTAAATTTCGTAGAAAAATAACTCCGAGGAAGTATTTGTTATAATAAACTTCTTGCTTCATAAACCTAAGATTAAATGAAATATTTGCAATGGACCGAGGGGCTCTGCATCTAATGACATTCGTCCCATGCTGCAGTAATGTGGAATTCATGGAACTATATTTTCCTTTCGAAATGTTACAAATGAGGTCTTTGTTATTAAAATAAAATAATCGAACTTCAATCTAATTATTAAAATCAATGAATTCTTGAAATCTAAATTTCGTTTAAGTATATTTAATTAGGATTTGAATAACTAAATTCGTTAAATCAACCATGTTTAATTTAAATTCGATTGCATTTTTAAGCTTTTCTTGTACAAAGAGAAAGTAGTTTAATTATAAAAGAGAACCCAATTTTGGCGAATCTTAAGAGTTTCAAAAGCGCATATTTGACATGTCTGCCTGGTTGTATACTCAATAACTTGAGATTACTTTGAGAAAGATGAATGAAACTTGTATATGGAATTCATGCAAAATTGTCCGATTTTTAACGGGATCCATTCAGAAGTCTGCCTGTCCAACTGCGCAAGTAAATATAAAAAATGATCCCTACAAAACCTAGATGTTGGGTGAAATGCTGTTAGCTTTTAAAAACGTTTATTTATATCAACTTTGGAGTCGCATCCTTCAAGAAATTGTCCATCAGTCTGTCCGTACTTTCGGATGCATATGTATGTAGTAACTGAAACAAACGACTTAAATGAATTTTGGTATGCGGTCTTGTGATTATAATGAATTTGATATAACTAGTTCTGATCCAAGAATTTTCGGGATTTTAATAATCTTTATCCTTAAGTAAGTAAAGAATCTTAATTGCGTTTCAGACATTTTTATTAGGGAGTTATTTAAACGCTTCTAATCGAAGTAGAGTTGTATATTTTTTGTAATCTATAATATGCTCGATTTATTTGCTGAGATTAATAAGAGCTAATTTTTATTTATTATGTAATTGATTTGCCAATGTATTCGAGACGTGCACAATATTCTTCTATACAATATCTGGATTTAAAACTATTTTTAAATTTTCAGTCTCCTTTATTTCAGAATGTTTAGTTCGGAACATGAATCTTGGGGGAATCGTCTTTTAACTTATAATAAAATTAAAGCATGCTTTTATTAAAATACGTAACATATAATTTTAGTTACTATTTCTCGCCTAATTTGAGGAAAATGCCAAGTGTTTTAGCATTGCATAAGATATTAGATATGAAGTTATTCCATGCGACTGGTGTTTTGCGAATTATTCAAATTAAAATTAAAGAAAATAGCGTTAAGCGATTGCATCCATTCTGACTAAACAACTGCCAATTACTTCTGGAGTAAGAGTCGCAAGCAAATTTTAAATGGATGTTACTAGTATAGTTTAAATTTATAAAAAATACAATTTCAATTGTAAAAATATTAATATTTGTCAAGTATAGTCGGTTTCTTATTTTTATTTCATAGTTACTGCTTTAGCGTTTTCTTAAGACTGTGGGCAAATTTGGATATCTCGCTTCAATAAGTTATAATAAATTACATATTTTTATAAAGTTAAAAAAAATCATGAAAGTGTGATAATTTGTTAAACTAAGTTTTAGTTCATTTAAAAAAACAGTCCCATGTGTACTGTCTAGGGTCGCAAATTCCCTAAATTCATCATTGAATACAACAAAAGAAATTCCACATCCATGAAAAAAAGTTAATTAATGATTTGAAAATATTGAATGTTTTCAAAAATGATTCAAATGCTGATTTCTTTTACTGCATTCTTGATTTAAACTTCTCTGACTATACTTAAGCTACAGTCTTGAGTCGAAGTTCAAAGGAAAAATGTTCAGGTTTTTCTAGCAATTTTTAAAGTTATTTGTTTCTCGCTTTTAAAGATGAAATTTCGTGTACTATTTTTAACTCTCGTCCCTGATGTCTTTTGATGCATTGAAAACTTGTATATTCTCTTTCAGTATACTATCTTAATATTTTCAGAATTAACTTATTGGATATTTTTAATTTCCATTCATTGAGCCAGTCGATTTTGACTATGCAAAAACATAGTATTCAAGATTTCATAATATTTGATTACAAGTTAAAGGCCAAATAATGTGAAAATAATAAATATCTATTTTTAGTGCACTAATTAGTATCTTAAAAAAACTTCTATTAAATTTATTCAATGCTCAGGTTCAAGTGTCATTTGTCTTTAAAGTCGAGTTGTTTGATAAGAAACAAATCGATCTTATTCCTTTCAATACGTAGAACAATGGCGCTGTTGCTTCAATTTAATTATGCTGTGTCCCTTTTTAACGGAAACTAACCTTTCAAAAATTAGTACCTTAATATATCGAACAAGCCATCTTTATTCTTTGCAACTTCTAATTAGCATTTTTTTCCTTTCAGATGTAACATAAGAACACTTGGATTTCAAAGGAAAGCAAAGTCGCATCTAGTTCACTCAAAGTGGACATAAATATGCCTCTTAAAGTCAATATTGCCTTCACAAAAGTGGAATCTTTTGAAATCAAGATCTAGGAGGCAGTTATCCAAGAAATAGTAATCCGTAAAGAAATTATGGTGTTTATCTATAAGCAAAAGGAGTCTCGCTTCAGCTGCATTCGGCTACGCCAAGTAAGATCACATAATTTTGGTGTTTTGGCCATCCAGAATTGGAATTCTTGCTCGTTTATAGAAGTAACATGCCACCTTAAAGTAATTCTAAAAACTTCAGAATAATTAATGTTTTAGAGGTAAAAATAATTGAATTCTTGGAAAATGTTGGTGATCAGATTATCAGATGAAGGTATCTACAGAAATTTTTTCCTGCAGTTGAAAATTTAGTACTTGTTGTACAGTTAGCTGAAGCAGTTTAATAAATTTCGAAAGTTTTTGCCAAAATCATTTAGTTTAAATATTTTCACATCCAATTCTTATAATTGCCACCAAGAGATTTCATATTGACAATTTATCACTAATTTATCTCATTCATCCAGTAATTATCGGTTTTATTTAAATTCAGCTTTAAGAGAAAAGACTTAATCTCTGAATAGTCTTATCGTGTATCTGTAGGTCGATTTGAAGCAATTTTAGTTCCAAGTGAAGTATCCCCGATAGTTCTGATGCGTTTCATAATTTTTTGAAACGTAACCAAAATTTAGTGCATGTAATGTCCCAGCATATCGGTATTCAACTAGTCCATGAAGTTGAGAGGAACATATTAAGCCTTAAGTATTTCTCTATTCGCAATATTTAGAAATTTGTATTTTGAATAGGTTAATTTACTTGAATGAATATTAAGTGTAAATATATTAGTGAATTATTTATTCCATTATAATAAAATTAATTCCTTGCTTGTATCTTAAGTTGGAGGAATCGGCTTTGGTGAAGTTTCATATTAGAATGGTAGAAGGGTGTAAAAAAAGAGGGTATTTTGGTGATAAGACAAAATTAATATTAAGGCATAAATATCTAATTCTTTTAAATAGCAGGGTGATAGTTTTTCTTTTTGATTTATCTAGTAAATCTTGGGTGAGAATTCTTCAAAGTTAAATACTGTAAGAAAAAATCTTCAGAAAAATGCGATTTTGCTCTTTTGTAATTAGAAACATTTGATTAAATAAACTGAATAAAGAGACTCTAATTTATTAGAAGCTGGACATATTGCATCCCACACAATAAAATCTGAGATTGGTCCAGTTAATTTGAAGTGTCCATTATTTACATTTTATGGCTGATTGTATCCAGCTAGACCGTCTATTAGATTCGATGTGTTGGCTTTTCATAAAGGAGATTTTAGATTTTGCTAAATGAATATCTTTGAATATTTTTAAATATTGTTAAACTCTCATCTTGCAAGAGCTTGTTAACCCTTTCGACTCCGATTTTTGGATTTAAAATTTTAATCATATAATTTAAAATGTAATTTCTATGATAACCCGTATAAAAGTAGGATTTTTACACTTTAGTGAAAGAAGTCTAATCTTTGGGGCACGTGACATTAAAACTGAAAGAGGTAACTCGACATACGAATATAAAAGGTTAATATATTAACTAGATTTTTTAGGTTGCTAATTTGCCTTATGATAGAAACCGAATTCTGAGAAATGTCTTGTAATTGATCGATTTTTGGATTTTATACAAAGTCAGAATCTTAATTTGAACTGCTTTGCGATATACTCTTTCTTCAGCTCCTCATATAGTTATAATACAACGTAAACTTTAAAAATTTTTTTTTTGAATTTTAAATTTTGCATTTTATAAGTAACAGATCGACAGTATTAACTTTTTGTAAATGACATTTAAGGTGTCAGTGGAGCTAAGTTTATAATCGTGTTTATTGGTCACAGCGACATACGAAAATTATCCTTTTAACTGGAGAGATCCTTTTACTATAAGTCTTTATCCACAAAATACATCTGCTAGAAATATATTGCGGGTTGTTGGATTGTTTATCTAAGCTTGCGTTGTAAAGGTCTAAATATTTATTTTTCAAGAAGTGCGTTTACATATATATCAGATAATTTTGTAGTGAATCTTGAATAGTTAAGAAACCAATGTTTAAAATATCTGCAATCGAAATAAACAGCAAATGGGAAATTTTACCCCCTATCGCACTTTCTAAATCTAAAATTAACCTCTTAGCCGTTATCGATACGTGCATCGATTTATCGCTTCTTTAAATTCAGTGACGCTGTAATTCAAAAGGAACGATACAAAACAAAACAAAAAGTATTCAACGGATTCTTAAAGCAAGACAGCAGATTTCCTTAACATAATATTAGGTGACCTAGAGCCGCGGTGGCTTGGTGCTAAGGTCTGAGGACCGGAGTGTCCAGGTTCGAGACTCGATTCCACCGATGAACCACCGTGTGCATGTTAAATCCGCCTAATATCTTTCCGTTGATGTAGTGAGGAAGTTCGAAGGGTCCTCGTTATCTGACCGCTGTTCAAAATTGCAAAATTCAATGAATTAAGATGCAATGGTAAACTTCCTAAAAAATATACATGCGTGAAGTTGAATATTTTAATGAAGCAGTTGATTATTCCTCATTTCAACAATGAACGTAATTGTTTAGCAAATCCTTAATTTGGTACATTAGTACATCTTTTGTGATAAGTTCGAATAACGAGTGTTTATCGAGTTTCATAATAAGTCTTTAGAATTGTGAGGAATACAACTCATTTTCTCGTGAAATAGAAATGAATTCATGTTAAAACAATCCCCCCCCCCAAAAAAACCCATTTTGTCATTAACAATCTCCCAAAACCTCGAATTTCATGAAACTGTTTTGGCATTGGCATCTGAAGAATCCAAACGAAAAAAAATTGTGAACAGCTCTTACGCAAGTCTGATAACTTAAGGCCATAATAGTATTTTTTAAGGATTAAACTCAGTCAGAATAAAATCTGTATTTGAAATTTCAAATTTTTCCTGGATGGATGCAGGGAATAGATATGAAATAGCATAATGCTGATATATGTCCAGATCACTCTTGTGTTATACGTGTAAAAAATAGAATAATTTTTCAATGAATTTGTAAAAATTTAATTTCATAGTTTTTGTCCTTTTATTATAACTCGTGATTTAATCAATTCAGAAGGGCATAGTTGAACATGAAAAGTTAAAAAAAAAATAAGAATATAAAAATGGTTTGAGGTTAGTGGAGTTAAATAGATCATCGACACAGCTTTTATTTAGCTAGCTTTATATTTTTATTAAATGAAGTAAATATTTCCTAATATACTAAATAAAAAATAAAATAACATTAACAATTTAAGCACCATAGAATATTCTTTACCAATATCTATAAAAAAAATTTATTCCCAGGGGGGGGGGGAACTGGATGAATTAATAATGCACCGTGAAAGTTTAGTCGTAGCATAAAATGAAAGGTCCAATTTTTTATGTAAAATACGCTATATAGATCACAGCACTGAGTTGGATGAGAAAAGCGTGTCTCAATGTGATAAATGTGGATATGGGAAATAAGTAATTTTTATGGATTATGGACGGAATGGATACGATTGCGTTTGTAAAAGCGTACCAACTGGGCGTGGCGTTACTGGGTAATGCTTCATACCAAATGGGTCTATTAGGGTTGTATGGGTTGTGAGTGAGCGAGGATGCAAAATGAGGCTGGTGGTGGTTGCTTGGGTCATAAGTGAGCGAGGGTGCAAAATGGGGCTGGTGGTTGGTTGTGTGGGTCATGAATGAGGTAGGGTGCAAAATGGGGCTGGTGGTTGGTTGTGTGGGTCATGAATGAGGTAGGGTGCAAAATGGGGCTGGTGGTTGGTTGCGTGGGTCATGAATGAGGTAGGGTGCAAAATGGGGCTGGTGGTTGGTTGTGTGGGTCATGAATGAGGTAGGGTGCAAAATGGGGCTGGTGGTTGGTTGTGTGGGTCATGAATGAGGTAGGGTGCAAAATGGGGCTGGTGGTTGGTTGTGTGGGTCATGAATGAGGTAGGGTGCAAAATGGGGCTGGTGGTTGGTTGCGTGGGTCATGAATGAGGTAGGGTGCAAAATGGGGCTGGTGGTTGGTTGCGTGGGTCATGAATGAGGTAGGGTGCAAAATGGGGCTGGTGGTTGGTTGCGTGGGTCATGAATGAGGTAGGGTGCAAAATGGGGCTGGTGGTTGGTTGCGTGGGTCATGAATGAGGTAGGGTGCAAAATGGGGCTGGTGGTTGGTTGCGTGGGTCATGAATGAGGTAGGGTGCAAAATGGGGCTGGTGGTTGGTTGCGTGGGTCATGAATGAGGTAGGGTGCAAAATGGGGCTGGTGGTTGGTTGCGTGGGTCATGAATGAGGTAGGGTGCAAAATGGGGCTGGTGGTTGGTTGCGTGGGTCATGAATGAGGTAGGGTGCAAAATGGGGCTGGTGGTTGGTTGCGTGGGTCATGAATGAGGTAGGGTGCAAAATGGGGCTGGTGGTGGTTGTGTGGGTCATGAATGAGGTAGGGTGCAAAATGGGGCTGGTGGTGGTTGTGTGGGTCATGAATGAGGTAGGGTGCAAAATGGGGCTGGTGGTGGTTGTGTGGGTCATGAATGAGGTAGGGTGCAAAATGGGGCTTTTGGTTGGTTGTGTGGGTCATGAATGAGGTAGGGTGCAAAATGGGGCTGTTGGTTGTGTGGGTCATGAATGAGGTAGGGTGCAAAATGGGGCTGGTGGTGGTTGCATGGGTCATGAGTGAGAGTGCAAAATGGGGCTGGTGGTAAGCATGTGTGTATGAATACAAACGGGAGCTAGTGGTGAGTATCTTGTGTATGGGAGTTGTCAATTAGCACTGGGGATGGTGATGGCGTGGGTCGTGCTTGTGTGGAAGTGTTTATTTAGGGAATGATGGTGATGGCGTGGGTCGTGTGTGTGTGTGTGTGTGTGTGTGTGTGTGTGTGTGTGTGTGTGTGTGTGGAAGTGTTTATTTAGCGAATGATGGTGATGGCCTGGGTCGTGTGTGTGTGTGTGTGTGGAAGTGTTTATTTAGCGAATGTGGTGATGGCGTGGGTAATATATGGAAAAGGAGAAACGAGGAGCGTTATAATGGTAAGTAGTGAAAAGTGGTACATGTTTGTAAATCGAAGTGGATTCATATTTGAACAAGTAGAGCCGTAGTCGTGGTTTTGAAAATATGCGTATGTGTGGATTCAAAAGGAACGCTGTTGTTAAATAAAGAAGTCTGGAATTATTGGTTATGAGCGAGTATGTATGATGTGAAGAATCTAGTTTGAAGTTAATAGGAAATCATGTAATGAGGATTTTCGTGATTTGGATAGGACGTGTTGATAGAATAATTGTAATGAATGTAAAATATTTGCTTTGATGCAACATCCAAAATAATTCGAAGACCCAACATCACTGAAAGTTTAGTTGTATCCCAATAATTTTTCTCAACTTAATTTAGACTAGAAAATATTTTTCAGGTTCAATTACTTAGTTTTATGAAAAAATATTTTTTAGAACTGAGCTGTTCAAGAAATCTCGAGCCTTTACATATTTCAAAACAGAATTTCGACCATTTCGTAACAATGATAAAGTTTCGGGAAATATTTCGTGATTTCCTTAAAGAAATTTGATCCAAGCACCCGATACACTTAAAATTTAAACTTTTAATCATTTAATTTAATCTTTTATCTTTGTATGTTACAGAAGTTCAAATTTTGAGGTACTTTGTTGTCTTGTTTGTCAGATTAGCTAAGAAGTAGTAATTCTTTTCAATAAATGCATTTATCTAATAAATGAATCCGAAACATAATGAAACCCCTTTTTATTTAATATTCATGCAATTTAAGAGGAACTAAGACATTGGATTTGACTTTTAAGGGGGGGGGGATGAGGTTCGTTGCAAAAGGAAGGTGGCTATTAAATTCAAGCATGTACAAAATACCTGTTTGCGTTTGTCTTTGATTTTCTCTGAAAAAATATTTTTAACTAAAGAATCTTGCCTTCCTTGACTTCTAAAAACGAACTAAAGCGAGTTTTAAAAACGAACTAAAGCGAGTTTTTTGATATATAAATTTTAGATATCGTTATCCGCCAAAACATACTCTTAGCATATCGGGTATACATAACTGTCAGATCTACCACGGAGCAGAATGTTTCCCATTTAAAAGCATTAGACTAAGTAAGATTATTGACTTGAAGAAATAGTAAATGTTCACGAACACTAAGCATAATATTTTCTGCAGTTTAAGTGTAAAATTAGTATCGGTAGTCGGAAAGAATAGCTTCGCTCTGCAGATTTTTGTAAAATTTAAATAAAATCTTAACCTATGGTTTCTTTAAGTTATAAGCGAAATCTAATTGAATTGCAAATGCGGGATCGAACGAGTGAAAAACGCATGATGGAAGTCCAGAACTCGAACCACTTCATCTTTGATATACTAATGCAGCTCATGTGTAACCATGTCAATATTTAGTCATGAAAAATGTTTTGTGTGTAAAATCGCGTTTTTTCCAGGAAAGACAACTGTATTAACTTAAAAAGCAGAATCTTATATTTAAATCTAAGATTCGATCCAAATCGTTAGAGCTCTCTCCAAATAATAAGAAATTTAAATAAAAGCAAGAATAGCTTAAAGTTGTAAGATTTACGAAAATGTTCACTTATTCAATCTCATTACGTTTCGTCGTCGGTCCAGTGAAAGGCTTAGTACCCAAGATGTTAGTTGTTCAGTACTATAACTGACGCTAAAACGAGAAGGCGATAAAACACAATACATTAAATTTAAATTGGGTAGCATGGAAGAGCTGTTCAAATTTTAAATTCAAACTTTTGTACAAAAGCCAAAAATCTAATTTTGACCAAGATCTTTTCTTAGAATTCTTCTTACTAATCGTCAAAGGACTGAATTTTTTAGCATTTAGTTAAATCTAATAAGAATGATCAATCGATAATACGGGGCATTGTAATTGGATATCTTAATTCGCCTATTTATTGCAGTGTTTAGACTTTTTAGATCATAGATTAATTTTATCTCAAATTAATATTTTAGCAGTAATTAGTCAGACTGTAAAGTAAAATTTAAATATTAATTGACCGTTACTATTTTTTTCACTCGGATTTCGAAATTCTTCTCACTTTTAGCTCTGAAGTCAATAAATGTTTACAATTAAAAATGAGTGAAATAATGACAAAGTTCTTTTTTCAATCTTAAAGTGTTGAAAAAAAACTCCGCATTTCCTTTTAATATTAAGTATATTTAAGTTATTAGACCCACGTAGTCCAATAAATAGCAACAAATGGAAAAATTAATCCTACTAAAAATCATCAATTCGTTTTAGCCCTTGTGATACTAGAAAAAAACATTTTGAGTTTTATCTTAATTCTTCCTTATCGCAGCCATAAAGCGCAAGAAGTCATTCCTTGTTTCAAGAAATTGGGCTGTAATCAGACACAATACTCAGATCCTCTCCCCCCCTCCAACACATGCTGAAGCGCTAGCAATTTTTTTCTCTTTACACTTTTTAAATGTATGTCTTAAAACTAAACTTAACGTATTGAATATTATGTGAAAAATTCCTGATTATAAGATCCGTTTTGGAATTCTTAATGCATATATTTTATTGAGAAGGACACACGTTGTCGGTTGCAGCATTCGGCTATAAAGCCTGCAGTTTTTGAAAGTACAACTTCTTATTTTAAGTGCATATGCTGAAATATATTTTCCACTTATTATATGAATACTTAAATGGTGCCATGCAGTAAAAACATGCAACTTCAATTACGTTCAAATCAATTAAGCATCTCGCTCGAAGTAAATAGGACACTGTTTTCGAAATTGTAAATTCATCGAGATAGAACTTTAGAGATAGGTTAGAAATATTCTGAAAGGAAACCGGATCAGATCAAATCAACACCGATTTACTGGATGAATGAGATGAACTAATAGTTAAATGTCAATATCAAATGAACAGCGACAGTTATTCGAATTGGAAATGAAATTATAAATTCTTTAAAAATTTAGGGTTAATTCAATTCAGTTTAGGTAATTTTCTAAAGTTTAGGTGTATCGGGAATATTAAATATTCTTTCAATCACAAGAAAACCTTTTCATGGACATCTCCTTATCGATAATTTGATCAATCTCCTCCATTTTTGAGAATTGGTCATTTCTGCCTCTACAAACATTTAATTTATAGAAAGTTTTTCGAATACTTCAGAATTTGAATAGTTAGGTTATCTGGATAAATATCTTGAATTCGTCATTTCATTTGCAAATTGCTGGACCTTACTTGGCGTAAATGAGTGCATTGCGGAGGGATAAACTATGTTGATATATTCATCAACTTGTCGATATTTTGAAGAATCAATGTGAACATAGACAACGAACCTCGATGAAAAGGATAATTTGGTTTCTAATCAAACAGATGAATTGTACAGGTACTCTGACCTCTATTTTTACACACTTGAGCCAACTTTGATGCAAAATTGAAAAATAACTGCAGTTTCTAAGAATTGATTATATTTTGAAGTAAAAAGCTGTGAAGCTTCAGAAGAAATGAAATATGCAAAAATATGTCGCTGTCAAGGTAAAACAATTTGATTAGCATGCATGTACCCGTGCTGATCACCATGCATGTTGTTGATTGTAATACAACGCAAAACTACATATTGCATCTTTTGTTTCATCGGTGATGGAATTTAATACTGGTATTTAACTAATGTTGATTTTAACTTTTCTGTTAAAAATACTAAGCCTAGAATTACTTTATATAGAAGAATGCCTTGTATCTATGCTTTCAGTTTTGACGAATTTCGACCAAAAAATATTTAATTGCCCACAATTCATATATAAGAAAATATATAAGAAAATGTACAAAAAACTATGGATAGAAAAATGTGGTGTTCATATTGGAGTGTCTTGTAATTGTGAAACAAATGATGCCTCAACTGAGAAGCTGTATAAAATTGTTTCTATAGATTCTAATTCTCAACGAATTGAATTTTTTGAAATGAAATCCTCAAGAAATGGATGAAAGAAGAATCCAAGAAATTGGATTTTAAATTGTGACGCAGGCTCAAAGGTAATTAAAAGGACCAGCTGAAGGTCACAATAAAAAGTCAAGTCTAAAATTGGATACATTTTGGAAGCTTGAATCGCTTGGCTTCTTGGCTACGAACAATATTAGAGGTAAATTTAACATTTTGTTCATCTGTTAGTGACACATCTGCCATTCTGAATATTGAATTAATTTTCAATTGTGTATTGTTTTTAGCTCTTCAACATGAATACTTTCAAGAGAAGAATCGTTTCATGGATACCAAATTAAGATGAATCATCCAAATTGTAAAGAGGAAGCTTCTCCAAATAATATAAATAGATTTTTCGTTACTTAAACTTCTTATTGACATGAAATGTGACTAATATTAAATATGGGAATATATCTTCTATTGCAGATAAATGTAAAATGCCCCGCAGAAAACTTGCTCCACGCCCATGCCATCGTAATGGATCTCATTCACAAATTGTTGAGCGAATATATTTTACAGACCCCTGTTTATCCTGAATGTACTGGACCGAACAACATTAGAGGTAAACTAAATATTTTTTTTAATAGATGTAAAAAAAGTAAGCACTCCTGCATCATTCTGAACTTTGAATTTTGAATTGTTTATTGCTTTCAGCTTTTAGATCTTGGACAGTTTTTGAATAAATTCAAAAGAAGAATCGTTTTATTGAAGCAGAATTTTGATTTATAACCCAGATTTTAAAGAGGAAGCTTCTCCAAATAATGTGAGTAGATATTTTCGGGTAAGTAGCGAAAACACATCACCTTATAAATATTTCATATCAAAATAAATATTATGTTAATCCATTTTTAGCGCAGATAAATGAAAATGCTCCTTCAAGAACTGCCTGAAGCCTATCGCAATGTAATGGATAACAAACTGTCATTCAGAATCTTTTGAGCGAATGCGTTCCAATTTCCAGACCCATGTTTATCCTGAATGTAGTGGGTATGTATTCTCTAATGTCGGTGTCGAAGTGATGATGCCTCAAGGTTTCGGTATGTTGCTATGTTAAAACAATAGATTGCGAATTTAGGCAAATTCTTTCGGTCCTAGGCGATATATATTATGAGGCCTCTTTTAATAACTAATAATTTAGTTTAATAGTTCAAGACTTTTTAATAAAATTTTTGAGTTAATATTCTTATCTGAATAACTCTGCTTTTTAAGTAATTTTAAAATAAAAATCATTCTTGAGAAATGGTCATAAACATTAAATTTCCTTAATTACAATTAAATGCTTTAAACAAAAATTTGATTATTTTGAAGAATTAAAGAAATAACTGAATATTTCTGAACTGAATATAGAAATAACTGAATATTTCTGAACTGAATATAGAAATAACTGAATTTTTGAATAATTAAAGAATAAGTGAAACACAACAAATTATTAAATAGTTAATATTCCAAACTTTAAAAAAAACTATTTCGATTTGTAATTAAATACTTAGAGAAATTATAATTTTAGTATTTTATAATTAATAGAATTTGTATTTTTTGTAAATTTTAGTGGCAACTAGGTTGAAATCATTTTTCAGATTGACCTATCTGAAGACCCCCTTTCCTTCAGCGACTTCAGGCAGATGCCTAGACTGCCCAGGACAGTTGTCTGAAATCCAGTACCGATAACTGCGTTTAACAAAGCTACCATTTGGAATCGATATTACAAGAGCATATTAAAGTTGTAAGTTTTTATTTTAATGAAACCCATTATTTATAAGATTCTGGACTTTTCTCAAATCCGAAATACCCAAAAAAGTAAAATGCGGATTTATTATCTGAATTTCTTTTTCTGCCATTTAATCGATTACTAATTTAGGTGATGTGTGGATTAAATGCTGAATAATCTGAAACTGTATTAACCAAAAGATTATGGAAACTGTAAATTATTTTATCTTCATTAAATAAATTACTTTTGATCAGAAAATCTCCCAAAACCTTATGTTTAAAGAATTCATAGAACAATTGCATTGCTTAACGTCTCTTATACTTCAGTCATTCCGTTCCTGCTAGCAGTTTCTCGTATTCGATATGTAATAACATGAATACTGATATAATCTTGTGCTTGGAAGGCTTAGAAAAATCGTTTTTTCTACGCACAAGTTTAATACGGCATTTTCATTTACTACGAAATGTAAATACTTCTAGAATATTCTTTCCTTTAAAAAAAGTAAACAAATTTTTCACTGTTATTTTAAATTTTCCTGAAAAGGTTCAATGTTTAAGTCACTGCGAAGCAATTTTAAATATAATTCACTTTGAAATGTTTTCATGTCTATTTTAACATACAGGTATAAAATTAACGATTTAAATTATTTAAAATTAAAGCATATGCACTACAAGTTCAAATTTCCGCACGAGAACGTCATCACCACAGCAATTGGTTAAATTGATAGTAAATCCACACATATCCTTAGCCCTCCTCTTAAACCGGTGCTCAAAATGATTTCACACCATATGCAAAATATTTCATTATGAATGTTTTGAAATCTAGAAAAGGAATTGATTGTCAATGAATTTGGAGGTGGAGGAGAAAAGGAATTGTGACAAGAATTTCATTTTGTCGATAAAGAATCCCCTTAAACTCCCATTTCCAGATACGTGGATGTAATAGATAAAAATAGTTTTGTTCTATTATCAAACAGTCAATATCATTAACAGATTACGGAAGACCTGTACCGATAATTTCTGAAAATGCCAGGTTATTGATGCTTATAGCCGTCTGTTATGAAGAAGCTATTATGGGAAACTTTAGCAGGATTTCATTTTATTTCATAGAATCTTGTATAATTTAATCTTATGTCTTAATGTAGAATTTACTCAATTTGTCTTAAGAGAACGTTCTCTCGTTCTATTTGTTGTCCACTACTGGCTTGTCCATTGGGTCTGATTTTTTTTTCTGACAAAAGTCCTATTGTTTTATCAATCTTTCTAAATTTTTTTCAGCTTGCTTATAACAAGTTCATTGAATCTGAATAAAATGATTTTTTTTCCCAGGTAACTTCATCATAACAAGACACTGAATACTGGAAGAAAATCAAATGCTGCTTCGGGAATTTTGTTTCAAACTATTCAAGTTCAACTGCATCCAGACGTTCAGAAGATATGGCAAGCGAAACAGACTGCTGTTAAAGTGATGTGCTCTAATTGCATGGAATCGCCAACTGTGCGTAAGTTCCTAAGAAAATGCTTAAAATATCTTCCAGGCATTCAAGTGCATTTTATGTCAACTAACTACATAGTGTTTTACTGCTTAATTAAATTTTCCCGTTTATAGTGTATTGTTTTCTCAAACCTATTTGTTATAGAGAATGTAGGTTTACTTGTAAAATTTTATACTTTCCACTGCTGCATTTTATAAGATATAGCAGTCGATGAATTTTGTGTTGAATTAATATTTCATTGTTGTACATTTCTGATTTGATATTGACATGATCGCAATGATATTAATAACCCGGATATGAAATGTTGATTTTAAAGACTCAAATAGAAATGGCTTTTTGCTTTGTTAGACTAAGTGCTTTCAACCATACCCAATGTTGTACTACATTGGATTCATGTATCAGCCTAAAGGAATTGTCGGATTTAAAATGTTATAAGAAACATCATTTAAGATCCGTGGAAATATTTTGCGCAAAATAATTGTCGATATATATATTATGCATCATTGAAAAAATATTAACCGAAGTTTGAGAGACTGAATTACTCGTTAAAATTTAGTGAGGATCAAATTTATGATCTAAAATGATTAATATCAATTTTTCTTTCAAGCAAATATTGAACTCTGGGTAACAAAATTCAAGTGGAGAAAAATTTAAACGCTGTATTGTAAAAAATGAGTGCATTCTTGTTGAAAATGTTTTATAGCATATGAAGCTGATATATGTGCTTAATGGAGCAAAAATTAAAAACCTTTGCTGAGCGATTTGTTTAGCTTTAATTAAATTATATATTGCTGAATTTTCTTACTGATTGAACTAATAACTCTTGATGTGGTTAGACTCAAATTAACTTGTACCGGATCACAATGTCTGAATTTTGGTTGAAAAATTTCGTACCTCTTACCGCAATAGTATAAATGCATTATAAATGAGAAAAAATTTCATGACAATCTGTTTAAAGATTGTTTAAAAATTTTAATATCCATAGTAAATAAGTGAACAAATAGACTGAATAAGCTTTTTAAACTAAATGAAGTGCTGTACGCAACATTTTAATTTTATATTACCAATAGGACACTTAATTTCCCTATTGTTGAATTATGAAAATAATTGTGAATTATATTACAACTGTGAACAAATATTTAAGAAATTCATGATTTAATATTAAATCGCAAGTTATTAAATATAATTAACTATTTTCTTCCAATATTTGTAAATAAAAATTACAATTGTAATTTTTTGTGGTAAATAATCTAATGTGAATATATTTTGCTCATTTTAAATGCCTAAAGTTTATTTTGCTCATGCTGAATGCCTAACGTTTATGTCAAATCTAAAGAATATAGCTATGATTTAATATTTAAGCTCGGTAGAATTTTTAAATTCTAAGCAATATTCAAACAACTTTTGCACACTGTGCAAATGCTGTGAATATATTAACCGTTTCCTTTCCTCTACTTTAAAAGATGACATTTTCTACTTAAAATAAGTTTCTTTCTTATTGATTAAATTAGAATATTTTGATTACGGATTCAATGAATCGAATAGAATCGATTCGTATATTTTGATTTACAAATGTATCGAACATTTGTAAATAAATTTCATTATAAGATTATACTTCATTAAAATAGCATGATATTTATGATCATATGAGAAATTTTATCATATGAGATTATATTTTATTAAAATATTAATTACTTTTAATCGGGATAATTAAGCTTAATTTTATCTTGTAGCATTCTAATTAGGGAGTAATATTTTAAACCCATTTATTGCATCCTTCGAAAAATTCTTTAAACTTTTTTCTTTCATTTTTATAATTTAGTTTCCCATTAAAGGATGACTGATTGGCTCGGCCGGCCAGCCAATCAAGATTCCATCTAAATTGCTTTAAAAAAATAACAGCATTACTTGATCGCCATGCCTGATCACCATGGGGATCAATGTGCTTCAAATAAACATACTTTTAATTGACAATCGTAAATAAAAATATTTTATAAACAAAATTCCGCGATTTTATTTGCAAAAAGAATCGAAAGGATGCGATGAATGGTAAAAGGGAATTAAAAAAATTTTTTTAATGCTTTAAAAATGTGAGGTATTGTGAATAATAAACACTTAGTTTTACAAAATTAAATTTTTGAACTGTTTCGCTATTGTAAAAATATTCTCATTAAAAATTGGAGTATAATTGGATATGTATAACAAGACGAATTTTTAAACAAAGGTAATTTATCAATATGCTGTCAATTTGATTCAAGTGTTCACTATGCTCCGTCTCTAACGATTGTTTTATTTTACAACTTTGTACTGTACTATTCATGCATTAAGTAATTGAATTGTTACTTAAATTTGCATTTTTCTCGGTAGTAATTAAATGTATGCAAATGATTTGACTCTTAAGAAGTATTTAGTGTCCTTTCCATTCAAATATAAAATTATCAATATATTGTTAGCTGGTAAAGGATTGTTGAAATTTTTTTCTATGTAAATGAGTCGATATTAATGTCAAAGTTCTTATGTGTACATTGGCTTTATTGCTGAAATAACATTCTTGTGTTTTAGTCATCTTTGTATAGTAACTTGCAAATAAAATTTTCTTATTTTCAAATCCTCATTGTCTTTTATATCTATTAATAAGTTTCAATTTCTGTTAGTCTGAATTCAAATTTATTAATTCAGTTGCAATTTTGTAAAACTAAATTTATTTTTCATTAAATACATACAAGTTTTAAAGTAGCCAACTGTTCAATTGGATATCAAAGATCCTAAACGAAGGAATAGGGGGAGAGCCTGCATTGAATTCTACCGTTGTGTGGCTGGGCAATAAGCACTGTTTTTTATGGGGGGGGTTAAAAAAATTGGGTAGCTATCGGCAGTGAGCTCAAAGTATTTGTTTCTACCAGCTAACTGTACATCTGAAAGTCGTTCGAAGACGCTTTTTAGAAGTTAAAGGTCAGAATAGGAACTTTAAAATTAGCAACAAATTCGTGTATATACACGCCAGTGTAAGTAAAGAGATCTGCCCTATATTTAAAATCGCTTTTGATTTGAATCTTGGAAAAATCCGCACAGCCACTAAAAATTTCTAAAACTGGCATTTTTCAATTTTAGTTTAAATATAGATAACAAATGTTTTTGTATATATTGTGCGCTTTTAAATATATAAAAATTTAAAGAATAAAATGTTTTTAAGACAGATTCGTATAATGCAGCTAATTTTAGTTGATTCAGTTTTGAAAAATTGCCTTTCAAAGATAAAATAGTAAAGTACACAAAGGGTGAAAGTGGGTATAGATAACACATTCGATCTTGGTTCAATTCGTAGCTGACGAGATCACAAAATTGATTTCTCCAAAAAAAATATTATCGCAGATAGTTAATTCCAAAAATACCAAGAAATATTGAATATAAATCTGTACCCCAATTAATAAGCAATAAATAATTTTAATAAATGTAAAAATATTCATTAACGCATTGAATGCCATTCTAAACTCGCGTCTTGCCTATCTGGCCAACATGGATTTCTCGTTTAAATTCAAAAACGTTAAAAATTTACTCGAAGTATATATTTCGAGTAATCTAGACTTCGTCAGTCGTCGCTAGTAATCTGTTTTGAGAACTCGGTGTCTTGGCTTAGCATGCCAATCAGAGTACCCCCATGGTAAATTGGTCGACTTTTTAAAAACTGTTGCATCTTAAATTATTTAATGAAATGTTAAGATCTTTCAATATTAAAACTTTTAAATGAAAAGTGTGTTTATTTTAAAGTATTTAAATTCTTAAGATTTTTAATTGGATACTTCAATCTGCGTTGAAAGTTTGAAACAATTAAGTCCTGAAAATTATTCTTTGAAGATATAAGATTATTAAATACAAATGTATTTAATAAAAACTATTCAGAAATATAATTTAATGGATTTTTTATTTCGTCTCTAATTTTCCCAGAGTTTGAATTATAGATATGTAATCAAAGATATATTAAATATGAAAATGCCTTAAAATACAGTGATTACATAAGAACTGATCAAATTCAATGTATTAAAAGGATAGGGTAATTACGAATGGTGTCGTGTCCCGATATAAAATTTGTGCATTTGACATGATTCAGTCTAATGGTGACTTAGTTAACTGGTGTAGGGAAAAGGGACGATATGAATGCAGTCAAAAGATGCCTGATATACTAAACAAGAGTATTGAAGGAAGGAAGGAAGAGATGAATGGATATCGGAAATAGATTTTTTTCAAGCATATCAGGTGTCTGAAATAACTTAATGAAATCAGGAAATGGACTAGGTTTGTGTATTGAAATGGGTCTTAAAATAAGAAGTCATTCTATTAATTGAAAGTAAACTTTTTAAGAAAATATCAGCTGGATATGAATTTAAAAAATTCCAGAAATATCAAATTGCATAAAAATGATAAATTTTTATAAAAAATACTCCCTAGCGTATGTCAACTATATTGACACACACCACTGTTCATTAATCGGACGATTAAAGATCGTATATATACATGTAATATATTTTTGCTTGAAGCAGAGTTCAAGTTTAAAGACATAGACGAGACGTTGTATTTTTAATTTCGTTTTATTCTCTCTTTAATATCCATCTCGGGAAAGCAATTTATTTACAAGCAGACGCAGCGCGGCACAAAAGCAGAAGTAAGAAATAAAGGTCGAAACAAATGATCACTAGTCTTGTATAACGTGGGATTTCCGGCCACGCGCAGATGGAATGCATGTTTTGACCTCTGATAAGGACAACGAAAGGTATCACTTTCATTTGATACGTAGTGCTGATGGCGCATTAGTTTTACAGAGGAATTAAACCGAAAGTGGAATTGGATCACAAAATAAGAGAATATTTTCAGAATGAAGTTACTATGGGCTAAATTAAGATAATCTTAGAAATTAAATTGAAATTAAAATATTACATATGTGATGCATCTGTCAACTAAACGGTTTAATCGGATTGAATTAGCGCAGACCTCTCGATGATATCTTCCGGATGGGAAAAAAAGCAATCGCATATATGCGCTCAATCTAAAACATTATCATATCTATACTTATTTCCCCCCTTTTCTAAATGCTGATTCGCTTATGACCTCCAATTATCATTCTGCGAGATATAAACACTTCATGGCTGTATTTTGTCTGGACACATCCGGTTGGCTCTTAAGGTCCAAAGTTGCATATTGTTCTTTGTTGCATAAAATAAAATTGAACTCCCTGTTGCAATCGCTTTTCTTGAACTTCCTTTCAGGAATGAATAAGTCTAACTTTAAGCTTTTTAACAAAATATTTCATCCAATGATTTATTTTTTCCCCTTTAGACAAGATAAAATAATTTGAAAATTAATCTTTTATCGTTAGTATATAAAGATGAAAGTGTGAGTTGGCACTCTACTCTTCAGACCGTTTGACTTATAACAAATATACGTATAACTTGGTGGATAAGAAGATGCAACTCGAAGCGAGTTTTTTTAAATTTTAATTAAAAATACAAATTAAGTAGAATTTTGTCGATTTTCAGCAATAACTTACAAAAATATCTGGCAAAAAAATTCTCATATTGAATCTTTTTAAGATATAAATTCAATAATCGTGCAATGTTTTGCAGAACTTTAACAATTTTTGAAAAATATTTTTAAAACCTAATTTTTATAATAGATTACTTTATTTCTTTGATGTTCAAACCGCCTTCATCAACTACATGATCACGCTATTTCTTCCTCCATTATCTTGATAAAGTATTGTTACAATGCTATGAAATTTATAAGATAGATGCACCTCATTTACAATTTTAAAAGCAACATGTCATTAAATTGATATTTATTGGAAAAATTCATGAACTCAATGAAAAGTGAGACAATTAAAATAGCACTTCTTTAATGCCAGACTATTTGGCGAAATCATGAACATAAAGCTATATCTGTGATTTATATGAAATCAAATATAACCAATATTCTAATATATAATACATAAACCAAGGCTAAATTACAGTAACCGATATTCTAATATATAATACATAAACTAAGGCTAAATTACAGAATTCAAGTGTTGTAAAAAATAAAATAGCATACATCTGACTTGATAAATAACAAATTATACAGATGAATCCACAAAAAAATATTAATGAAGCTCAAGAAACGAATATGTCAAGTCGATAACTTCATCTTCATGTGGAATTAAAACTTATGAAACAAAAATAATGGATACTCTGCTTTTTGCTACAGCGTGCATCTTCGAAAAAATTTTGTCGTTTCATGTATAACTATAATGTAACACAATTCCAGAAAGAATTATTTATAATTAAATCTAAATCATCAAAATTCTTTCAAATCTCGGCATTTGAAAAAAAATTCTTTTTAATGACTGCAATAATTTGTTTACTTCTAATACGAGGAAAATACATTGAAAAAAATAAAGCTTATTAAGAGAATTTTTATTATATTTTAAGTAATAACCATACATTTATATTGGTTAGTAATTCTCTAAAAGAACAGAAATAATAAAGAAATTAAATTTTACTAGAGAAATGTACCATATTAAAAGAAACGGCAAAGAAGTATTAAGTGTGCTTAATCCTCCATTGTATTTTTTGTGCCAAGAATTAAATTTAGATCATTTTCATTTAAATCGGGTGTTTTTATACTGATGCGTGTGCGTATCCTATACCCTGGAGTGTTGACTTCAGCGTCGGTAGGATGCGGCAAGATGAATGCATTTGTACCACAGTTTGAAAAAAATGTAATGTGGTCTTAAAATCTTTATCAAAATATAAGTAAAAATGAACGAATAAGGCGCAATACGCAAACAAGCGATTAGTGTCAGTTCAAATATTTGCTCACTTATTCAGAAATTTTTTTTAGGGAAAACCATTCGATTCACGAAAGTTACAAAAAAAGTTAGTTATTAGAGAATTTTTTTTATTTAATAATAACAATTTTCTATTTCTGTCATAGAAATGGTTTACCAAAGAATTAGTTTCTAAGAATAGATTCCCAATATTTAATAGTTTGGGAGTCCCTCGTTTACATAATTGTCGGAATTATCTTAACTATACCGATTTGAAATCTATTTTTTTTAGAGCAAGGCATGTTATATTAGTTAAATATTTATTTCCCGCAATATAAACCTTTACAAGCATATTTAATCGATTAGAAACATATGAAAACGAATAATGGCGAAAGTCGGATAATTTCTATATTCCACTTATTTCTCTCTTTTGCTGACAGAAAATTCGTACAAACTTTTTTCTGCGATATATCTAATATTTTTCCAATAGAGGCTTAGAATAAAAGTTTCATTTTTAACGAGACATAATTGGTTTTTCTATGGATTCAGAAGTTCTGCGAACTTAAAACCTTTGTGCCGCTTCTTTTGAAGAAAGATTCGAAGGACTTGAAGAAATCGAAAGAAAACAGTCTCTTCAAAAAAAAAAAAAAAAAAATCGGAAATAAAATGAAAATTATTATGCTTTCTCTATGCATCTTCAGCCCCTCATTATAAGTAGGAAAAAAATGACAGTTGAGTCATCTGATTGAGCCAATTATCCTCAAATCCGCGAGAAATTTTAATGATTCTGCCAAGACGTCGCGTATTTTGGAAGCGATTGTATTTATTCATGGAATGTCTTGAAGGTGATTGCAGTGTAAACATACTTGTAGAATTTGAACAAAAAATGATGACATTTCAGTATTTCTTTTAAAAGGAAAGATATGTCAAAGAAGGTCTTAATTGTTTTATTTAATTGATTTTTTAAAATTTTTAATTTTCTTGCAATTATATTGAATATCCGCTTGAAGTTATAATTTTTTTTATTTGTATTTGTATTTGTTTTCAAATTAGCGACTATAATTTGCTACCGGATAAAAAAGTTAGGGATTAAGTTAGGGATTTAAAAATTCCCTAACTTATAATCAGGATCAAAATTAGTATTTTTGCTTTCTTGTGCAAGAAGGATACAGTGTTCAGCATCAAAAAAATTCAAAGTCCGGATTTTGAAAGTTTTGCGTATTTTTGCATTCGAGAAATACATTTTTAGCATCGTATATATCTGTATAATTATACATTTTAATACATTTTTAGAGTTCAAATTGGTTCTTAGATTAGGATCGTCTTTTTTGCTCTCTCATATATGAGGTAAAGAGAATTGTAATCGTCAAAAAATTATTTGAATTTAAGATTTTGACGAATCATCATGTATCTGATCTCTCTAAAATCGAAAAACTCATTTTTAGCATCGTGTTTGTTTATCTGTAAATCCTATAAATGAAAAAGGAAAAAAAAAAACGCTTTGTAAGAAGGATGAAATTTGGTATATGAACTTGCGCCCTAATTTATAGATTTCTATCAAATTTTGTACGATGTATTGACATCAAATTTGGTTCACAAGAAATCTATCTGTTTGTCAGTTTGAGTACAAGTGTATTTGATAAGTACAAAACGCATAGAGCTAGTTAGATAGAAATGTGATGCACAAGTTAAGATTTAAATAATTTTAAACCAGTTCTCTCTAATGGTTAACCGTCTATCTGTCTATACTTCGGCATGCGTGTAAACGTAATAACTGAAAAACGCAAAAACTTAAATCAATGAAATTCGGTACATTATCTTGCAACTACAATTGTAGCCACGTCTCAAATTTTGGATTTATCAGTTAGCAGAAAGGAGACCAAAATATATATTGCCATGATTCACTAAAATGCTAAATTTGCCCAACTATTATTTTGCAACTATTGTTCGCCAATGCCATGCCCTTACTTGAGGACCAAAATTATTTTCGAAGGGAAGGGAGAATTGAATTTTATAAGAGTATTTGAAAAAATTTGTGGGAGACTACTCCAGCTGATGCATTAATCGCATCTCAGCGATTACTCTCCAAAACATTCAACATAAATCTAAAGACTATTAGGTACTTTCGTAATTTATACTGATATTCAAAAATCCTTAAAATGGCGATAACTCACTTAAAAAATAAGCTAATTCATATAAAATTTGAATATGTGGTTAAATAGAAGTTCCTGAGTAAAACTGCAATGTGCAAATGAGTGGAGCTTCAAGCGGAGTGCGTCAAGGATTTGCAAGAAACGTAAAATTGCATGTTTGAGAGAGCAAGTTTCGTTGATACCGACATAAGAAATAGGAGAGACATTTCGTAACAATGACCGGGCAGCATTTGATCGAAGAACTGCGATGGAAAGCTATTGGGACACTGGAGGCAGGAAAAAATCAGACAGAAGTAGCCGGTTGGCTAAATGCGTGACCTCCCGTGATTTAAAGACTTTGGCAACATTTTCTAACAATAAATTTAACATCCAGGAGGTTCAGCCAAGGGCGGCCAAAGCTGCGATGAACGCCGATAATCGATAATTGTAATTATACACAGAGAAGAATAGAACCGAAATCCAGTTCAAATCAGATCCTAAATCTCTGCATCTGCAAGAAGCTTGGAGTCAACGTTAACCGTAAATCCTTCATATTTTTCAGCTTGGATGAATGTTCAGGCTTATAGAGATGACATCCTTGATGCTTAGGTGCGCCCTTATGCAGGGGTGATAGATGACTTCCTGTTGCAGCACGACAACAATTTACTTCACAGGGTTCGTATTGTGAAGGATTATCATCAGCAACAAACAACTCAACACATGCAGGGTCAGCTCGATCACCGGACATGTTTTCTTATCGAACATGTTTTGAAGGTTTTAAGAAAACATATTGTTGCTTCTCAATCCTCTTTTTTAAATCCTTGCCACGCAAGAGCAATGGTTCTCGTTTCCTATGGAACTGAGACTGCATAATTGACATCACAGATTGTTGTATGTGCCGTATTGCTTCAAGAGGGAGATCATACTTCATATTGAACATAATTCTTATACCTAATTGATACAGCCTATTTGTTCATTAGCATATTATATATATATATATATATATATAATATAGTATTATGCTAATTTCTATAATACCATAATTGTCTGGTAGTTTTTTATATTCTACTATATATTGTATACTGTGAAACAGTTTCATTAAATTCTACATGTTACTTTTTGAGTAAGCACCAATTTTGTGATTTTTCCTTAATCTGTGGAAACCACTGTATTTTCTCCAAATGCATATGGTTTATAATACATTAGTACATTTATTAAAAAATATGAGAAAATTTCAGAAAGGCCATTTCTATTTTAGTTTAGAGATGTATTTTATATTTTTCAGTCCAAATAACCGAGCTAACAGTACTTGAACAGAAAAGTTCAAGTACTGTTTACTTAATATTTAATATGCAAGAGAAGTTTACAAAATCAGTTTACATTGAAAGAGTAATACGATGAATCAAATACAAAAAAGTAATCTTATTGATAAAAGTCATGATAGAAACTGTGTTTGATAATGCAAATTTCGAGTATAATACTTCAAAACCTAAATATGACTAACATAAATATTAGCCTAGTCGTAAACATTCACATAATCTTTAGGAATATCGAACTAAATGTATATAATTCATTCAAACTACTACCGAATACAAGAAGATTTAGGAAAAGAACCAGATGGGGAAATAAAACGTTTTAAAACTTCAGAAATGCAGTTACAAGAATAAAAGTATGTAAGATATGTGCCTGTTTACATATCTCGAAATATTGACATTTCATTAAAAGTTAAAATAACAGGTAGGAGATGGTTCTTCATTTTCATGCAAATGAGGTCTTTATGATTCAGACCATCCATTTCACTCATTCGGAGGGGTAAAATCCCTCGCCGAGAACGATCCTATTCATAAGTGTTTACTAATTAGATAGATACTAAATATATTCATAGAAAAGGAATTTAACAGGACAGTTATTATGAAAATATCTTTGAAATTAGATGCCTTTCAATATTTGTGTTTGGACTGGAACGTTTTCTAATTGTCATTTGTCTCATAGCTTTCAAATAAAAGGCGAAAAGTCAAACAAAAACTTTTCTAATTGGAAATTCATGTTTGCTTTTGTTGAGGTTTCAAATTTAAAGATGAAAATATGGATTTATGAATATTACTTTGTCGTTTTTGGCGATGCATAATCAGGGCGTGTTCATCTCTGTGTAAAAAGAGAGAAGTCGGAAGACTAAAAACTTATGAAAATTTAAAACAAATGAATCTTATTCATTTTGTTGGATTTGAAATGGAAGTAAATATCATTGAATAGAATAGAAAGACAAATAGAAAAAGTGAAGGCGCAGTTAAAATAAGTAAAAAATATGTATTGAATTCAGGTTAACTGCAGAAAGGTATTTAAAATTTTCTTGATGTGCTTGAATCATATAATTTTCTGTTTTGTCAGAAGAAACTAAAATAAATTAACTGTGGTGTACTTATTATATTTGAGAAAAGATACGTTGGAAATTATTAATATTCCATTTTAATTTAAACAAAACCTTAAATGAAATTCGCAATTTGTTTTGTTAGGTTTCAATTCAGTGTTAGTGTAGAAAATTATATATTGATACTCAAGATATAAAATGCATACTTCTTAAATAAACGCTTAGAAAGAATAGCGATGATATAATTTCGAAATCCATTTCGCATTATTCAGTAAGAAAATGAATCTGATGTCATAGTAATGTGTCAGCATTATACAATACAACGTACAGCTGGATATTGAATGTGCATTTATGCTTGTCGTGTAACTGTGACGTTCACATAAACTAACCTCTTTACTTGAATAAGAAATGTTTTAAACTTTTTTTTTTATATAGATCATTACAATTTTTACATTTTTACATTTTTTTTAATATATTTAATATATTTTTTTATATATATATACACTGATATGGATCATTTTCTCATATTACCACATCATGTTTATGCATAAAATAACTATTTCTAATGCTGTGAATTATTATTAATATATTTATATAATCCCGAATCGCATTAAAAGGGCAAATAAAAAATTATTATTTCTCTGCTATTTACAGTGATATCTTTGATAAATATTTTATGTAAGTATTTCGAAATATATAAAAATTAAATTAATTATAATCAAGACCTTTTCAAGTCGTAAATGTCGATACATATACATTGATTTCTTCTGACAATAAATAAAACTGAAAAATCATGTAGTGCAAATCTCTTGCATATTCAGAAAATGTTTCTAGAAGCGCAATGCGGAATTTAAAGTATATGACTATGTTGGGGATTTTTTTGAAAACCGGTGTAAAATTATAATATTTTGGAACTTTTGCCTAACATGGATTAAAATAACATCAATGAAACCAAAATACATTGATTAAATATAAAATTATATTTTAAAAATTTGAAGATGTGTCAAATGAGTAGAGAAAAATCTGCATATTTATTTTCGAAATAATGAGATTCTTCGAATAAATTCTTCATCTAAGTGACTCAGAAAGGGTATAGAAAATGTGAGGCAATTTAAATAAAGAGCAAATAAAAAAAAAGTTGTATTAAAATTTTATCAGTTTTTTTTTTTCGATGCATTAGTTTGTTATTTTGGGAACTTGACAGTTATAAAAGGTGTTATATATTAGCAGTTGCAAGGCCAAATAGAAGAAACTTTTGAAATTTTAAAACTTCGATTTATTTCACCACGGGGGGGCTTAATTTAAGTACAAAGAATAAGTGGTAAGAAATACGTCAGTCTACATCGCGACACAAGAGCAGAAGAGACGGAATTTTTTCCCTTCAGTGATTTTATAATGAGATTTTGATAGAGATTTCTTTGCCACCTGTTGATTTTGGTAATTGAAATCTTAGTTATCTTTAAAAGAATGTTATAGGTGTGAGGGGGGGGGGTATCCCTTTTTCTCTAAGTGTGTGAAATGCAAGCAATCAGTTTTCTAGAGTGCGTGTAGAATTAATTAAATAAAAGAAGAGAACATTTTAGAATGAAGTTAATATGGGCTAATTTAAAATAAAAATTATGAGAGTAAGATTCAATATATATATATATATATATATATATATATACATATAATATAATTTCTGGAAATCCTTGCATTTTATGAGCCAGTAAGAATCCTTTCATGCAAATGTCTACCGGATGAACACGTAACCACTGTTGCTACTTCCGGTGTTTGTGGTACAAAAGCGAAAGTGAATTAGTAAGCGTACAGAAGCAAAATGTTAATAATGTGATAGTAAAATATATTGGTCACTTTTTAGCACTTGTAATGGTAAATGGGAAACAAATAACCACAGCCATAACTGAAATTAATAAAGGAAATGGACAAGATCAAATAATTTTGTTGAATAATTGTATCACTTTTTGCATAAAAATCTTAACTGAAAATCCTGCAAGGATAAGCGTAGAAACTTTACGAAAACACAATCTGATACATCAGATCGATTGAATTTCGGTGGAAAAACACACAAATGCTTAAAGTAAATAAAGAAAGCATTTAACTCCTAATAAAAGGAATAAGCAATATACATTAACGATATTTTAGTTAAAAGAAAAACGAACACATTTAATTGCTGTCCAATTGCTTATTAAATGTTATTAATTAAGTCCCTGGTGGAACATCTTGGGAATCCACACGAGTCCGATTACCACTTAAAAAAATGTAAACATTCCGTGCGGAGTGATTATGCTGTTTCAAGAGTAATTAAGAAAATGGAACCCGCGAAATTAGACAATTAGATATGTGTACTTAGATGTCCAGTTGATCAGGATGAATGATCCCCCGCGGTCAGTCATAAATGCCCTCCGTCTCCTTCTAACAGCAATTCATATCAGCGTTGTAAAAAAAGATAATTTTTTATGTCATAGTCAAACAATTTCAGTATTTGGTGCTTAAATATTTTTTTAAACATAATTGCCTTTTATTTGGGAGAAAGGTATTAGAGAGAAACGTGAATAAATATTGAGTTAGTTTAAAGAATATTCCTCACTGCGCAAGTATTAAATATTTGGAAGATGCTAAGTGAATATTATTTTCCTCTTTTAATTTTTATTTCAAATTAGAGAACTTAATAGAATATTAAGAATTAATTTATTTCAAATAAGAGAACTTAATAGAACATCAAGAATTAATTTATTTCAAATAAGAGAACTTAATAGAATATTAAGAATTAATTTATTTCAAATAAGAGAATTTAATAGAACATCAAGAATTAATTTATTTCAAATAAGAGAACTTAATATACAATTAGAAAATTAGTAATTTCAACCAGTGATAGTGGTCTTCCCAAAACTTTCTCGCATATTATCTCAGAGAACTACTTCTATAGCATTGGCGTACAATAGTTGCGAAATATTAACCTTTGGCATTGAATATAACATTTTTATAGAACTTATTGTGTCGTCCTTGGCGAGTAATTTGGCGATTAATCTCTGACATGCGGTTAATAGCATCTGAAAACCCAATTTAGTTTCAGACGCATTTTTTCCAGCCGACAGAAAAAAACATTGACACAAAACTACACTTGTAGTCACAAAATCACATTCCAAATTTGATATATTTCAGTCATTGAGTTTTTAGTTATCAAGTTACATGTTTCTAAAAATACAGACCGACAGGCAATCAACTTTTTGTTGGATTTGGCTCAAAATTTGATAGGTGTCCACACTCTACATGTTAATTTTATGTATTGAATTTTATCTATCTAGTTCTCTTCATTTTGTAGTTTTCGTATTAAATTATATTCAAACAGCTGGACACACAAACTTCCTCTGATCAGAATTTACTCAAAATTTGATAGAAATTTACAATTTTGGTGTAAAGACCGTATACGAAATTCCATCCGTCTAGATTAAGCGTTTTTGAGTTTTATCCGTCTGTGTGTTTGTTTGTGACAAAACCATGTTCCGGAAAAGTGCTTTTCGAACTCAGGGGGATCTAAAATGTGGAGATTCGTCAAATTTTCGAGTTCGAATTTTTTAACGATTACTATATATTCACGTATACGTAGTATAGAGAAAGTAAAAATCGATTTTTCGATTTTAATTTCATAAAATAGGGGACATTTAACTAATTCTAGAAATATATTGTATGTATACGTTTGATAGGCTGAAGACTAATAAGTTAATTTTTAGAAATGTTTCTAATCGAAGTTCTTATGTTAGAAATATAACGTGTTTCGCCTTTTTCACAAGACAGTTTTGTTCCAAATTTTTAGGGCATAAATCAAATTATCTCCATTGCTATCACAATGAATCTTATATTACAGTATTTACAGACGTTATGCATTTGTTAAGCCTATTTTTATTTATTTAGGCTCAGAATCATAATTTTAAGAATATATTTATTATGAAATATATCATGCATTATTTTAGATTTTCTAGGGATTCTCTCTGTCTATATTATTTAATTTTTATGAACTTTTATAAAAATGAAATTAAGTTCAAATATTTATTGAATCTTTGCTCATGTATTACGCAGATTTAGTGATGAGTTTCTTCAGAATTTCTTTTTTCATTTTGTCGATTTATGATTATTAACATTATCGCATCACAACACATATTCGATTTGCTTTTTGGAAACAAATATTCTTTGAAATTCCAAGTATTAATTATAAGTACTGCAAAATTTAAAAAAGAAATTAAAATGATTATTTTAACAAAATTCCACTTATGAAAAATACACCGCTTTTTTATACCATTATCATAAAAATAGAAGGAAAATTAATAAATCGAAAGGAAGAATAACATTGAAAAAATGTGAATTTCTTTACAATAATGAGATGAATCCTTGTAAAATAAGCATAAAAATATTTTTTAAAAATTAATTTAAAACGGACAAAAAAACCGTTATATGTATTACATAGATATCATTAAAAAGAGAATTTCTTTGATTTTAAAGTGTCGTGAAATCAATGACGAATTCGAGACTCAATAATTTAAGCAACTGCCTTGGGCAGCTAGACTGCGAATGCAAATGTAAGAAAATGTAGATTTGCAAAGATTTTTTAAAAAATTTATTAGTAAAATCTGCCCTTATTTTAGGGTTGAATTACATTTTTTACCGAATTCTAAATTTTGAGTTGGTAAAAAAAATAGTAGTTTTTGATGTTAAAAACAAATAAAATAGTATTTTTAAAAAATTGTGACAATATTACAACAAAATTAGTGAAATCAATTCGACGTTGCATTTAAAACATAGCCGAGCATATATAATTAAAAACTGAAAATAAAATGTTAATTGTACGATCCTAAAACTAATTCTTATTTATGCTTAGCTTTATAATTAGTCAATGTAAACCCAAATTTACACAAAACATAAAATTAATCACTATTAACCCCAAAAATCTTGTCTAAATTGCTTGAGAAGGAAACAAAAGTTGAGATTTATGCATCCAATAATGTTACAAACACAAAGCCAAATTTTTGAATTCCGCACAGCGTTACTGACTTTGATGGATAGTTATATATATTCTGATAGAGATATATATATATATAAAATTTCTATAAATATGCACTAAATAAATATTATTCTATTGAAGCATAAATTGTATTTTAATTATTGCACATATGCACATTATCAGAAATATATAAACTACTTTTAAGAATTTAATTGCAATTTTTTTCGTTAATTGTGAGCAGCAATCGGTTGCTGAAAAAAAAACACTTTCAGTTTGTATTCTTGAAATCCAAAGTAATCAAAGAAAAACTATTTGTCTGTTCTTTTAAAATAAAGAATATCCTTTCGCAAAAGATGTTACAGAATATCTACAGAAAGAATCTGGCTCCGGAATAACCGAAATTCATTTCCGTTCTGTCTGACATCTTAGCCCGGGGCGGACATTCAATTTAATTACTAAAGATTCAGTTTACTGCTCATAAATTCTTTATTTTCATACTGTCCCGGTTGCAGGAGTTTTTACAAGCACAGACCTAACTAGTTCATTTTTCGCACCTTCGGAAATTTTTCGATAAACACAAATAGAAAATCCAGTTCGATTTCATTTAGTTTGGACTGACAGAAAGGTATTTCTTTGTTTGATTCCTTTTCTGCGCCCTGGGCTGTTTTATTTTTTTTTTGTTTGAATGCAATGAATTTTTTAAAAAAGATATATTCTTGAAAAGGTTAGTTTATACGAACATTTTAGATGACATAGCTTAAAATTGAATAATTTTTTAAAAAAAGAACCGAAAGTTTCATCATGAATTTCTCGGCTGGGTCTGGAATTTCAAAATGTTTTGAGAAGAAATCTTTATTTACTGTTACATTTAGTTTCATGCAAATATTTTTGATATTGATTAAGAAAACTGTATTTACATATTGATCTGATGTACAAAACAACATATATGAATTGTTGAATCTTATCTGATCTATATATGAATTTCCTTAATTTTTTATGCATCAGAAGCAAATAGCTTTTTTTGTTTTTCTATTCACGATTCTATTCTGTAAAAACATTTAAAGCAGTTTCAATACATGCAGTGAACGATTTATGTCATTGATGTTCGCTTGACCTTTTTGCAATTATATTTTTAACATTAAGATTAAATATCATGGTATCAATGGGAAAATTAATAAAAAAATTCCCCATAAAGGTTGGTTTTCCCTAAACTGCCTCTCTCGCTGTAGAATAAAGGTGCAATTCCCCTCAAACCGCTTAAAAGTGTAGCGGTAAGAGCGTGTAGTGCTCAGATTTTTATTGTCGGTATTGAAAAGAATGCAATTTTTGCATTCCTTATGAATATGCAATTTTTGCATCGAACTGAAATTAGAATTAACACAGAACAGCAACTTTAGTTAGATTTGTTACCAAATTTAACTTATTTAGGTAGTTGCAATTATGAATTTTCACTTCTACATACTAGCCGACGATGTAAATTTACTTCTAAGTACTGAAAGACAGACGATCATCTCTTTGATGGATTTGATTCAAAATTAGACACAGATACACAATTTAAATGCTAAATGTGTATCAAATTTCTTCCGTATCGTAGTTATCATGTTTACTCGGAGACAGACAGACAACCAGACTTCTTGTCCGTGGATTTCATAAAAAATTTGGCAGAAATTTACAATTTTCCTGA
This sequence comes from Argiope bruennichi, assembly GCF_947563725.1. Classification (NCBI taxonomy): domain Eukaryota; kingdom Metazoa; phylum Arthropoda; class Arachnida; order Araneae; family Araneidae; genus Argiope; species Argiope bruennichi. The sequence continues at coordinate 26,526,009 of NC_079156.1, read as the reverse complement.
AAAGATTACATTCAAAATTTCGTACTTCTAAACTCAAATTTGGCAAAGAACTATAGTTTAAATAACAATATGCCAAATGTTACTTATTTAATTCGTTACGATTTCAAATTATTATTTTTGTATGCAAGCGAAATTAGAAATGAAACAAGAAAACAATATGAACATAGACAGTTAAGAAGAATTGAAGCATACAAAAATACAGTGATTGTAATAGCAAGCACTGTCTTTGCGTATGATAGTTAAGCTAGAAAGCTAGCTTCTCTATCAACAATTCCAAAGAGAATTTACTGAGTTTGCTTTAGATTTTTTTTTGTTTAAATAGTTACAAGACAGGAATGGAGTTTTTGAGAATGATCTATGAATCTCGGTTCCTGATACAGAGATCTCACCATAATTCTGGTATTTTCTAGAGTCATCATTTTTATTGTCGAAATGCCTCGTTAAATGGTCGGCAAGTCCACGATTCATTCACTTGCATGTATTCAAAATGTCTGTAAATTTCTCTTCCTTGCCATGTGACTAACTGCGCAGCGAAAGACTTTCATTACGCATTCGTACACTATCTTTTAACATACATTTTTAAATGGAAATAACGAAATCCAAAGGCTCTCTGAACATATTCCCGCAAACCGCAATTTTTTTCGAGTATTACTTTTTTTTATTATGATTTTTTGAAGTTTGCACGAGTTTATGCCGCACCCGGTATTTCTTATATTCATCTTTCGTTTCAATCTGCGTTTCTCCCTGTTTTAATTCAGACATAAAATGAAAATTTGCGAATGATTTCCCTCTGATTGTGAAAGAGTGTTAGTCCCAATAAGACCAAGAAAGACCTTGTAAGATCAAGATATTCATATTACTTTCAAAACAATTTTATTTGTATCAGTATCTCAAAGAGATTGTTTTCGGATTAAATTGAAATATGAAAAAATTCTATTTGGTGAAACTGGCGAAAATAAAATAAATAAGCATTGTTTTGAATTTGAAACCTATTCTAAAAATTATTAATTTGAGTACATATTTTAAATACTTATAATAATTAAACTTATTTTCTTGATTTTTCAAGAATCTTACCCATTTGCTTTATTTTTTAGAGTGTTTCTAACGTCAACAAATTTTGATAAAAAGCAATGAGCTTAGAAAATCGACGGTTTCCATTTAAAACCAGGACACGTACCATCATAGACGTTCTCAGATTACAACAGTAGACAAAGTAACCTCAACCGAGACAATTCAATGGATTGTTGTAGAACAAAATCAATGGGGAAATAATTTTTTAACTTGGAACATTGTATCGACTCTTTTAAAGTCATTCGATATAGAATTCAATGTTGAAAATTTATTGTAATCGTTTTGTAAAAAATTGCAAACGAATGTTATGATTTGCATAAACGATGTTACTTTTTAAAAATATTCTCTTAGTTTTGTAGCAAAGCTCAGATACTAATGATAAATTTATTTTATATCACCACAAAGCATGAGTGTGTCAACGCAACAAGTATATAATGAACAATACTTAAAAGATATTTTGAATAATTTATTAAAATTAAAGAAAAAAATTGTATTCCAATTACTGTTATTCATAAGAGCTTATTTATGCAATTTGAATTTTTAAAGTAGTGTAAAGTATTTTTTTTAGTCGATGAGCCTGGAAATCTTTTGGATTTAAAAAGCTAATTTCCTAATTTATAACATTTATAATAATATAATATTGAAATTTTAAATTTAAAATGGAAAAAATAAAATTATACAAATTAAAAACATTAGTTTTTAGTACATTAATAAAATGTGTTTTAAAAATTATCTTTGCTAAATTTATTTTTACTTAATGATTAATTGTTTGGCAATATTTTAATATTTTTAATAGTTCACTTTGCATTGAAATCCACGCACAGGAAGTCATTTTTAAAGTGACAACGCTCATGAACGAATTCACATTTTTTTTTTCGTATGAATAATTTTTATTTAGCAATTCTTTAAATTATTACATTAATAATATATATTATTTTTTATTTTAAGAATAAAAATCTTTGTAAATTATTTCGTAAGCATTTGAGTGAAACATTTTCAAAATCAAATATGTAATTACTTTTCATAGTTTGTATAATACGTCATAACTCATACATTTATTCATATGAATAATTTTTATTTAGCAATTCTTTAAATTATTACATTAATAATATATATTATTTTTTATTTTAAGAATAAAAATCTTTGTAAATTATTTCGTAAGCATTTGAGTGAAACATTTTCAAAATCAAATATGTAATTACTTTTCATAGTTTGTATAATACGTCATAACTCATACATTTATTCATATGAATAATTTTTATTTAGCAATTCTTTAAATTATTACATTAATAATATATATTATTTTTTATTTTAAGAATAAAAATCTTTGTAAATTATTTCGTAAGCATTTGAGTGAAACATTTTCAAAATCAAATATGTAATTACTTTTCATAGTTTGTATAATACGTCATAACTCATACATTTATTCATATGAATAATTTTTATTTAGCAATTCTTTAAATTATTACATTAATAATATATATTATTTTTTATTTTAAGAATAAAAATCTTTGTAAATTATTTCGTAAGCATTTGAGTGAAACATTTTCAAAATCAAATATGTAATTACTTTTCATAGTTTGTATAATACGTCATAACTCATACATTTATTCATATGAATAATTTTTATTTAGCAATTCTTTAAATTATTACATTAATAATATTTAATATTTTTTATTTAAAAAAATAAAAACCTTATAAATTAATTTTTAAACATTTGAGTCGAACATTCTCAAAATCAAACATTCAAATTACTTTTGAATGTTTGTATAGTAAACACATGAGGAATTCCATTCCACACACTTCCATTTGTTTTGTTCTTGCAATTACTTGCACAAAACCAAAACCAATGAAGCAAATTCATCGATATTCATACAGTGTTGATCTTGAGTTTCAGATTTGCAAGATTTAATCTTACAAAATCTATCTCTCAACAGATAAATCAGTTTGCTTGAGTTGAACCGAAAGATAACTACCTTGATTGAATAGAGAAGTTGAGAGGACTGTCTCAATCCACCCTGTAATTAATTATTCCGTGATTGTAAATGAAATATTGATCAGTCAGTCTTCTAATTTCATGATCCAGAATTCCTCAGACTCTTTAACTTCATTCCGAGGACTATGAAAGGAGGGGAAACGAAGCAGTCACTAACTGAATTAATGAAATCATTCGTTTGAATTCTGTTTCCAACTTAAATAGGTGACTGACTTGACGCTGATTAACAGAATAGCACTTCATATACATTTTACATCATTACTATGATTCTATTTGTTTGGACATATTGATCAGCAATCAATATTAAACGAAACATAATCTTGATCTCATACTGTAGGTTTTTTGGTTTGGTTTGGTTTGGTTTGAGGTTTTATGGCACAAGAACCAATGTGAAGGTTATACTACCCCAAATAAGAGAAAACAGAAGGGGAATGGGGGATTTAAAGAGAGAAGGGGAAAAAGAAGAAAAAAGGGATAGGGGAGAATAGGAAGAGAGAAGAAAGAATAAAGATCCCTGGGTACCTCGGGATTAGGACACCCGTACCCACCTAAAGAAGGATCGTACTGTGGAAAGTCAGTGTATTCGTAAATATAGTTTCTGCTAGTTTATTGATGAAACATAACATATTAGAAATTTTAGGTCAGTAGCTACTGTAATTTTTTTTTTTTTTTGAATTCACTCAAGAATAAATTAAGCTTGTGACGTGCATCCACGTTAAAGAAATAATAATAAACTGCAATAATTGCATCATTGTCATAATTTGATTTATCTTATGATTTTGATGCGCAATTCAGTAGTAAATTGCAAATAGTCCTGGTTTCATGCAATGCAAAATAAAGTTCGTATTCTTTAATATAATTTCGACTGATTTTATTTCTGAAAAATTATGTATAAGATCTTTTAGAACATTAGTTTTGGTAAATTTTACTGAATTAGTCAGAATAGATTAATTTAGTACTCATATTAAAATAATAATAATAAATTACAATAATTGGAATGACGTATTTTATTTTATTATGACAGATTTTATCTTCATATATATACAATTATAAGTACGTCGAGATCTGTTTTTCTTTCCCCATTTAACGAATGTCTCTGTTCCATTACAGTTATATAGAGTCTGTTACAGAAACAATTAGCGTTTTTTGTAAACTCACATCATTAGCGGATTTCCAATTATGCATACTAGGCAAATGCCTTAGGTCACTAGGCTGAAAAAGGGACCACAAGCAGATCGATTAAAAAGCTTTATTTTTCTAGTTGCCAAATAAATAAGTTAGTAGAAATCACAATTTTCACGAATTGTAAGATATAAGGATAATATTGTCAAGAATGAAATACAATTTAAGAAAGCAATATCCCGCGCATTTTTAAAAGGAAATTAAAAAAGATACCCAATGTCGTTTGAGAGATCAAGAATTAAATATGCAAAATAAATAAAGCAAAGGCAGGCTGTTGGAATGTTTCGGTCAATTTTTACATGATGTTGCCAATAAAATTTTCGTTTCTTATATTTTTATTTATTTGATTATTTCTCTTCAAGGTATTAAACTTTTGTCCACGTTTTGATATAAGAAGTTCTAATGCATACCCCGTAGAATTTTTTAAATGGAGCAATGCTAATAGTTTATCAAATATAATGTGCGAAGTTTATCCATGCTTCATTACGCTTGATTATTTATTAGAATATTCATAAAACCGAACGTACGCTTCAATAATGTTGTGTAAAAATATAGATGTTTGGAAATCTGGAGTCATAATCATAATAAATGAATAAAAAGGAATAATTATTCATCATAATATTTAAAAAATATCTACCTAAGATAAACCATTAACATGTAAAAATTGGGCTGAGATATGAATCTAAACTGACCATTTCATTTAAAAAGAGGCTTCATGATGCTCAAAATACCTAAATCTGCCACTGCAAGTATTCCATTCCAAAACTTAATCTAAAAATGGCTTATTATCCTGCAGATAATTTTTAATCACCAATCTTTAGCTATCAACTTTCAACAGAATTAGTAAAAATCTTTGCCGTATATCCACCATCGCTCAAAAAATAAAATATTAGTTCTCGCAAAATGAAAAACCGTATACTACAAATTGTTCCATGCAAAAAATAAAAATAATAATTAAAATATAAAATAAAAGCAACCATAAAAGTATAATTTTCATTTGTTGAATTACCCAAGAATAATTGAAATTTAATTTTAATTGTTTACTTTTTTTCATTCACTCAATACATTTTTATTTGTATAGTTATAAAAGAATAAGGTTTAAGTTATTTAACATGTGCAGGATTCATAACAATAATTTCTTACTTTATAGTCCATCAAGGAGCAAATCTGATTCGTAAGTCATACTATATACTTGCCGTTTTCACTTGTTTATACTTGATTACACATATATACTTGACTACACACTTTTCATTTTTATCAATAATATCATTTGAGCTTGATTTTAAATAATTTATTATTAAATATTAAAAATGTATTGAATTATTTCATGTATATATTACATAACATGCATTATTATTGAAGTGTCTAAGATATCTCTAAATTCTCTTATCGATGGACTTTGACTTTTGTCGAAACCTCTAGGTGACTGACTTCCTTGTGTAAATCGCATTAGTCTCAAACCCTGGAGTCCCTCAATAATGGTCCAAACCCCAAGCTGCCTTAATACGGCTCTCAGGACGTTTCGAACACCAGCTTGCAGGAGCTAACCAACCATAAGAGAGCACTTCCATTGCTAACCGTGTTAGTATTGATGAGCCGGCAGTGTGAATAACAGTTGCACAAACAGTTTTATCCCGGCCCTTGCTGACCGGAAAGACATTTAGGTTGCTTCGTCTGAGAGAATAATTGGATTTTCTTCTGACACAGAAAGCCATGGCTAATGGAAATAAGCATTGCAAATGTGTATAATGTCTGAAAATTTTAAGATTTCAATAATTGCTTATTCATGCATGTATTTAGATAAATATTAGAAACAATTGTTGTTATTTACAGAAAGAACATTTTATTGAATTACTTATTTCGTTATTTAAAAACACATTTATTCAATTTAAATAGAGACTATTGAGGATTTCTAGAAATATTAATTATTATATTATTATTCATTTTATCAATGTCTTCTTCAATAGTAGATATTTTTATCCAATCTTTATTCACCCATTTTTGATAAAACATAGAATTCATTTTTCCTTCTTTCTGTTGTTTTTGTCAAGAATTTTTACTCTGTTTACCTTAACACCTTCGCATACAATGACGTGTCTGACACACGCATCGAATAACTGAATTTTTAATTTGAAATCTGCAACTAATCGAACAGAATCAATTTTTTTTTAAATGTAAAAATCTTTTAGAGATACTTCAATATTTCAAATCCTCCTTATATTGTTATAAGAATAAAATTAACAATAAATGTCCAAAATAAGGAAGTTAAATAAATTCATATGCCAAAAGGTTAGTATAAAAAACGCCGTTATCAGTTTTGTAAAGTTTTAGTAAAAGCTGATTTAGTAACTTTGATTTCTAATCATTTTTATTTAAATTTTGTAAATGATATTAGATTTTATAATCGTTTTTTTATTCGCTTTTAGAAGTTAAGAATTTTGGAAACGCGTCCATGTGATTATGGTTTATGACAGTACATTATTTTAATATTTTCAGAACTTGACTATCAATTAATTAAATTCTGGTTTGAAATCACTGGCGCCATCTAGTAGTAAATATAATAAAATATGATTCGAAGAGTCCATAACATTGTTTGTATTTCTTAACTTTTATGTACAGTTATCCTAATTTTGAACATTTTTCGAAGAAGATATTAAATATTTTATCAGAGAATCCAACATTCAGTATGGATCAATCAATCTATTATCGAATTCAACCAGATTATGAAATCTTACATTAGGAAATAAAATATAGAATATCTAGAGTTAATTGTTCAAATCTATCTTAATGGTTTGAATCATTAGCTGGAAGTAATCACTTGAGTCATCGATTCATACTGTTTCGCTCACTTGAGTCATTCATTCAATTCGTCGTCATTCATTTTTCCTTTTTCATGTTTATTTTCTGAATATCTAGAAATATTTATGATGATTTGATCCTGCTTTATTATTTTCAGCTCTTAAAAGTCAGTTTACGATGTATTTGGCTACACGAGATCTATTTTAAATAAGTATTTGGCGCAACTAAGCCAAATATGCTTCAAGAGGGGCAAAAAAAAAAAAAAAAAAAAAAAATCAACAATTCGTTTGTTTTTCAATTTTGAATGGACGTTTGATGTCTTTTTATTTTGATAATCAATCACTAGTACTAAATCAGAATTCACATAATTTAAATTGTGATTTCCTCTATCACAAATTTGTTTTTCCTGTTTTCTCTAGTTGATAAATCAATAAAAAAAACCCTCTCTTCTATTCATTTTTTTTACTAAGTGTTTTTTTAGTCTTTGAAATACATCAGCATACCGAGATTATTAAAAAAAATTCCCATGGTTGCATTACTGAAATTAAGATCACTTCTAATCCATTTGTAAAATATTCTCCTCTAAAAAATTGCACTTACATCGAAAAGTTTTGTTTTGTCATTTAGAAAATTGCCCTACAAGGTATTTTAATTTCTTGGGGTTTTTAAGACGTTTTAAGAAATATGTTACTATTTTATGTTTTTATTTTTAAAATATTATTATTTTACTTCTCCTGTATGAGTTTCGTGTCATACAACTTTTTTTCATTAAATATGCATGCCTATCTAAAATAGGGTTCATAGAATTTCAAAGTCCACAAATCAAAGAAACTACTTTTTTCGGATCGAAAATAACTAAAATTTCACTCGTTTTACCCTTATTATTAAAATAATACTTTTGTCAGAATATCGACATTATAGAAATGATAGCTTATAAATACGTATTCCAACCTATTCGTTTTTATGAAGTGTAGTATTCAAGGTAAAATCTTTTATATTTTATTATTTGATTGCTCTGGGATTCAAACGTTTTCATAAAATATTGGGGTTCATTGCTTTTTGAAAAGTAAAGTTTGAAAAAATGGACTTAACAATAGATGAATTTTTCTGCTATGTTCTATTTCATAAATCAGTCAACAAAGTTAACCCATGTTACATGAGTTAACTTATGATAAAATAACTGCTTTCTTACAATAAAACTTATTACTTATAATTTTATGATAAAAATCCCTATGTATGACAATTAGCTATACAATGTTTTATGATTTCCATTTTATAATCAATTTTACAATACACGCAATGCTTTCCAAAAAGAATTTGCGCTGCGTATTTGATGCATTTCACTTGATAATGAGTTAGAATGAGTTATTTGATAATGAGTTAATTCACTTGATGATATGTTAGAATCCTCACGCAACTTTCTTTGTTATATGCCTTTTCCCTCCCCCATCAAAAAGAAAGAATTTTCATGACCAAAATAAAGAATAGCACCCTTTGAAGTGACGTCATAGTTCTGGGGTAATCTTTACATGCATGGCGTCTGACTGCATTGTCTTGTGCTATGTCATGAGGTCATCTATTCCTACCCCCCCTTTTTTTCCGAAACTGCCTCAGACTCTTGATAAATAACAACAAAGAATATCAGAGCTTCCAAAGATTGAGTAATATATTGTTACGGACTTGCTTCCTTCCGTTGGGGTTCTTTTAATATTTGATGGTCGATGCAGAAATACAGTCTTTTAGTAGGAAACGACGACGACGCTTATTAATACAAAGAACACGAGTACTCAGAGACGACAGTTATGTACAGCCGAGACGAACACAAAGCAGCATACAACAACAGGCAGTAGCCCACAAGTAATAATCGACCACAACACACAAAGCGGCCAGACAGAATTCAACAGGAGAGGGGATCTCGGAGTTTCTCTTTACGGTCTCTCCAAACGGCTGAAATTATCCACACAACGCTGAACTATTCCGCCGTTGCTTCGTTATCCTCTCGACGACTCGTTTTACGATTCCGATTCCGTCTACAGACACGGTTATTCTAACTCCAATTTATTGCAGTTTGAGACTGTGGCGTTTTATAGCTCCCGGGAGACGGGCCCAGAAGGTTCTCGGACCAATCAGGCGTATCTCAGTCCCTATTGGATGGATAGATAAAATTCTCGAAGTTTCCAGTAATTTCTATTTTGTCGCCAAAGCCGCCAAATTCACTGCCAAGTCTCCAAATAGTTGCCAAATGTGTCACCAAGCTCTGAGATCACTGACGCGGCACCCGATCAGCACAAACAGGGCTGATCGTAAAACGGTCTTTCCCGTAATTCAACTAACCCTGCTGAGAAGCAATAATCCAGGTTTGTAACAATATCCTTTAGAACTTGCTTGAAATAAATTAGTTAAAATATCAAAAATAACTGGAATTCCAGATATAATTAATTGATATTTTTAAATTTCTAATCTAATTTCGACGTTTTCTTATTTCATTTTAAATTCTCAACTCAAAAAATCCAATATCTTATTATTTTAAGATAAATATTAAAATATTGCAATAGAAGGTTGTCTTCAGTTAACTAGGATCATTTTCTATGTAATAATATAACTTGATTTCCAAATCGAAATGGAATATTCAAATGTTTATATTTTAAATTGTATTTCTCATAGAAATTCTACTGATATTATGCGTAATAATGAATAATAATTTTGAAATAATATTGTATTGATTTATAGATTAGTTCTAAATGATCTTCTTTTATAATCAAATTGTATGCATTAGAAATAAGATTAGAGATTTAATTATATGTAAACAATTACTATAGTAGTAAATTAGTAAAGAGTCATTAATTATATAATTATATAGCGTTTACAAACGAAACAATCTGTATTTTCTTGTTCTGGGGTCTAGATGAAAATACTTTTTAATCTTATTTAAATAGAGAACCTATCTTCTTTACTTTTATTGCGCAAAGAAAAGTAAACAGTGGCACGAGGCATCACGTTTTATCAACAATAATTATTAACATTTCCATAAATTGATAATAGTAATTAACTTAACTTATATCTCATAATTCCACGTCATGTTTGGGAGAAAAAGTATGAAAAGATGCAATTCAAACGCTAAAATGTTTTTTCCTCGTTCTTTTTGTTGCATTTGAATGATTCTTCTATTACTCTCCTAGCATATAATTTATTGTATAATATAAAAGGTGCTCCTAAATTAATCCTCTATTATCGACAATTCAAACATAATTGTAAATTACAGTCATGGTTGAATTATGTTAATGTTAAAAGATAAATAAAAATGATGAATAATGAAAGTAATTAAATCAATTTAGACTGAAATTTACAAAATTGATGTCGGCCATTTTTTTATAAATTAAGATAAGCAGAGTAATAACTCACGACGAAAAGTACACGAATCGGGGAATATGTGATTGTGTGTGTGTGTGGGGGGGATGATTCAAGTTATTGCCAAAAATGGGAGGATAAAGACTGAATAAAAATAATCTGTTATTGAATAAAACATTAATAAAATGAATAATAATAAAATAAATAATATTTCTAGAAATGCTCAACAATCTATATATAACTTGAATAAGTCTATTTATTTCTTTCATTTGAGCGACCATCTTTATATTCTATAAGTTTCCTTGCAGATAATTTAATGTATGATAATTAATTGATATAAACGGTACTCCTAAATGAATCCTCTGTTATAGAAAATTCAACCATGATGACTAGAATAATGCTTTTGAAATGCCTCAATGGTGTTGTAATGATAATAATAAAGGGATGAATTACTCTTTAATAATTTAGTTGTATGAATTATGCGGGTAATAATCACACAATAAAACAGACTAGAATTGATAAAAATTCTGTACATTATAAACTAGACTGATAAGTAATTAATTCTTAATAAAATCTACAAAAGTTTCGTTCCTGAAATTTTCTTACATATTTCTTAACCCTTTAAAGGGCCATTTTTTTCTAATCATATGATGTTAAAATATTTTTAGGCTTGAAATTAGAATGAGAAAAGGGATTCATTTAGCTTATTAGATAAATTGAATTTGATTACTTAATTAATTTGGTTAATTAATAATTAAGTAACAAACCAAGACACATCATTTTGTGTAAGATAAAGAACTGAAGCATCTAAGTTTCTGTCTTTCTAATAAAATGTGTCAGAACTTATGCGAACCTACATAAATTCATACAAAGATTGATAAATTTGGTGGGAAGCATACTTCCCACGGCCCTAGAAAGGGTTAAGAAACATATCGAAGACCATGAAACAACAGGTAAAGCCATCCCGCATATGAACATTCTGTACCGTAGCATAGCGGAATATGCATTTTCGACCGATTGAAAACAAAATTTGTCACTGAACTATAAGTTTTTTTTTATAGTAACAAAATTGCATATCAAATTTTGTTCATGTATGCGTCCGTGTTTTTCTATTTATATACATGGGAATGTACTGGCCCACAGACGGTTTATATTTATATTGATTTACTTCAAAATTTGACTCATGTCTGCAATTTTATAATAGATCTGTTTTACAAATTTCACTCGTACAACTCTTAACGTTCTTATATGATTCACATGCATTACTATTTGACAAATTTTGACGGAAATATATAAATTTCATGTAAAGATCTAGATCTCGACCATCCATCTCAAAGAGTTTTGGAGTTAGCATGTTAAAAGACAGACAGAATGACAGATACACATTAATTCCAAACATGTGTTTTTCGATATCAGGAAGTAATGCTGATGATGAAATAACGCATTCTGATAAATCATTCAAATTAATCCTTAATAAAATACTTGCACCAGTTATTTGATGCCAAACAAATATTTCGCATCTGATAATGATGTAGATTAAAAGAATGAAAGTAATTTTAACTTCGGCGAACGTTACAGACGGCGATGGACTTTTATATACATCGATGTCTAAAAAAATAAACCATAGAAACTCCTGCACCCATTTTTTAATCACAATTATAATACATATGGATTGATTTATTAAGTTTTGAATATTATCAGGGGCATTTTCAGTTATTTTGCGCTTATTTTATATTTAAACAACAGCAGAAGAAAATAGTATATTAAACTTAAGAAAACGTTTTTTTTTATATCATAGAGAATCAGATATGTTGTTCACACGTCATGATTAATAAATGTAATTTTTTAATACAATCCCGCATCTATCGGCATCTATTGAATTAACAATGTCATGGAACAAAACTTGAGAAATCTGTTTTAATACATGACTCCAAAAAACATTCTAGTTTCCAGGGTTTTTTTTAACATTATTTTGCAATATATTAAAAACATCCTGGGCACTTTTTTTTCAAAGCCAATAGCATAATTGTAACAAACCCAAATTTGATGATACTTTCTTAATATATAGAAATATTCACTACCAATAACAGAAAAAATATGTTTTCTTAAAAAAAAAAAGCGCTGAATTGAATCTTAAAGGTCTAAAGACCATATTTAAAAACTTGGTAAAAAAGGCTCACAAATAAGTGTCCAATTTAAAATCTATTAGAGGAAATTAATTCGCTTAGTAAGTAGAAATTATGAATATAAAGAAGAATGAATAGTAGAAAGTCATTTGTTTGCTTTGTACTCATCCATATATATAATCATCCACAGCCATCTGTAATGCTGGGTGAAGCCAAAAATATCACCGTCCTTTTGGTGTGCGCAACAAAGTCACTCATGTGAAGTTTATTGTTTTTATTAATTTATATTTATGCTGACGTGACGCAAATTAAAAGTCATTGCTAATATTTTCTTTCAGCATTTTTTTAAATTCTGTATTTGTAGTTGCATTTTTTTTTCTGCTAGTGTGTTCCTATTTGTCTCACTATTTGAATGATTAGTTTCAATCTGATGGTTCTAGAACACTACGGATAGAGATCCCATTGCAAGTAAACAAAACTTCTTATGTTACTATACATTTACGTATAAATTGTAATGCAAATAATAAGCATTCTACCAATGTGCATGATATTTTCTATCGCAATTTTCATAAATTAATCTGTGACAATGAGATCTGAGATATTGTTAAAAGGATAACAACCTACTTAGGCAGGCACAGTTTCTGTTTTAATAGAAAAAACTTCACTTTTTAAAGAAAACTGTTGATAAAAATTTAAAATGTTTCTTAAACTTGAGACTTATTCAGATAACAAGGTCAATACCTATACACTCCTTCCACTTTGACAGAAAATCCCAGACAAAATCCTCACAAGAACTTTTGAAACACGCGTTTAGTAAATATTCAGGAGATCTGACATTCTAAGCTGGTTTCTGTCTCCTGAATTCCCGGGTTTGATACAATATTCTGTTAAATATATGCAGCATATGCGATGTTGATGACCGTTATATATGCTTGTATCGAACAAGAAGTAATTCGGAATTTCTTTAGGTATTTGAAGAGTACATACCGAATCATGTGCTTTGCTTATTTTCCTACTATTGTTCAAATTTTGACATTCATTTCCTTCATTTCTAATAGAACCTCACTATTCGATAATAAACTTGCAAGCAAAACGTGAGAATGAAGACAACAAATAACTTGTGATTGTTAATGTTATTATTTCATTTCTAAAATCTGAGAAATTTAGTCTTTTCAGCCTTATTATTTATTTTGGTTTCCTTCTTTCCTTAATGAAAGAATAAATTAAACTTGCTCCTTGCGTTGCGCAACATGTCTCCTTACAAGCGACCAATACGCTTTTTTCTTTAATCCTTATTCACAGGAAAGAACGCAATTGTAGAAAACGCAAAATAAGAGATAATTATTATAGCTGCTTTTCACTTTTCTACCGTCCAAAGATTGAGTGGTATAAAAAAGTTGGAAGTAAAAAACACACCTTAAGTGGAAGCATTTCATTTCTCTCAATTAAAAGGGGATTGCATTCCGTAAGGGTCTTAAGGTTCCCTAATTCTGCATGATTTGAGGCGCGCTGTCAAAATGCGACAAAATTAGACGAGTTTTTTCCAAACTTAAAAAGTCTCGACCTTGGAAAACTTCTATTTTATTAACGAACAAAGTGCTTTCTCTCATTATGATAGTGAAATCGGGTGGAAGAAAAAGAAGAAATAAAATTTCACTTAAAAAATGATCATCTCCCTTCATGAGAATTTGCAGTTCGCTGTTCAAATTTTGATTTTTAAAAGAAAGCTAATTGAAATTCATTTATAATTCCTGGTTTATTGTAAAGACGTGCTTATTAAACTCTGCTTTCCTAGTTATTTCACGGAAAAAATATCAAACATTTAATCCAAAAGCTAAATTTAGAAGCCCTACTTATTCCATTGCTCAAACTTCTTCCATTTTGCTTTATACCCACTTGTGCGTCACTGCGGTTATTTTTGAGAATAAAGATATCCCTAAAACGGTCTAAAGAAGTTTTACCAAAATAAGAAAGGAAAAATTAAGGAGACAGTTCTGTCATAAATAGTTCTTTTACTGACGCATTTAAGATATTGTTCTCGTTTGACGTTCGAAATAAAATTTGACATTTTCAGGAGACTGTTGGATGGGGATGATAGCAAGCGAGCTGTGATAGGTGAATTTGTGACTCAATTTTTAAATCTTATTTTTTTAATATGCACTTATTTCTGATTTGTTGTGGCGTCTTTTTAGAGGAATGATGCAATGTGTTATTGCAAAAGAAAATTAAAAGGCTATAAATATATAGTTGGATTTGCACTTTGTTATTTTTATTTTATGTAAATTTGCTTAAATTCGTGGTGAATTTTCTATTGAAAATACTATGCCGCAGACAGATTGATTAAAAATATATTCTTAACCTAGTTGTAGAAAAAATAAATGTGAAAATATATAAATTTTAAAGAATCTTTAAATGCTAACCACTGTATCCACGGCTCCAATAGCATTTATTTGTTCTGCGTATGAAAGTAGTAAAATAATCATGTAGGAATGAAATCTATATCACTGAAAACCTAAAAAAGTTCTAAAGTTTAAAAAAAACGTAGAAATAGTTTTTAATAATATATTTCGTAATAGTGGCAGAAGAACGTAAATAAATGAAGAGAAAAGGACAAGGAAAAAAATTGAAATCTGCTGCCCCAAATTTCAAGTTATCATGTGAAAACATAAGTTTTTTTTTTAAAGTTTGGTTTTCAGTCCGACTGAAAAACGTCATGTTCTCAAATCGCTCATATTTCTCAATCACCAACTTTTAGAAAAGCGTTGGTTTTTGACCATCTCAAAATCAATCGAGTTCTAAGATTTTTTTTCTCAAAGCCAGAATTTCTTTTCCCTGAAAAAAAGTTTATACCGGTTTTAAACAATCGCATGACTTTTAGATCACGCATGCATCGATATTTAGAAAAAGATCCCCCCCCTCTCCCCATCTTAATATCGTTTGAACTCCAAAACTTCATCTCGAGGCCAGAATCCCCCCCCACCTGAAAATTCGGTTTAAACTGGTTTAGAATGATTACGTGACTATTGTATTGCGCAATCGTCAGCTTTTGGAAAAGCGATGGTCTCTCACCATCCCATCTCAAAATCGTTCAAGCTCCGATATACATAATATAACTTACGATAAATTTCCTCACTGCTTCGCGTTGATTTCACTTTTCTTCTCTATCGTTATGTCCTTCTTCTCTTCATCGGGCGATAACTTCTTACGACCCTGCCCTTTACTGGCCAGACAGGAGAATCGGGTACATGGCGGACATTCGCGCCAAGTTGTAACTTTTTGTTGGGGACAGGTCGCCAAATATGACAACCTTTTTTTTTAAAATCATTTTCTAATAACCTAAAAAGCGGAAAAACCTCAAAAGAGATAAATCTCCAATTTTCTGCCTGTGCATTTTGAGGCTTTAAAAACACTAAACCAAATCAACATCATGTTCTCACATGATAATAAATTTGAAAATATAAATATATATATAAATTTTAAGAATTATAAATTACTAGCTACTTTATCAACGCCTGCGACAGAGTTTAGTTGTTCTTTATATAAAAATCAAAGAAATAGAATGTATATGAACAGAATGCAGAACGTAGGAACGAAATCTATATCATCAAAAACCTAATCTTTTGTAGTTTTAAAAAAACGTAGAAATAATTTTTGTACAATAATATGTCCCGAAGTTGTGCCAGAAGGACGTAAATAAATAAATAAATTTGTAAAATAATATATTTTAAGAATTATTAAATATTAGCCACTCTATTCACGGCTCCAACATCGTTTATTTGTTCTGCATTTGTAATTAGAGAAATAGTCATCTAGAGATGAATTTTATATCACCGAAAATCTAATCTTTTAAAGTTTTAGATAACATGGAAATATTTTTTTGTGAGAAGATATGTTCCAAAATTATGGCAGAAAGACGTAAAGTCATTCTACCCCTATTTCACTCCCTTTAGGAGAAAGTAGCAAATTTTAATAACACAGTTAATACTGTTGTTGTTGTTTCTTAAGGCACTTGCCACGGACAAGCCCGCTGTTACGAAGACAGCGATTTAAGCCGGAGGGGAGCGTCTCTTGTTTTTATAGTAGCGCCAACTAGGGCCAAGAGTAAGACTTTACTACTCACGCACCACTCATTCGCTTGCACAATCCCTTTTTACAGGAGGGCACATTCACACATCTCACAGATAAAACAACGGAAGAACAACCATACCCAAACCGGGACTCAAACCCGAGAAGCCCAGATCACGGAAAAGACGCGCTATCCCTATACCAGGACGCCGCACATTTAATACTTCTAGGTGCTAAGGAACATGCGTAATAAATTTAGTTTAATTCTGAAAGTGACGTGGAATTGCATAAGGTTCAAACATACAAATAAAAAAAACTAACAAAAAAACTCAATCTTTCAATCCTACATAGATAAATTAGGATACTATTAAACTTTGGCAAATATATACGGAAAAACTCCCATCTACTGCATTATGCTTATTTAGTTAGTGCAGCATTTATACCCACTGAGCGTCTGCTAAAATAATATTATGTGCAAACTTAGATGCAGTGAGATCATAATCATAATACATAAATGAGAAAAAGCGCTATAATTTTCTTAAAGTTACTAAGACAAAATTACTCTCCTAAAATAAATCATCAATACATTATTAAGTACAAGATATGTCAAAATAGGAAGCTATTCTTTTATTTTATTTGAAGAAATTATCTTTTTTAAGGAATAAGAGAGAAAGTTTCGAGAAGACCACTTACACTGCTTTCATATCTTTTTTTTGTAAGGAAATGATAGTTGTTTATAGTCGGAGGCGCCATTGTTTTGATATATGCAACATATTCGGCATGTTCTAATTCAAAACATTTCGACCTGTTTTATGATAAACAAAGGAAGCGCTTAGATAGAATTTTAAGTTTCTCACAATCAAAATAATGGTAAAATGAAAGAGAAAATCCGCGTTTCTTCCACCCCAAATATATCTCATCTTTACAAGGGAATTTAGTTTGAATTGATTGATAAGTTTCACTCTCTTTTAGGCCAGGTTACATTACGGTTATACAGCACCGAACTTCACAATTTTGAGAAATGGCGATTAATCATTGGGATAAAATCGCTGCAATAGATAGATCAATACACATGTACCGGAAAGCTGATTGCATATTTGGTCTCTTTTTGCTCGACCGATTGAGACAAAAATTAAACAAGCAATTACAATGGTAATCGCAAGATCACACACGAAATTTCATTTCATTTCATTTGCATTTTTGAGTTTTCGCCTTTACATGCTTCTGAAAGTACCGATACACAGACAGTCACTCCTTGACAGATCTGGTTCCAATCTTTATAATTATTTACATTTTAGATGTAAACTGTGTATTAAATATTTTTCTAACTTTTTATATTTTGTTGTTATCGAATTTATTCTTATTCGAACAACCACATCTACAGTTGTTGTTGTTGTTTCTAATGGCTCTTGTCTAGACAAGCCCACTGACTTTAAGTAGTCATTTGTGGTTTTAAGTCAAGGGTATATCTCTTGTTTTTTCAGTAACACCATCTAGGGTCAAGAGGACGACTTAGCTACACACACGTCACAACCCTTTTTACGGGGTGGACTTCATTCATGCATTTCATTCACTCAAGCACAGATCGTAATTTAGATCTGTATCAGAGAACGATCACCCCTGATCCAGTACCCCCAGTGGTATTACTCTCGACATGGACCATGACAGATTTATACGCGCATCAGCCATCACACACGCTGGGAGAGTCTTCAGCCGGCGGGGTTCGAACTCTAAAGGACGGAAATATAATGAACTACCGACCAGGCTATCCCCGCCTACCAGATCTACAGACTTCCTCTGAAAGGATTTCATTCAAAACTGCGACAAATCTGATATTAAGGCTACATACCTTAATTAATCCGTCAGGGTGAAAGCACTTTTAAAGTATGGGTTATGAATTAAGATCAAGATTTTAACACTTTTCAGAACTACTTGGGCAATGCGAGCAATGCATGTTTGTCATCATGCCAGTTTTTTTAATTCATTAAAATATTGAGTTTGAAGTTTTTAACAGTTACAATACGTTTTCTGTACTTCGTATACGAAAAGTAAAAAAAAATGTATTACATAAAATCAATTACATTCGAATTTCAAAAAGATTTAGTTACTGAAGAATCAACCACCCCAATTTTTACTATGTAAAAAAAAAAAAAATCGGCCAATGATAATTAATTAGTCTGATTTTTTGCCATAATATGCTTTTTGTAATAACATGATCTATTTTAAAAATTAATAACAAAATTAAAAACAAAATGTATTTTATTTTTAATAAATACAGGCTCTACAACTCTGGAACGATTTATTTAATATATGAATTCTGTTTAGCTCGCCATCAAAATGTAATATACATCTTGACTTTTATCTACGAATTATAAAAATTACTGAAAATTATGGTAGATTTGATAGAAAAAAAAATATAAAACGGATATTTGGATATTTTTCCTCCATCATTTTCTTAATAGATATGAATCAGAACCTCCTTATAACAGTGCTTCAAAAACATCTACTTGTTTTTTGTTATTGTGGAAGGTTTCCTCCATTTAAAGAAATCTCACGACAATGTAAATGGAAATCCAGTTGCCCTCGTTTCAAAGAACTGAATTTTTATATTCACAAAAATTCCGACACAGATAACAGATTAGGTTATCTACCATCGTTCCTCCCCACCTCTCTGCCTCCCCAGCTGTGGGTGCCCAAATATATCCAATTTTCCGTTACTTTCGGTGGTAAAATTGATAGGGACAGGCTGAAACAAAAGTTCTGTAACGTGTGTTTAAGTTGTCGTCTCCCGAACGCTTTGAATCGATTACGAAAAGACGAATCGTTTGGTTTACTTCACGGAATGAACATGGCCTTAAATTATGTGGAGAGGAATGGCAACACACTGCGCGTGCCGAGGTCTCTTATAATCCATCATGGAACGCATTCGGAACACAGCAAAGACATGTTTTGTTTGGAAAAAGAAATGCCATATTTGTTCTCAATAGGATTGATCTTGTTTACGCGAGTGTATCCAATCTGAAAACATCCAGAAAAGCGTGCAGGGTGCTATTAAAACCACCTGTCGTTTGTTATCCGAACACGTTTGTTGTGACATTGGAGCTTGTATTTCATGTATTTGATGACATATTTGACAAATATAGGGATGATAAACAATATCTACAATGGTCATGGGTGGAGTTGTATGGTTTTTACGAAATGAGTAGTAGTTCTGATCATTAAATAAAGCAACACGGAATGAATATTTTTTTCAGAGATGTTAATTTATCATTGCACTTAGGGATTGCAATACCGGTATACCGGGATACCGAATACCGGTATTTTGAGCCATTTTACAATTTCATAATACCGGTATTCACAAGTTTAAATACCAGGTTTTTGGTATTTACAAGAAATTTTTTAAATTGTCTCCACTATATGTTCAGGGATCGCCAACATAGCAAAATAGTATACGTTTTTGTTTTTATGTCTCCCTAACGGACGAAATTAATTAGCTAATTAATGGCTTAATTAATTGCTTAAATCTAAATTAGCGAAACATGGATTATCCCTGAAAGAAGATATTGTATCCATAACGACTAATGGAGCAACAGTTATGAAAAAAGTTGGAAAGTTGATTGGTGCAAATCAGCAATTGTGCTATGCTCATGGAATTCAATTAGGATGTATTATACCAAAAAAATAAAGAACAGAAGAATCCAAATATTGTGGATATAGAAACTTCGCATTCCGACATTGAAGAGAGTAAGAGTGAGAGTGATATTGACAATGAAGATAATGACAATGTGATTGTGGAAGTTGATATTGCTAATGAGGATGAAATATTATCCCATCAAGAATTGCTTCCTATAATTTATAAAGTTCGAAAAATTGTTAAGATATTTAAACGTTCCCCTACAAAAAATGCCATATTACAAAAATATATACTAACTGAAAATAAAACAGAATATATGTTAATCATAGATTCTAAGACACGTTGGAACAGTTTACTCCTAATGATGGAACGGTTTCTGAAATTTAGAAATCCAATCCAAAAAGCAATAATCGACTTAAACCTGCAAATTAATTTTTCAGACAGTGAATTCGACTTAATATCCAGAACTATATCAGCTCTACTTCCAATAAAACTGACTATAGAGGCATTATGGAGGAGAGATTTTAATTTATTAACAGCTAATGCAACAATAAATTTCATGTTGCAATCATGAAAGAACAGCACACATCACTATCTGAAGAATTACATATTACATTGAAAAATCGCACAGAAGAAAGGCATACCGAAATAGAAAATGTCTTATGGTATTTACATAATTATAATGATTTTGAAAATGAAAATGAAAAAGAAGAAAAGAAAATAATCAATTCAAATCTGATTAAGTTTAGAGTAAATTTTCTTACAATTTTTTACCCACAAACCTATCCACATTCAGAAGAATTCGGTTCAGTTATCGAAGAATATGATAACACTATTGTCGATAGTGAAAAGGAATTATCTCTTGAACCAAAATTAGGATTAGCGATAAATAAAAAAAAAATCAACGAGCCAAAATACAATACAGAAATCAGCTATATCCAAAACCATCCGACGAAAAATTGATTTATTTGAAGATGAGGAATTTAGAGGTAAATACTTGGTAAAAGTATATCGCGTATTGCTAACAGTATCACCAACTAGCGTAGATGCCGAAAGAGCGTTTTCGACAGCTGGTAATTTTTACACAAAATTACTTTTCAGCTTTAACGACAGTACAATTGATGAATCATGTTTTTTACGATCACATTTCAAAAATTTGTAATAGTACCGCAGAATGAATTCCGATAATTACACTTTTTTTGTGATTTAAATAAATAAGTTGTTCCTTTACTTTTTTGTGATTCTTTATATACTGTTATAATTTATAAATTCGATATTATTTTTTGTGATATTTACACTCTCCTATAAAATTGGCAAATAAAACAAAGAAACACCTGTGTTTTCTTTCTTTTTTCTAAAATTTCTAATACCGGTCTTAAAACCGGTATCCCGGTATTCAGATCTAAAAAATACCGAATACCGGTATTGAAATTTTGGTCCGGTATTGCAATCCTTAATTGCACTATAATATGCTTTTTAGTAACATCATGATTTATTTTCAGAATGTTTTACTTTTTCTGTATTAAGTTATTGTTAATGGTCTCCTATGTGTTATTATTACCTTTGTAATGATTCTAAAAAATAAAATTCAAATTCAGGAAAATTTATAAAAATAACTACTACACCATTACAATACGCTATAGACGTTTCAAGAAAGAAATTAATTTAGAGAGTTTAGTTGATTACTACTTCTATGAATTGAAACGATTGAAGCTAAAGTTATGAGTATTAGTAATCAAAATTGTTGTCAGTGATGTTAACAGGCGTGTTATAGGGGGAGAAAGAGATTTAAAACAAGCTTTTCACATCTTTAGAACAGATCTACTTTAGAACAGATAGGTAGTGTTTTAGGTTCCAGTTTTACATGACTTGCTCAGAAGATTTTTTTTTTAATTGAAAATCCTAATGCCTTTTTTTTAATGCTAAGAAAAAAAGAAACTATTAGGATTCCAGCTCATTTACGACATCTTTGAGGTAATTAATTTATCATAGAATCGTTTTAAATCCAAAATTACACAAAGTAAATTTATGACCGAGATGCTTTAAAGTGCAGTATTTTTATAAAAACTGAATTAGAATTGTATATTCTTGTAAATGATAGGTATAATGATCGGGTAATAGGTACAAACATCGTTTGTTGAAAAGCAGGAGATATCTCTTTGGATTTTATCATTATAGTGACAAATAGACTACTTCTAATCTTCTAATTATGTATATATGTGTGTGTGGGAATTATATATATATAAGTAACCAGTCTAAAGTAAGAAATAGTTTGAAAACGAAATAAAACAGTTTCGAAATCACAACTAAAAATTATTACCTATTCAAACTAAAACCAAAAAAGGAAAAAGAAAGAAAACTTCATAGTATTTAGAGAGCGCAACTGCAGGGTGACCCTTGAAAAAGCGTGTTTGCCTGTATGCTTATAAAAAAATCTATCATCCAAGTCTTTTTTTCTTTTTCTTTTTTTATAAAATTTGGTAAGCTGTTCTTCAGGGCAAATAGAAGGTCACTGTCAGTTTTTAAATACCCAAAACTTAACTAAAAATTAAACAAATTTTTTGATATTTTTAAGCCATATTATCCGAAGACATCATCGCAAAAAAATGACTTTTATAACATACTTAAGTTTAAAAATTCCTTTACATTTTTTACGATTTTTCCCTGAATTTAATACATTTTTTTAAAAACATTTTTTACTGTTTGCATCAATATATTGTAAGCAATGAAAATAGAACTAATTTTATGTTTATAGTGTGCTGCATCTACGAGGTTTTATTTCCCAGAATATTCATGTGAAATGAGAAGATATATTATGTTCCAGTTTTTAACTTCCGTTAATTCATTTATAATTTATTTGTATTTATTTTTTGTTCTCTAAGTCTTATTTTGTTAATATTTTTGTAAAGGTTTATATTTGTTCTAATATTGCAAAAAAAAAAAAAAAATAATGGAATTTGTTCTGTTTGGCACATTAAAAAAGCATATATTAAATACAAAGCAGTTCACTTAATCGCAATTTGATATTTCTCAATTAAGTTCAGTGAATGTAAATTTTTTTATTTAATTTGATAAATTTTTTACAATGAAATATTTTCTTGCACTTGCTTTTTTGATATTTGTATTATGTTATGATTATGTTATGTTTTTTGCTTTGTTTTCGAAATGTATCATAATTTACTTTATAATTTTGCAATTATTATAATTCTAGTTTATTTTCTATCAAATATTTTGAATGGAAATGAAAAGAAATTTTTACTTTCTACAAATTCATTATTTCGAACTTCTAACATTTAATTATTTTTTAGATAATACTTTGATTAGATTTAAAACACAATACAGGTATTTGATTTAAAACACAATACAATAATTGATACCAAATCAATTTTTTCGAACAACTGGCCAAATTTATCATCTACTTTAACAACTGTTAAGATCTAACGGTTATTTCGTCATTTTATGTTTTATTTCGAAAGGAGTATTACAGGAGTATTTTGGTTTTCATTAAATTCACATTTTATAGTCTTATTAATTAACACTACTAAGTGGCTTTAATATATATAAAATTTCTTATCAATTTTTTAGTATCTAGGAAAGTAGCACATGACATAACTAGCTGGTCGCCAAAGGCAGCTAGAAGTAAATTGATTGTAATGTACTAGGGGATTCAAGCTTTTGAACAATTATGATGATCAAATTTCAGTGTCTCGATTTGAATTTTCAGTTTCAATTTTACTAACGCTTTATTTTGTAGCAGCCTTAGGTCTTTTTTGGAATGAATCTCATAATTTGGAACTGTGGCAGATGACGAGGAGAATACTGGAACTGGCACTCTCTTGCTACACTTCTGTGGCATATCTCTGTGGCATTCTGTGGCATTTAAATATTACTAGATTAAAACTAAAAAAAAATTGCTGTTGTATTAATCTAATACGCAATGTTAATTTTACCAATCCAAATAACTACGTGGAATTAAATTTCTAAACCAATAGTAATTCAAGAATTCCTTATGAATTATCCTAGTCTAAATGATGTTTTTTTTTAAAGTCTGATCGTTCAAAAACCAGTGAATCAAAAACACACAATATATACAAGGACAAATTATGTTCTCGTTATAGAAATTCGTTTTAGTTTATTTTTCATTTAAATACTACTTTATAGGGTACGCGATTATGTTTTAATTTGCTTATGATTTTGATCTATGAGAGTGATTTTTCTTTTTAAAAGAATTTAGTGCATGATTATTTTCTAAAGCGATATCTACTTAATCGTGATTAACCATATTGAATTTTTTTTATAACTCAGAACATTTAAGCAATATCCTCAGAAATGCTTGTATGAGAAACTGAGACATTTAATATTTCATTACAGGTTCTAGTGAGAAGTGTCTGATTGATTAAAAAATCGTATCGATAGTATTGCAGTGTTGACTACACAAAATGAGTGTACTTGGAATATCCATATTTGTGTCAACTCAGAATGCCTAGTTCTAAGCCAAATAAATTATCGCTAGTACCTGAATCAGATAACATGGCATTTAATATTTCAGCGAGGAGTGTGTATTAAAGCGAGGAGTGTCTGGTCGATTAACAGGTCGTATCAGTAGGTGTTGGAGTGCTGACATGAAAGCGTATATGGAGGATTGGAGATTATGATTTTTTGATGCATGATAACGATTTTCACAGCGATATTTTAACAGGTTACGATTTACAACAACCAGTTGAATTACTGGAAGTCAAATTGCAGCACTAAAATGCAATGAATCATAAACATATAAGAAAAGTCAAATGTCACGATACTATTTAAATAATGAATGACTATTATATTGTTTAAATATTTCATTTTATATACTATCAGATAATTGTTATCTCAATATATTAGAAATTATAATGTGAAGTTTGGTTTAGTTTAGTTATATTAAATCACGTTTTAAAGCAATACTAGGACTATTTTGGGGCGGACCTAGTAGTTTTGAACCACGGTCAGATGACGAGGAAGACACCTGAGCTGGCAACCTCCTCTCCAAACTTCCACTCCACACCAGTGGGAGGACGTTTGGCCCCGAAGGATTTAACGTGCGCTAGACCCGCTTACACGAAGGTTCTTCGGTGGAATCTATAATGTGAAAATGACATTAATTTTCATCTTCATAGACATGAGTCTTCTTAAAAGCATTTTACATCGTACAGCGTCTTGTTGTTTTGGGTTCGAATTCTTGTACGATTGTTTTATTTTACTGAATAATTATCGTCATTTGAAAACGCAACTGTAGAAAGAAATGAGGAAAATTGTTATGAGATATAATATAGGATCTTGAATACATTTGGAATAGCCTAAACAGTTCAGATTCATTTAAACTTTCCACACTCAATCTCCGAAACTTTTCTTTTTAACATCTGACAAATGTAAAACAAGATAAGGAATTATATGCCCATTATTGAAAATTTGTATGATATAGTTTTTTATAGTTAACAGTAATAAAATTTAGTAATTAATTTAAATGCTATGCATTGTGCTGGCAGTAAAATAAAATTCTCTTTTACTATGCGGTTATACCATTCCCCTTCAGATAAGCATATATCTATTCATTATTTAAAATTCAATAACTCACTCTTCTCTAGCAAATACATTTCGTTTCAGCCCACATATCTCAAACCCCTCTCCCCATCTAAATGTATATTGCAATCCACGTGCACTCAACCGTTTCTAGCAGGGCCCAAAAATAGCAACAGGGTGGTCCTCCCCCTCAAAAAAATAAGTGTCCAAACATCATTCCAAGAACTCAATCACTGAACTTCCCTTCCTAAATTGCTTTTTGAAACGACACCAAAAAAGATGGAATGGAAAGAAAAAAGAACAATCGTTGTAATAAAACGACAACTAAGAAAGACCCCTCCTTCTCCTAGTGCACAAAGTTTGTCGGGACGCCCCACCTTCCGCCCCCGCAGGGAGGCAAACTTTGAGGAGGGCTACGCATGCGCTTTTGCCCTGTCCGACGCCCATTGGATAGGATACCGGGCGGCCCGCTTCATATAAAGCCAGGGCGCGATGCCAATCTCTCTCCGAAAAAGTTTGAGTTTTCCCGTGGTCGGACCTCCCTCTCGCTTCCAGACGATCATCTCTTTCGAGCCAACTTCGGCCACTTCTTCGCTAATTTTGAGAAAAGTGAGTGCATCTCTTTCTTCCGATTATTCTCTTCGTTCTTTACAACTATAGTTAGGAAAAGCATATAGTTTTACTGATTTTCATCTATCTCGAATGTGAAAAATCAATTTAACCAATAGGCCAACAAGCATTTCATATGACACTTTAAAAACTTTTATTCTATGTAGAATATTGGTTTTTTTTTAATTACCATCAAATACAAATTTTTTCCGTTTGAAGTATCGTTCAAAACCAGTATGATTTTTCCAAACAAATAATGTTATTTGATTTAATCTTAGTATGACCGGACGCTAGAGACTTCCTGGTATTTTAATCACATGATATTGTTATATATAACTCTCCAGGGAAAATTAGAGTATCGCTATTTTAGAACGATAATCTTCATCAGTTTTTATCCAAAAATATAATCTGAAATAAAATTATCTTAAAGTCATTTTACTTTGAAAGAATATTTGTTTTTTACATATGTAAGAACATAAAAACTACATTTGTTCTTTTCAAAATGAGTATATAAACCAATAAATATCATTATCGCACTATATAAATTTCATATAATAAAGCATTAAATATAATTTTACGGCGGTATTGGTGAGATTTAAGCGTTTTTCTACTTTTAGCAGTTTAATAAGTGTGACTATGAAATCACTACTTCATCAACTCGCTATCAACTGTAAAATATTTTTTAATATATTATGGCAACTACTGTTAAAAGTTATTAAGTGTTTATAAAAAGTGCTGATTTTTATTCTTAAAGCATTTATTTTAGATTCATTTCATTGTTTTTGAACTATTCGTTATTTTTTTAAAATTAACTCATAATGATTGTACTTGTTGCCATTCTTAATTTTAAAAGAACCAGACTATAAGTGTTGTTTTCTGGCTACTAAAAACAGATTTGCTATTATTTATCTAAACTATTGCTCAATCGTTTTAGAGTTTCTTCAATTTTAAAAATACTTACATCAATCATAACTTGTAATAATATTTCAGTACTTTGCGCACGCTGATATAACATCGTGAGAGTTGGGTTTAATGCACATCTTACGTATGTGCATTCAACACAATTAAATAGCGACAGATAGGTAAAGAAACATAAATGTTCTGAGTGCCATTGTAATATACCACTATACGGCGACAAAATATCATCGAATTTGTACTTATTTTTTTTTAACGAAATATGCTCAGGGGACGAAAAAAAATTAAAAATTGGATCCGCGTCTCCCTAATAACACAGTAGATGCAGTAGTTAAACTCCCTAAATCACTGCAGTGAAAATGAAGTGAAAAATCATATTATGTCTCGAGTACTTCTTTTCTTTATGCCACTGATTCTACTCTTTTACCCAAGCGGTTAACCATTTAATCAAACGATTCAAAATCAGGGGTTATTTCGTTTAGTTTTGCAATAAAAGCCTGCTATTAGTTTAATATCAATTTGCTTATTGATGGCATGTGATTAACGAAGGCCATATTACCGTGTTATAATAGCATCGCAATTGCTCACGATTTTAAATGGAAACAGCTTTATAAAAATAACTTGTCTAGGAGCAAGTATCATAATTTTTGCTTCTTGTTATCAGTTGTAATTTGAACCGAATAATAATCTGATGTCGTTTAAAAGTATATAATTCAAAGAAAAACTAGTTAATAGCGGAGCAGCTTGAAATAGACTCGTATGGTAACTATTTTTCAATTTAAGACAGCGACGTGCATTACAAAGATCTACTACGTCAATGTAGAACAGATATGGGTTGATAGCAATTAATTTTGTAGGGTTAGGATATATTTCCTGTAGATGGCACTCAAAATTATGCAACGAATATTAATTCAAAGATATTAAAGCTGCATCTCCGTCGAATCTCTATTGGTTGAACTAATATCTCTTTCCATATAACGGCCACTACAACGAACTCTATATGTATGTGTCATTTCTAATGATATAGAAAATATGAGTTATTATAAACCTACAAAATATATATTGTATTATTTCACCTACTATTAAATTTTTTTTAAAGAGTTCAAGCACATAAAGTGTTTTAATGGGTTTTGAAATCTGAGAATCGAGAACTTTGTTTAAATTGGCAAATGCCTCCTTTTACTCTTTCCTTAATCGCTATCATACATGTCTCAAATATTTTCTTAATAATATTAATTTTAAAATATTCTAAACTTCTGTTTGGAGAGAATAATTTAAGGAATTTGAACATTTTCAATAGTTACAAGTTTTACAGTATAACATCGTTCATCTATCAGTTCATAACGTTCATCTATCGATTATACTTTAATTATATAATATTCTCGCATCATTGCCAAACATTGTCATACAAATTTGCAAATTTGAGGTTTTGCCATTATCCAAACAGAGTGGTGTCTCATAATCATAATATGGTTTTAAAAAAGTCATATTACTGGTCATATAGCCTATTTTACATTGAATGATAATATGTTACTGTGCTGTTGTTATAAAATATTTTATTGAATATTTGATATATTAGCGAATTCTTACTCAAAAGAAAAATATGGTATGCTTTATGAGAGTAAATTTTTTGTAATGAGAAATTTATGAAATTTGCTATAATAGTTTGTCGTTGTTAGTATTCTATCACCCCATTCCGTTATCAGATTCGATTTGAAATATTTAGTATATAATTAGACAATTTTAAATGCATTCTACTTTTATATTCTAATGAATGCGTGATAAATGTAATAAAAACAGCAATTTTTAAGTTATAACTAACATTACATCATTTGATTTTATGATTAGAATATTGCTATTTGAAATAATTTACCGGGTAGAAAAAAATCGCAAAACCGAGAAAATATATAATAGGAATGATGGTTTTTAGAGATGAAAAAATAATTTTAACCATTTAGCTAACCAAATAGATCACGTCTAATAATAATTTTAAATATATAAATATAAGCCAACAGATTCAAATTATCATTGTATAAATATTCATTAAAAATTATACTTTCTTAATAACAAATGAAAATGTATCAATGAAGTAATGAAGAACACAATTAAATTGTCTTTTTTCTTAACTATCTTTTGATAAAATATAATTAAATATTGGGAAGCCAATATTTAATTAAGCAATTTTTCAGAGAACTTCTTGCTTGATAAATATTAAATTAAATATTGATAAAATATAATTAAATATTGGGAAGCCAATATTTAATTAAGCAAATTTTCAGAGAACATCTTGCTTGATAAATAATAAATTAAATATTGATAAAATATAATTAAATATTGGGAAGCCAATATTTAATTAAGCAATTTTTCAGAGAACTTCTTGCTTGATAAATAATAAATTAAATATTGATAAAATATAATTAAATATTGGGAAGCCAATATTTAATTAAGCAAATTTTCAGAGAACATCTTGCTTGATAAATAATAAATTAAATATTGATAAAATATAATTAAATATTGGGAAGACAATATTTAATTAAGCAATTTTTCAGAGAACTTCTTGCTCTTCAGTATAGAATTATGTTCATAATGTTATAGATGTTTCATCCTTTTAAATAACACTGTAAATTGCGACCTTAAGTATTCAAGATAATGTTCATTCTACAACCCGTTAAAATCTTC
This sequence comes from Argiope bruennichi, assembly GCF_947563725.1. Classification (NCBI taxonomy): domain Eukaryota; kingdom Metazoa; phylum Arthropoda; class Arachnida; order Araneae; family Araneidae; genus Argiope; species Argiope bruennichi. Next base: position 26,496,029 of record NC_079156.1, on the reverse strand, counting down.
AATACATATAAATTTTATTTAATTTTCTTTAGTTCGAAAGAATTTAATTAAGTATACCATATGTATACAAAATAAAATAAGGATTTTAAAGCTCATATACCTTACTTATAATTTTTACAATAGTGTTTTCATATAGTGCAAAATAAAATAATACAATTTTTTTTCTACAAATTTTCAGTATGAACAAATATTTTATCACATGATGAATATCAAACCAATTAGCAAGTTCACATCATAATTCAATCAGCATATATCAACTTAATGTTAAAGGTTCATTTTTTAGTAATGGTGTGTTAGATTATTTGAAATGAAAGAGAGTTCCGGATTTGTCTTGAATTTAAATTCACTGTCTGAAATTGTTTGGCTATTTGCTTATCAATAAATGATAAATTATAAATAAAAATTTAGTAGCTAAACATTTTTTAGAAATTAGTATGTCAAAAAATGTGTTTTTTAATTTTTGTTATGCATAGTGTCCATCTACTACTATGCTTGAAATAAAAGAAAACAAAATATGTTTCTATCTCTTTTATCATTATTTAAATATTTAAAGATTAAAGGTTATTCAACAAATCATATAGTTATTTTGTTTACTTATTTCCAAAACCTTCCTTCCTTTAGCCAGCACGGCTGGTTGTTCAGATATGTCAGTTTAGCAGTATATCATATTAAAAAAATATTATATTTATGATGCCAGCTTTATTTTGCAAATTTTATGCATATAAATTTTAGCATATAAATAAATATACTACTAGGTAAATGTAGATGAGAAATTATATTATAGATATCCATAGTTGTATTAACTTTAATATCATTAAATATAGAGGTGCTAATTATTCTATGGTAATGAGTTCCTGTGGTGAGACCGATATACGGATTTCTGCTTTTGATAGACAACATACGATAGAATTATACAACGTTCAAGTTGAATAGATTTATTAATACGTTAAAGAATTTTGAATCATAATTTCCTTTAATACTCATCTCCTTTGTGCCATAGTAATATAAAATTCAGCAGAATAAAATCAGAGAGTTTCCCCCTATTATTATTTTGATAAGCCACATTTTTAAGAATTCTGATTCTATCTAAATTATTAATTGTTTAAAATTTTCTAAAACTGGTTGTTTGATACATTTCTCGAAATGTATAAAGCTGTGGTAGTGCGGAAAAATCTAATCTATATTTACGCTTTATCCTTTATTGCAAATATTTTAATTATTATTTTACTAATTGAAATTCTTTTAAAGTGCAATATTCTGTAGTGAAATATATAATGAAAATAAGAGAGAAAAAAAAGACTTTGATTGTTCCATCATTTATGCTATTATATTCAGCCATCCTTAGTATTGTACAATAAATATATTAAATATATGCATTAAATTTCTGCAGTGCATAACTGTTAACAAATTATTAATATGGTTAACAAAGGTTTAGCACCATAAATGGCTTTCATTTTTAATTTTGAATGAAAAGTAGTAATTCTTACGTTGACTTGTAATTTATGAAATGTATCGATTATGCTGATATGCAAATTTTCTATTTGATAAAATTTTATATTTCAAGTTTCTTAATATATTTTCGTTTCTTTAATAATTAGAACTGTGATGAGATATTGAAGAATACAAATTCGAACTTAAAACAAGCACATCGGATATATCCAGTATCTAAGCACGTTACTTGAAAATAAGAAATTATTAGTTTGTGAAATCTAGTTTTCTTTTTCAAGATATCATTTTCAAAAAAGAATTCAACAATTCTGAAGATTTTAATTAAATTGTAATTTTGTTTTAGAGAGGAATCGATTCTGTTTTGTGACATTAGATGCTGAGTACGAACCTAAAACAACAGACACATTTCTAAATTTTCGGTTGCCAGCGTTTAAAGAACTTAATTTCGACAGATTTATAATTTATCAAAAAAATAGAAAATTCTATGACCCTCTGACTCTGATACTTTCTATTACCAATGTACCAAGTTGCTCAATAACTCAGAAATTTTCATTTTACTTTTTCCATTATTACCAAAGCCCAAAGTGACAACATTTGAAAAATAAACAAACAAAAAGATTGTAAGTTAGCTATTACTATGCAAATGTTATTGCAGTTTGAGTTCATTGTAAAGAATTAAGCAAGAGGAGGTTTCATGAAGATGTTTTAAATATGATACAATTGAGAGATTAAACGTGGAGACGATTTGCCATCCGATGGCTTCAATAGCCTCATTTGCTCCAAAATTTATCACCAAATCGCATTTTTAAGGCCATTAAACAAGCATGGACAATGTTGTAAAGCGAATTAAGTAAAACGTTTACCGAAATTCATAATTAGAACATAATAAATCAGAAGTTTCACAAAATTAACAAGTTAATTTTCTTCTTCTTATAATATCTCTATAAAATCTTTTTAGTATACTTAAAAGTCAATGGCTTAATAGTAAATGTAACTTGACCATAAAAACTGAAAGTCATTATTCAAATACTTTTAGTTAATCAGCTAAAATGTGGGTAAAAATGTGGGCATAAAAATGTGGACCATAAAAATGTGGGCATACTATGACTTCAAGTACATAAAATTCTCTGAGTTCTGTAACACAATGCTTTAAGCACAAATGCGTCATACGCTATACATCTCGTGACTTCACAACTAACTGCGAATGCCATTCGGTACCGTAATAAATATTACCTATTATTATTTTAAAGATTTTGAAATGCAAAAAAGAAAAAAATCCGATTGAACTGCTAAAAGCAATAAAATAAGACATTTCTATTGATCTTAGAAAAAATTCTACGACCCAAATAGATGCGGCCACTGCTCTAAAATTTTATGAAAAAAATAAATCAGTTCAAAAATTAGCAATCCCGAATGGGGAAAAGAAAACCAAACAAAGAAATTATGCGTTGAAAAGTAATAAAATTTGCTAACAAGAACGTTCATATTTGTAAAATACTTTTCCAATTTTTTTTTAAATCTTATAAACATACTATAAAAGGAAATTCCAGAAAATCAGCATGACCGCGAGTATTAATTCGAATTTATAGTAAAAATTTAAATAACCGACTATGATAATAAATAGCTAAAATCTGCAAAGAACCAATGGGAGTGATCCCCCTCCCAAATGTTTAGCATTCTCTATAATAACCTTGTCTTGCCAGAGAACGTCTTACATGGCCTTGTTGTACAATAGTTACGAAATATTTGATATGTACAATAGTTACGATATACACTTTTGAAGTGAATTTAGCTTTGCTGAACCCACTGAAACATCTTACATCTAACTGAATCAGCGCCGGCGTCCTGGCATAGGGGGAGCGCGTTTTCCCCGTGATCTGGGCGTCCCGGGTTCGAGTCCCGGTTTGGGCATGGTTGTTCTTCTGTTGTTCTATCTGTGAGATGTGTGAATGTGCCCTCCTGTAAAAAGGGGTTGTGCAAGCGAATGAGTGATGCGTGAGTGGCAAAGTCGTACTCTTGGCCCTAGTTGGCGCTGCTATAAAAAATAAGAGACGTTCCCCTCAGGCTTAAATCGCTGTCTTCATAACAGTGGGCTTGTCAGTGGCAAGTGCCATAAGAAACAAACAAACAACAAACTGAATCAGCTTTACTGAACCAAAGAACATCTTACACTTTACTGAACCTATCGTATCATCGTTGGCGACTTATTTTGCGATTAATCCCTGGCATGCGTTAATAGTATACAAAAATCGAATTTCTTTTAGACACGATTTTTTCAAGCAATTAAAACAGAAATTTGGCACAGAACTTGTAGTCACAATATAAAATTTGATATATTTAAGTCATTGCATTTTTTATTTATCACATTTACATGTTTCTGAAAATACAGACGACAGACGGTCAACCCCTTATTGGATTTGACTCAAAATTTGACAGCTGTTTACACTATAAATGATAAGTCTGAGTACCGAATATTATCTGTCTAACTCTCTTCGTTTCATAATTATTGTGTTAACTTATTATTGAACAGCCGGACTTCCTCTGGATAGATTTTACTCAATTGATAGAAATCTGCAGATTTGGTGTAAATATCGTATACCAAATTCCTACTGATTTACTCAAAGAGTTTTTGGGTTATCTTTGTCATAAACAGACAAGCTAACATTTTCCAAAAATCTGTTTCGAACTGAGGCGGGTCTAAAACGAGGAGAAACATATGTTAAAATCTCGAGTTCGAACTTTTTGCCGATTACCATATTTTCTCCTTAATACTTACACGAGAATGTAAAAATGTTATGAATGAAATTAAGAATATTCAGCTTCTATTGGACTGTGTGTAAAGCTCAGAATGAATATTTTCCCCTTCATTCTTTATCTGGAATATGTTTATTTATCGATTTTTTTTTTTAACTTTGTGAGCTCTCTTTTCGGGGATTAGTTCAGAATTTACTGAAGAAAGTGTATCGTCATTTTGAATTGCGCTCAGTTGACGGAGCCAATATCTGAGTTAGAATCTCTTTGTTGAGATTTCCACGTTACAGTAATAAAAGAGTTGTTGACAATAGGAGATTGACGGTTGAATGAAAACATCTTAAAAGAAAATAAAGCTACAAAAACTTATTTTTTTAGTTTGAAAAAATAAACCTGAGTTGGTTGCTCACACTCTAAAATCAAACTATATAAAACTCATTTTAGGTAGATTCGTTATAGAAAGTCTATCTATTACATTGATTATCGTGACACAACTTTGAGAAAATTTTTGCAGATCTTTACCGATAATGCCCTAAGAGCCATAAACCAGCCTCCGTTTAAATGTTCTTGTTTATACCGTAAGTAGTTTTGATCGGTTTTTAACAGACTTCAGGATATGATATAAAGAGAATAAAAATATTGGATGAACACATAGACTAGCTAAAGGAGCGTAGAAGCGTAGAAATTTTAATAATCTGATTATTAGGTCAGCGATCATTATCAATACTACTTGATTGATTGAAAGCGTTATTTCTCTCTCTTCCGTAAATTATATATTACACGATTTCTCTGAGGCCTAAAATCAGATAATTATATTACACGAAAATCATATTATTAGGTATAAATCAAGAGAAGGGTTTTGTTTAATTTTCACTTTACGTGTTTCAATAAATAAATAAAACTCGTAAATACTTTTTACAATATATATTTACTCACAATAAAAGTTTAAATAAATAGAACAGATTAAAATTTGCCAATAATTATGCAATCAAATGCCTTAGATGCTCTTAGAGCATTTTGATTTAGAAGAAATTATGTCCATAATAATTCTATCCATCCCCTATATAAAAAAACAAGAGGAAAAAATCATTAATAGGATCTTTGGTTTAATCTTTAAAAATCGGAATTGTGACTGCTAATCAAGGAGTTCCAATTTATTTTCCCTAAAAGCCGGAATTAAATTATGAAATACCAAGGATCCTAATTCTGACAATCTGACAATAGAACACACAGTTTTTGGCAACATTTTTAAAAACTTTAAAAAAATTAATCACTTTTTAGGAAACATTTTTAAAATTAATTTTTTAAAAACTAATTGATTAATTAGTTATTTCTTAGGATATTTCAACTTCTGTGTGAAAATATTAATTTTGAATCAAGAAAATATTTTGCTGCTTGTCGCCAGTTTGGCGGAGTGTGATCTGAACAGTAAAATGATAATAATTGAAGAAAACATCGCTGCTACTGTTGTCGTTAGCACAGACATGACAAGGTCATTTGTAATGAAATCCATGCTCTGGAATTGCGCCAAAATGAGATGGAAGATGATTTCAAATGGAAATGCATTACCAAGATATATATCCATGAACAACAATACGGCGGCTGACCGCTTCATAGCACAGATGAAATTATTTGTTTATGTAAATATTTCAGATACTAAAATGACATCTTCCTTTTAAAAGATAGTGGGGTTCTCAGTGTCTTTCTACAAGAAATATTAAGACAGTTGAAATAGATATTTTGACCATCTGATGTCCTATACCATGTTTACACATTTCTTAATGGTCTGATGCTCTTCAAGAAATATTTTTGGCGCTTTGTCAAAGAATAATAAGGTTTTAGATGTGTTTATGTAAACGGTTCAAAGAAATTGTTAGAGGATGCGTTAAATGTTAAGCAGATTTCCTTTACACTTATAAAGACAGCATTTATTTCAAATTCTTAAGCCTTTATATAATTAAAATTAATTTATAATTGTTTTGCTTTGCATTTCAAAAAACTATATATTAACTTTTTAAGAAATGCGCTCAGAAATTTTTCAGAATTTTCTTTTGAAGTATTTCATATTTGATATATTACTATTAAAAATACGTTCTGAAATTGCTATATTTTCCCAAATACGCGTATGTACTATACATTCTTATTATCATTAGATTTTTTTTAAATTTTTTACTTTTATTATAATTATTGTATCTAATCTGAAACATTCTTCAAGTTAGAGCATCTATAATCTGTTATACTTTTCAAAAAGAAAATAAAAATGAATTGAAAAAAAAAAAGATTTAATGATAGCAGGGTTTAATAGATGAAGAAACTTGGAAAACAATTTACAATTATTCATTACTTTCAAACAGAATTTATATTTTATAGGATTTGTGAAATTTTTTGGGCAGATAAGCAAGGTATGATGATTACCTTCATAATAAATCCAGTGGAAATGGTTTCCCAAAACATTTCTCATACACAATATAATAAACTTTTAAGCCAGAGACCGCCTTACATGACATTATCGTACAGTAATTACGAAATACTTACATTTGGCGTGAATCTAGCACTTTTGCTGAATCTATCATGTCATTCTTGTCGAGTTGTTTGGCGATTAATCTCGGGCATGCGGTTAATAGTATCCGAAAATCCAATTTGTGTTTTAGAAACGTTTTTCTCAATCGATTGAAGCAAAGATTTGACACTAAACTGCGTTTGTAGTGACAAAATCCAATTCCAAATTTGGTATATTTAAGACATTGTGTTTTTGTACTATTGCGTTTACGTGTTTCTGAAAGTATAGACCGACAAACAATCAACTCATTGTTAGTTTTGGCTCAAACTTTGGCAGATGTCTACACTATACATGTTAAATCTGTGTATGGAATCTTATCTATCTGGCTCTCTTAATTTTGTAGTTATTGTGTTAACTGGTATTCGAAAAAGTTCCTCTGAACAGATTTTGCTCAAAATTTGAGAGAAATCTGCAAATTTCGTGTAAAAACCGTATGCCAAATTTCAACCATCTAGATCAAAGCGCTTTTGAGTTATTTTTGGCACAGGCAGACACACATTTTCTAAAATTGTGTCTTTCGTACTCAGGGTGGTATAAAACGAGGAGATCTGTCAAAATCTCGACTTTGAATTTTTGACGATTTCTATACGCTCTCATTACTACGTATACGAGAAAGTAAAAAAAATTGACTCTGCAAAATGTGCATTTTATAACGATAAAATGATAAAAACAATCTGCTAGTTTTAAAGTTATTTTTATAAATTAATTGTGGTCCTTTTATTCATGAAATTTTTATTTTTATTTCAATGCAAAATAACGAATATGACTTTATGAGTCATTAATGATATATATATGTATTCCATGGATGTCCGCTGACGACAAACGATCGTTTTTCAGTTCGAGAACGCCGCTCTCTTTCTCTCCTCAGTTCTCTGAAATGAATCCGTTTCGCGTCCATCTCCGCTTTCCCATTCAATTTATTTCTTATCTAGCAAACCATCTAAATGCCGCGCAGGAATGGCGGTTTATGTGCTTTTAAGGGGCGCCCTCCGAACTTGAACAACAAACCGACAGACGACATTCGAAACCTCCTTGGAAGATGTCTTCTTTTATCAGAAACGTTTAATTTAAAAGGATAAGTTCTCAATCACAGATATGTTTTTAGAAATACTTACCAAGTATTGTTAAAACATATTTTGAAGTAGCTTTCTTGTTTGGCTAGGAAATTCCGAGGTCTGTTTGCTTGTTTTTTTAATTTTTAACCCATCTAAAAACTCAATATGCGTTTTTCTTTTCGTAATATTTTGTTCATAAACAAATGATAATTATTTATACCTAGCAACGATTCAACAATAGATCAAAAAATAAGTTTTATTCACTTTAAAAACACATTCAATAATCTGGGAGATTTCAATTTTTAAATCTTTCTTAGATTTAGGAAAGGAAATAAGAAATGACTATTCGTAATTAATCAAAATGAAAACTGAATATTTCAAGTATAGTAAGATTTGCTTGAAAAATCGTTATTTATAGTTAATAATAATTTTAAATTCATAAAACAAATATCTTGATTCCATGCAATATATTTTTTTACTATTTTTTTAATATAAAACACATTTTTTTAATGGCAGCATTTCCGAAATAAAAAAGTTTGTGTGCTACTAAAACTTTTAGAAACATCTTTATTTTAAATATATATTCAGAATCAGGTTTCTTTTTGTCATTTGCAAATTTTTAACTATAAATTATAGAAATTTCGATTTAAAACTGATTTCAAATTTGGTCGATAAACTAGAAAATGCACCACGGTATATTACCCAAACATTCTCATATGTATATTTTGGTTTTTTTTTATCATGTGGCAACATTCTGGTGTTTTTCTGAGATTTCGGAAAAAATGTACGACAACGAATAAAGAATTATTGTTTTAAATTTGTGAAACTGTGGAATGTCTGTCGAGTAATTGCTTGGGGAAAGTAAAGAGCTAAAAAGTTGGAAAATTTGATGAATACCAAAATTTGGAGAACTTATTAAGAGATTTGCTACGTCTCAATAGTTTTAAAGACTACAATTGCATCAAAAATTTCACATTATAAATTATTTTAAAATTTATCTTATACCCACACAAGATGCGTTAAAACATTTCACAACCAAAATATATTTACTAAACATTTTATGCGGGGACTTGATTACTCGAAATTTTCTTCTCAAATGTTCAAGCTTCCTCATTAAGTTTAATAATAATAATTCATAACTGGTTCTAAAATTTATAGATAAAATATAAATTTTTAGTTTTTCTTTTTCTTTTTAATTTTATTAATATCCTTTTTTTACCAAAAAAATTTCATGCCAGATTTTGAAACTTCTTTCTGCCTAGTCTTCATGATATGATTCGCAAAATGAATTTACAATTTTATCTGGGGTTTTTTTCCAATAATTCTAATAAAAAAATTAATGCCATTTTCCAGCAATTCCTAATAGCTATTTTAACGACTGTAAGTTATTTCAATTAATAGATTAAAATGATTTTTATTGTTATAAATGATATTTGTTCTAGTCCCAAAATGGACCAAATTCATCATCAGAAAAATTCAATTCAATATTGTGTCTAGACTTTTGTGTTTCTGAAATACAGATGCTCTATACTTGACAAATTTTAATACCTAATAAAAACCTAATATATCATTTGCCAAGAAATATTCTTCGCAATTAGGTCGTTGAATTCAACCTTTTTAAAATAATCATATGAAAATACCTGGAATGGAAACTATTTTCCTCATTAATTCTAATAATATTTGGTTAGAATAATACTCTATTTAGCTGTCGAATATTTTTCCTAAACACAAACGAAATAAAAGATAAATTATATGATTGACATTACGAGAAAGCAATCCTCATTTAGATTAGATCCGTTTTTATATGAAATAAATATATCGAAAAGTAACAGCAGAATTATAAAGTTTTAAAATGATTCCTTTGTTAAATCTCATTTGTAATCAAAAGATTGTATGACTATCCTTAATAAGGGGATTATATTCTCCATAAATTTTATAAATATCAGTCAAAAGTTTCAAACAATAATAATTTTCTTTCGTTTCACTTTGTAAAGGGCATTAAGACATACGAAATGCATTTTGAATATTTTAAATAAACATAAGTTCATAGAACCAATTTTTTATCTGGAATTTAAATACTAAAATAGTTTATCAACTTTAAACTATTTAATTTTCAAAAATAAATTGCGTTTAAAAAAATCTAATGGTGTTTTTGCTATACGAAATTGTTTAATATATTTCTTACTTATTTATGCTGTTTTAATTAATTTACAAAAAAAAAGAACTTTCCATGCATTATTCCTGTTATTTTAATTTTTGTTATATTTTTTCCCTCTTACTTTATATTGAAGATTTTTCCATTTTATTCTGAATTTTTTTACTCTTCAGATATAATACAAGGACTAAAAGTCTGGAGAAAATAATCAAAACCCTAATTAATAATAAATGAAGAGAAATTTCATTATCAAGCGAATAACAAATTAATAATAAAAGAAGAGAGTGTTTATCAAACAAATGATAAACACAACTTATTTTATAGAATTGAATTAACAGTTTTAAAGAATGGCTTTTGTTGTTATTGTTTACTGATGTAGGAATTAAAGACTTTTTGCGAAGTTATGTGATTATTTAGTTTTCAGTCATATAAATTTTTAAATTATTGTTAATTTCAGAAACATAAAATATTAAAGAATTATAAATAGGTTTACATTATTTAATTTTTGTTACCACATCAAAAGTTAACATTAAAAATAATTACGGTTATAACTTTTTTTTTACTTCTACATCAAACCATATGTTTACTTTAATTATATCATACGCAACTCTTACTTTAAATTACAATAATTTTACTACGAAATTGCTATCTGAAGAAAATGTTGCTACAATTGCTGAGAGTTCTGGTATTTTCTGCCACATCTTGTAGTAAATATTTAATTCATTATACCTAGCTCAGTATTTGATAAGATGAATTTAAAGTTCTCTCCTTTAGCAGCGAGAAAGTCACTGAAGATGATGAGAAAAGTGAACCGTTCGTGAGTCAGTGATTCTGAGAACGCTATTATTAAATGTGCGTCTTTCTTCATTTTATAGTTCTGTGAAATTGAATTATATTGGTCTTTCATATTTTGGTCGAAGAATTATGTATTCACAAAAATATGTTAATAAAGCAAAATAAGAAAAAATATCATTCTAATGCAATAAAATATTAAAATTAAATATAAATAGCTATTTAATATAGAAAAAATTGAAATGCTAAACATGTGTAAAAATATGCCATCAACTTTCGATAGATGCACACACATAATTAATTCTATTGGAGTAGAGGAGAAAGTAGACCTGCAAAAATATTCTGCATAAAATTCAGTTTGCTGTATCCATGAATTCGAATTAAAATAAGTTTATAGATTTCGAGAGCCTACATATAGTATGCACTTATGTATTCAAATCAAATAGTATGCATTTTTATGAAAATCCACTCTCTAACTAATTATAATATTTTAGAAAGATAAGAAATATTAACCTTTGGAACCTAACCTTATTAACCTCTGAATCCATTGTGTCATACTTGGAGAATTTTTTGGCGATTATTCTTTAGCATGCGGTTAATATTAAACGAAAATCCAATTTGTGTTTTAGACTCGCTTTTCCCAACAAACCGAAACACAAATTTTCTATTTTTATGTTGTTTCGTTTTTGAGTAATCACGTTTAAATGTTGCTGAAACTACAAACTGCCAGGTGGTCAACTCTTTGCTGGATATGACTCAACATTTGACAGATGTCTACACTATAGATGTTAAATATGTTTCCCAGATTTCATTCATCCAGCTCTCCTCGTTTTGTAATTATCGTGTTAACTTGTACTTGAACAGCTGGACAGATATATTTCTTCTGAGTGAATTTTACTTGAAATTCGATAGAAATCTACAAATTTGATAAGATTGTACACCAAATTTAATTGATATAGATCAAAGCATTTTTGAGTTATCTTTGTCACTGATAGACAGACGAACATTTTCCAAAAAAAAAGTTTTTCGAGCTCAGGGAGGTCTAAGAAGTGGAGATTTGTTAAAATCTAGAGTTCGAATTTTTTGACGTTTCCTATATTTTGTCTATTATTTTACGTATACGAGAAAGTGAAAATAAATAGAGACAAATTTGGGAATCGAAATTTCATGCACGAATTATATATAGCGTCACTTCTATCTTTAAAAGTGCTCTTTTCTTCAGACATTTCAAATATCTTTTCCTATTGTGTAAGATATGCCACTGTAAAATAAAATTGAACCAAAGCATTTTGTTTGGAAAATGCTTCCATTTCAATCCCGCCCAATTCGTCTGGGACGAATTAAATCTTCTGTTGTGATTTTAGAAAGATTGCTTTTCCTCATACGTGACCTGGTTTATTAATTTTTTGTTTTTTTAGTTTTATATTCAGGCTTGTTGAAAGCTTAGTATAAATCATTTCCATTGTGTTCGTTTGAAAGCAACAGAAGAGAAGAAGTAAGTTTCACATTAAGTGATGTAGTATATTTTTTTAAAGAAAAATACACAGAAAATTCTGGATTAGAGACGGGTGTTAGGCCTTTAATGCTCTGTTTATCTAGTAGTATCGTACTTCGTTTTTTATGGATATCACCTGTAGTAAGCTGACCTAAACATTCTTCCTAATAAAGGTGTTATCTCTATTTCCCTCATTTAAAATTAGGTATCTTGAGGTAAGGTGTAGGGCTCAGATTTTTATTTTCAGATTTCTGCACTTTAGAGTTATATACTAGTTAATAGAATAAAGCAAATCGAATATGCATTTTAAAAGCCCTTTTTCACTCTATTGAAGCTAAAATTTAACCTAGAACAATAGTTTTAGAAAACGAACACGTACCAAACTTTATTTATCTCTATTGTTATCAGACTTATATAATTATGAAAATACAGACTGATAAATGGTCCACACCTTGACGAATTTGATTCAAAAATTGACACGAATCGACACTCTAAATACTGAATCGAAACCAGCGTTATACATCTAGTTCTTTTCGTTTTGCAGCCACTGTATTATCTTGTATTGAGAAAGATTAACTTCCTGTGTATGTATATCTCAGAGATCGCATACTAAATTTCATTAGTCTAGATTAAAGTATTTTTGTGTTATCGTGTTCATAAGAAGGTATATTTCTAAAAATGTAGTAGTTAGAGTTTAGAGAGATCTGAAACTTGGAGATTCGTCGAAATCTCCGTGTCGATTTTTTTGGTCGATTACAACGTTTTCTCTTAGTATACTTAGCATACGAGAAATAAAAATATGTAGATATAGTTCAAATTAAATAGCTCACATTTTTATGTTATTATAATTATTATTAGGTTCAAATTATTATGTCATTTGTGAATTTAACAAGTCAGCCAATATAAGCTACAAATAATAGTTAATCTATAGTTATATATATTATTATCTGATCAAGTCTTTCGGCCACGACAATTACGAGTATTTCAAAAAACCATAGAAAGAATTAGATGTTTATAATATTATATATTTGTTAAAATTGAGATCATATAAATATTCTTTTTATTTTATAATAGTGTTAGAGAAAGATAAGATAACTGAAAAAACAAACAAGCAACATTATTTAAAGAATGACAAATAAAGCAAAAAAAGATAATCAACTAAGACCTTTTTAAGGGAAGAACATGCTATTATTGAGGAAAAGAGCATAATTTTATTTAAAGAAAGACATATTTTTTTATAAGGAAGGATATGAAAAGACAGGATTATTAAGAAAAATTTAATAAAGAAAAGATAAGATTATTAAGAGAAATAAGCAAATATGATTATTTAACGATACACAAGATAAGAATATAAGATTATTAAACAAGATTATTTAAGAGAAGAGCATTAAATTATTTAAGAGAATTAAAGCAAATAAGATTATTTAAGAGAATTAAAGCAAGATTATTTAGAAAAAATCAGCAAACAATTTTTTTAAATAAAATTTTAAATAAAAATTATTTAAGAGAAGATGATAAGGTTATTTAAGAGAAATAAATAAAATAAGATTATTTAAGAGATAAGTAAGATTAGATAATTAAGAAAAAATAAGCACATTTTCATATTTATTCACATTCATTGATGTTGATATTGAATTGTACTTTTTGACCATTAATGGTAAAAAAACGTACTATTGAATGAATGGTGATGAAAATTAATCGTACTTTTTTACCAACAGTGCAACAGATTTTGAATATAAAGGAAACGAGGCGGACTTTGTTAAATTGTCAATTATCGACACACAGGTGCTACAAAAAATCTGTCAGGATATAGAGGAGGGGGGGGGGAATTATAGTAAAGAAGCCTTTATCAGGACATACTGAATAAATTTGATTTGTAAAAGACTTTGAAACATATGAATATAGGTAAGTGACAGTTCAATCAAATAATATTTTACTGCAGTGTGCAATTCCCCCATGACTTGTTAATCAAAAGGGCTTATTGATAAAAGCAATAGGTGGCAGACCCGTGTCCAACTGCGGAGAGTGACCATAAGACGGAAGGCTTCATTAAGGTGCGCAAATTGCACGGATGTGCGTGTGAATTTGCAAGGACATCATTACCGTCAATCGTATTGACTGGATTATTGGTGGTCACAATTAGGCCGCAAACGACGTCGTCTTGCACACCCCCTCGTCTTGACCGGAGTTCCTAATTGTAATCAGTCTTCAATTAAATCACACGTCCACATAACGAAGGCAATTCGATTCTCTGATTTTATAGATGATTGACCTTTTCATATGAAGTGGAGTCAAGCGCCCTTCGTCCATTCCTGTTTCAATAAGATTCTTTAGTGTTAGTTTTCAGGATTTCGTATCTGGTCATAAAAGTGGTGTCAGCCAAAAGCTTGAAAGAACATTAATTTACTTATTAAAGTTAACGCACTTTATTTCTGTCAAAAATCTCTTTTTATTCCATCAATAAGATTACTGCATATTGTTAGCAATCCGTGTTCAGATACATCGAACGATACGATTTAAGATATTTTAGATACGATTAGAGATCAACGATTTAGTTACTAATTATAATTTTCTTTTTAATTCGTGAAAGCTAAAAGAATAAAATTACTACTGTTAATAACTAGTGGAAGTGACCTTCCCGAAATTTTGTCAAATAATCTCTAATAAAGATGTTATACTCGAGACCGCTTGCATATCATTGATGTACAGAAGTTACTGAATATTAACTTTCGACGTGAATTTAGCATTTTGTGTGTGATTTTATCGTGATATCTTGGCGAGTTATTTGGCGTTTAATTCCTGCCACACTTTAATAGTATTCGAAAATCAACTTTTAGTTTTAGACACGTTTTTCCCAAATGATTAAAAAATTATTGACACAAAAGTGCATTTGTAGTCACAAAATCTCATGCCAAATTTAATATATTTAAGGCATTGCATTTCTGAATTATCACGTTTATATGTCTCTGAACCTACAGACCGATAGACCGTCAACCTCTTTTTGGACTTGGTTCAAAATATATTAGATGTCTACACTCTAGACGTTAAATACGTGTACCGAATTTCCTCCATCCAACTCTTTTCATTTTATAATTATCGTGTTAACAATTTAAAAGGCCATTTTTTTCTAGTCATATTATGTTAAAACATTTTTAGGCTTGAAATTATAATAAGAAAAGGGAATCATTTAGCTTATTAGATAAATTTAATTTGATTCATTAATTAATTTGGTTCATTGATAATTAAGTAACAAATCAAGACCCATCATTTTGTCTGAGATAAAGAACTGAAGCATCTAAGTTTCTGACTTACTAAAAAAATTGTCAGAACTTATGCCAACCTACATAATTTCATACAAAGATTGATAAATTTGGTGGGAAGCATACTTCCCACGGCCCTAGAAAGGGTTAAATTATGTTTGAACAGCCGGACAGATAGACTTTCTCTGAATTGAATTTGCTCAAAATTTGATAGAAATCTACACATTCGATGTAAAGACCGTATACTATAATATTATGTTCGTCTACTTCAAAGGGTTTTTAAGTTATTTTTTACCACAGACAGACAGATGGAAGTTTTCCAAAAAAATGTGTTTTTCGAACTCAAGAAGGTCTGAAACAAGAAGATTCGTCAAATCTCGATCTCCAATTTTTTGACGATTACTTTTCTTTCTCTATACTACGTATAAGAGAAAGTAAAAATAATCTCTGCGTGTATATATGTGTATTGCTGATCTACAAACATTGTCTGATCTATATCTACTACATTTTAAACATATTTACTTTGGACGGTGGAAATATAAATTCTCACGATTTTTCCTGCAGTAACTATGGAAAATGGAATTATACAACACTAATTTTTGAACTATTTTAAAATTGAAATTTTTGATTGATACCAAATTTAATCTGTCCATAAACATTTTTTATTCAGTTATGTCTACTTATTAAAATATTTTTTGCATAATTTTCAACAATAGTTTTTATTATTATTATAAAATTGAAATCACTTTCATTGTTTCATCAGTTGATGATTGAATCGCTTCATTTTCTTCCTCTGGTGAAAGCTTAGGAAGATAGATTATATTTTTTAATCTCGCAATTTGCATCGTCAATAAGAAAGTGAAGATACAATATCGTGAAAGACAGTTTGAAATTAGAAGATAAATTACTAAGAAACAAATTTTTGCTGATATTTTTATGTCAAGGGACCTTCTTCTTTTAATAAGTTTCATTTGTTAAATAAATATAAAAGATGTAAGGCTATTGATATAACACGGCCTTTAATGTTTATTAGAATTTAGTGCTTAAAATGTATTTCAAGAGGGAATTATAAGTATCAAACGCATAAGAAATTTAATTGAAAGAAAACACAATTGAAATTCTCGGTGAATTAACTGATCTCTAAAGATGGCTAATAAAAAACATATACCAAACATTTATTTTTTATTAATTATGTAATTTTATTGGAGATTGATGGTTCCAATTTTGTATTCAGTAAAATAGTTATGATAATAGAAGAAAGAAAGGGAAAGGCAGTGATATGTGAACTCTTTTGTTTTCTTCGTTCAAATTGATGAAACAGTCTACTAAAATAAAAAAATTGAACTGATTAATTAAGTTTAATAATTTTACTTCGAGATAAAAATAAGTATTTATATATCTGATGAAGAAGCAATAAATAAACAACTAATTTTAGAATAAAGAAAGAATTTCTAATTTTGAAAATTGTAACCTTCTTATCTGCGATGACCGAGTGTGGTTCGCATATTGAATTATCATAATTTTAAACTAATAATCTAAAATTAAATCATTCACGGATATTATAATCTGAAACAAAAGTGACCGGTAATCCCTAAACAAGTGTCCTGTGAACACTTAATTGAATTAATGAGACGCCACATTTTCAGAACAGAAAGCTTTATCTGTGTATTAAACAGTGTAGAAAATAACATCGTTAAAGGCTAAACATTTTATGCATGTCATTCGCGCTGCTAATTTTGATCGTGAAGTAATTTCTTTTCCCAGTAAATTAAAAAAGCTCAATTATAATTTATAAATTCAGCACAGAAATAACTTTCTTAAATACGGATAAATAAATAAATTAAGCAGATTCTTTAAGATAAAAGAAATATGATACTTATTCTCTTAGGCAAATAACAAAAATATGATATTCAATAAAAACATCTGCATACTTAAAAAAATAATACCATTCAATTACATTAAAATTCTTTAGGCATTTGAAATCCGACATAATGCTACTAAATGTAAATATTTATATGAAATTCATATATGTTTTATACTAAATAAACATCTGAGAGGCGTATAATTGTTTTTAATGGTATTAGTAATTTTTTTTCAAATTTAAAATAAATGAATTCATAATCCTTTTCAAACGCAAAAGAATTCTAAATTTCATCAGAAAATAAGATTTGAAATTTTATGTTAAAACTTTAAGTTACAAAGAATCCATTAACATATCATGAAATATTAAAATATTCATTCATTCATTCACCAAACTAAATTTTTCATAAAATATTAAAAAAAAACTATCATTCATGTTCTCTAACATCACAAAAATAGAATATCCGCTCTTCTCCAAAAAAAAGAGACGAAAATTCCCCCCTTTTGAATATCTTGAATAAAACTTCAGAATATATTTTTTAACAAACGCCTCCGCGTGCAAAGATAGACCTATAAATCCACAAAAGACATCTAGCCATTTCATGTTTCTCTCCAAATCCGAATTCTAAAAGTTCGCCGAGGAATATTTTATGTACAGAGGAAAAGCGATATAAAAATCGGTAATTCAATCTGCAGAAGTGAACCATTGTTCTAAATGAAAGAAAACTCTTCCCTTCTATACGCAAATGTGTCAAGACTTGTTTTGAATAAAGAAGCGCTCCCGCTCTTTTCGATGGTCGTGTTCTATTAGCTCAAACTTCGTTTCGCCATTTCTTTTATTTCATTCAGAAAGAGAACTCTTTCGAAATCGAGCTTTCTTGCATTACCTTTATCAATGAAATAAGTTGATTCAAGTCATTCTATCAAACTCGCCAGCTGACAATAGGTAGGATATTGTGAGCGAAGAACGCGAGAATAGCTATTAGGTAACATGCTAATTGATTATTTAATTACAATTTGCACTAATTTAGTTTTCGTCATTTAATTACTAAAAAATTAGATAATTATTTTAGAAAAAGGAAATGTTTAGAAAAGAAATTATAAGCTTTGTTGATTTTTATCTAGCTTAATCGTTTTTTGCATTATTTCTGTATTTGTTTAATGCACCATTTTTTCTTTCTTTTTTTAAAACTTTTTTTAATAATGTATACATATTCATTTTAACTAAATGATGCACTATGCTGTGGATCTTATTTGAATAGCTGCTATTTTTGCGTTCATTAATTCTATTTGAAATTATTTAATAATTAATAAAAATTTATTTGCAATTTTTTATTATTTGAAAAAGGATAATTTTTAGCACAGAAATTTTAACTAATCAAATAGAATATTTAAATAATTAATTTTAGATGAAAAGGCAAGTTATAAATATTTTTTAATCTGGTTTCCATTTTACTTAGAAATAATTAATAGAAATACTAATTCGCGATATAAGTGGATATAATTAAGTATATTAATGTGAGGTATGAGAGAACAACTTTAAAAAAATTGGGAGAGTTTGAGCATTAAGTGGACACTACATTTTGATGAATCTAAACAAATGTTAAGACATTTGCTCCAATATTATTTTTTCCTAGCTCCAATATTATTTGCTCCAATATTTTTTTTGTTCTAAATTATCTAATTCATTCATAATATCTATTTATTTTTTTCTTTGACTTTTTTTGTTAATCTTATTATTATTATTTTTTATATTCTCGTATGTGGAATATATAAAGTATTGCAATCTTCAAAAACTGTGAATTCGAGATTTTGATGAATCTTCAAGTTTGAGATCTCCATGCGTTTGAAAAATAGTTTTTTTTTTAATTCTGTATATCCATGAACTCAAGAACTAAAATTGTTTTAGGTCAAATGGACGGAATTTGGTTTACAGCCAAATACCAAATTTGTAACTTTCTCCCAAGTTCTGAACTATATCCATTCAGAGGAAACCTATCTGACTGGCTGAATAAAGAAGTGAACTCTATAACTACAAAATGTAAAGAACTAGATAGATAAAATTTGGCGCACATTCTTCGTAACTAAAATTTAGATTCATATCAGAATTGAGCCAAATCTGTATCAGGTTTTACCGTCTATCGCCCTGTACTTTCGCATGCGTGTAAACGCGCTAACTCATAAACCCAACGACTTAAATGAAAGAAATTTATTTTGTAATCTCTTGAATACAGTTGCATTCAATTGTACAGTTTTGTGTCAAATTTTGTCTTTGATCAGTGGGAAGAAAGATATCCAAATACATATTCGGTTTTCGGGTATTTTTGCGTTAACTGCTGGCAATAAATCACTCAAGATCGCACAAAAGATTCAGTGAAACCGGTAGATTCACAACAAATATCAATATCTTGCAACTATTGTTCGCCAGTGTTATGCAAGGCATACGCGGCCTTACCCAAGGTCCACAATCTTATGCATCGGGAGGGGGATAGAATTTTTATTACAATGTGAGACAGCTTCGGGATAACATCCTCGATGGCTAAAAAAATCAATGCAATACGTTCAAGGAATGTTTTTGTGAACAATCAAATTATACAGACCATTTATTATTAGATTGATTTCAATTGAAAAACTGAATGCTAGAATACATACTTTTTTCCATTCTAGTCTAGTGAATTTTTATATACCCTCTCATCAACTATTTTATATTTTAACAATTTTTCACTAAACTTGAATTTTTGATAGTTTCTATTTTCAATGATTCAATTATATTTTCAAGATTTGAAATAACTTTTTATTACTTTGAGTTCGTAAAATCATGAAAAAATAATAGAAGCTTAATGAGTTACTCACTAAATAAAAAAAAAAATAAAGCTGAAGAGTTTTCATCTTTTGAAAAAAAATTTGATAGTGTGTTTATTTTAATCATTATTCAATGAATTTAAATTTAATTATTTTAATTTTTCAGGAATATATTATTTCTCTAGTCATGAAAAATAGGATGATGATATTACATTAATACCTCTAGAAAAATCTGTAAATAAAACTCTTAAATGTGTTATCTCATCTTCTTAAAGTTCGGGTTAAAACTTAAAAGATAAATTTCATCAAAAATAACTAAATGAATATTCTGATTATTACTAAAATAATAACAAATAAACGACACTTTTCCCAAACTTTAATCTGAATTAAAGAAACTCTTCAGAAATTTTATCAATGGATCATTAAATACGTAGAAAACGCCTCATTCCTTAATTTAAAGTTGGAACATACGTAATTATATTCACTAATGCAGATTTTTAATCTTCAGAAAAATCTCACATCTCTTAAAGAGCGAAAAGCGAAAAGTTTAAAAAAAAAAACTTTCAAAAATAAATAAAAGAAAAACAACCTGCAGCGCCTTTTTGACGTGTGTTCCCCCTCCCCTGCCCCTCATTAAGAGTTCTTCAAACCGCTCTTTCCTTTTAAAATGTTAAATATTAAAGATGTCGAAGGATTTAAACTCACTTTTTTTTTCTGATCACGGTCACAGTCAAACATCTTCAATTTTGAAATCTGTTCAAAGATGTCTGAAATAAAACTTTGCTCTCTGAGAAGTAAAAGAAAGGAGAGGAAAAAAAATCTAGTCACATTTCTTCAGTGAAGATGGAAAAACTGATTTTCTTTGACGAACTTTAACTTCGAGAATGTTTTAAAGAGCGTTACGAAAGTGGTTTTAAGTATGAATGTAATGTAATTTAGTGTATGTGTGAGTTTGAAGTTCATAATTTTGAAGCTAAAAGAAATCTAATAAAAATTAATAAATTATGTATTGAATGAGGATATTAATTTATTTTTTACTGTTTCTGTAATTCATTAGAAGTAACGTAAAAACATTTAAATGTGTTTTACATCCGAGTTTTTTTTTAAGAGGAAACGATGATGAAATTATTTTTTATTGAATTACAGGAAACTATTTTTAATTTTTCCAAGAATTTAAAGTGGGAAAGATGCTAAGCATGACATATTTTTTCTTTATAGAGCAATTTTTATTCCTATTTTATAATACCAAAACGATAAAAAGGAAATAATAAACGAGCATCTTTTTTCTATATACTATTATTGCATTTAGAGCTAATTTTAAGAATAAAATTATTATAAAATTTCTAAAATATTAAGAATAAGAACAACGTCAAATAAACAGTAGGTTTTTTTTTATTTCATGTTCAATCTTTTGATGACACATAACCTTATAAACATAATTCCATACACCTACTTGTATGTCCCTCCCATTAAGCTGCAATGTCATGTCCTTTTTGCTTCTTGAAGATGTGCAATAGAAGCGAGAATTAAATTTCATGGTCTCCATGGTGCTTATTAAGCGATCATGAATTAATTTCAATAAAATGCTTCACTAATGAAATTCGCTTTAAAAAAAGTACTTTTCCAATACATGCTGAGAGAAACGAAATAAAAAAAAATTACCAATCAGATTTTTTCCGATGTAAGAATTAAATTTTTTTATTGAAAAATACTATTTCGAATTTATTTTTGGAAAAGCATATTTATTTCCCTGAGGAAAAAGTTAGCATTCTTTATTCAATCAAATTTTCAACAAAAATGAAATTTTATTCATTTATTTTTTTTATATTTTTCTAGTTTGAACAGAAATTTATCGATTAATGAACGTAGAAAGCAAAAATCGTTTTCTGCAAGATGTCAAATCCACGCCGTCTTTATGAAGGCCATCATCCATCCTAACTTTTACTAAAGGAGACCTTTTTTTTTTTTTTTAGTAAAGATCGTCTTGAAATCGTCTGCTCATTGTTGTGTTGCCAACAGAAACTGTCAGTATCTTTAGCAGGTGTCAAATTTTTATCAAAATTGTTCTAGTTAATGCTGGAATGTTTTCAACAAAAAATCACTCTCAAACAAGCCAATAAAAATAATTTGAGATATCACAGATAATTATTCATTTATGAATGAAATTTAAAAAAAAAATGATAGTTATGAATCTTCTCAAGAAATTAGTGTCTAATGTTTCAAGTTGATGTTGCTACTTCTTAATTAATTAGATGATATTTATTTATGTTTATTTCATAGACAAAAACTCT
This sequence comes from Argiope bruennichi, assembly GCF_947563725.1. Taxonomy (NCBI): domain Eukaryota; kingdom Metazoa; phylum Arthropoda; class Arachnida; order Araneae; family Araneidae; genus Argiope; species Argiope bruennichi. The sequence continues at coordinate 26,473,559 of NC_079156.1, read as the reverse complement.
ATTTCTTAAATGTTATTAAGTAAACATATTTCGAAAATTGCTCTAGTAGTTGCTACGAAATTAAATTTTCATAATTTATTCTTATAAAATCTTTTAATGAGCAGCTAAATCTTTTCAAAATTATGATATCTTTAATAAAGCGTAATATTATAATGAAGGATTCTATTATTTTTAGAATGCTGCACCTTTCTGAGAAACAGTCAGCTGCTGCGAAAAATCTATTAACTTCAATTTTGAATTAGAAACGCTAGTGTTTCATAGTATTTAAAATATAGATATAATTTTAAACGGTCTTGATTTTTTTTTACAAATTCTCTTTCTTTAATCTTACAGAAAATTACCATTGAATATATTCTCTAACAAGAATATAGTAAATGATTATCATGGGTTTGTGTTTTAACGAATTCTTTTCGCTATTTCGATCTTTGCTAAAAATTAGCATATTAATTACTTGGATTCTACCTTAAAAATAATAAATAAGTCCCGTAACTTGTTTCTTTTTCTGCGGAAACCTTTTATTCTGCATTTAAAATTGCATAATATAGTTACTTTAAATGAGACAGATTCATTTTTGAATGTATTCAGCTGAGTTTAAAATTAAATTCTGTCTCCAGATTAAAAAATTAAGCGTAATTTATTTGAGTCTGCCACTTTAAGTAATTGAAATTGAAGATAATTTTCTATAAACATATTCAAATTCGCATCTTATTTCTTAGAAATTTTTTATTATTTTGCAACTTTTATTCTTTAGTTTGTCATCCTCCGCATTATCTTTTCTCTTTTAAGCAAAATTTTTCAGATTTTTTTTCAAAAATCTCAGAGTTCATAAAAATTAAGTAAATCATATTTTATTACCATTTCTATATCTTTAGCTTAATTCTCTATATTCAGAGAAAGAAAATAAAATATTTTTACAGTTGTCCAGTGACAATTCTTTTGTTACTTCGAGGAAGATTAACTTGATATAATGTTAAATTTTGTTTTATATGAGAACGGAAACATGAAGTAGAAAATCTTTTAATATTGTTTTATGTTACACAATATTAAGAAAAATGGCGCTTTTCCAAATATGTAAAAGACTGTTTGCAACTAACCGACTACATAACAATTCCATAGAAATTTAAATTTGTATCACCCATTTATTAATTTAAAAAATTCTTTATTATCTGGAGTCATATCCATTGAAATAACGAACGGAATTCCTGTTATGCGTGTTTCTATTGAAATAGAAATTATATATATGATCAAATATATTTCACTTAATAAATATACTTCATTTTTTTATTAAAAAAAATCTGTAAATTAAAGTTAGTTATATTCACGTTTAGTGAAAGCAGATTTACATGAGCAAAAATTGTTCTAAGCCGTGGTTTATCTCCTCCCCCCCTCCCAGAGATACTATAGTAAAAAATCCATGAGTCCGTATCGTAAATAAATTAAAAGGATAAAAATAGAATGCTTAGCATGAAAAATATATTGAAAAAGGTTCCCTTTACAGTTAGTGTTGCTTGTATTTCAGAAAGAGACTATCAAGCGGACTCGTAATATTATAGTTCCATTAGATATGGAATCATAACAATGCACCAAAAGCACACACAAGATTCATCAGTCTCCACACATCACCATACAAATGAAACATGTAGAAGTTTTCATCAGGATTTTTTTCGGGTTTTGAGAATTAAAACTTCAGATTCCTACAACCCATTATTCACCCCCATATAATTTCTGGCTTTTCTTGACAATAAAGGTAAAATATATAGCACAGAATCAAAGGGTTCACTTATCGTCTTTTATATAAACATATCGAAGGAAAAAAAAGAAGGGTGGCCATGGCTATACTATATGACCATACAAAGATGCATTTGGGTGCTAATCGATATTTCGAGAAAAAACAAAACATAATGATTTTAACATTAGAAGGAAATACTGATTGTAAAAGTAAATGTCTATATATCCGTCTTTAGAGACCAGATATTCGTTCTCTATGATAGTAATATTAATTCAATTTTGTCAAACAACTTTGATAAATTACAGTTAAAGATAGCATTATTTTGAATTATTCTTTCAAAAGAAGGTGGACACATTTAAGTTGGTAAACTATGATTGTAAACTGAAAAAATTAACTAGCGAATAAAAATCTTAATATAGAGGCTGGAAACTCTGCTAAATTTTTAGTTTGCGATATCTGTCGAAAATGGAGGATGGTCAGAGGGGAGGAGAGGCAGATGATTAGTTATTAAGTATTTAGGAGTCATGAACTTTCATATGAGAAGTTGACGAAATGAACCCAGTGGATGGGAATAGGCAAAGAGTTTTTTTTTGTTTGTTTGTTTTGTCAATTTTTTAAAAATTTATTAATTTATGTGAGTTTTTAAATTTATCTTCTCTGCCTCTCTTTTCATCTAAATAACCTCTCAAACCATTCTGTTGTAAACTATTGTATCGAACTATAAGCCTACGTGATTGTTAAGTCACCTGACAGAATGGTTTCGTAAGTACGGAAAATATTGAAATGTAACCTAAATAGGGCGCTCTTAGGTCATACCGAGACGTTTTATGCAAATCAAGCCATTTCAAACATGCAATCAAATAGATCACATTAATAAGTTTAGAAGAATTTATTTTGAAATAAAAGATATTCAACTTGACGTATATAAAGTGTTGGGCAAGCGAGTTATTACTCTATACTTATTATAGCTGTTTATCGCATGTCGCCATCGATGCCTTATTGGTGATCCGTTTACTGGTATATTTCAGTTCCATCAAAGTGGCTGGGGACCACATGTACACATGTGACTTACGTGTCCCCACAACCAAAAAAATACTGGGGTCAAGTGTAGTGAGGGTCACTTAAATTTACAACCTCGACTTATCACTTCAGTGAAACGACTTTATTGAAAGTGTGCAATAGCAACATTTTGACTTCAGTACAAAGTGAGAGGGCATTTTACATGAATGCAGCAATGGGTAACAAATGTCAAATGTCTTCTCTGCAATTGAGATACAATGTGTTTACGCAGTTGCAGGACAATCCTCTTAAAAAATGAATGAATAAATAAAAAGACCCAGAATGTAAGACGCTATTAAACCGAACTAGAGAATCACATGAGAGAAATGCAGTGGTTGGTCAAGTAATCACGAGAGTTTGATGCTGTCCAGATACGACTATTTTATGTATTAACGTCACCATACAGTAAAAAGAGGACTTCGTCCGTCCACATGATGTTCAGCTACCAGTGTGGGTCACGTTCCGTTTGTGACCGCGCTCATGTAGCGAAGTTTAATGTTTCTTCTGTATATGCCGTAATAAACGGTGAAGTGTTTCTGTCTTGTACACATCTTAGATTCCAGAACCCCCAATATTTTCTTAAATTCATGAGCATTGCTATCCCTCATTGATGACTCGGCTGTAAATTCTTACATGAGGCCTTTAACAACATGTATATGGTTCGCGCTCAAGGATAGTCCACCACTTCGTGGACAATCCTCCTAACTCCCCATTTCTTCAAAACGTCGTACTAGATTCAGCATCTAATTCAATGAAATATTATTATTATTATTGCTCCTTCGGTCCTTTCACCGTTCGAAAATTTCGAGATGCCATGCTTCTAGATTCATCAATATTGTAGAAAAATTTAACCACCAACGCTAGATCTGGGAACGACAGCATGCGGCCGGGCATCTAGTGACGAATCCATTTCCAACCAAGTGTTTTGTTGCAAGCCTGATTCGCACAAAACTTTTCAGAATGATGTCTGAGCGCTCTCTTTCAATTGCTTTTCGAAATTTTTATATGGATTTGATGAAAAAAAATCCAATATCCACCGATTGTACTTGAGCAAGCCGTAATTGTTTCTGAGCATTATTTCTTTCATTAGAAATTCTTGAATTTGCACGAATTTATTTGCATTTCAAGCGACTCAATTTTCTTAGAGAAAAAAAATCCGAAAGGAACTTTAACTCGCATTTATTTTTAAGCACTTTTAGCAATTATGAAAATTGTATAAAATAATTTCAGTTTAATTGCATCTGAAAATTATTTTTAAATCACTTGATTTCAGATTTTATTAAAATTTATAAGTTGTGCGCATTTTAGATTCCTACATTTTAAAAGCTAAAAATGGAAATTAAAATGCTAAATTTCGTAAAAACTCCTTTCTAAAACTACATGAATTCCGAATTCGTTTTCTCAAATTCAGTTTCTTGCTTTTTTACTTTCTTATTAGGATTGCATCACAACTTGGTTAGAGATTTAACAAAGAACTTTCTAAAAGATATCTACAAATGGAACTCTTTCTACTGTTGCGTCTCGTTCATTAAGGTTGTATAATACCCCTTGAAAATAATTTTTAAAGCTGCAATTTTTTCCCTTAAATCTTGTTTGCTTACTTTTTATATTCTGAAAGTTCGATAATCAACGAAAATGGATAAAAGCATTAAAAGAGTGAAACAGAAACAGAAAATTAATAAAAAAAGAAGAGAAATGCATGTCTGAGCTATTCAGCACGCAACCCATGAAAACCCACTCCGCGCTCAACTGAATGATTTATTTGAAAACCAACAGCAGTTCATTCTTATTTTCAACTTAGAGGTAGATGCGGCTGGAACGTGGCCAACTGATCTCCTTTTTATCCCCTCTCATCCAAAGTTTACCGTCATTCATTTCCTTTCTTTCATTTCTGTTTTTCTCACTTTAGCTGCTTAAGAAAATTTGTAAGGAAGTTAATGAATGATGAAAGATAGTATAATGAAAATTTTTATAAGGAATGATCAATAATTTTTAATTATTACATATAAAAGACAAGAAATGTCAATCAAACAAGCAATCTTTATGAAATTCAATTAAAAATAAATATTTCCTGAACCAAACTAATGAAAGATACATTGTATTTAGAGAGCGCTAATGCTGCTACAACTAAAACACAAATGAATTTAACCAAATTAGAAATAAATATTAAGTTTAAATGCAGAAAGGAATCAAAAGAAAGAAATGATGAATCCGTCCTGAAGACTTTTTCGAAGGTCATCCTCAGGCAGGGAATCAAACCAGGGATTTTTTTTTCTGTGAGGAATCTGACTTTAGTCCAAAATATTGACTCTTCGTTATCCGAAAATCCGAAGAAATTGAGGTTTTGGAGATAAGAATTAGTATCACAAATTAAAGATAATAATAGGAATTAGTATCACAAAATTAAAGATAATAATAGGAATTAGTATCACAAAATTAAAGATAATAAAAAGAATTAGTATCACAAAATTAAAGATAATAATAAGAATTAGTATCACATTTATAAGAACAAGACAATAATAAGAATTAGTATCACAATAATAAGAACAAGACAATAATCAGAATTCGTATCACAATAATAAGAACAAGACAATAATCAGAATTCGTATCACAATAATGAGAACAAGACACTAATAAGAATTCGTATCACAATAATAAGAACAAGACAATAATAGGAATTAGAATCACAATAATAAGAACAAGACAATAATAAGTATTAGTATCACAATAATAAGAACAAGACAATAATAAGAATTAGTATCGCAATAATAAGAATAATATAATAATAAGAATTAGTATCACAAAATTAAAGACAATAATATTGTCTTTAATTTTGTGATACAATATTATTGTCTTTAATTTTGTGATACAATATTATTGTCTTTAATTTTGTGATACAATATTATTGTCTTTAATTTTGTGATACAATATTATTGTCTTTAATTTTGTGATACTAATTCTTATGTCCAAAGCCTCAATTTCTTGGGATTTTCCGGGCACGAGGAGTCAATATTTTGGACGAAAATCAGACTCCTCACAAAAAAATTCCCTGGTTTTTAATCTCTGCCTGAGAGTGACTCTTGGAATAAGTCTTCAGGCCGGATTCATCATTTCTTTCTTTTGGTTTCTATTTTACATTTAAACTTAATATTTATTTCTAATTCGATTGATATAAAAGACAATTAATGCTACATATTATCAAAAAATGTACTTTCCCTGAACGAAAAATTGAATATAAATGTCTTACTAATCAAAGCTTAAATGTTATTCAAACATCATCAAGAAGAAAAATTTGATACCAGAGAAAATGCTTGATAGCATTGCTTGTTTCTGAGCTTACAAGCAATCACTACCTTTCGGTAATAATCATAAAAGAATAAAAAAATAATCCTTTAAAAAACTCATCTGATTTTCTTTTTCAGAAAAAAAATGATTTCAAATATAAGTAATTTAAGTACATATCAGTAATTTAACCTTTCAAAAAAGTTCAAAGATGATTTAGAGTGTTTTAACCCCTCTAAATTTCTTCATATTTTTCTCGTCTTCCACGATGTTAGGCGCATCAAAATGTTTGACAACCCCGAAACACCAGACAACGACCTTTTCAGTAGCATAGGAAGTGTTTAATTGGATCGGACAACGAAGAGTGGTAGAAAGGATGGGGAGGGAGAGGCAGCATTTCATCATCTCAACTCGCTGTCTAATTAGTATGGAAGAAAACGTTTATTAATTACAGTTTTGAGGAGGAGGAAACAAAGATGGACATGTCTGACGACAAGCTCAATAGTTGCTAGAAAAGCGAACACAACTAAATTAATTTTAGATTAATCTTCCGCTTGGGGGGAATCTTGAGATTCAGTAATGTCCGTTGACCCACTTTCGATCACTCTCAAGGACAAAAATCAATTTTCATGTCGGAATTTTCCTCTAATCAAAAGTGTCTAACGGTGCAAAAAGATTGTTTTGTACAAATATTAAATATTTCAATATACAGTGATAACGGCCTACACTGTAGAAGTAAATATAATATTAATTTTGTTTAGAATGATTTTAAATAACGTTACCAGAAAAAATTCATTCATTTTACTTCATTAAGTTCTGGTTATTACATTTGCCATTAAAATAAATATGAATTATAATATAATTCGTGAAAAGAAATTTAGATAAGGAATGCATTTATATCATATCTGCCAATGTGAAGTGAGATACTTGATGTAATTAAAAATATAAAATAGATATCAAATAGCGGAGCTTTAAAAGCTTAGAAGAGTAGAATAATGGACAATTTCAGTTGTTCTCCATAATTTTAGAATCATTCATATTTGTGGGAAAAATTATTCAGAAAATTATCATAATAAACATTTTAATAAAATTCCCAAATATTTTAAAATTTTTATTCAATTTGTCCATCCAAAATTTTTTTATGTTATTTTAATATTAATATTATTTTGAAAGCTTTTGCAGAAACTTTCTAATATTTAAATTGTTCTAAAAATATCATGCATTGCAAAAGCTTTCGGCTGAATTTCTTGGTAGAATTCCAAGAATGGTCAATATTTAAAACTCGAGAGCTGTATTACAAGACTAGAGATCCCCCTCCCGAAGAAAGAACTTAGAAACGCTTGACCGGATGGATTCAAATTCGAAAGAAAAGCAGTGAAAGTAAATACTATTTCCAAGTTATAGTTCTTTCATATTCATGCATAAAAGAGCATATCTTTTTAGTTCAGCAAATATGTATCTAACAGTTTAAGAGGTTCATATCGTTCTACTCTTTAACTCTCCTCTTCCGATTTAAACATATCATTTTAATGCATTTTTCTATTTCATTTATTCTATTGAATTTTTAAAAGCAAGAATAACTTAAACACTATCAGAAACGATATTCGAAAAATTTAAATTTATATTTAAATAAATTTGTTGCTTAAAGTACTTTTAGTTATTTGAAAATGATGGTATATCCCTCTTTTACACCTTTTAAGGAACTTGGGGGGGGAGAGAAGTGTATTGTAGGAGACATTCTAAATCGTATCGTTTTGATATGAATCGCATATATGGATTTGAAATTACCAACAAGAACGTTAGAAAAGTCATAAATGCGAGGTGATTCTGTTAATGAACATCATTGCCTTTTTTAAAGTAGCGACTGTTATTAATATCGATAAAAAAAATCTAAACATTCTGTATCTTGGATATTTTGTTTTTGTTCTGAAAAGACAATGTGTTAATTACGCTTACAAAATCCATTTCTTAACTTGTTAACCGGGTAATTAACTTATATTCAATTCCTTTCGCACTAAGACATTTCATCAATACTCTATAAGAGGAGTTGCGACAAATAGGCAAAAAAGTATGAGCCCCCAAAAAGCAATTAATGGAGAAAAATTGTCCTCTAAAATTTGACTATAAGAAAGCTCCTTGACGAATTAAATATAAAAATAGAAATTTTGATGTTTTTATACTTGAGTGTTATGCTCACTTATTATCTTTTGATAAATAAATAATCGCATTTGGTAACGTGACGAAGAATATGGCTCTTTATTTATATTATATTTAATTATTATTTTCTTGTATACGAAGTTAGCAAAGAGAAAACATTGTATTCGTAAAAAAATTGGCTATGAAATATTCACGTATTTATACATTTCAGACCTCTCTGAGTCCGGAAAACACATTTCTGGAAATATATCTGTATGTGGACACGATAATTCAAATATACGATAATTACTCAAACCAACAGACGGTTGATGAATCTGATTTAGAATTAAACACGGATCTTTATATATTAGATACTAAAATTGTATACCAAATTTTGTTTATCTAGCTCTTTATGTCTTGTAGTTATCACATTCACTTGTAATTGCATATACTGATAAGCAAATATACTATGAGTGAATTACAAAATGACCGAATTTTGGAATGATTGCAATATACTATGTTTTATATATGAGGAAGTAGTAAGATATAAAACTTGCTGACGTGCAGTTATGAGGTGAACGATATGTACAATTATTTCGCCAAGTGTCTTTGAGCCTTTCTATTGTTCTTTCTTGAATCAAACACTTTTGATAATTATCTATGAATGTAATATTTCAGTTTATAAATTCAATATTTTTTAAAAAAATAAATTATTTTTCAAAATATTTTATTTTGATAATTTTTCAGTTTCAGAATTAAAGATTGCAATCTAAATGCATTATGTCAGTTATTCTTCTGATATGAAAAATTATTTGATAAATATTTCTTAATAACCTTCAAAACGTGGATTTCTGATTCAGTTTTTATGCAACAATTTGATAATGAAGTTCACATTTCGTTATTTGCAATCAATCTGTCCATAAGATTGTATTTATTTTGTAATCCCTACCTATCTTTCTAATCTCGAAATCGCTGATATTTGTTTCGGATTTTTTTCCCATTAAAATTTCAATCTACCCACCAATACTTTCAATCGCCTTCGCTACCTGCTGCGATTGCCAAGAACAAGTTAGTAATTATGAATTTCCTTTTTGATTTGCGAAATGCGGAAATAACTCTCTGGAATCTGAGGAAGACCGTAATCTTAACTGTAATTATTCGAGAAAATTCTACTCATTCGTCTCAAAATGAGTTTTATCCCTTAATAAAGTTTCGCCCAGAAGCTCGCAGTCAAACATTGTAATTACGACCGCATTTCTGAGAAAAGTGAAAAATCTGTAATGGCAAATTATGACAATTAAAGGCTAAAGTTATGGATATTTCTCATAATCCAACAGATTATTTTGTTTCTGTGGCAACGCACGCACGAAAAGTTCACCTAATATTTAAGAGCGCTGAAGAAATTAGAATTGCATCTCAGTTCGATAGATTGTCGTTATATGTAATTTCGTTTTATGTAAGATGCTCTACGAATCCGTACTATAGTCATGTGTATTTAATAAGCATTTTCTCTTATCACTGTTGCAATTCAAGAATAATTACATTTAAGAAATAATAAATCATTTATATTTAAAAGTTCTTGAACGTGCAAATATCTATTTAGGAATTAAATTAATTTCGAGATGTTCTTACTAATTTTAAAGCAAGTCGACTGAGTCCTCAATTCAATTTTTAAATAATTCACAATCAAACACATAAGGTTTTTCTACTAATTTTCAGTACATCCATGTATCTAAAAAATATTTTTTCTGATCACTTCAACAATAAAAAATAATTCTATTTCAGAAATAACGAATCATACATATTTAAAAGTTCTTGGAAAATAAACATAATACATATCAGCCTAGAAATTCTGCTAATTTTTCGAATATTTTCTTATCAATTTTTAAATCAAATACTTTCTTATCAAATTTTTCAACCAAACCTAAATTTTAATTTTAAATGATTTACAAGTACTGATTGACTTTGAAAAAAGAATAAAACTCCTCGTCTGAAAACGTGATGAACAACATCGAGACACCAAGTACGTCTGTTAGTAAAAAAAAATATATTTATATAAAATATGATTATAAAATTGGAATTTTTTATGACTTGCTTTACCATATATAAAAATTAATCACGTATTAAAAATATAACAATTAAACAACTTTTCAAATATAAATCAGTTATAGAATTTGATAACAGAAAATGCATTCCATAAATTTTCTAAGTAAGTACTTGGCAATACAAAATATCACAAGCGTGTTGTATAAATATATTTTCAAAGAAATTAATAATAATAATATCCTGAGAAATTTTCTGTTTTGTACTTTATAATCAAAATTTGATGCTAAATGTTTAACCTTGTTTGCTTTAAACAAAGGCTATCTTCCAATTTTTAATGACTTTAAAATTTCAATGTTTCCAGCTAAGACAAACAGCATACTCAAGTCAAAAAACATCCTTGAGAATATTTTTAAAAATATATAAATTTAAATCACTTATCCATATCTAAATGAGAAAGAAAGCCCACGAGGACACTTCCGTTTGAGCATTCACAGAGCAGACAAATCCATTATGCTTATTATTTCTTTTTAAAATCCTCTGGAGGCACTGCAAGGCACTTTAGAGTTTATGATGAGGCTTTTGAGAAAACCAATCATTTTAAGAGGCCACCGAATAGAATGCCGTCGGGACTGAACTGCGAAATGACAAACTGAATAAAAGAATTGAAAGCCGTCTTCATACAAAACGGTTAAATTCATTCACAAATGAATGTGGAATGCATCGAAATGAAAAAGGTAGTTAAAACTTCCAGCCGTTCTAAAATATTCTTACGAGTTCAGAACTTCGTTTAATGACACCTTTCAACATTTCAACATTTAAAATTTCAGTATGATTACATTTATTAGTGAAGAATATGTTCGTTTTAGACATTAATTGTTATCGATATCAAACTAATTTTATAATGGACTCTATTAACTTAGCATTACAGTCATACGACAAAAAAAATGAGTCTATCATCTAATTGCTTATTGTTTTACGCGATGAGATGATGTATTTACTGCAAGCAACAAATGAAAGAAAAGCTAGTTTTCAAAATCGAAATTTCATCACGTGAGATGAGAACACCATTCGTAGAAGAGTTAAATATCGAATCTTATCTATAATCAAAGTCTGATTATCATGGAGACTGGTGCGGTCAGGAATTCAGTGGAGCGTTGTTACTGTACAAGGTAGCCATTGGTAAGCCAAGGTAGCCAGTAATATTCTATGGTGTCATTCTTGGCGATTAATGGCATGCCAAAAATCGAATCTGTGTTTTAGTTACATTTTTATCAACCGGTAGAAACAAAAATCGATACAAAATTGCACTTGTTTTTACTGCAAAATCCCTTACCAAATTTTATATATTCTTCATCGCATTTCTGAATTATCCTGTTTCTGAAAGTACACGATAAATTCTACAAACTGCCAACCCTTTATTGAATTTGGCTCAAAATTTGATAGATGTCTTCACTATAGATGTTAAATCTGTGTACCGAATTTCTTCTGTCTTGTTCTCTTCGTTTTATTATTATCACTTTAACTTATATTAGAACAGCCGGACTTCCTCCGAACAGAATTTACACAAAATTTGATAGAAGTATGCAATTTTGGTATGAAGACAGTATGCCAATTTTGAACCGTCTAGATCAAAGTGTTTTTGAATTATCTTTGTCTCAGAAAGACAGATATACATTTTCGAAAAATGTATTTTTCAAACTCGGGGAAATCTGAAACGTGAAGATTTGTCGAAATCTCGAGTTTTTGAACGAGTCGATCGAATTTTTTGACAATTACTATACTTTTTTATACTATTTATACGAGGAAGTAAACTGTAAATAAATTGAAACATGATGGAAAAGGTCTGTCCTTATTAGTCACTTTGTGAAGTAATTGAAAACATTACTCCAAATAAACGACCAACTTGCATCAAAATCAGCGACTTCAAATCTCTTAATATTCTTATCATGTCAATTTACTTAAATATCTGACAAAAAGCAGAAAAATTCAAGTGCACATTAAAAGAATTATAAACCTGTAATACTGCTTTCTTGCAATATGGTTCTCAGAGTTGTAAAGAGAGAATTACAGATATTTCCTAATGGCTGCTGAATCGATGCCAAATCAGACATATCAACGATCCCTGGCAACAAATTTGATAAATATTTGACGGCTTGCTAAAGGATTTGGAGACAAAAGTGAGAGTGTTAGAAAATACAGGAATTTTTGAAACGTAAAATAAATAAGAAGATAAATTAATTTTTTAATTATTTGAATAAATATAATTAATTATTTAGATTTTTAAAATAATTTATCCTAAAAAAGAATGATTTGCTATGGCCATAATGATGTTTTCCTCCTTCATTTGATAAAATTGATGACTCACTTCCATTAATAATATTAATAAATGCAATTTTTTGATATTTTATAATATTGCTGTTCCACTAAACAAATATTATATTATATTGTATAAAGCAGTGTTAAAAAAAGACTTTCCGGAATTTCATAAGTTCTCATGTTCTGCGGAAAAATTGTTGCCCTTACCATTTTAATAATAAAATATCACCTCTGAAACTTCATCAAAGCTCTTTTTAAACATTCTCCCATGCAGAATACATCGAATATTTAATCAAGATATGCAATCATGCAAGTTTATTTTCCGAAAAAGATAGCAAAATAAAATAGTACATCAAAAGGGTTTTTCCAAGAAACTCTACACCGAAGCACGTTTAAAAGTGCATACAATCGTCTCGTAAATGTCTCTCAATGAGATTTTACACCGATGACCACTGATGTGCGAGAAGAAAAGAACCGCGAACGACCGTGGTCAATGGCATCCCGAAAGAGCCGTTTCAATTCCGCCAGGAATTCTCATTGCGTTCTCGGGTAGAGATATTTTCCGGTGTTTATGACTTCCAGCCAGCCCGATTAGAGGCCTACTGCGGTCGTAGATATTAATGAAACATTGTTCCTTGATATGCACTTGATTGTGCACAGTATTTAGAAAATGAAAAAAATTTGTGGCTTTTTATATGATGGTAGCAATCTGTTCATAGAATCGGTTATAGAAATGCATATTTTTTAGCAATGTATAAAGTGTCCAAATATTTTTTAACTGACTTGATTATGTTGTGTAGTCTTATTTTGCATATTGAAATGCATATAAAAGGATGAATTTTAATAAACGAGATATAAAGAATATGAATAAGAAATATTTCAGTTTGATACAAAGTGAACAGCATTAATTAACTATTTAGGATATATTGTTATGCATGATCAACTACTTTCGTATTTGCATCAAAAACTGAATACAAAGAAAATAATGATGAAATAATAAATACAATTGAAAAAATAAATACAAGCCAACAGAAATTGTCTTCCAAAACACTTTCGGAAAGACATCACAGTAATAAAGTTGTTATCAACCCTCCCTCTCGTGAAACAGTTGAGAATTGAGAGTACCCCCACCATGAAATTCGGTCCGCTAATTTCTTGCTTTTTTTATTTAACAAGTTACATGCTCACAGATATACATACTGCCAGATAATCAACAATCTGATAGACATTTTGTCCAAAATTTTACTCAGAGCAACAATTCTAATGATAAAACCTTATGCCGAATTTCATCCATCTAGTGTCTTCATATTTTTTTTTAATCATTATGTTAACAGAAGACAAAAATGAACTTTTCGCATTTAGAGAGATCTAAATGTGGAGATTGAAGAAAATCTCAACATCGTTGTTTTGACAATTACAGAACTGTCTATAAATGCTAGTAACGATAGGTAACAGAACAGTATTTTTTTTACTTCATTTGTATCATCGAAATTCATATTGTATATCAGATAGCCCTGAAATGAAAGTGTTATCAACAAAAGAAAAGTAACTCAGTGGCGTGACGCCCAATGTATGCTATTTTGGTATTTCTTAAAACTGCTGTCCCTCTACTTCTTTGACGCTATATAGTTGCTTGATTTTCGTTTTCAATTCATTTAAAAGCTCCTGATATTAAATTCGCATGGAAATTTTAGGAGCGAAATTACAGTAGAAATAACAATCGGTTACAGCAAAAAGAAGACATTAATTATACGAAAACTAAAATTTCGCTTTCTCCCTGCAACCAAACGAACATCCCTTCCTAGGAAAAGATCACCATGAATAAATTCCACAAGAAAAGAAACCCGATAAGGGAAGAACATTTCCTGCTAAATGGGCCAACCCCCCACCCGCGGGGTTTTATGAAAATTGAGAGATAATAAAGGGAGGGAATGTTGTATGCAAATCAGGAACTTAGATTTCATGCCTTCGTAAAAGTCGATCACTTTTTCAGGGTTAAAAATAGCAAAAGGGGCAAGCGACCTGTTGAGGATGCGACTCGACTTTACAAGGTCATGTTATCCAGTTTATGAGGAGCGTTTCAGGCTCCAGCGAGACGCCGAATGGAATTCGCTTTTTACTTGCGTGGTTTAGTCACTTGCTTTTAAGAAAAGATAACGTGTTTTTACTTAAGTGGAATTCTATCGTATGGTAACTAAAACTGTCTAGTGTTCTTACCAGTATACAAAAACGTTTTGTTAACTAATTTTTTCTTCTAGCTATAACAGTCATATAGCAGATTTCAAAATAGTCCGCTCTGTAATGAATGAGGGAGGGCTTAGGGGAGGCAGGAGAGAGCAAGTGGTGCCAGCTAAAATCGATTGAGGGAAAGTTGACCTTGTACTAAATAAAATTTCACACAAGATATAGCACCACATTTACTACAAAGCATGTTTTTAGTCACATGATTGTTAACAAAAAAATCTTTGAGCGTGTTGTTTTAAGTATTCAAATACCATCAGACAAATAAATAAATAAATAAAATGACATAAAATATAAAAATTTCATAAACTATATCTAATATAAGCATGATAAATAGATGTGTTTTTTTAACTGCATTGTTTAAAAACTATTTGTTGAAAGATGGATTTGATATATAAAATTATTTAAGACTTAAATTGAAAAATTTCGAAATACTATTCCTTGAACTTCTCCATTTCTCCAATTCATAATTAATGCTGCTATTCTAAATCATATGTATGTGATTCATAATCAGTATACCTCTATAACACCATAAAGTTGCAGCTCATAGTCAATCTTACTGTGCCATATCATTAGAAAATTGCTCATAATGTATGCTTAAATATATATTATTTTTTGTATTAGTCAATACATGTTCTTTATCAACATCCTTATAATTAGAGAACTATACTATAACTTAGGGAACAAAAAAAAATTAAAAATAATTATACGTTGAATTCAGGATGTGCATTGTTATTCATCAGAATACGAGTATAAAGAAACATTATTTAATTTGCTTATATGACTCAAGTACTATCTTATTGTGATATATAATGTACAAAATTAAATTAACTACATTTGGACGCATAAATATATAAACGGAAACTCATACATAAAATACATAAAAAGATCTTGTCCTAAAATAAAAACAAGATTTTTAATTACTTTTGATTATTTTTTTAAAGGTTAATAAAGTGATGCGATACTGATTCCCTGTTAGATAATTAATTTAATGAAACCGGTTTGGATTCTGAAATTACAGTTTCCAATGAAGTTGTAAGAATCATTATTAGCAATTCCTCACATTAATATCAAAGATTTTTTTCTCTTAAAATAGTTAGGCTTATTAGAAATGCATTTTAACTCTATCATATTTTAACTATAAAAAATGTGGTATACACACCCTATAAATGTAAAATTTAAAAAAAATAATGATCGTTTGGTATATTATATCTTTTAAGAGATGTTAAGTATAGAATTATATCTTAGTACTTATTCATGCTCAAAGTTTATGAAAGAAAACGGACAAATCTAAGAAAGAAGAAACCCATCTTCTTAAAAATATGATTTGTTTTTTAAGTAAGAGGCAAAAATTAAAATTAGAAATGCTTTAAGACGGAGAATCAACTTGGAAGCAACTTATTAAAACCGCAAAGAGATGTTTTAATTAAAATTTTTATATCCAAACCATTTCTTATTTTTTTAAGACTCTACATTTTGTCAGTTTTCTTTCGGCATTGATTGTCAAGGTGACATTTTAAAAAAATATGTCCAGAATTTCAGCTCTAGAGTACTGAATAAAAAGTTAATTTTAAAAAAGAGAGAGTTGTTAATTTAGGGAGTTTAGTTGTATCTTTTTTCCATACTAATAAGTCATTATGATTTTTCCAAAGAATATTAGTTTTGAGATTGTAAGATTTGGGATTTGTTTCCGTCAAATCAATCATTCACAATCAGATGTCCTCTCATTTATGTGGTATGATAATGTAGATTTTATCGTTGTTCATCATAATAAATAATAGTACTTAATTCTTCTTTAGCATCTCCTTTTTAGATAATTTTTCCTCTACCTAACCTTTGAATTCAACTTATAGTACAGTTTTACCATTTCTTTAAAGAGATGGAAATAAGATAAAGTGAACCTTTATTGAGGAATATGTGGAAAAGTCTCAGGGGGGGGAGGAGCACTTCTGCTGGTTTATAAATAAGATTATACAGGGTGATTATAAAGGAATATTCCAACATCGCATGTGTATTAATGGAAAAAAAAACAAAGTACAATTTTACTGTTAATCGGAAATTACAGATAACGGTTTAAAGATTAATTTAACTACAGTGATAAGCATTCATTGCAAACCCCTCCAAAAATATGAGCAATAACAAGGCGATACAATAGCGTATCCCAGCAATATCTTTCGTAGTTCCGATGAACATGAATATCTGCACCTTCCCAAAGCTTCACTCCATGTTTTTGCAGAAAAAATTGTGGGATGAGTGATCATACTGATTTAATATCTTCCACATTTCTGTAGGGGCTCGCATTGAACACTTATAATCTTGGTGAATTTAAACTTTCAATTGTTATTTTTTATTTCCGATGAACAACCGGATTGTAGTTTGTTTCTAACAGACCTACAAAGTTGAGATATGTATTTGTAATAATGCTCTTATTAGGAGCATATCATATCAGTGAATTTAAATTTATAACTTAACTGTGGCTGATTGCAGTTACAATAATGGAACAAAAATATCTCCCGCGGAAACAGCTGAGGGGAGGTCAAATCTGTTTGTAAGGAACTAGTTGCGCGCAGAACAGAGGAGGAGAGGAAATGGAAAAGTTTCCGGAAAATGCTGAATTGGGTAGCCTCCGGAGAAAAGGTGCGATGCCGACTCGTGCTATCGCCATGGCAACCAACTTTGTAACCACTTAACAAACAGTGCTCAATCAATTTGCAGTTACAGTTTACAAATGGTCGGTGGTTTACATTCCTGAAGGAGGATTTTAAAGGTGTCGAGCGGCTTTAAACCGTCCCGGGTCGTCTCTCGATAACAAAGGATTCATTTGCGGGCTGCGATTAAATGGCCGAGAGCGCGGGTTTGAAGTGTTCCGCTAAAGCTGATGAAGTGCTGCGGGGAGTTTAAGCGGCTCACAAAGACACGAACTATGTAAAGATACAAAATGAGACACTATTTTGAAACTCTTCAATACATTATTATTAGATAAATGGTCATCTTATAACCAGTTCCTCATTGCCAATTCCATGATAATAAACTCTTTAAAGTTATAGTAGTTGGTTTATGGGCTCGCTTAATATGTTCATTGTTACGAATGAGAGAGTTAGTCCATGGAATATGATGAAATCCCCAGTGAGGAATTATTATTTATACTGCTTTCCCATAATTTTTTTATCTTAATATAATATAGCCTATAACAAAATAAAATACGAATAATGCATATGTGATAGAAATAATCAGCAAGTGAGCAATCGATACTCACTTGCAAAAGGAAATTACCAACCGCTGTTAATATGGAACACTCATTTATTCTTTAAAATTAAGAAATCTCTCTCCAATGTCAATGATTTCAGTACTATAAATTTCATTCATTGAACTGGAATTACTAACTTTTAGTAATCATTAATTTCAATAATTTTAATGTAAAAGCTGAAATTGAGTTGGAAGATCCAGAACACAAAAATCACCAAAGTGTCAAGGGAAAATTTTTTATTAAGTTCAATACTTTCACAATCTATTCTTAAAACAAGAGAAAGTAGGAGTTCCCTGTAATAACACCCGTAACAGTCAAATATAAAAGATAAAATAAGTTTTTGGTTGATTGATATCTAACGACGACTGAAAAAAGATAGAGACAAGAATGATTTAAAAAATTTTGATTGCAAATATATTCATTCGCCTGTGAGTCATAGAATTTTTCTCCTCTTGTATCGAGACAGTTGGCAGCCGAAGTTGAAATATTGTCTCACGTCCTAACCTGACCCAGGAATCGAACCCTGGCAAATTGATGTAACAACTTTCAACGTAAGCCACGTTTTCTACAAATGAAAACTAAGGTTTAAAAATTGTTTTTGAACTATATATACAGTTACACTAAAGCATGAAAAGTTGTAACATTATATGAGCGATATGTCCAAAATGTTAGTTCCATTTGATTAACTATTGACCCAGATGAAATTAGTTATGCCTCTAATGCATGCTCTGCTCTATGACATTTTCGAATGTTCTCGATATTTAAAGTTAGAAAAAATGCAGGCTTCGTCCAACAATATTAATATGTTTTTCACCCCAAAATTAGTATAACAGAGTGGCTCTCATTTTTCAAACGAATGCTGTCATTAAGTCTATTCATGGTTTCGGAATCTGAACTCAAGGGAATAATGTCGGGTTTTTTTAATGAAATATTACTAGTGAATTCGGAATCAATTAGCAGAAAGTGGTAACTAGAGAATACTTGAAATAGAAAAGCCGTTCTCTATTTCATTAATATCGAACTGTTAAAATCATTAGAGAGTAAAACATAAGCATTTAGAATATACGAGTAAAAATAGTGTTGATGATTATTGCGATAAATGGAGAAAAGCAATAATTGGACTTAATTGTTTTCATTCATTTGCTTAATAGTTAAGTAAAATATTTCTTGAATATTATTGGTAAAATACAATCGTTACTGAAGTGTTTACGGGTGATGCTATGTCACAAATACTTACAATATAACTTTAATTTCACATTAAGTATTAATTTGTGGATATTATTATATTTATTACACTAATAGTTGATCATGTGATTACATTAGGTTATTCCTTATAAATAATCAATACAAAAACAAAGCAGATAGTTTTGAATTTTATACAAAGTAGCATTAAGTAACAACGACATCGATACTTCGTAAACATTGAAGGAAATCTAAAATTTAAAACTTATTCAAATGATTCCAACCACATATATCACGGTCAAAGCCTGTATTGAAAAGACTGACGAATTAATTCAATTGAAAGCATATTATGCTAATTGATTTAAATTATGTTTTTTAACGGGTGGCTCATGAAATCTCAATTAATAGTTATTTAAATAAAAAAAATATACATCTTTAAAACTGCTTAAAATAATTTCTCCTGGCCCATATGAATTTTAAAAATTCACTTTCACAAATTTCACATGTTTGTTTGGGATTAGGAGTCTATATGGAGTTACAACGTTGCATTGAGCTAGGGGAAATTGCTTTATTGCTTAATCCGTTTTAAAAGCATGGTATGATAAATTTCTGTTTATTTCAATAATAATAACTATAATAATTAAACTTTACAATTACTTTAATAATAACTTTATTTCAATTTCCTTCATTTTAGTCCTGTGTGTAGGAACTTTGCAACAGGTTTTAAACTAATTTCCAGATTATCAGACAATTTGTATCGGCGCCATCCACAGATTATGAAAGATTTTAATTGGATCAAAATTTGTATCGAAGTGACAAACAAACCGATAAACAAAAAAGTGAGTTAATATTTTACTGTCATCCAGTTTTAAGCTGTGTTTAAAGTTTCCAGTCTTTAACTGATCGAAAAGTTACTTTAAATCGGTTACAAAATTTGCACCGAACTTTGAAACCGACAGAAAAGAAAGCGAGTTAATAGAAGCGTGTTAACCCTTTACACTTCTGAAAATGAATTCTTCATCTTCTTACCACTCTAGTTATTTTTTGGTCAGTAAATTTATAAAGTAGATTTCTTTCAAATTTTGAATGAATAAGTATATCTGCCTGTCTAGAATCTACAAATGTAAAATTAAGCCAAATTTTGGTTTCTGTCTGTTTAAAAAAAGGCGCCTTATTTCTGGTATTTGGGAATACTAACCGCTTGTCAGCGATTAATCGCCAAATATCGCATGCTACAAACAATAAAAAAGCTTCATGCAAGTCAGATATCCATTTCTCATAATTATTATTCGCCAGTGGCATACAATTAATACATACCAATTTTCTTTACTATGAACTATACAACCAAGTGCGAAAATAAAGATCTGGGCACTCATGAAAATAACGGCTTAGCCCATGGTCCACAATGAAAGTGCATATAAGAAAGTAAAAAATGCTGCTTTCGAGCACTAAATGAATGTCTATAAATATATACCTTTTTGAGGAGAGTTCTCAAAGTACGTCGTGCTTAGCATTAAAAAGAATTAGTATTTTAAAGCCTTTTAAAAAAGATATAATTTCCTTACTCAAATAAATTAAAATTTGAAGGAAATGCTTATCACAGAATGAAAAAATTTAAAGTATTTTTTCTAAAATATTAATATAATTTCTGTGTTATTTTTTTCAGTAATTTCAACAATTTAATATAATTACTATTGCCATTGGCCACTTGAACACAAATAAATGTATTTAATATTTTTATTGGATTCTAGATGTTATAACTGAAATAAATGGTAATATACAAACAAAAAATAGCACTAATAATAAAAAAAATTCATGCTATCGTTGTACCACCTTAGCAATTTAAAGCAAAAAAAAATTATCTTAGCAAATCATTTTTTTTTATTATTTACTGAGCAATAGAAAAAACTTCACTCTAAATATGAACCACAAGAAATAAGCTTTTCTACATACAATTATGACAAATATATAGCCGAGCTCATTATAAAGAATAAGCGACAAATATCTCTGGCAATTTGTTCAAAAAGAAACATTTTTCAGCTATCACAAACCAGCTCCTTCAAATAAATCCTCTGAATAAGAATTTCAAATATCATTGCCTTGGAAATTTTGGATTTAAAAATATCTCAGAGATTTAGTTTGTAGCTTCCATTAAAATGTCATGTTCTGTGTCGTGGAAGGCAATCATAGGCTGCATTTAATCTTTTTTTTTTTTTGCAAAGTTAGAATGGTATATTATAATAAAAAAACATTTTCAAGAATTCAGTCAATAATGTAAACATAAAACTTCATTCGAATACAGCGAAGACACTTAATACTGTCATTTTGATAAGTTTTAAGAAGTTGGCGTTTCAATTATTTTAACTTTCATATGATAAAATCAATCCACATGATGCTTTTAATAATGCTTCTATTTTAGCTGAAACAAATTTTTATATTCAATAATTTATCGTCTTTTACAATTTACTGTTTAACCAAATTTCCAACAAAAATATTGCTGTAAAACAAGAGAATTCACCTCTGAAAGATTATTCAAAATGATTTTTATGCAATTTTTGACTGCGTTCTATGCCTAATCAAGATCCATAATTTTTAATTCATAATTGTGGAAAGTAGGGATAACATCTTTATTAGAAAGTACGAGAGAAACCACTCTTACTGGTTCCTCTATATATCTTCCGCCTACGAGAAAATAATAAAAAAAAGGATCCCATCTCCGCACATTATTTTGTATCTAAAGCTTGACTGAAACTCCAGTACATGCAAGGCGCACGTAAGTGAACATATAGTGAAACACGGATCAGTTGAAATACCAGATATACTTTCTCACTTCTCTGAAAAAGAACACAAAATATGCATTAGGAAAGCTGTCGCAGGTTTGAGTCGAAATATTTGCCCAACTTTTGATTCAGTTTTGATATTTAGAATTTCATATTTTTTTTCTGACTTTTCATCTTGTCCACTAAACTTTTTTTAAACCAGTTCACGCACTCCAGTCACGATGACGATTCAAATTATACTGAGGAAGAAGTGTTGACATTTCTTTTTCATTCAGTAAGAAATAGTATAAAATATGTTTCGTTTCAAGCAAGTTGAAAACTTTCTATTTGACATGGCCGAAAGCATCGATATTTCTTTTTTATCACAAATAAGGTTATAGTTTTTTAGGCACGACTAACTGCTGTGATGGTCTTCATGAAATAGTCAACGCAAGCGGTCGCTAGGGACACATGTTATTGATAGAATTTGAGTTCCTTAGTTTTTTTTTTTTTGATTTTAAATCTTTTATTGATTTCTCGTACTTTCTAAAATATTAAATAGAATGACGGGTATTTTTTGTTGAGTTATTTGAAAATTATCTTCAGAAGATGTAATATTTTTAATAAATACTGACACGAATATATGAAATGATTTTAAACATATGCTTATAGTAACTCATGTTTAAATAAATTCAATACTTGAATCATAATTTCTAATCACTTCACATCGGAATTTTTTTAGTCCTTCTGAAAATATAACTTATGTGGTAACTCCAAATTCTCCATAAATCATACTAGCGAGGTATTCTTCCTTCAACTTTATTATATACTTAAACAATATAGCATCTGTTTTTATTATTGCTTCCCTTCTATCATCTTCTGCATT
Organism: Argiope bruennichi; assembly: GCF_947563725.1. Taxonomy (NCBI): domain Eukaryota; kingdom Metazoa; phylum Arthropoda; class Arachnida; order Araneae; family Araneidae; genus Argiope; species Argiope bruennichi. Next base: position 26,450,676 of record NC_079156.1, on the reverse strand, counting down.
CCCTGAACATATAACGGTTTCTGGTAATGTTTGGATGAATTCAGCAAACGCTTGAAAGTAACGACAATCTCCAAGCATGAATGCATTCTACCCCGACTTCTGCATATAGTGACGCAGCATCTCTGTATTTTGGAATACTTTCCTTCCACTCCAAAAGATAAATAAATTTGACGCAGGTCTGCAATTTTGACTACAAGAATACATGCCAAATTTTATTTATCTAAATTATCTTCATTGTTTTAGATCTTATTTCATTATGTTAGCATGTACAGACAGACTTCTTTTTTCACACAGTTGCCCAAAGTGTGATATAAATCTGCCAACTTGAAATTAAGATATATACTAAATTTAATCGTGAGTTTTTAAACGTAGAAATGTATCGACATTTCGAATTCGAATTGTTTGACTATTACAATACTTTCTCTTTGTATTCTACGCATGAGAGAAAGAAAAACAGTGAATATTTTTATTTCAGAAATTCAATAAAAACTTCTTTCTGAAAATATTTCTGTAACAATGTTTATATTTCAGAATTTCAACGAAATAGTGGATTTTGTCCTTCACCAGTTTATATCTTAACTTTTATTTATTATATATCACTTTAATGTATTTATTTATTTGTCTATTTATTTATCAGTCTATTTATCTATTAGTCTATTTTTATAGTGGATTTTGCCCAATTGTAGTGGATTTTCACCAATTTATATCTTAACTTTTTTATTATATATCACTTTAATGTATTTATTTATTTGTCTATTTATTTATCAGTCTATTTATCTATTAGTCTATTTTTATAGTGGATTTTGCCCAATTGTAGTGGATTTTCACCAATTTATATCTTAACTTTTTTATTATATATCACTTTAATGTATTTATTTATTAGTCTATTTACGGAATAGCAAAGTACAAAGAAATTTTATTTAGCCACTGATAGTTTTAATCGTGTGAAATTTGTAAATTTTATTTTTGCTTGCAGTTTGATTTGATTTCTTAGATTAATCCTTAATTTTGGAATTTCACCATATATATATATATATATATATATATATATATATATATATATATATATATATATATATATATATATATATATATATATAGATAGATAGATAGATAGATAGTTATTGAAAATTTAAACTCAGGTTTTAATACATCTCTAGCATTTTCACTATACGCCAATCGCAAGTATTCATACGAGGAAAAGCAGAATCCATATAGTAATTCAAAATTATCAGACACTCGTGTGGAAATGTTTAATGATAATATATAAATATCCATCCATTTCTGTCATAGTTCGTCAAATCAGAAATGAAATGTTAAGGTACATGTGAGTGAGACGAAAGCACTGTAATGGCTTAACAGACACAAAATGACATTTAATTCATAATGATTTGGATATGCTCAGTCACCTGTGGGATAATTTTTTTCTGTAAGATCAGTAAATTCTCATTTGTAAGTCCATGGTTGACTTTTTTATGCGTGTAATTTCTCACATCGTCCCAAAAATTGCAAATGCAAACTGAAAGAGAGCAGCCACAAACATTTACATAAGATTTCGCCTTTTAGATTACGTTTGTTCATTTGTTTTTGTTTATTCACCAGAAAATAATCAAAATGAACCATTGAAATCTATATAATGTCCTTCTCTTAATGATCTAATTTTTGGTCGATATTTTTTTGCCGAAAATCAAGAAAATTTCTTGATTTGAAGCTTATTGTCATGTTAAATTTTGGTCTATCTTTTCAGAATCCCTCTATAAATTATATTACGGTTGAAATGTACTTTAATATACTCCTTGACTTTGTCACTAATATGATAACACAAACAAGCAAACTAAACAATTTTTCAGTCAACTTTACGGGCAGTACTATTCATTTCTTCAACCATCTTGATTTTCGACGTTGGCATTCTTGGAGATTGGAAGGGAACATATTAAAGTAGATTTCAACCTATATTGCAATTTATATAAATATATTCTGCTTTCTTTATTAATTTCATTTCGAAATAATTACAATGTAACTTGATTAAATGATAATTTTATCGACTTGCATTCGTTAATGTAAATAGAATTTGCTCAAAACAAATTACCATTCTTGAATTCCTAATTTTTTCATTTTTTTTGTGTACATGCATAATAGAAGTATAATTATTTCCCCAGGCTCAAACAGACCTCTACCAACAATGAGTCGCTTGCTGTTGATTTTGTTCTCTGTGGTTGCCCTGTGTGCTGTGATCAGCGCCGCCCCATCCAGGCAGAAGAGGGGTTTCCGGAATGCTGCCCTCTCCACCGCCAGGGGCTTCGGAAAACGAATGCAACAATCAGAAGAAATGGGACTACATGAAGACCTCTCCAGGCAATACTCTTTTCCTAAATCTTTAAAATTTTCGGAACAAGCTTAAAAAGCACAAACAAGCAAAGTATTTCTGAAACTTTGGTTTGCTATATTAGCACAATTGTGCACCATCTCAACAATGTTCTTCGATATTTTAAATGTTACACTATCTTGAATAATTATAACTATATTGTTGGACTTTTTGTAATAATATGGTGGTGTTGCTTTGTATAATATAACTACCACTAAGTTAACTATACAAAACAAAAAAATATTTGAACTTCTAGTAGGGATAAAGTATTCAGAGATGAACTGGTATCATATAAATACGCTAAATCGTAAAAGTCATGTTCATGCAGCAATGGTGTTGTTGAAAATTATAAAAAAACATCTTAATCTAACATTACTGAGGACAACTGATCAAATTTAATTCATACCTATATATTTCAAAGGATGACATTGTCCAATATTTAGAGAGAAAATTATGCCAGATTTTCTGGATGACCAACTTGTCTAGTAATCATACTAGCATGATAAGACCTTCATCTATGATTTTCTTCGACATTTAAATGTGTCATTTTAACAACAACTAATCGGGTCTAGTTGTTCCATAAATTGGCCATTGCGATATACGTTCCTTATATTGCCAAGCTCATCCTACCTTTGTTACTTTTTCGAGTAGTGTGCACTTTCTCTCTCTGTCTAGATACTGCATTTATCACAAACATATGCTTTCCTTCAGCAAGAAAAGGTGGCAGTATTATTATATGTAACCTTCATACATAAAATCTTGAATAAAACTGAATCACCATATCTCTGAGATAGTAACATGGAAACGGAGGTTAATTGCCTTATCACCATCACCGACATCAACACAGACTTCAATCTTTGTAGGAAATAAGTTATGTTATTAAAAATGCAGCCAGTACAATTCCAAAGCCTTTACCGAGTTATCCTTATCCAGCCTAGGCATCCGAATTGGCTTGAATGGCTGTTATTTACGACAAAGGAAGATAAAACCTTCTTTATAAATGAATTGAAATATCAACCATATTCACTGTCACTGCTCAACCCCAATTGTTGCTGGAATGAAAGAAACACATCTTCACTACACTCCTATATCCATAAGAGAAATAAGAACTCGCCTACTGGTCAGTATGGACAGTTATAGACTCCATGTAACGACTCCCTCCCATATTTTTGTGAACTTTCTGTATATGCAAAATCACCTAATATTACTTATAAAGCGGATTTTATTTTTCATTTTTAATGCACATTAGATTAACATAATGGTATTTCCACAGTAAGGAGAAATGCAAAAATTATTATTATTTTACAGTACTTGTCAAATGGGGTACATCATAACCGGTTAAGTATTAATTAATATTCCGATATAATAGTGAAAATCAAATATTCATAGTTTTAATAATTGAATAGACTCTATTCCTAAAGATTTTATAATTCAAATAATTTATATTTCTTAAAAGTTGACAATTAAAATAAAACTTTTATTAATCGACCTGTTTGCAACCTCCTTTCAATCAAGCGGCCCTAGATTGCTGCTCAGTGAATTATTCGCCATTGGTCTTAGTAAAAACAAAGAACTTGCAAACGCTTACCGCTAAAACCGAAGACCAGAAGAAGTGCAGAAAAAAATTATTTATTAACCCTAGATAACTAACATTTGTCCAGCAGACTACCGACTCATGCAAGTTTTGCGAATTCAAGATTCTCGTTACGCTCACACCACCTCAGTCGCAGTACTTTTATAATTCGTAAAATGAGTTGTCCGAAAGGGATAAGCACGGTTATAATACTTGTTGCTTATCGAGATTCGCTGTAATTGTCTTCTAATAGTTAATTGTTTAGCGACAACATGCAGAGGTTTAGGTTAATACCAAAATCGACAGTTATGAGAATTATTGAGTTTTCCCTGAATTTTACTACTCTCCTAAATTTTTCTAATGAAAGATGGACCCGTAAAAAGATTAAAAAAACTCAAAATTTGTATTTTCCGTCCTTGTAAGAAACGCAGAACGAAAAAATAGGCATGAAATTATTGCAACAAAACTATTTGTGGAGAGCATATTTTTAACATTTGCAAAGAGTGCAAACGCTAATTTTTACCATTTTTCTATTTTTTTAATTGAAATATTGTAATACATATCTTAAATTAGGCTAATTTTCTTGAAATAAATGTATGAAATATAAAAATATAACTTTTATATTCGTAATCTGTGAGTCAAATTATTGTTACAGAGTAAGATTAAGTTTAGTTATATAGGATTAAAACGTATAATGATAAAGAGATATAGAGCAAAATGTTTGCTTGTCTGTTTATGTATTACTACCCTCTTGAGCTGTGAGCTAATGCAAAAATATATTGTAGCATTATATATCATGAGTTAAGTTATTTACTCAGATTAGTTTCCAAAACAGATGACTAAGTTCTCTGCAACAGATTATCATATTACGGAAAGAAAATTGATTTTCTTTAATTTAGTTAAGCAACGAAAAATTATCATAGAAAAGCACTTTAGCAGTCTTTATTTTGGAAGAAATTTTTCAACTTACTCTTTCTGGACGATGAAGTATGAATAAGTGAATAAAGATAGAAAGATACTTATTTTATAGTTCAGCTATGGTAATAAAAGAATACAAGTTCTCGATTTAGACGCTAATTGAAAAAAATTCATACAATTGAATTTTTTTAAAAAAAAATTCATTACATGCTTTTAAAAAATCGGGAATATTTAAGTTAAATACTTTATTTAATATATCGAGTACCAAAAAATAATTATAGATTAGGCATTAGTATTTATTTAAAGTCTTAGGCAAAATATAGTTTAAAAATAGGTCATTTGATTTCATTAAACATAGTTTTAGTTTTCAAATCATGAATTTTAAGTACATCATCCTATTACAAATACTGAATCCATAAACATTTTCCATTATTTATTCAAACAAACTAGTATCAAAGATATGACTAATTTTAAAAAGCATTGAAAAATTATTTGATGCGCAACTATTTCCACTTGCCAACGACTTGTATTTAAATAATTTTAGTTAGATGAAATGCATTTTATTTCTAAAACATAATAGTATGTGTCAAAATTAGGTTTCTTGTTAATGCTTTAAATCTTTTAAATTCTCTACAGTTTGTTGAAACGCAGTTACTGAACAGAAATTTCACATTATGTCGTATAATTTTTTCCAACTTAAAACTCATTTTAAAGCTCAACATTTAAAAATACTTCACCCGTAAATTGCTCTTCTGAAATTGAGCTCCAGTGTTGATATATATGGAGAAATGGGTACTTTCATGGGTAGTAATAGCAACGCTTATGAAACACCTTATCACAGATTTCCATGTTTGGTATTCAACAGCTTAATGAAGTTATCAAAAAGATGCCAAAAGTGCTTAAATTTCTTGGTATGTTATCTCTTACCAAAGTAAAAGAAATTATATGTTATCAAACTAGTGCATTGTAGTACTCCAAGATTTTGCTATTATCATTACCAATATAATAATAATTCTTTAATAATAATTATATTGTTTATATAGTAACATTAACAAAACACTTTTTTTTAACATTTAAAGCGCTTTCATCATTATTACTATCATTATTTCATATAGGACAAGGAATGTAATGAATGATAGAATAAAAATAGTTAATACCTTAATTATATGATCAATCTAATATAATTTAACAAAATTAAGAAACGAATTTTAACCAATATTCAAGAGCAGAACATATTCACAGTGACAGATTAAAAACTCTTTTATATATGGTTCTGGTATTCTTGAAATCAGAATTATTAAATTTATTTCGGTTGAAATCTATTTTAATGTGCACTGAATTAGATCGCCAAGGTTCCCAACAATTCTATGCTGTGAAAATCAAAAACCAAGATGGCAGACCAAGTAAATGGATCAATGTATAGCGCTGCTAAAAGAACACCGCTTGCTTATTCGAATTTCCATATTAATGAAAAATTCAAAGAGCACATTAAAGTAAATTTCAATCTCCCTTTAAAATATGACATTGGCACTTGTGTCTTAATGACCTACCATTGCCAACCTATGTGTATTAATGGTCTACCATTGCCAACCTAGTCAAATTTTAATTACAATAGAGCCTATCAGCATTGCGTTTGGTGATAGTTTGGGCGATTAATTACTGTCACAAGGTTAATGCGTAACATAACATCAAGATTAAAATGATTGCTTGAACTAGACATGTAAAACATATTTATTCTGACTTACTGTTCCATTTCCTTTTGCAGACCAATGGCTTCCAACTGGTTCGCCGAACAAGTAGCCAGGAGCCCCGCTTTGGCCAAATATCTAGTGGAAAAGGTCATTGATCAGAACGGTAAGTAAAAAAAAGGTATTTTGAAACATTTATTTATATTTACATGCATTTATCTAATTCAGGTTGTTTTATGCTAACGAAATCGGAATTTTGTAATTGGTCTTTCCCTCATTTTCGGATATTTCGAATTTTAAAATTTTGTACAATTATGTGTTTTATATGATAGTAAAATATTTCGGTATTTCTAGAACTTAATTTTCTGTCAGTTAATTAATTTGAATTAGATTTTGTATTCATATTAATGACGCCACAATGTAGAAAAATTAGAGGGGGGGGGAATGAATACAATGATCTGTAGTACTTATAGCTATAAATTATGGTTTATAAGAAGATTAAAAAAAATTATATTTATATAAAAAAATTTTTAATTTACTTTCAAAACTAAAAGTACTGAAAAGTAGAAAATAATTTTTTGTCAACAATGTTAAAAGCAAAGGCGCTGAAACTTCAGCCACAAAAAAAAAGAACATTATATATCGCAATGAATATTATAAGATAGAAAATTCCCAAAATTATTTAAAAGGTTTAAAATATTGTTACAAATCTTTAATATTGTTTTTCTGTAATGTGTGTCTCATTGCTGAGGGTTAGGAATTTACAGACACTCTTGGGATGTTAAAAGGATTCCAGATTCTTGGCTCTCGATCTTGGCGATAAACTTTACAATTATTCGAACGCAACAACAAAACTTTTAAAAAATGCTTGTATTTTGGTGATATCTCTTATAGATTCTTCTAGAAAATTTTATGATCTGTCAGAAAGCTTATAGTGCTATACAAGAAAGCTAAAAGTGAATCAGTATGGAGAATTCTCTCTTTAGAGTGTTAATTCCGGATCATGCTTTCTTAAGAATTTTCTCTGAGCGCAGCTGCTGTTTTCTATCCGCTTGTGCTTGTGCTTGTAATTTCTACAATTATTTTTCCTTGTCTACTCCTCGGCTATATTTTTAATACCTATTCTTCGTGTTTTTTTCTTTGGAATCAAGCGATGATATCCGTTATCCAGCTTATTCGATTTCTCGCTGTTTACTTACCAGGCAGATTTCTCTAGCAGTACATCATAAAAGGGGTCCAATTTCCAATTTAGGGAATTTTTTTTGAGGCATTTTCAATTTATTAAAATTTGATAGTTAATTATGAGATATTAAGTAAATTTTAGAGATATTTGTAACCTAAATATATAATCAACTTGTCTTTTTTTTTATAGGTGACGGTCTGATACACCCCGATGAAGTATATCAGAGCCTGTAACCATGAAATCGAAAGCCCGGAGTTGAGCAACCAATCATATCCTTCACAGCAATTTGTTTGACCTTTCCGAAGAATCATTTCATATCAAAGCCAGCCGTAACCAGAGTCGAATTTTTTTGGAAAGTAGTCACCGAGGAAAGTTTTCACTTTTAGCTTCTCAGTTCTCTTTAGACTAAGTTGTTCATCTCTCTCTCTCTCTATCTTTCTGTCCTCACGATGCATTCTTATTTGTCTAAATGTATTGTGTATATAAGAGAAAAAGTAATAAAGATGCAGTTTTTGCATTAAAAAAACAAAGGAAATAAAGATTCTGCTGCATACTGAATACACACTTTTGTACATCTCATTAAAACTCACACACAATACTTAAGATTCATTACTGAAATTAAAAAAGAAAGAAATGAATGATATACTTGTCAAAAAATAATCAATTCCTTGCATATGGGGTATGAAATGAATTCTAATGGCACATACAGGATGTCACAAAATCTATAGCACAAATAAAAGAAAGTGGTACAGCACACCGAATCTAGCAATATTTTGCACAGAATATGTCACCCACGAGTTTAATGTCAAACCCATTTATAAAATGCAATCACAGAAATATAGGAATCACGTAATTCTAAGATTGCATGGAATAATGTGATTAGATATAATTACCAATTCTTGACTATGTTTAAGACCACATATATGCAAAATATTTCTAAATTCGGTGTGATCTACCGAACTCTAACATTTGTATCATGAATTCTAGGACTCTCTGTTTCAGAATTCATGATCCACTTTTACTACATGAAATCTATTCATTTGTTACGTCTAATCAGAAAATAAATTCATTAGTAATGTTTTGCAAATATCTTTCATATATCGTAACATTAGACAGAAATATAAAATTTGTAAATATTAAATAGAATTATTCATTAAGAGATTAAGGATGAAACACAGAGTTACATATTAAAAAAAAAGAAAAATATGACTAGTAACTATTATAGTGATCTAGTAACTTTGTTTGGGAACAAAAGGAAAAGCTGAATACCAAATCAGGAGGATATAGCAAGTTTAGGGTCTTGGCCCTGAAATTTCGAAGATCAAGAAAACCGTTACATATTTTACCAATTACATTTGAATTTTCCAGTTATTCTACTTCATTTTTTTCAGTTTTTTATATTTAAATTAGTAAAATTACGTTTTGTATTAGTTATATTATCTAAAGCAATATTTTATAATTGTAAAAAATTCAGCAATTCTAAATTCACATCTGAAATTCACAAGTATAATAATTTGCATATGAGTGAATGAAAAAAAATCTTTATAAAAGGAAGTGTAGTTGGTTGTGTCTTAGTAAAATTAAATTCGATTTTATTACTGAGTGAATAACAATATGATATCAATTAGTTTTTCTTAAATATTTTTAATTTATTAAAAACAAAACAAATTTATTAAATTTATTAGATAAATAAAAAGTAATATAAAACACATAAAAAGCAAATATTCCCATTATAAGCAATTATAGACAAAGAGTTTTCTTTTTTAATGTTTTCGAATCAGAACACATATTCACTTCTTTAAAACCTATTTCGGGCTCTTCTATCTAGATTCGCACATTGTAGTGCTGTATACATCTCCCTCCCACCTTTATTATGCTAAGATATGAACGTCCCTTTATACAGTGTCTTACACAAAATAACATTGATAACAATCGCTTCTATCTCGATCATATGAACAATGATTATAGTTCACTTCCATGTTTCATTATTTCTAACGACGATGAAAGGGTCAATCAATTAAAATTTCTGTTATTAGCGACAGATCAAGTTGACATTTCTTATAAAACTAAAAGTGGCCAGTTTCCCCCCTCAATTTTCCCAATATACCACAACTTGTGCTTCCTAACTTAGTGACGAAAAGTAAAAAGGAATTTGAATGTCTTTACTTTATCTGATTAGATCAAAATGTGACAAACATCTCTAATATTAATGACACGTCCAAGTGGCTCATTTCATTTATTTAGTCACATGATTTTTTTGAGTTATTGCGTTTTAAAGTACTCAAATGGGTGTACCGATAGATCTATCGATTGATAGAATTTGCTGATGCTATACCAATTCTATGATAAAACTACATTCCAAATTTCATCAATCTAATTTGTGACTTTTATGTGTATAGAACAGACCAAAGACTCTCAATTGTGATTACTAAATCCCGATTCAGTTTTTGATGAGTCGCCGTGATATCTTGAATGCATGGGTATGTTTCCATAATTTTCAAAAATGTAAGGTGACCCTCAAATATTCATCAAGCTATAAATTAGAAATATTTTTTAATTATATTTAATAATAAATTCTTTTTTATGCTAAAGTTTATTTTTATAATATATTTAATAATAAATTCTTTTTTTCGCCAAAGTTTATTTTCATTTATGCAGCCACTTTAGGGGAAAATATCCTATGCTCCAAGGATGAATTGGGTCACTATACATCCAGTTTCTAATCTCATGGATGCATAGACATGTAAACTGCTCGCAGACAAATTTCGTCCAAAATTTGATAGAAATCTAAAACTTAAGTAAAAAGACGACGCATAGACTTCATCCAACTGTCTCGTATCTTTCTTAAGTTGTTCGTGTTCACAGACTGGCATAATTCCAAAATTGCACTTATCAGACTCGGAGATTTCTAAAACGTTAGAATTCACCAAAATATCAAGATTAAATTTTTTGATGGTTGCATTTTTCTTTGTTTACTTCTCATATAAGAAAGTAAAAAAAAAAGTTTAGATAGAAATTTACATTTTGAGTTAAGAAATTTAATAAACAGTCTTATTATTTATATTATAAGGTAGCTAAAGCAAAAAAATAAGCTATTTTCTTTTAAAAACAATGGAATCGTATTTAGAACTACAACAGTCTTTCTATGAAGTAATTTCTACAATTTATTCCCTTCAATAGTCTCACAGCTTTTGGGAGGTGAGGTTTAAAGGGAAGACAAGTAATTGTATGAGGATACCAGTGACCTAAGGCGTCATTGCAAAGAACAATCTGTTGCTCAGATTTAGAATTATATTTTAGAATATTTCTTATTAGCACTGTTGACTTGCTGGGAATATTGTTTATGTTTCAGCTAAATTGCTTTGACATAGCTTCATGCCCATGACTCCCTTAAATGGTCAGAAATTTAAAAAAAAGACATTAACAAGTTATTTTAATAATCATACATATATTCTGTTCATTGTGTAGTGAATTTTCCTATTGGAGACTAGTCCCATGACATCATAGTGCTATTGAAAACGCTATTATCTGATTAATCACTTTTCTAACATTCGTGATATTGCAAATTTATTTTGCAAACTACACAGATATTAAACAGAATCCTTTTTCTTTCGCTTTCAATAAAGGTAGAAAATCTCAGAATTAATTATAAAACAATGAAAATTGATTAAATTTCAAGCCATCAATTTTTGAATTTTGGAACGGTGTAAGAAATCATTTTTGTGCAATAACATTTTCGGTACTTATCATGGAGAAAAAATTAAAATTCAACTTAATTTTGAATCAAATAAAATTATAATTAAAATTTCAAAAATTTCGCTCCGAAGTACACATCTCATCTTTCTAAGGTATGTAATATGCGCTAAATGTAGTAGGTGTAGATCTAATAGTTAGAACCTAGTCTATTACTTTTGTAGAGCGTCAAAACACTCAAAACGGCAACACATTGATCTATATTATTAGTAGGAATACATGGTTATTCAAAAAGAATAAGCAGATTCAAAATACTTATTTCAAATGAATAACAATAGATTAAGACATACAATACATCACAAGATAGAGAAAAATTTATTTTATGCTTTGGGACAATGCCGAGCAGGGCTTGATTCGCTTATGAAGAATGACGACGCCTCAGAAAAAGTTGTTTCATGAGCTGCAGTGTGCAAAGTGAATCCGTTTCTGCATTTCAGGGCGTGTTTCGTTTTAAGTTCAACAAAGAGCTGTCTCGTCATAAATAGATTTACATTTGGTACAAGAAATTCAAAGGAAATTGTTGCATATATAAAGTAAAAAGCATAAATATTCTAGGCTGACAGAGAAAACGTTAAGCGTATCTCACCTGCTTTCAATTTTAACTTTAGAAAGTGTAGCACCATATATAGAAGTACATAAAGACAACGCGTATATACAACCTATGCCTGCTACTCTTCACGATTCAGCGGGATCGAAAATTATTATAACAGTAAATTCAACAACCAAAGACCAATTTCTTCATGTATGGCAAGAAATGGACTTCTGATTCGATGTTTGTCACATAACAAATGGAACTCATGTTCAGTATATAAAATTTTTAACTTTCCTCTATTCAGGTATGCAACATCTGTGTTCTCTGTTTATTGTCGTTCATTTGAAATAAGTATTCTAAATCTGCACTTTTTAAAAAAAATAATCCTATATATAGCAAACTCTTCTGTATTATTATTATATTTTGAGATCAAGAAATATAGGTTTCGATAGTTAAAATATTTTAAATGAACCTCTATTGCTCAAGGTTCTCAACAACTGAATAAACTCCAATTAAGATGAGAATATTATAAATCAACAGTCCTCAGTTCATTTTTTTTTCCTTCTACCCAGCATAGAAAAATCTAAATAAAATGTAAAGTTAAGGATCCTAAAATTAGTTTTTATTCTCGTGCTTTGTCTTACCCTCCATTGTGCAATTCTTTTCTTACTAACATTTGTTTCCTTGAAGCGGGATCTTCTTTTTATATAATGCTCATGCACATTCCATTTAAAACCAATCATTAAAATCGGGTTGAAAGAAAAAGTTATCTACTAACAGAAAAAAATTTGTCAAATACTAAATTTTAAGAACTATCGAGGAAAAATAATAGAAATGGCTTCCAGTTGACCCCTGAAGCGAAAATAAAATGAATTGCGACTTGGAACCTCATTCTAATAGCATTCTCTTGCCGATTGCCCTTTACTCTACCTGGACTGTCTTAAACACTTCTAGGCTGTTTTTGGAATAAAATGCAATCTTAGATAATAAAAATTGCAGATTTTAGCTCATTGCTCTTTGCTACAATCCAACAAAAAATACAAATAAAATGCAAAATTTAGGATCCCATAATAATGTAAAGAAAATTAGCGCTTAAACTCATGCTTAGTTTTATTTACAAACGTTAAAAAAATTCTGTCTGAAGAGCTAAACGCCAAAACAGCGTAATATATTTTACGATATGAATTATACATACGAATGTAATATAATCTCTTAATTGCCTGATTATAAGCATTGCCACAAAAGCATGATAGAGAAATATTCTTACTTTTAACTTGGTCTTAATCTAGAGAAAGTATATGCGTCAAGAAATAAAAATATGATTCGATAACATGTTTTAATTGGAGGGATTACAAAACATATTATTCACTAGCCGCCTTTGGCGACCAGCCGGTTCGCCAATCTTAATGTTCGTTAAAATTTTAACAATTAAATATTTTATGCAATTCCAACTTTAATAGATTCTTCAGCAAAATATTTTAAAACTTCAAATTTTGATAGTCATATAATTCACTCATAATATTATAAAGGCCTTTAGTCATAACGTGATATGTATCTCTCTCATTTTCTGTAACCCCTCGTAGAATGTATGCTTTAAATTAAAGTGTAAATGATTAATCTGCAATTAATATAATAATATTTTTTTACTGAAACAAAGCATTTTTTTTAATAATATTATTACTGATAATAGAGTCACTGAGCGTTTAAACTTTATGGGCACTAAAGAATATCTTTCTTAATTTATGTAATATCTCAAGAATTTGTCAACAAAATTTTCTCAGATTCATCATGAACAGATCGATTCATTAACAATGTTTCATTTTAAATGCATCAAACACTAAGAAAATAAAATGAATCGTTTAAAATAATCGGTCTAAAACAAGTTTAAAAAAACTACTTAAAAAACGATGTACTTAAAACTATAAGCATATACAAAAAATATATATAACTAACATAAATACAATTTAATTAAAAAAAGCATGCAACTAACCTAAAAATAATTTAAATCATTGAAAACAGGTTTAAAAAATCACTTAAAAAACGATGTACTTAAAACTATAAGCATATACAAAAAATATATAACTAACATAAATACAATTTACTTACAAAAGCATGCAACTAACCTAAAAATAACTTAAATCGTCCGTTCATAACGGTTGTCATGGCAACAATCAGAACACAGTGCGCATGCGTGAATTTTCTTCGCCAGTTACGTTAACACAAATGCGTGAATTTTTCTACGCCAGTTGGGGTAACGCTATGCAGATTTTACATTTTTAATTTCCTTTATTCTGTGTTATTTTAATTCAAAAGTACTTCAGAATGAATCTGAAACATGGATTAATTAAAAATGTTTAATTTTAAATGCATCAAACATTAAGAAAATAAACAGAATCGTTTGAAATAATCCGCTGAAAAATCTTAACCCTAGCCTCATTACTGTTGGGAGAAAATAAAACGGAAGCCTTAGTCATTTGGCGTTGGAGAAAATGGAAGATTTTTTTGGCGGAAATGTTGGCGGTGGGAAAAATGGAAGATTTTTTTGGCGGGAAAGTTAGTTTTTAATTAATAATTAAAATTCTAATTAAAAATTCGAAAAAAGGAACCCCAGATGCACATTCCCGACCTCCAAGGTATACATGTACCAAATTTGGTAGCTGTAGGTCAAACGGTCTGGCCTGTAGAGCGCCAACACACACACACACACACACACACACACACACACACATTGAGCTTTATTATAAGTATAGATTTATTCAGAAAAAATTCGACTAACAACTTTTTCAATTGTGTAGCAGATGCAGTACTCTATCTTCTCTTTTGGATAATAGATGGCGATGCCTGATTAATTATACATCCCATAGTGCATTGCGATTGTAAATAAGATGAGACACTGTTCTCTAAGAGAGGTGCAAGCGTTAATGTCTTGTCTTGTCTTTTCGTGTTTTGTATGAAATGTGATGATTAAAGAAATGCTACTGTAAACATACGTCCTCTTGCTTCTACTGCACGGATCATAATGATCTTCATTCCACCACAATTGCTTGTTTATTTAAGTGGGAAGTTGTTAATTGTCTTTTTAAAATGATTCAATAACCAAACTGGTAAAAGCAGGCATGCAAATAAAAAGTGATGGCAGCGTTTGTTAAGAAATATTGTCCCAAAAATAAGGATATAAGCTACAAAAATTTCATCCACAGAGAATTCTCTGTGGATACATCATTCGTTTTGTTTGGTTTGAAGATAAATTACATTCATGGATTTTTGTTTTGACTTGGATTACTCTAATTACTTTTTGGCCAACAAACACCAAAATTCTTCTGTTAGAAATTTAGAAATAAACCCTCGTTTTTTTTTTTTTTTTTTTTTTTTTTTTTTTTTTACAGAAATGTTCTTTCGAAAAGATTTCGGATAGCTTTCCATTACAATTTCTTCTATCAGTCTAAAGTTTGGATATCAGCCAACATAGACAAAACACTTGCTTTATATTTCTGTTTTACTTTCTTTTACCAGCTACAAGTTCTAGCATAATAGAAAAACAGAAAAGAATAAAAAATTCAAACACTCGCTTCGGCAACCAGTCACAGTTTCTAAGGAAAAATGCCGCCAAATCTTTTGTTGTTAATGGATAAACAAATTCCCCTACAAACAAGGACCATTAAAAGAGACTATATGGCGCCGAATGAAAAATATCCCCATCCGTCATTAAATATGATATCACAGTGAAAAAAATCTCGCTTAAATTTCAACTGCATTATTTCATTTAACCTAATATTATGCAAATTACTTGAATTATTCTATGGTCTCTGTCTTCAGCATATACTATATCATAAACATTTACTACGTCATATTTATTTATTCCATTGATATTTAATATACTAACTACATCACGCATCTGATTGCTTTTAAGATTTTATCATTTTTATATTCCCATATACAGAGAAAAAGTATTATAAAATTCGAATTCGAGGTTTTGACTGATTTCCATATTTCAGGCCTCCCTGAGTTCGAAAAACATATTTTACAAAAATACATTATGTTTGTATGTGAACACGATAATTCAAAAACGTTTTGAAGTAGACGAATGAGAATAAGTATATGGTCTTTACAGAAATTTATAGATTTCATATTTTGAATGAAATATATTCATAGGATGTCCGTCTGTCTAGCTCTAACATGGGGAGGGCACGAGGTTGAAAATTCAGTTCGGGATGAGATTTAGTATAATGGTAGTATACATTTAGAATGTCCACTCATGAAAATACTAAAGCGCAATAGCCTGTCAATTTCGAGAAAATGGCCCTCAAACTTTAAGAATTTAAGAATATTTTATATATTAATAATATGTCGTCGTTGCTAAGCCGCGAATAGTATAGTGGTTTGAACGCTGGCATTGCGTTCAGGAAATTCGAGGTTCGATCCTGGGTTTTTTTTTTTTTTTTTTTTTTTGCTTTATTTATTTGTGTGTGTTTTCTAATTTATTTCAAATTAATTTAACAATTTAAAAACAGTTTTAATTAATATGTTTTTCATTTTTTATGCAAAAATAAATATCTATTCTCCTAATTCGTGGATTATAATTTAATTTTTAGAAGAAAAATAATTATAAGTAAGAATGCATTTTTTTAAATATTCATAATTACTTAAATTAAAATAACAATTTAAAAATGGTTTCAATTAATTTGATACTCATTTTTATATGGAAAAGCAGGCCGGGATAGCCTGGGTGGTAGAGCGTTGGATTCGCGTCATTTAGGTTGCGAGTTCGAACCCCGCCGGCTTTAGATTCCCCACGTGTAAATCTGTCGTGGTCACAAAGTCCTCCATGTCGAGAGTAATACCGCTGGGGGTACTAGATCAGGGGTGATCGTTCTCTGATTCAGATCTAAATTACGGTCTGTTGATGAGTGAATGAAATGTGTGAATGAAGTCCGCCCCGTTAGAAGGGTTGTGACGTGTGAGTAGCTAAGTCGTTCTCTTGGCTCTAGATGGCGCTACTATAGAAACAAACAAGTGGCGCTCCACTTCAGGCTTAAACCGTCTGTCTTTGAGCAGCGGGCTTGCCCATGGCAAGTGCCATAAGAAACATCAATATGGAAAAATAAATGCATTTTCTAATAATGCATAATAATAATAATTTATTATTATAATAATAAATTATTTTTTAAAAGAAAAAGCATTATGTTCATATACTTTGTTCTTGAATTATAACTATAATTTAATCTTTGTTAAAATAATTATGAATAAAATTTTAACTATAAAAATATTTCAAAATTACTATTTTTATTTTTAAATCATTAAAAATTTTAAATTTTTGGATTTTAATAAAGATAAATTATTTATTCAAACTCAAGGCAACTGTATTTATGTCGGGAATTAAAGAGAGCAGCTGAAATAAATAAAATTATATCGGAAAACATTCTAATTGTTAATAATCGAAAAGAAAAAGTAGAAAGCAGGTGTTAAGTTGTGGAATGAAGAGGCAGATGGTTCTTAATTATTAGTAACATACGATATGCTTTGTGCGCTGCCTATTTTTCTAAAGAAAAATAAATATTTTTTTAAAGGAAAATGGAATTTGTTTTTTTATTGATTCTTTTAAAGTTTCTCTATTGGATAAGCATTATTGATGAATTTTACAAGGTGTCAAAATATACCTGTCTTGGTTTGAAATGTTTTTACGATAATTATCATTCTCTATCTTGTATGTAATAAAAAATTAACGAGATATTTTTATGATGCCAGTAATTTAATTAACATTTATCATCATTTAACTTATATGTAATTATTTTTCCTGCTTAAAAATCAAATTATATATCGAATATTAAACGAATGAGAATTTATTTTTAAGGTTGATTATATTTAAAACAAACAATTTTGATTGATAAAAAAATTACATATTAATTAAAATTGTCTGCAGTTTTATTGTAACAATTTTTTAAAAGAAAAGTGTTTATATCTTAAATTTTTTAAAAATAAATTATAATTCAGGTATTAAGAGAAAATACATTTATGTTTCCATATAAAAATGAGTATCATATTAACTAAAACCATCTTTAAAACGTTAATTTAATTCAAGTAATTATGAATATTTAAAAGAATTATAATTATTTTTCTTCTAAAAATTAAGTTATAATCCATGAATTAGGAGAATAGATATTTATTTTTGTATAAAAAATGAAAAACATATTAATTAAAACTGTTTTTAAATGATTAAATTAATTTTTAAAAAATTAGAAAAAAAAACACGGATATAAAGCAAAACATGCTAACTCAGGATCGAAGTGGTGTCCCCTAAATATTACGCCAGCGCTCTAACCACTATACCGCTCTAACCACGCCACCAAGGCTTGGCAATGGCGACACATTATTAATTTATAAGCTATGCATAAAGTTTGAGGACCATTTTCTCGAAATTGACTGGCCACTAAGTTTTAAAATTTTTCTGAGTGAGCATTCTAAATGTATACTACCATTATACAAAATCTCATCCCGAACTGAATGTTCAACCTCGTGCCCTCTATATGTAAGATTATAGATTATTACGATATCTCCGAAAACAAAGAGCTGGATAAATGCAATTACGCATATTTTGCTCTGAAATTCGTATAAAATCGTGAAGGGGTTGATTATTTGTTGATCTGTACTTTCACAGCATGCAAACTATTAATTCATATAACACAATTACTTTGATAAATGAAATCTGATTCATAACTTTAGCATGCAAAGTTTGGATTCTTTATCCAATTTTTGAATTAAATCTGTCAAAGGGTT
The DNA here is from genome assembly GCF_947563725.1 of Argiope bruennichi. Taxonomy (NCBI): domain Eukaryota; kingdom Metazoa; phylum Arthropoda; class Arachnida; order Araneae; family Araneidae; genus Argiope; species Argiope bruennichi. The sequence goes on along the minus strand of NC_079156.1, from coordinate 26,431,890 downwards.
GACTGTCTATCAGGAAATACATTCGCATGAATATAATTGCTCTTATTAAAATAACCATTAGTCAATTAGTCATATATATATATATAATACAGAATTCATTTAATACTAATTTGAAATTCTAAATATCAATATTTTAGAATATTTCAAATACACTCTCAAGTACAACCTGTAAACATGAAATAAATGGATCCAAATTCAAGCAATCCTGAAATTGCTTCACAATAACCAAGATTAAAGTTCGCTATCAAAAAATTAAATAAATAACTGAAATAAATTTGTATTTAAAAGGTAAAAGTAATTCTAAAAATTACCAGGCAGATTTTACTAAATGTTTGTTCAAACTTTTATGACAATTTTGTTTCCAGGAAAATGTCCCATAAAAGAATTTTTAATTTTATAAATATATTCTTAATTTCAATCTACAATTTTTAATATTTTGTATCATTAAATCAAGAAAAAAATTAAGGCAACCTTCTTTGGCAACTATTTTCTTTCGGATACATTCTAAAGCACAAGTTTTAAAAATTTATTTTATGAATATGATGAAATAAAATTCCTGCAATTTGTTATTCACTGAAAAAAAAAATTCAAATGTACTTACAATCTTTCTTCAAGTTTTCAAATTAATTCCAGAATTATTGAAGTAGTCAGAATCGTGAAATGAAAAGTCTCAAAAATCTAATTTAGAATTTAAACAACTTCATGGCAAAAAAGAAAATCGTCTGTAATAGTACCAAGCTAAAACATTAAAATAAATCTAGCAAACAAACAGCGTCATTCTAAAGAAACAGTTTTAAATGAAATTACAATTCATCGCAAAACTGAATATATTAAAACTGCTGTCAATAATAATGACATCTGCTACACAAATTTTTAAATCTTTGCGCAGACGATTTTTTGAAAAAGAAACGGTTCTTAATTTTTTCCCCGCTATCATCATATCGTTTATTGTGAAAACAAACAATCGATATACGTAATTGCAAAATACCAAATAAAAGTTTCCTCTCATGTTTGTCTTCAAGTATTTATTTATCCATCGAATGTATTTTAAATGCAATTATTATCAGTTCTCTATTATTATATCAAATGAAAGAAATGGCTCATTTTAATATAAAACACACAACTTTTCAAGAAACACTAAAAACAATCGTTACTTCAGAATTTATTTTTATTTTTGTTCCATTCAGAATTCTTTTATTGTTTTTTCGATATTATGTTATTCTGTATCATTTATTCTTTCTTCACAATATTTTGGATTTTCTTGATATTCTTATTAAAGAGCAGAAGCTCTATTTTCCCCATGTTTTTCTCTGGATCTTCAATTTTACCCATTCATAGTGATTCCCAAAAGTTTTCATACTTTTTTAAAATGTGAAGAAAAAGTGCAACATCCTGAATTTATATTTCAATATAGAATTCATTGTTGAAGTTTTTTCATAGAATTCATACGATTTTCGAATCAATTTTGTTTTATTTTTTATGAAAGTGGAAATGCAAGAAGGCTGAGATAAAATACGTTGCAAAAGTAATCGCACATTGCACATCATGAAATTTTCAGATAAATTCACAACTAAATTATCGTCTGTCACTTTTATTTTTGTATTTTGGTGACATTTTAAAATCGTTTGGCTTTAATTTTTTCTTTTTACTTCCCTGTGATTTATTTATTATTTTAGAACGGTTCGTAGCCTTAAGAAAACAACGAGCAATCTTGTTTCTTCATAGTTATGGTAAGTCCATTCAGCATATCACTAAATTATAAAATTACTCCATTCTACAGAGAAATTTATATAACACGCTTTCAGAAAGAAAATCACATCGAAAACCTAGTGAAAAAAGTCCTCAAACAAAGCTTACATAATGTAGTAAAAGATTTATAGATTAAAAAAATTTGAGAAAATATCCAAATTTGATTTCTCTAGAATTCAAATGTTCCAAAATATTTTCTAATTCAATTTCACTTGAAATTAATCCTGGATTACATTGGCTCTCATCCGAAAAAAAATATTTATTAATATAAAAAAATAGAAATCTTAAGCTTTTCCTCGCGAAATCAATGACAAATAAACTCGAGGTATATTGGAATACTGTCTTATTAGCAGATATAAACAAATTTAGCATTTATAACATCAGCATTTTATTACATTTGTAATCAAATTGTTTTCGATGAGCGCATAACTGTATGGAATTGAAAAAAACAAGGAAGTTATTTCAAAGAATTTAGTTGAAATTTTAAAGCATGGCAGTGGAAATGTTTTCATGTGAAGATACATTCCAGCATTAGGACTAGTTAATTTGATATTTATTGAGGGAATAATGAATTTACCCCTTATTTAAATATTATAAATGGAAATTTAAAATTAACATCTCAAAATTTAGCAATTGGAAACAACTTTGCTTTTTATCAATATAACAATCCTAACCACATATTTCTCAAAGTTTGCCTCTGATATCTCTATAGTGTTCCATGGAAATTTAAAACACCATGTCAGTCACTGGATTTAAACCCAGTGGAACATATTTGGTGAGAACTTCAAGTTCGGATATGAAGATGAAACATTGATACGAAAATCGAACAAAAAAATGTAGAGTATCGTCAAAATCTCGAGTTCGAATTTTTTGATTATTTCTATACTTTCTCTGCACTGCGTATAAGGGAAAGTAATAAAAGATGTTTCTAAAAATATTGTCGCTTTGAAAAATATGCATTTAACAATGATAGTTAATTTTTTTTAAGTAGTAGCAATTTTTTTTAAGTTACAAAAAGTAATTTTTTTTTTATGAAGAAAGAAAAATATCATACAAGATGCATGTTCAAGCTTTTAATAAAGCTGCTTTGCCTCTTAAGCCGTAATAGAAGGAACTTGGAATCATTAAAAACAAAAATGACTTTCGAGATTTCCTCTAATAATCAGAAATTTTTTTCGGTTTCTATCTTTTATTTTTATTTCCTCATTAACTTTTATCTCTTGTTATTTCATCATAAATATCCACAATTTTATGAATTTCAGCCTCATTAATATTCAGCGTAATCACTTGACTTTTAAAGAGGTTATTTCTAATTTTAAAAAGGTATATTTTCTTTTTATAAGTAGTTTTAAATATAGAGTATTATCTATGCTCAATCAAGTAAAGTAGTGAATAAAAGGAGATCGCCGTTTTAATGAGATTTTTAATTACTGAAATAGGGTTTTAGAAATCACTTCTTCAAATAATGCCAATAGTAATGTAGATCTTGTTAATGAACTAAAAAGTGCATCGAAAAATTCTAACACAAAGTATGTCAAATAATAAATACGAGATAAAAAGTTATAAAGGCATATTTCAAACAGCAGAAACAAGCTAAATTCAAAGCAGAGTTTAAAAGAGAAAATATAGCAAGAATTCAAAAAAAAAATGGCTACGAAATTTTTGCGAATCTACGTGTTTCAACACTCTCTGAGTTCCAAAAATATATTTTTTTGAAGTCATGTTTTTCTATCTGAGAAACAATAATTCAAAAATGCTTCGAGCTAGAATGATGGAAGTTAGTGTGTCGTCTTTACACCAAATTTGTAGATTTCTATTAAATTTTAAACGAAATTGATTCTTGGAAGTTTGACCGGTTGTTTATTCAAATGAAAGTGAGCACAATAATTACAAAATGTGAAATTTAGATAGTTCAATTTGAAACACACTTTTAACATTTAAAATATACATCCTAATCAAGTTCTAAGCCAAATCGGCCAAAGAATTGTGAACAGGTAAGTGAAACTTTTACTTTCACTTATCTGATACTCAAAATACATGATAGCTCAAAAATGCACCGCTTGAAAAAATTATATCCGATACATAGTTTCAACATTGAAGTGTATATTGGTATCATCTTTTCATTCAAATCTATCAAAGAACTGACCTTATATCGGTTGGTACAAATGTATGGAAGTAAATGCAATAGCTGGAAAAGTCAACAAATCAGATAGATGGGATTTCATATGTGATAGCGTTAAGTGAAGATAGATAAGTGAAATAAATCAATAGAAAAAGTTTCAAAATGCTTTTTTGTTTTTCTTTCTTATACAACGAAAGCACAAAGAGCTCATGCGCCGAAATTCGTCAATCAAAATCTGACCACTCGTGCCATTCATAATCATGAAATTCATACTTTTTCCGTTTATTTTATTTATCATTAATTTTATTTATAAGACATATAGAAATAATGGGTGAATTATACTTTAATATGCAAATTCAGTTTGTCACCTAAATGGCAATCCAAGAATCCAATTGGAATAATTTTTCTATCAAATCTATTTAAAACAATCTTTATTTATTCATTTATCTTAATTTATAAATTTTACGACATAACGGATGTGAAAGCTCTCATTAAAATAGTTTTAAACAAATATAACATTTAATGTTATTTTTGAAAATAGTCACCATCGTTGGTTAATTAATTTTCAAATCAATGAATGTTTAAAAGCAGAGCCACTTGGTGCGAAATTATACAGCCTTTATTCTAAATAACGGTTATTAGTATTTTACCAAAAGAAAAGAAAAGTAAATATGCAAGAATTTTTTTAAATCAAAGTTCGCTTAGAAGATAAATTTACATTTAAGTTTTATAGCTCTCTTTGAACGAATGAAGTGTTTGATACGAAATAAATTTGATCAGTTCAACTAAGATTTGGATAAAACAAGATATTCATTGCTGTTGTATATGGTTTCATATTGGTTTTCCTTTCGTAAGATATTTTTTAATTAATGTGTCATGTTAAATTTATTTAGAACTTACTTAGATTAAATTAGTTTATTTTATTATCACAGCTCTGTTTGAAATCTAAAAACGATTTTATACCATTCACTGATGAGATAAAATTGTTTTTGGAAGCAATACTTTTACTGCCAGATTTCTGTTCAAATTAGAATTTTATCGTCTTTATTTTTTCGCTAGCTTTAAATTTGTTTTAAAAACGATATATGTTATTGAAACATGACATAAAAATTCGTTTTTATTACTAAAACAAATGTTTTATATTAAATTTCTTTTCATTATTAAGAATAAAAGCATAAATATACAGCTTAGTTCCGCACGTTGAATGGATTTCTGTTTAAATTATTGTTTCAATAAAAAATTTAATTTTTTTTTATAACAAAACAGTCTTATTTTCAGAATAAGTAATGATGGGAAATTTTTTAAACACTGCTGTTCTTTTCTGTTATATAATAGGATGTAATAAAATATATTAGTTTCTTATAAATTTAAAATAGGTTTTCCGTTGAATTTTTGTTAAAATAAAAATGTTCATTGAATAATCTCCTGAATTATAATTCAATTGTGGAATCTAAAATACACACAATTCATCAACGTTGAACTATTCGCCACTTTTCTCACATCTTAAATGTACATGTTTAATTTCAAAACGAATTTTATTGCATTAATTGAATTTTAATCGCTTTGCTTTCAAAACTAAACTCGAATTTTATGTGAAATAAATAAAAAATTAAGGAGACGTATATCCCAGTGAGCATAATTTTATAAGGTTTCTAAAATAGTATAATTACATGTCTATCAAAATTTAAAATTTGCGAATAGTATGCTGCAGGAGGTATTAAAAACAAGTAGTGTAAAATATTTAATTGAAAACGTTGACAATCATTTATCCCACCAATCCAATAGGAGACCACAAGCGACTAGAAATTTTAGCCTATTTTGTGCCTATTTGGTCTATTTTTTAGTGTATATGGTGCTCTGTTGAATAGACCATTTGACCTAGTCCAGTAAAAGTACATTTGGCCCAAATGTACTTCAAAAAATATGAATATGCATCTTCCGCAGATTTTTTTCTTGGGATTTCAATCAATTGCAAATTAAGTGAATTTTCACAACTATTTACAATAATTTCCGAAAATAAACTTGTTATACTTCATCGAATAAAATTTTACCTCATAATATCAAAGAAATTAATACAAATTTTAGATGAAACGATCTTGCACATATGCAGAAATCATTTATATATATATATACACACACACACACGATTACATTTTTAGAACAGAAACCCATCATATTTCATGTGATGAAACGTTAATCTTATTTAGAAGTTTATAGTTTCTTCCGGTTTGAGCTAAGTGTAGCCTGATGGATAAGGCAGTTGTATGTTTTGTAGCATTTGAAGACCATATGTTCGAATCGGGGCAGTAAAAAATAGCGTTACATACGTATTTCTTTTAAATATAATTCTCCAAACAATTTTAAATTTACTTCGAATTTTTCAGTATTCATACTTCTTGGAATAGAGTTTTTTTTAAATATATTTCAAAGTAATACAATAGTGAAATATCAAAAACTTACCCACGCACAGAAATCATTAGTAATCAAAGCATTATGCTTTTAGACCAGAAATCATATTTGGAATCGTCAATTGTGTTTAGACCCTTATATTTCCGCCTGGATCAGAAGATATGCGGTCTGAAGAAAAAAAGGCAGTCCTATTTCATATTTGAAATCGCCAATTGTGTTTAGACACTTATATTTCCTGGTTTTCCGAACGGATTGTGGCGTGGTAAACAAAGCAGTGCGGCTTTAATACTTTTTTTTTGGATGTCTTAAGTTCGAATATCGGAAGCAAAAATTAAATTTCTATATGTATTTCTTTTTTCATATATTATAATTGTATTTCTCCAGTCAATTCTAAATTTACATCGAATTATTCCGTATAATAAACTTTATCAAATAGAATTTTTTTTAAATATATTTTTAAAAAATTAACAAAATTTCGAGATGTCAGTATCCAGCATATGCACAGAAATCTATCGTATTCATATCATTATGCTTTTAGACCCGAAATCCAAATTATTTTATATTAGGAATTGTTAATCGTACTTTGAAATATATGTTTCGTTCCCGTTCGAGCGAAGTGTGGCTCAATGGATAAAACGGTAGAGATTTCATGCTTTTTGGAGATTTTTTTATTTATTTGTAATGTAATTTTACAGACAATTATAAATTTTTCTATCTATTTCAGGTTCATCGAATGAAATTTTTCTTCCAAAAAATTAAAATTCATTAGGTTTTAAAATGTCAAGATCTTGTATGTGCGCAGAAATCATTGGAATTCAAATCATTTTGCTTACAAAATAGAAATCCATCGCATTTCATATTCAGATTCGTCAATTGTATTTAGACACTTATATTTGAATCTTGATCTGGCAAAGAATGGCTGGATGGTCTCCAGTTTTGTGTCATTTTCGAGGTCCCCAGTTAGAATCTCTTATTTAAATAGATATAATATATAATTCCAACAAAAGTCTACAATTATCAAGAGTTATTCCAATTTTTATACTTCATCGAATAAAATTTTATCTTCAAATAAATTTAAAATTCGTACAAATTTCGGATTTCAACTCCTTGCACATGCGAAAATAAATCGTATTCAAACCATTGTGCTTTTACACCAGAAATGAAATCCATCCCACTTCATATTAGGAATCACCAGTTCTTTTTAAAAAGTTAAATTCCCTCTCGATGGGAAGAACTGTGGCTGTATGGAGAAAACGGCAAGGAATATCAAGTTTTAGGAGGTCCCTAGCTCGAATCGTGGTACAAATCGAAAGTTATATATTTATTTTTATAAAAAAATTTCTTATAATTTACCACATAACATAAAATTTATTAAAATTTCTTCCAATTTTTTTTTTACTTTATCGAATAAACGTTTTTTTAAATAAATTAAAAATTCATATACTTTTGGGATATTAAGAACTTGCACTTGAGCAGAAATCACATATACACATATATTCAAAGCATTGTTCTTTTAGACAAAAAATCCATCCTATTTCATATACAAAATCATTAATTCTATTTAGGAAGTTATATTTCCTTCCAAGTCGAACGAACAGTGGTTTGATACTGAAAACAGCTGCAAACATCTTTTTCGAGGTCAAGAGTTTGAATCTGGGAAATAGCCGATAGATATATTTATATTTTTCTTTTATTTTTTGTTTTACGTAATTCTCCAGACAATTCTATATTTATTAAGACCTCTATATCATTTTATAAATCGTCGATAATTTTTTTTTCTTTAAATGAAATTAAAATTAATACAGATTTGGGATTTTCTGTTCTTGCACATGCGCAGAAATCATTCGTATCCAAAGCATTGTGCTTTTAGATCAGAATTTCAGATAATTTCATATTCGCAATCGCCAAATGTTTATAGCAAGTTAAATTTCCATCGAGATCGGAGGAACTGCGGTCCAATGGTGAAAAACGTGGTTAAGTAGATTTTTGTTCGAGATCCACATTTCGAATCTCGGAACTAGTCGATAGATATATCTATATCTTTTTTTTTTATTTAATTCCCCAGACAATTCGAAATTTATTAAGACCTATACAACATTTTTTATATCATCGATTAAATATTTTTTCCTTTAAACAAATTTAAAATTCATACAGTTTTGGGATTTAAAGTTCTTGTAAAAGCATACAAATAACTCGTATTCAAAGCATTGTGCTTTTAGACCAGATAGTCCTATTTCAAATTCGAAATCATCAATTGTAATTAGAAAATTATATTTCGAATATTATAGGTCGAAAGGGCAGTGGACTGATGGTGAAACCATTTGCGAAGTTCGTTTTGTTTTTCGAGGTCCCCAGTTCGAATCTCGGAACTATTCGATAGGTATATCTGTATTTTATTTTATTTTTTATGTATTTCTCTAGACAATTCTAAATTTATTAAGACATATACAATATTTTTTAATTCATTGATTAAAGTTGTTGATTCTTTAAATAAATTTAAAATTCTTGAATTATAGGATTTGAAGTTCTTGCATATGCCCAGAAATCACTCCTATTCAAAGTACAGTCCTTTTAAACCAAATTGTGCCATTTCATATACGAAATCGTCAATTGTGTTTAGAAAGTTATAATTGCTCCTCGATCGAAAGAACTCTGGTCTGAAGGTGAGAGAGGTTGTGGAGTTTAACTTTTTAATAGGCTCCAAGTTCGAATCTCGGAAGTTGTCGATAGATATATTTATATTTTTCTTTTTTTTAATGTAATTCTCCAGACAATTCGAAATTTATTAAGACCTATACAACACTATCTGCTCGATCAATTAAAATACTTTTTCTTTAAAGAAATCTGAAATTCATACAGTTTTGGGATTTTTAGTTATTGAACATGCGCAGACATCACTCCTATTCAAAGCATTGTGCCATTTCATACACGAAATCGTCAACTTTGTTTAAAAAGTTTTAATTTCGCCTTAATCCTAAGAACTATGGTCTGATGGTGAGACACACTCAGAAGTTTATCCTTTTTTGAGATCCCCATTTCGAATCTCGAATTCAATTGATAGATATATCTGTATATATATATATATATATATATATATATATATATATATATATATATATATATATATATATATATATATATATATATATATATTTTATGTAATTCTCCAAACAATTTCATTTTTATTAAGACTTAAATAGATTTTGTACTTCATCGATTAAATTTTATTTTTCTTTAAATAAATTTAAAATTCATGCAGTTCTGGGATTTGAAGTTCTTGCACATGCGCAGACATCACTTCTATTCAAAGCATTGTGATTTTGCACCAGATTGTGCCATTTCATATACGAAATCGCCAACTTTGTTGAAAAAGTTATAATTCCGCCTCAAACGTAAGAAGTCTTGTCTGATGGTGAGAAGGGCTGAGAAGAAATCGTTTTCTTAGGTCCATACTTCGAATCTCGGATTCTGTCGATAGATATATCTATATTTTTCTTTTTTTTTTATCTAACTCTCCAGAATATTTCATTTTTATTAAGACTTAAATACATTTTGAACTTCATCGATAAAAAATTTTTTTCTTTAAATAAATTTAAAATTCATGCAGTTCTGGGATTTGAAGTTCTTGCAAATGCGCAGAAATTACTCCTATTCAAAGCATTGTGATTTTTGACCAGATTGTTCCATTTCATATACGAAATCATCAACTTTGTTTAAAAAGTTATAATTCCACCTCAACCGTAAGAACTATGGTCTGATGGTGAGAACGGCTGAGAGGGTTATCTTTTTTTGAGATCTCCAGTTCGAATCTCGGTTCAAGTCGATAGATATATCTATATTTTTCTTTTTTTTATGTAACTCTAAAGAATATTTCATTTTTATTAAGACTTAAATACATTTTGTACTTCACCGATAAAAATTTTTTTTCTTTAAATAAATTTAAAATTCATGCAGTTCTTTGATTTGAAGTTCTTGCACATGCGCAGACATCACTCCTATTCAAAGCATTGTGCTTTTTGACCAGATTGTGCCATTTCATATACGAAATCGTCAACTTTGTTTAAAAAGTTATAATTCCGCTTCAACCGTAAGAACTATGGTCTGATGGTGAGAACGGCTGAGAAGTTTATCATTTTTGGAGGTCCCCAGTTCGAATCTCGGATATAGTCGATAGATATATCTATATTTTTCTTTTACTTTATGTAATTCTCCAGACAATTCGAAATTTATTAAGACCTATACAACACTCTCTACTCTATCGATTAAATTTTATTTTTCTTTAAATAAATCTGAAATTCATACAGTTCTGGGATTTGGGGTTCTTGCACATGCGCAGAAATCACTCCTATTCAAAGCATTGTGCTTTTCGACCTGATTGTGCCATTTCATATACGAAATCGTCAAATTTGTTAAAAAAGTTATAATTCCGCCTCTAACGTAAGAACTATGGTCTGCTGATGAGAACGGCTGAGAGGTTTATCTTTTCTTCAGATCCCCAGTTCGAATCTCGGATCAAGTTGATAGATATATCTATATTTTTCTTTTTTTTATATAATTCTCCAGACAATTCGAAATTCATTAAGACCTATACAACACTCTCTACTTCATCGATTAAAATTTTTTTTCTTTAAATAAATTTAAAATTCATGAAGTTCTGGGATTTGAAATTATTGCAGATGCGCAGACATCACTCCTATTGAAAGCATTGTGATTTTGCACCAGATTGTGCCATTTCATATACGAAATCGCCAACTTTGTTTAAAAAGTTATAATTCCGCCTCAAACGTAAGAAGTGTGGTCTGATGGTGAGAAGGGCTGAGAAGGTATCGTTTTTTTAGGTCCATAGTTCGAATCTCGGATCCAGTCGACATATATATCTATATGTTTCTTTTTTTTTTTATCTAACTCTCCAGAATATTTCATTTTTATTAAGACTTAAATACATTTTGTACTTCATCGAAAAAAATTTTTTTTCATTAAATAAATTTATAATTCATGCAGTTCTGGGATTTGAAATTATTGCAGATGCGCAGACATCACTCCTATTGAAAGCATTGTGATTTTGCACCAGATTGTGCAATTTCATATACGAAATCGCCAACTTTGTTTAAAAAGTTATAATTCCGCCTCAAACGTAAGAAGTGTGGTCTGATGTTGAGAAAGGCTGAGAAGGTATCGTTTTTTTAGGTCCATAGTTCGAATCTCGGATCCAGTCGACATATATATCTATATGTTTCTTTTTTTTTTATCTAACTCTCCAGAATATTTCATTTTTATTAAGACTTAAATACATTTTGTACTTCATCGAAAAAAATTTTTTTTCATTAAATAAATTTATAATTCATGCAGTTCTGGGATTTGAAGTTCTTGCACATGCGCAGAAATCACTCCTATTCAAAGCATTGTGCTTTTCCACCAGATTGTGCCATTTCATATATGAAATCGTCAACTTTGTTTAAAAAGTTATAATTCCGAATCAATCGTAAGAACAGTGGTCTGATGGTGAGAACGGCTGAGAGGGTTATTTTTTTTTAGGTCCCCAGTTCGAATCTCGGATCCAGTCGATAGATATATCTATATTTTTCTTTTTTTTATGTAACTCTAAAGAATATTTCATTTTTATTAAGACTTAAATACATTTTGTACTTCACCGATAAAAATTTTTTTCTTTAAATAAATTTAAAATTCATGCAGTTCTGGAATTTGAAGTTCTTGCACATGCGCAAAAATCACTCCTATTCAAAGCATTGTGCTTTTTGACCAGATTGTGCCATTTCACATACGAAATAGCCAACTTTGTTTAAAAAGTTATAATGCCGCCTCAGCCGTAAGAACTATGGTCTGATTGTGAGAACGGCTGAGAAGTTTATCATTTTTGGAGGTCCCCCGTTCGAATCTCGGATATAGTCGATAGATATATCTATATTTTTCTTTTACTTTATGTAATTCTCCAGACAATTCGAAATTTATTAAGACCTATACAACACTCTCTACTCTATTGATTAAATTTTATTTTTCTTTAAATAAATCTGAAATTCATGCAGTTCTGGGATTTGAAGTTCTTGCACATGCGCAGAAATCACTCCTATTCAAAGCATTGTGCTTTTCCAACAGATTGTGCCATTTCATATACGAAATCGTCAACTTTCTTTAAAAAGTTATAATTCCGCCTCTACCGTAAGAACTATGGTCTGATGGTGAGAACGGATGAGAGGGATCTCTTTTTTTGAGGTCCCCAGTTCGAATCTCGGATCCAGTCGATAGATATATCTATATTTTTCTTTTTTTTTTATGTAATTCTCCAGACAATTCGAAATTTATTAAGACATATACAACACTCTCTACTCCATCGATTAAACTTTATTTTTCTTTAAATAAATCTGAAATTCATACAGTTCTGGGATTTGAAGATCTTGCACATGCGCAGACATCACTCCTATTCAAAGCATTCTGCTTTTTGACGAGATTTTGCAATTTCATATACGAAATCGTCAACTTTCTTTAAAAAGTTACAATTCCGCCACAAACATAAGAACTATGGTCTGATGGTGAGAACGGCTGAGAAGTTTATCATTTTTTGAGGTCCCCAGTTCGAATCTCGGATCCAGTCGATATATATATCTATATTTGTCTTTTATTTTATGTAATTCTCCAGACAATTCGAAATTTGTTCAGACCTATACAACACTCTCTACTTCATTGATAAAAAATTTTTTTCTTTAAATAAATATAAAATTCATGCATTTCTGATATTTGTAGTTCTTGCACATGCGCAGAAATCACTCCTATTGAAAGAATTGTGTCTTTTGACCAGATTGTGCCATTTCATATACGAAATCGCCAAATTTGTTTAAAAAGTTATAATTCCGCCTCAAGCGTAGGAAGTGTGGTCTGATGGTGAGAACGGCTGAGAGGGTTCTTTTTTTTTTTTTTTCAGGTCCCCAGTTCAAATCTCGTATAAAGTCGATAGATATATCTATATTTTTCTTTTTTTGATGTAATTCTAAAGAGAATTTCATTTTTATTAAGACTTAAATACATTTTGTACATCGAAAAAATTTTTTGTTTCTTAAAATAAATTTAAAGTTCATGCAGTTCTGGGATTTGAATTTCTTGCACATGCGCAGAAATCACTCCTATTCAAAGCATTGTGCTTTTCCACCAGATTGTGCCATTTCATATAAGAAATCGCCAACTTTGTTTAAAAAGTTATAATTCCGGCTCTACCGTAAGAACTATGGTCTGATGGTGAGAACGGCTGAGAGGGTTATCTTTTTTTGAGATCTCCAGTTCGAATCTCCTTTCAAGTCGATAGATATATCTATATTTTTCTTTTTTTTATGTAACTCTAAAGAATATTTCATTTTTATTAAGACTTAAATACATTTTGTACTTCACCGATAAAAAATTTTTTTCTTTAAATAAATTTAAAATTCATGCAGTTCTTTGATTTGAAGTTCTTGCACATGCGCAGACATCACTCCTATTCAAAGCATTGTTCTTTTTGACGAGATTTTCCATTTCATATACGAAATCGTCAACTTTGTTTAAAAAATTATAATTCCGCCTTAACCGTAAGAATTGTAGTATGATGGTGAGAACGCGTGAGAAGTTTTTCTTTTTTTGAGGTCCCCAGTTCGAATCTCATATCCAGTCTATAGATATATCTATATTTTTCTTTTTTTTTATGTACTTCAATAGACAATTCGAAATTTATTAAGAGCTATACAACACTCTCTACTTCATCGATTAGAATTTTTTTCTTTAAATAAATTTAAAATTCAAGCAGTTCTGGGAAATGAAGTACTTGCACATGCGCAGACATGACTCCTATTCAAAGCATTGTGCTTTTTGACGAGATTTTGCAATTTCATATACGAAATCGTCAACTTTGTTTAAAAAGTTATAATTCCGCCATAGTTGTAAGAACTGTGGCCTGATGGTGAGAACGGCTGAGAAGTTTATCGTTTTTCGAGGTCCCCAGGTCAAATCTCGGATAAGTCGATAGATATATCTATGTTTTTCTTTTCTTTTTTTATGTAATTCTCCGGACAATTCGAAATTTATTAAGACCTATACAACACTCTCTACTTCATCGATTAAAATTTTTTTTCTTTAAATAAATTTAAAATTCATGAAGATCTGGGATTTGTAGTTCTTGCACATGCGCAGAAATCACTCCTATTGAAAGCATTATGCATTTTGACCAGACTGTGCCATTTCATATACGAAATCGTCATCTTTGTTTAAAAAGTTATAATTCGGCCTTAAGCGTAAGAACTGTGGTCTGGTGGTGAGAACGGCTGACAAGTATATCTTTTTTTGAGGTCCCCAGTTCTAATCTTGGATCCAGTCGATAGATATATCTATATTTTTCTTTTTTTTTATGTAATTCTCCAGACAATTCGAAATTTATTAAGACCTATACAACACTCCCTACTCCATCGATTAAACTTTATTTTTCTTTAAATAAATCTGAAATTCATACAGTTCTGGGATTTGAAGTTCTTGCAGATGCGCAGACATCACTCCTATTCAAAGCATTGTGCTTTTTGACGAGATTTTGCAATTTGATATACGAAATCGTCAACTTTGTTTAAAAAATTATAATTCCGCCTTAACCGTAAGAACTGTGGTCTGATGGTGAGAACGGCTGAGAGGGATCTCTTTTTTTTGAGGTCCCCAGTTCGAATCTCGGATCCAGTCGATAGATATATCTATATTTTTCTTTTTTTTTATGTAATTCAACAGACAATTCCAAATTTATTAAGAGCTATACAACACTCTCTACTTCATCGATTAAAGTTTTTTTCTTTAAATAAATTTAAAATTCATGCAGTTCTGGGATTTGAAGTTCTTGCACATGCGCAGACATCACTCCTATTCAAAGCATTGTGCGTTTTGACCAGATTTTCAAATTTCATATACGAAATCGTCAACTTTGTTTAAAAAGTTATAATTCCGCCTCTACCGTAAGAACTGTGGTCTGATGGTGAGAACGGATGAGAGGGTTATATTTTTTTGAGGTCACCAGTTCGAATCTCGCATGCAGTCGATAGATATATCTATATTTTTCTTTTTTTTATGTAATGCAACAAACAATTCGAAATTTATTAAGAGCTATACAACACTCTCTACTTCATCGATTAAAATTTTTTTCTTTAAATAAATTTAAAATTCATGCAGTTCTCTGATTTGAAGTTCTTGCACATGCGCAGACATCACTCCTATTCAAAGCATTGTGCTTTTACACCAGATTGTGCCATTTCATATACGAAATCGTCAACTTTGTTTAAAAAGTTATAATTCCGGCTCTGCCGTAAGAACTATGGTCTGATGGTGAGAAGGGCTCAGAAGTTTATCTTTTTTTGAGGTCCCCAGTTCGAATCTCGGATCCAGTCGATAGTTATATCTATATTTTCCTTTTTTTTATGTAATTCTCCAGACAATTCGAAATTTATTAAGACCTATACAACACTCTCTACTCCATCGATTAAACTTTATTTTTCTTTAAATAAATCTAAAATTCATGCATTTCAGAGATTTCTAGTTCTTGCACATGCGCAGACATCACTCCTATTCAAAGCATTGTTCTTTTTGACGAGATTTTCAATTTCATATACGAAATCGTCAACTTTGTTTAAAAAATTATAATTCCGCCTTAACCGTAAGAATTGTAGTATGATGGTGAGAACGCGTGAGAAGTTTTTCTTTTTTTGAGGTCCCCAGTTCGAATCTCATATCCAGTCTATAGATATATCTATATTTTTCTTTTTTTTTATGTACTTCAATAGACAATTCGAAATTTATTAAGAGCTATACAACACTCTCTACTTCATCGATTAGAATTTTTTTCTTTAAATAAATTTAAAATTCATGCAGTTCTGGGAAATGAAGTACTTGCACATGCGCAGACATGACTCCTATTCAAAGCATTGTGCTTTTTGACGAGATTTTGCAATTTCATATACGAAATCGTCAACTTTGTTTAAAAAGTTATAATTCCGCCATAGTTGTAAGAACTGTGGCCTGATGGTGAGAACGGCTGAGAAGTTTATCGTTTTTCGAGGTCCCCAGGTCAAATCTCGGATAAGTCGATAGATATATCTATGTTTTTCTTTTCTTTTTTTATGTAATTCTCCGGACAATTCGAAGTTTATTAAGACCTATACAACACTCTCTACTTCATCGATTAAAATTTTTTTTCTTTAAATAAATTTAAAATTCATGAAGATCTGGGATTTGTAGTTCTTGCACATGCGCAGAAATCACTCCTATTGAAAGCATTATGCATTTTGACCAGACTGTGCCATTTCATATACGAAATCGTCATCTTTGTTTAAAAAGTTATAATTCGGCCTTAAGCGTAAGAACTGTGGTCTGGTGGTGAGAACGGCTGACAAGTATATCTTTTTTTGAGGTCCCCAGTTCTAATCTTGGATCCAGTCGATAGATATATCTATATTTTTCTTTTTTTTTATGTAATTCTCCAGACAATTCGAAATTTATTAAGACCTATACAACACTCCCTACTCCATCGATTAAACTTTATTTTTCTTTAAATAAATCTGAAATTCATACAGTTCTGGGATTTGAAGTTCTTGCAGATGCGCAGACATCACTCCTATTCAAAGCATTGTGCTTTTTGACGAGATTTTGCAATTTGATATACGAAATCGTCAACTTTGTTTAAAAAATTATAATTCCGCCTTAACCGTAAGAACTGTGGTCTGATGGTGAGAACGCGTGAGAAGTTTATCTGTTTTTGAGAACCCCTGTTCGTATCTCATATCCAGTCGATAGATATATATATGTTTTCTTTTTTTTATGTAACTCTCCATAATATTTCATTTTTATTAAGACTTAAATACCTTTTGTACTTCATCGATAAAAAATTTTTTCTTTAAATAAATCTGAAATTCATGTAATTCTGGGATTTGAAGTTCTTGCACATGTGCAGACATCACTCCTATTCAAAGCATTGTGCGTTTTGACCAGATTTTCAAATTTCATATACGAAATCGTCAACATTGTTTAAAAAGTTATAATTCCACATTAGTCGTAAGAACTGTGGTCTGATGGTGAGAACGGCTGAGAGGGATCTCTTTTTTTTGAGGTCCCCAGTTCGAATCTCGGATCCAGTCGATAGATATATCTATATTTTTCTTTTTTTTTATGTAATTCAACAGACAATTCCAAATTTATTAAGAGCTATACAACACTCTCTACTTCATCGATTAAAGTTTTTTTCTTTAAATAAATTTAAAATTCATGCAGTTCTGGGATTTGAAGTTCTTGCACATGCGCAGACATCACTCCTATTCAAAGCATTGTGCGTTTTGACCAGATTTTCAAATTTCATATACGAAATCGTCAACTTTGTTTAAAAAGTTATCATTCCGCCTCTACCGTAAGAACTGTGGTCTGATGGTGAGAACGGATGAGAGGGTTATATTTTTTTGAGGTCACCAGTTCGAATCTCGCATGCAGTCGATAGATATATCTATATTTTTCTTTTTTTTTATGTAATGCAACAGACAATTCGAAATTTATTAAGAGCTATACAACACTCTCTACTTCATCGATCAGAATTTTTTTCTTTAAATAAATTTAAAATTCATGCAGTTCTGGGAAATGAAGTACTTGCACATGCGCAGACATGACTCCTATTCAAAGCATTGTGCTTTTTGACCAGATTTTGCAATTTCATATACGAAATCGTCAACATTGTTTAAAAAGTTATAATTCCGCCATAGTTGTAAGAACTGTGGCCTGATGGTGAGAACGGCTGAGAAGTTTATCGTTTTTCGAGGTCCCCAGGTCGAATCTCGGATAAGTCGATAGATATATCTATGTTTTTCTTTTTTTTTTATGTAATTCTCTGGACAATTCGAAGTTTATTAAGACCTATACAACACTCTCTACTTCATCGATTAAAATTTTTTTTCTTTAAATAAATTTAAAATTCATAAAGATCTGGGATTTGTAGTTCTTGCACATGCGCAGAAATCACTCCTATTGAAAGCATTATGCATTTTGACCAGACTGTGCCATTTCATATACGAAATCGTCATCTTTGTTTAAAAAGTTATAATTCGGCCTTAAGCGTAAGAACTGTGGTCTGGTGGTGAGAACGGCTGACAAGTATATCTTTTTTTGAGGTCCCCAGTTCTAATCTTGGATCCAGTCGATAGATATATCTATATTTTTCTTTTTTTTTATGTAATTCTCCAGACAATTCGAAATTTATTAAGACCTATACAACACTCTCTACTCCATCGATTAAACTTTATTTTTCTTTAAATAAATCTGAAATTCATACAGTTCTGGGATTTGAAGTTCTTGCACATGCGCAGACATCACTCCTATTCAAAGCATTGTGCTTTTTGACGAGATTTTGCAATTTGATATACGAAATCGTCAACTTTGTTTAAAAAATTATAATTCCGCCTTAACCGTAAGAACTGTGGTCTGATGGTGAGAACGCGTGAGAAGTTTATCTTTTTTTGAGGTCCCCTGTTCGAATCTCATATCCAGTCGATAGATATATATATGTTTTCTTTTTTTATGTAACTCTCCAGAATATTTCATTTTTATTAAGACTTAAATACCTTTTGTACTTCATCGATAAAAAATTTTTTCTTTAAATAAATCTGAAATTCATGTAATTCTGGGATTTGAAGTCTTTGCACATGCGCAGACATCACTCCTATTCAAAGCATTGTGCGTTTTGACCAGATTTTCAAATTTCATATACGAAATCGTCAACATTGTTTAAAAAGTTATAATTCCACCTTAGTCGTAAGAACTGTGGTCTGATGGTGAGAACGGATGAGAGGGTTATATTTTTTTGAGGTCACCAGTTCGAATCTCGGATCCAGTCGATAGATATATCTATATTTTTCTTCTTTTTTTTTTTGTAATGCAACAAACAATTCGAAATTTATTAAGAGCTATACAACACTCTCTACTTCATCGATTAAAATTTTTTTCTTTAAATAAATTTAAAATTCATGCAGTTCTGGGATTCTTAGTTCTTGCACATGCGCAGACATCACTCCTATTCAAAGCATTGTGCGTTTTGACCAGATTTTGCAATTTCATATACGAAATCGTCAACATTGTTTAAAAAGTTATAATTCCGCCTTAGTCGTAAGAACTGTGGTCTGATGGTGAGAACGGCTGAGAGGGATCTCTTTTTTTGAGGTCCCCAGTTCGAATCTCGGATCCAGTCGATAGATATATCTATATTTTTCTTTTTTTTATGTAATTCTCCAGACAATTCGAAATTTATTAAGACCTATACAACACTCTCTACTCCATCAATTAAATTTGGTTTTTCTTTCCGTAAATCTGAAATTCACACAGTTCTGGGATTTGAAGATCTTGCACATGCGCAGAAATCACTCCTATTCAAAGCATTGTGCGTTTTGACCAGATTTTGCAATTTCATATACGAAATCGTCAACTTTGTTTAAAAAGTTATAATTCCGCCTTAATCGTAAGAACTGTGGTCTGATGGTGAGAATGGCTGAGAAGTTTATCTTTTTATGAGGTCCCCAGTTCGAATCTCGGATCCAGTCGATAGATACATCTATATTTTTCTTTTTTTTTATGTAATGCAACAGACAATTCGAAATTTATTAAGGGCTATACAACACTCTCTACTCCATCGAATAAATTTTATTTTCTTTCAATAAATCTGAAATTCATACAGTTCTGGGATTTGAAGTTCTTGCACATGCGCAGACATCACTCCTATTCAAAGCATTGTGCTTTTACACCAGATTGTGCCATTTCATATACGAAATCGTCAACTTTGTTTAAAAAGTTATAATTCCGGCTCTGCCGTAAGAACTATGGTCTGATGGTGAGAAGGGCTCAGAAGTTTATCTTTTCTTGAGGTCCCCAGTTCGAATCTCGGATCCAGTCGATAGTTATATCTATATTTTCCTTTTTTTTTATGTAATTCAACAGACAATTCCAAATTTATTAAGAGCTATACAACACTCTCTACTTCATCGATTAAAGTTTTTTTCTTTAAATAAATTTAAAATTCATGCAGTTCTGGGATTTGAAGTTCTTGCACATGCGCAGACATCACTCCTATTCAAAGCATTGTGCGTTTTGACCAGATTTTCAAATTTCATATACGAAATCGTCAACTTTGTTTAAAAAGTTATAATTCCGCCTCTACCGTAAGAACTGTGGTCTGATGGTGAGAACGGATGAGAGGGTTATATTTTTTTGAGGTCACCAGTTCGAATCTCGCATGCAGTCGATAGATATATCTATATTTTTCTTTTTTTTATGTAATGCAACAAACAATTCGAAATTTATTAAGAGCTATACAACACTCTCTACTTCATCGATTAAAATTTTTTTCTTTAAATAAATTTAAAATTCATGCAGTTCTCTGATTTGAAGTTCTTGCACATGCGCAGACATCACTCCTATTCAAAGCATTGTGCGTTTTGACCAGATTTTCAAATTTCATATACGAAATCGTCAACATTGTTTAAAAAGTTATAATTCCACATTAGTCGTAAGAACTGTGGTCTGATGGTGAGAACGGCTGAGAGGGATCTCTTTTTTTTGAGGTCCCCAGTTCGAATCTCGGATCCAGTCGATAGATATATCTATATTTTTCTTTTTTTTTATGTAATTCAACAGACAATTCCAAATTTATTAAGAGCTATACAACACTCTCTACTTCATCGATTAAAGTTTTTTTCTTTAAATAAATTTAAAATTCATGCAGTTCTGGGATTTGAAGTTCTTGCACATGCGCAGACATCACTCCTATTCAAAGCATTGTGCGTTTTGACCAGATTTTCAAATTTCATATACGAAATCGTCAACTTTGTTTAAAAAGTTATAATTCCGCCTCTACCGTAAGAACTGTGGTCTGATGGTGAGAACGGATGAGAGGGTTATATTTTTTTGAGGTCACCAGTTCGAATCTCGCATGCAGTCGATAGATATATCTATATTTTTCTTTTTTTTATGTAATGCAACAAACAATTCGAAATTTATTAAGAGCTATACAACACTCTCTACTTCATCGATTAAAATTTTTTTCTTTAAATAAATTTAAAATTCATGCAGTTCTCTGATTTGAAGTTCTTGCACATGCGCAGACATCACTCCTATTCAAAGCATTGTGCTTTTACACCAGATTGTGCCATTTCATATACGAAATCGTCAACTTTGTTTAAAAAGTTATAATTCCGGCTCTGCCGTAAGAACTATGGTCTGATGGTGAGAAGGGCTCAGAAGTTTATCTTTTCTTGAGGTCCCCAGTTCGAATCTCGGATCCAGTCGATAGTTATATCTATATTTTCCTTTTTTTTATGTAATTCTCCAGACAATTCAAAATTTATTAAGACGTATACAACACTCTCTACTCCATCGATTAAACTTTATTTTTCTTTAAATAAATCTAAAATTCATGCATTTCAGAGATTTCTAGTTCTTGCACATGCGCAGACATCACTGCTATTCAAAGCATTGTGCTTTTTGACCAGACTTTGCAATTTCATATACGAAATCGTTAACTTTGTTTAAAAAGTTATAATTCCGCCTTAACCGTAAGAACTATGGTCTGATGGTGAGAACGGCTGAGAGGGATCTATTTTTTTTAGGTCCCCAGTTCGAATCTCGGATCCAGTCGATAGATATATCTATATTTTTCTTTTTTTTTATGTAATGCAACAGACAATTCGAAATTTATTAAGAGCTATACAACACTCTCTACTTCATCGATCAGAATTTTTTTCTTTAAATAAATTTAAAATTCATGCAGTTCTGGGAAATGAAGTACTTGCACATGCGCAGACATGACTCCTATTCAAAGCATTGTGCTTTTTGACCAGATTTTGCAATTTCATATACGAAATCGTCAACATTGTTTAAAAAGTTATAATTCCGCCATAGTTGTAAGAACTGTGGCCTGATGGTGAGAACGGCTGAGAAGTTTATCGTTTTTCGAGGTCCCCAGGTCGAATCTCGGATAAGTCGATAGATATATCTATGTTTTTCTTTTTTTTTTATGTAATTCTCTGGACAATTCGAAGTTTATTAAGACCTATACAACACTCTCTACTTCATCGATTAAAATTTTTTTTCTTTAAATAAATTTAAAATTCATGAAGATCTGGGATTTGTAGTTCTTGCACATGCGCAGAAATCACTCCTATTGAAAGCATTATGCATTTTGACCAGACTGTGCCATTTCATATACGAAATCGTCATCTTTGTTTAAAAAGTTATAATTCGGCCTTAAGCGTAAGAACTGTGGTCTGGTGGTGAGAACGGCTGACAAGTATATCTTTTTTTGAGGTCCCCAGTTCTAATCTTGGATCCAGTCGATAGATATATCTATATTTTTCTTTTTTTTTATGTAATTCTCCAGACAATTCGAAATTTATTAAGACCTATACAACACTCTCTACTCCATCGATTAAACTTTATTTTTCTTTAAATAAATCTGAAATTCATACAGTTCTGGGATTTGAAGTTCTTGCACATGCGCAGACATCACTCCTATTCAAAGCATTGTGCTTTTTGACGAGATTTTGCAATTTGATATACGAAATCGTCAACTTTGTTTAAAAAATTATAATTCCGCCTTAACCGTAAGAACTGTGGTCTGATGGTGAGAACGCGTGAGAAGTTTATCTTTTTTTGAGGTCCCCTGTTCGAATCTCATATCCAGTCGATAGATATATATATGTTTTCTTTTTTTTATGTAACTCTCCAGAATATTTCATTTTTATTAAGACTTAAATACCTTTTGTACTTCATCGATAAAAAATTTTTTCTTTAAATAAATCTGAAATTCATGTAATTCTGGGATTTGAAGTCTTTGCACATGCGCAGACATCACTCCTATTCAAAGCATTGTGCGTTTTGACCAGATTTTCAAATTTCATATACGAAATCGTCAACATTGTTTAAAAAGTTATAATTCCACCTTAGTCGTAAGAACTGTGGTCTGATGGTGAGAACGGATGAGAGGGTTATATTTTTTTGAGGTCACCAGTTCGAATCTCGGATCCAGTCGATAGATATATCTATATTTTTCTTCTTTTTTTTTTTGTAATGCAACAAACAATTCGAAATTTATTCAGAGCTATACAACACTCTCTACTTCATCGATTAAAATTTTTTTCTTTAAATAAATTTAAAATTCATGCAGTTCTGGGATTCTTAGTTCTTGCACATGCGCAGACATCACTCCTATTCAAAGCATTGTGCGTTTTGACCAGATTTTGCAATTTCATATACGAAATCGTCAACATTGTTTAAAAAGTTATAATTCCGCCTTAGTCGTAAGAACTGTGGTCTGATGGTGAGAACGGCTGAGAGGGATCTCTTTTTTTGAGGTCCCCAGTTCGAATCTCGGATCCAGTCGATAGATATATCTATATTTTTCTTTTTTTTATGTAATTCTCCAGACAATTCGAAATTTATTAAGACCTATACAACACTCTCTACTCCATCAATTAAATTTGGTTTTTCTTTCCGTAAATCTGAAATTCACACAGTTCTGGGATTTGAAGATCTTGCACATGCGCAGAAATCACTCCTATTCAAAGCATTGTGCGTTTTGACCAGATTTTGCAATTTCATATACGAAATCGTCAACTTTGTTTAAAAAGTTATAATTCCGCCTTAATCGTAAGAACTGTGGTCTGATGGTGAGAATGGCTGAGAAGTTTATCTTTTTATGAGGTCCCCAGTTCGAATCTCGGATCCAGTCGATAGATACATCTATATTTTTCTTTTTTTTTATGTAATGCAACAGACAATTCGAAATTTATTAAGGGCTATACAACACTCTCTACTCCATCGAATAAATTTTATTTTCTTTCAATAAATCTGAAATTCATACAGTTCTGGGATTTGAAGTTCTTGCACATGCGCAGACATCACTCCTATTCAAAGCATTGTGCTTTTACACCAGATTGTGCCATTTCATATACGAAATCGTCAACTTTGTTTAAAAAGTTATAATTCCGCCTCTGCCGTAAGAACTATGGTCTGATGGTGAGAAGGGCTCAGAAGTTTATCGTTTTTTGAGGTCCCCAGTTTGAATCTCGGATCCAGTCGATAGTTATATCTATATTTTCCTTTTTTTATGTAATTCAACAGACAATTCGAAATTTATTAAGAGCTATACAACACTCTCTACTCCATCAATTAAATTTTATTTTTCTTTCCATAAATCTGAAATTCATACAGTTCAGGGAATTGAAGTTCTTGCACATGCGCAGAAATCACTTCTATTCAAAGCATTGTCCTTTTTGACCAGATTGTGATATTTCATATACGAAATCGTCAACTTTGTTTAAAAAGTTATAATTCCGCCTCTACCGTAAGAACTATGGTCTGATGGTGAGAACGGATGAGAGGGTTATTTTTTTTTGAGGTCACCAGTTCGAATCTCGGATCCAGTCGATAGATATATCTATCTTTTTCTTTTTTTTATGTAATTCTCCAGACAATTCGAAATTTATTAAGACCTATACAACACTCTCTACTCCATCAATTAAATTTTATTTTTCTTTCCATAAATCTGGAATTCATACAGTTCTGGGATTTGAAGATCTTGCACATGCGCAGAAATCACTCCTATTCAAAGCATTGTGCGTTTTGACCAGATTTTGCAATTTCATATACGAAATCTTCAAATTTGTTTAAAAAGTTATAATTCCGCATTAATCGTAAGAACTGTGGTCTGATGGTGAAAACGGCTGAGAAGTTTATCGTTTTTTGAGGTCCCCAGTTCTAATCTCGGATCCAGTCGATAGGTTTATCTATATTTTTCTTTTTTTTATGTAATTCAACAGACAATTCGAAATTTATTAAGGGCTATACAACACTCTCTACTCCATCGATTAAATTTTATTTTCTTTCAATAAATCTGAAATTCATACAGTTCTGGGATTTGAAGTTCTTGCACATGCGCAGACATCACTCCTATTCAAAGCATTGTGCTTTTACACCAGATTGTGCCATTTCATATACGAAATCGTCAACTTTGTTTAAAAAGTTATAATTCCGGCTCTGCCGTAAGAACTATGGTCTGATGGTGAGAAGGGCTCAGAAGTTTATCGTTTATTGAGGTCCCCAGTTCGAATCTCGGATCCAGTCGATAGTTATATCTATATTTTCCTTTTTTTTATGTAATTCAACAGACAATTCGAAATTTATTAAGAGCTATACAACACTCTCTACTCCATCGATTAAATTTTATTTTCTTTCAATAAATCTGAAATTCATACAGTTCTGGGATTTGAAGTTCTTGCACATGCGCAGACATCACTCCTATTCAAAGCATTGTGCTTTTACACCAGATTGTGCCATTTCATATACGAAATCGTCAACTTTGTTTAAAAAGTTATAATTCCGGCTCTGCCGTAAGAACTATGGTCTGATGGTAAGAAGGGCTCAGAAGTTTATCGTTTATTGAGGTCCCCAGTTCGAATCTCGGATCCAGTCGATAGTTATATCTATATTTTTCTTTTTTTTTATGTAATGCAACAAACAATTCGAAATTTATTAAGAGCTATACAACACTCTCTACTTCATCGATTAAAATTTTTTTCTTTAAATAAATTTAAAATTCATGCAGTTCTGGGATTCTTAGTTCTTGCACATGCGCAGACATCACTCCTATTCAAAGCATTGTGCGTTTTGACCAGATTTTGCAATTTCATATACGAAATCGTCAACATTGTTTAAAAAGTTATAATTCCGCCTTAGTCGTAAGAACTGTGGTCTGATGGTGAGAACGGCTGAGAGGGATCTCTTTTTTTGAGGTCCCCAGTTCGAATCTCGGATCCAGTCGATAGATATATCTATATTTTTCTTTTTTTTTATGTAATTCTCCAGACAATTCGAAATTTATTAAGACCTATACAACACTCTCTACTCCATCAATTAAATTTTGTTTTTCTTTCCATAAATCTGAAATTCATACAGTTCAGGGAATTGAAGTTCTTGCACATGCGCAGAAATCACTCCTATTCAAAGCATTGTGCGTTTTGACCAGATTTTGCAATTTCATATACGAAATCGTCAACTTTGTTTAAAAAGTTATAATTCCGCCTTAATCGTAAGAACTGTGGTCTGATGGTGAGAACGGCTGAGAAGTTTATCTTTTTTTGAGGTCCCCAGTTCGAATCTCGGATCCAGTCGATAGATATATCTATATTTTTCTTTTTTTTTATGTAATGCAACAGACAATTCGAAATTTATTAAGAGCTATACAACACTCTCTACTTCATCGATTAAAATTTTTTTCTTTAAATAAATTTAAAATTCATGCAGTTCTGGGATTTGAAGTTCTTGCACATGCGTAGACGTCACTCCTATTCAAAGCATTGTGCGTTCTGACCAGATTTTGCAATTTCATATACGAAATCGTCAACATTGTTTAAAAAGTTATAATTCCGCCTTAGTCGTAAGAACTGTGGTCTGATGGTGAGAACGGCTGAGAAGTTTATCGTTTTTTGAGGTCATCAGTTCGAATATCGGATCCATTCGATAGTTATATCTATATTTTCCTTTTTTTTATGTAATTCAACAGACAATTCGAAATTTATTAAGAGCTATACAACACTCTCTACTCCATCGATTAAATTTTATTTTTCTTTCAATAAATCTGAAATTCATACAGTTCAGGGAATTGAAGTTCTTGCACATGCGCAGAAATCACTCCTATTCAAAGCATTGTGCTTTTTGACCAGATTGTGATATTTCATATACGAAATCGTCAACTTTGTTTAAAAAGTTGTAATTCCGCCTCTACCGTAAGAACTATGGTCTGATGGTGAGAACGGATGAGAGGGTTATCTTTTTTTGAGGTCACCAGTTCGAATCTCGGATCCAGTCGATAGATATATCTATCTTTTTCTTTTTTTGATGTAATTCTCCAGACAATTCGAAATTTATTAAGACCTATACAACACTCTCTACTCCATCAATTAAATTTTATTTTTCTTTCCATAAATCTGAAATTCATACAATTCTGGGATTTGAAGATCTTGCACATGCGCAGAAATCACTCCTATTCAAAGCATTGTGCGTTTTGACCAGATTTTGCAATTTCATATACGAAATCGTCAAATTTGTTTAAAAAGTTATAATTCCGCCTTAATCGTAAGAACTGTCGTCTAATGGTGAGAACGGCTGAGAGGGATCTCTATTTTTGAGGTCCCCAGTTCGAATCTCGGATCCAGTCGATAGGTATATGTATATTTTTCTTTTTTTTATGTAATTCAACAGACAATTCGAAATTTATTAAGGGCTATACAACACTCTCTACTCCATCGATTAAATTTTATTTTCTTTCAATAAATCTGAAATTCATATAGTTCTGGGATTTGAAGTTCTTGCACATGCGCAGACATCACTCCTATTCAAAGCATTGTGCTTTTACACCAGATTGTGCCATTTCATATACGAAATCGTCAACTTTGTTTAAAAAGTTATAATTCCGGCTCTGCCGTAATAGCTATGGTCTGATGGTGAGAAGGGCTCAGAAGTTTATCGTTTTTTGAGGTCCCCAGTTCGAATCTCGGATATAGTCGATAGATATATCTATCTTTTTCTTTTTTTTATGTAATTCTCCAGACAATTCGAAATTTATTAAGACCTATACAACACTCTCTACTCCATCAATTAAATTTTATTTTTCTTTCCATAAATCTGAAATTCATACAGTTCTGGGATTTGAAGTTCTTGCACATGCGCAGACATCACTCCTATTCAAAGCATTGTACGTTTACACCAGATTGTGCCATTTCATATACGAAATCGTCAACTTTGTTTAAAAAGTTATAATTCCGGCTCTGCCGTAATAACTATGGTCTGATGGTGAGAAGGGCTCAGAAGTTTATCGTTTTTTGAGGTCCCCAGTTCGAATCTCGGATATAGTCGATAGATATATCTATCTTTTTCTTTTTTTTATGTAATTCTCCAGACAATTCGAAATTTATTAAGACCTATACAACACTCTCTACTCCATCAATTAAATTTTATTTTTCTTTCCATAAATCTGAAATTCATACAGTTCTGGGATTTGAAGATCTTTCACATGCGCAGAAATCACTCCTATTCAAAGCATTGTGCGTTTTGACCAGATTTTGCAATTTCATATACGAAATCGTCAAATTTGTTTAAAAAGTTATAATTCCGCCTTAATCGTAAGAACTGTCGTCTGATGGTTAGAACGGCTGAGAAGTTTATCGTTTTTTGAGGTCCCCAGTTCTAATCTCGGATCCAGTCGATAGGTATATCTATATTTTTCTTTTTTTTTATGTAATTCAACAGACAATTCGAAATTTATTAAGGGCTATACAACACTCTCTACTCCATCGATTAAATTTTATTTTTCTTTCAATAAATCTGAAATTCATACAGTTCTGGGATTTGAAGTTCTTGCACATGCGCAGAAATCACTCCTATTCAAAGCATTGTGCGTTTTGACCAGATTTTGAAATTTCATATACGAAATCGTCAAATTTGTTTAAAAATTTATAATTCCGCCTTAATCGTAAGAACTGTGGTCTGATGGTGAGAACGGCTGAGAGGGATCTCTATTTTTGAGGTCCCCAGTTCGAATCTCGGATCCAGTCGATAGATATATCTATATTTTTCTTTTTTTTATGTAATTCTCCAGACAATTCGAAATTTATTAAGACCTATACAACACTCTCTACTCCATCAATTAAGTTTTATTTTTCTTTCCATAAATCTGAAATTCATACAGTTCTGGGATTTGAAGATCTTGCACATGCGCAGAAATCGCTCCTATTCAAAGCATTGTGCGTTTTGACCAGATTTGGCAATTTCATATACGAAATCGTCAACTTTGTTTAAAAAGTTATAATTCCGCCGTAATCGTAAGAACTGTGGTCTGATGGTGAGAACGGCTGAGAAGGTTATCTTTTTTTGAGGTCCCCAGTTCGAATCTCGGATCCAGTCGATGGATATATCTATATTTTTCTTTTCTTTTTGTAATTCTCCAGACAATTCGAAATTTATTATGACCTATACAACACTCTCTACTCCATCAATTAAATTTTATTTTTCTTTCCTTAAATCTGAAATTCATACAGTTCTGGGATTTGAAGATCTTGCGCAGAAATCACTCCTATTCAAAGCATTGTGCGTTTTGACCAGATTTTGCAATTTCATATACGAAATCGTCAACTGTGTTTAAAAAGTTATAATTCCGCCTTAATCGTAAGAATTGTGGTCTGATGGTGAGAACGGCTGAGAAGTTTATCTTTTTTTAAGGTCCCCAGTTCGAATCTCGGATCCAGTCGATAGATATATCTATATTTTCCTTTTTTTTATGTAATTCACCAGACAATTCGAAATTTATTAAGACCTATACAACACTCTCTACTCCATCAATTAAATTTTATTTTTCTTTCCATAAATCTGAAATTCATACAGTTCTGGGATTTGAAGATCTTGCACATGCGCAGAAATCGCTCCTATTCAAAGCATTGTGCGTTTTGACCAGATTTTGCAATTTCATATACGAAATCGTCATCTTTGTTTAAAAAGTTATAATTCCGCCTTAATCGTAAGAACTGTGGTCTGATGGTGAGAACGGCTGAGAAGTTTATCTTTTTTTGAGGTCCCCAGTTCGAATCTCGGATCCAGTCGATAGATATATCTATATTTTTCTTTTTTTTATGTAATTCTCCAGACAATTCGAAATTTATTAAGACCTATACAACACTCTCTACTCCATCGATTATATTTTCCTTTTCTTTCAATAAGTCTTAAATTCATACAGTTCTGGGAATTGAAGTTCTTGCACATGCGCAGAAATCACTCCTATTCAAAGCATTGTGCGTTTTGACCAGATTTTGAAATTTCATATACGAAATCGTCAAATTTGTTTAAAAAGTTATAATTCCGCCTTAATCGTAAGAACTGTGGTCTGATGGTGAGAACGGCTGAGAAGTTTATCTTTTTTTGAGGTCCCCAGTTCGAATCTCGGATCCAGTCGATAGATATATCTATATTTTTCTTTTTTTTATGTAATTCTCCAGACAATTCGAAAGTTATTATGACCTATACAACACTCTCTACTCCATCAATTAAATTTTATTTTTCTTTCCTTTAATCTGAAATTCATACAGTTCTGGGATTTGAAGATCTTGCACATGCGCAGAAATCACTCCTATTCAAAGCATTGTGCGTTTTGACCAGATTTTGCAATTTCATATACGAAATCGTCAACTGTGTTTAAAAAGTTATAATTCCGCCTTAATCGTAAGACTTGTGGTCTGATGGTGAAAACGGCTGAGAAGTTTATCTTTTTTTTAAGGTCCCCAGTTCGAATCTCGGATCCAGTCGATAGATATATCTATATTTTCCTTTTTTTATGTAATTCTCCAGACAATTCGAAATTTATTAAGACCTATACAACACTCTCTACTCCATCGATTAAACTTTATTTTTCTTTAAATAAATCTAAAATTCATGCATTTCAGAGATTTCTAGTTCTTGCACATGCGCAGACATCACTCCTATTGAAAGCATTGTGCGTTTTGACCAGATTTTGCAATTTCATATACGGAATCGTCAACATTGTTTAAAAAGTTAAAATTCCACCTTAGTCGTAAAAACTGTGGTGTGATGGTGAGAACGGCTGAGAGGGATCTCTATTTTTGAGGTCCCCAGTTCGAATCTCGGATCCAGTCGATAGATATATCTATATTTTTCTTTTTTTTATGTAATGCGACAGACAATTCGAAATTTATTAAGAGCTATACAACACTCTCTACTTCATCGATTAAAATTTTTTTCTTTAAATAAATTTAAAATTCATGCAGTTCTGGGATTTGAAGTTCTTGCACATGCGCAGACATCACTCCTATTCAAAGCATTGTGCGTTTTGACCAGATTTTGCAATTTCATATACGAAATAGTCAAATTTGTTTAAAAAGTTATAATTCCGCATTAATCGTAAGAATTGTGGTCTGATGGTGAGAACGGCTGAGAAGTTTATGTTTTTTTGAGGTTCCCCAGTTCGAATCTCGGATCCAGTCGATAGATATACCTATATTTTTCTTTTTTTTTATGTAATGCAACAGACAATTCGAAATTTATTAAGAGCTATACAACACTCTCTACTTCATCGATTAAAATTTTTTTCTTTAAATAAATTTAAAATTCATGCAGTTCTGGGATTTGAAGTTCTTGCACATGCGCAGAAATCACTCCTATTCAAAGCATTGTGCTTTTACACCAGATTGTGCCATTTCATATACGAAATCGTCAACATTGTTTAAAAAGTTATAATTCCGCCTTAGTCGTAAGAACTATGGTCTGATGGTGAGAAGGGCTCAGAAGTTTGTCCTTTTTTAGGTCCCCAGTTCGAATCTCGGATCCAGTCGATAGTTATATCTATATTTTCCTTTTTTTTATGTAATTCTCCAGACAATTCGAAATTTATTATGACCTATACAACACTCTCTACTTCATCGATTAAAATTTTTTTCTTTGAATAAATTTAAAATTCATGCAGTTCTGGGATTTGAAGTTCTTGCACATGCGCAGACATCACTCCTATTCAAAGCATTGTGCGTTTTGACCAGATTTTGCAATTTCATATACGAAATCGTCAACATTGTTTAAAAAGTTATAATTCCGCCTTAACCGTAAGAACTATGGTCTGATGGTGAGAACAGCTGAGAGGGATCTCTTTTTTTTTGAGGTCCCCATTTCGAATCTCGGATCCAGTCGATAGATATATCTATATTTTTCTTTTTTTTATGTAATTCTCCAGACAATTCGTAATTTATTAAGACCTATACAACACTCTCTACTCCATCAATTAAATTTTCTTTTTTTTTCAATAAATCTGAAATTCATACAGTTCTGGGAATTGAAGATCTTGCACATGCGCAGAAATCACTCCTATTCAAAGCATTGTGCGTTTTGACCAGATTTTGCAATTTCATAAACGAAATCGTCAAATTTGTTTAAAAAGTTATAATTCCGCCTCTACCGTAAGAACTATGGTCTGATGGTGAGAACGGATGAGAGGGATCTCTTTTTTTGAGGTCCCCATTTCGAATCTCGGATCCAGTCGATAGATATACCTATATTTTTCTTTTTTTTTTATGTAATGCAACAGACAATTCGAAATTTATTAAGAGCTATACAACACTCTCTACTTCATCGATTAAAATTTTTTTCTTTAAATAAATTTAAAATTCATGCAGTTCTGGGATTTGAAGTTCTTGCACATGCGCAGAAATCACTCCTATTCAAAGCATTGTGTTTTTTGACCAGATTGTGCCATTTCATATACGAAATCGTCAACTTTCTTTAAAAAGTTATAATTCCGCCTCTACCGTAAGAACTATGGTCTGATGGTGAGAACGGATGAGAGGGATCTCTTTTTTTGAGGTCCCCATTTCGAATCTCGGATCCAGTCGATAGATATATCTATATTTTTCTTTTTTTTTATGTAATTCTCCAGACAATTCGAAATTCATTAAGACATATACAACACTCTCTACTCCATCGATTAAACTTTATTTTTCTTTAAATAAATCTGAAATTCATACAGTTCTGGCATTTGAAGATCTTGCACATGCGCAGACATCACTCCTATTCAAAGCATTCTGCTTTTTGACGAGATTTTGCAATTTCATATACGAAATCGTCAACTTTGTTTAAAAAGTTATAATTCCGCCTTAATCGTAAGAACTATGGTCTGATGGTGAGAACGGCTGAGAAGTTTATCTTCTTTTGAGGTCCCCAGTTCGAATCTCGGATCCAGTCGATAGATATATCTATATTTTTCTTTTTTTTTATGTAATGCAACAGACAATTCGAAATTTATTAAGAGCTATACAACACTCTCTACTTCATCGATTAAAATTTTTTTCTTTAAATAAATTTAAAATTCATGCAGTTCTGGGATTTGAAGTTCTTGCACATGCGCAGACATCACTCCTATTCAAAGCATTGTGCGTTTTGACCAGATTTTGCAATTTCATATACGAAATCGTCAAATTTGTTTAAAAAGTTATAATTCCGCCTTAGTCGTAAGAACTGTAGTCTGATGGTGAGAACGGCTGAGAAGTTTATCGTTTTTTTGAGGTCCCCAGTTCGAATCTCGGATCCATTCGATAGTTATATCTATATTTTCCTTTTTTTTTATGTAATTCAACAGACAATTCGAAATTTATTAAGAGCTATACAACACTCTCTACTCCATCGATTAAATTTTATTTTTCTTTCAATAAATCTGAAATTCATACAGTTCAGGGAATTGAAGTTCTTGCACATGCGCAGGAATCACTCCTATTCAAAGCATTGTGCTTTTTGACCAGATTGTGATATTTCATATACGAAATCGTCAACTTTGTTTAAAAAGTTATAATTCCGCCTCTACCGTAAGAACTATGGTCTGATGGTGAGAACGGATGAGAGGGTTATCTTTTTTTGAGGTCACCAGTTCGAATCTCGGATCCAGTCGATAGATATATCTATCTTTTTCTTTTTTTTATGTAATTCTCCAGACAATTCGAAATTTATTAAGACCTATACAACACTCTCTACTCCATCAATTAAATTTTATTTTTCTTTCCATAAATCTGAAATTCATACAGTTCTGGGATTTGAAGATCTTGCACATGCGCAGAAATCACTCCTGTTCAAAGCATTGTGCATTTTGACCAGATTTTGCAATTTCATATACGAAATCGTCAAATTTGTTTAAAAAGTTATAATTCCGCCTTAATCGTAAGAACTGTCGTCTGATGGTGAGAACGGCTGAGAAGTTTATCGTTTTTTGAGGTCCCCAGTTCTAATCTCGGATCCAGTCGATAGGTATATCTATATTTTTGTTTTTTTTTATGTAATTCAACAGACAATTCGAAATTTATTAAGGGCTATACAACACTCTCTACTCCATCGATTAAATTTTATTTTCTTTCAATAAATCTGAAATTCATATAGTTCTGGGATTTGAAGTTCTTGCACATGCGCAGACATTACTCCTATTCAAAGCATTGTGCGTTCTGACCAGATTTTGTAATTTCATATACGAAATCGTCAACATTGTTTAAAAAGTTATAATTCCGCCTTAGTCGTAAGAACTGTGGTCTGATGGTGAGAACGGCTGAGATCTTTATCGTTTTTTGAGGTCCCCAGTTCTAATCTCGGATCCAGTCGATAGGTATATCTTAATTTTTCTTTTTTTTTATGTAATTCAACAGACAATTCGAAATTTATTAAGGGCTATACAACACTCTCTACTCCATCGATTAAATTTTATTTTCTTTCAATAAATCTGAAATTCATACAGTTCTGGGATTTGAAGTTCTTGCACATGCGCAGACATCACTCCTATTCAAAGCATTGTGCTTTTACACCAGATTGTGCCATTTCATATACGAAATCGTCAACTTTGTTTAAAAAGTTATAATTCCGCCTCTGCCGTAAGAACTGTGGTCTGATGGTGAGAACGGCTGAGAAGTTTATCTTTTTTTGAGGTCCCCAGTTCGAATCTCGGATCCAGTCGATAGATATATCTATATTTTTCTTTTTTTTTATGTAATGCAACAGACAATTCGAAATTTATTAAGAGCTATACAACACTCTCTACTTCATCGATTAAAATTTTTTTCTTTAAATAAATTTAAAATTCATGCAGTTCTGGGATTTGAAGTTCTTGCACATGCGTAGACGTCACTCCTATTCAAAGCATTGTGCGTTCTGACCAGATTTTGCAATTTCATATACGAAATCGTCAAATTTGTTTAAAAAGTTATAATTCCGCCTTAATCGTAAGAACTGTCGTCGGATGGTGAGAACGGCTGAGAGGGATCTCTATTTTTGAGGTCCCCAGTTCGAATCTCGGATCCAGTCGATAGGTATATCTATATTTTTCTTTTTTTTATGTAATTCAACAGACAATTCGAAATTTATTATGACCTATACAACAATCTCTACTCCATCAATTAAATTTTATTTTTCTTTCCTTAAATCTGAAATTCATACAGTTCTGGGATTTGAAGATCTTGCACATGCGCAGAAATCACTCCTATTCAAAGCATTGTGCGTTTTGACCAGATTTTGCAATTTCATATACGAAATCGTCAACTGTGTTTAAAAAGTTATAATTCCGCCTTAATCGTAAGAATTGTGGTCTGATGGTGAGAACGGCTGAGAAGTTTATCTTTTTTTAAGGTCCCCAGTTCGAATCTCGGATCCAGTCGATAGATATATCTATATTTTCCTTTTTTTTATGTAATTCACCAGACAATTCGAAATTTATTAAGACCTATACAACACTCTCTACTCCATCAATTAAATTTTATTTTTCTTTCCATAAATCTGAAATTCATACAGTTCTGGGATTTGAAGATCTTGCACATGCGCAGAAATCGCTCCTATTCAAAGCATTGTGCGTTTTGACCAGATTTTGCAATTTCATATACGAAATCGTCATCTTTGTTTAAAAAGTTATAATTCCGCCTTAATCGTAAGAACTGTGGTCTGATGGTGAGAACGGCTGAGAAGTTTATCTTTTTTTGAGGTCCCCAGTTCGAATCTCGGATCCAGTCGATAGATATATCTATATTTTTCTTTTTTTTATGTAATTCTCCAGACAATTCGAAATTTATTAAGACCTATACAACACTCTCTACTCCATCGATTATATTTTCTTTTTCTTTCAATAAGTCTTAAATTCATACAGTTCTGGGAATTGAAGTTCTTGCACATGCGCAGAAATCACTCCTATTCAAAGCATTGTGCGTTTTGACCAGATTTTGAAATTTCATATACGAAATCGTCAAATTTGTTTAAAAAGTTATAATTCCGCCTTAATCGTAAGAACTGTGGTCTGATGGTGAGAACGGCTGAGAAGTTTATCTTTTTTTTGAGGTCCCCAGTTCGAATCTCGGATCCAGTCGATAGATATATCTATATTTTTCTTTTTTTTATGTAATTCTCCAGACAATTCGAAAGTTATTATGACCTATACAACACTCTCTACTCCATCAATTAAATTTTATTTTTCTTTCCTTTAATCTGAAATTCATACAGTTCTGGGATTTGAAGATCTTGCACATGCGCAGAAATCACTCCTATTCAAAGCATTGTGCGTTTTGACCAGATTTTGCAATTTCATATACGAAATCGTCAACTGTGTTTAAAAAGTTATAATTCCGCCTTAATCGTAAGACTTGTGGTCTGATGGTGAAAACGGCTGAGAAGTTTATCTTTTTTTTTAAGGTCCCCAGTTCGAATCTCGGATCCAGTCGATAGATATATCTATATTTTCCTTTTTTTATGTAATTCTCCAGACAATTCGAAATTTATTAAGACCTATACAACACTCTCTACTCCATCGATTAAACTTTATTTTTCTTTAAATAAATCTAAAATTCATGCATTTCAGAGATTTCTAGTTCTTGCACATGCGCAGACATCACTCCTATTCAAAGCATTGTGCGTTTTGACCAGATTTTGCAATTTCATATACGGAATCGTCAACATTGTTTAAAAAGTTAAAATTCCACCTTAGTCGTAAAAACTGTGGTGTGATGGTGAGAACGGCTGAGAGGGATCTCTATTTTTGAGGTCCCCAGTTCGAATCTCGGATCCAGTCGATATATATATCTATATTTTTCTTTTTTTAATGTAATTCTCCAGACAATTCGAAATTTATTAAGACCTATACAACACTCTCTACTCCATCAATTAAATTTTATTTTTCTTTCCATAAATCTGAAATTCATACAGTTCTGGGATTTGAAGATCTTGCACATGCGCAGACATCACTCCTATTCAAAGCATTCTGCTTTTTGACGAGATTTTGCAATTTCATATACGAAATCGTCAACTTTGTTTAAAAAGTTATAATTCCGCCTTAATCGTAAGAACTATGGTCTGATGGTGAGAACGGCTGAGAAGTTTATCTTTTTTTTGAGGTCCCCAGTTCGAATCTCGGATCCAGTCGATAGATATATCTATATTTTTCTTTTTTTTATGTAATTCTCCAGACAATTCGAAAGTTATTATGACCTATACAACACTCTCTACTCCATCAATTAAATTTTATTTTTCTTTCCTTTAATCTGAAATTCATACAGTTCTGGGATTTGAAGATCTTGCACATGCGCAGAAATCACTCCTATTCAAAGCATTGTGCGTTTTGACCAGATTTTGCAATTTCATATACGAAATCGTCAACTGTGTTTAAAAAGTTATAATTCCGCCTTAATCGTAAGACTTGTGGTCTGATGGTGAAAACGGCTGAGAAGTTTATATTTTTTTTTAAGGTCCCCAGTTCGAATCTCGGATCCAGTCGATAGATATATCTATATTTTCCTTTTTTTATGTAATTCTCCAGACAATTCGAAATTTATTAAGACCTATACAACACTCTCTACTCCATCGATTAAACTTTATTTTTCTTTAAATAAATCTAAAATTCATGCATTTCAGAGATTTCTAGTTCTTGCACATGCGCAGACATCACTCCTATTCAAAGCATTGTGCGTTTTGACCAGATTTTGCAATTTCATATACGGAATCGTCAACATTGTTTAAAAAGTTAAAATTCCACCTTAGTCGTAAAAACTGTGGTGTGATGGTGAGAACGGCTGAGAGGGATCTCTATTTTTGAGGTCCCCAGTTCGAATCTCGGATCCAGTCGATATATATATCTATATTTTTCTTTTTTTAATGTAATTCTCCAGACAATTCGAAATTTATTAAGACCTATACAACACTCTCTACTCCATCAATTAAATTTTATTTTTCTTTCCATAAATCTGAAATTCATACAGTTCTGGGATTTGAAGATCTTGCACATGCGCAGACATCACTCCTATTCAAAGCATTCTGCTTTTTGACGAGATTTTGCAATTTCATATACGAAATCGTCAACTTTGTTTAAAAAGTTATAATTCCGCCTTAATCGTAAGAACTATGGTCTGATGGTGAGAACGGCTGAGAAGTTTATCTTCTTTTGAGGTCCCCAGTTCGAATCTCGGATCCAGTCGATAGATATATCTATATTTTTCTTTTTTTTTATGTAATGCAACAGACAATTCGAAATTTATTAAGAGCTATACAACGCTCTCTACTTCATCGATTAAAATTTTTTTCTTTAAATAAATTTAAAATTCATGCAGTTCTGGGATTTGGAGTTCTAGCACATGCGCAGACATCACTCCTATTCAAAGCATTGTGCGTTTTGACCAGATTTTGCAATTTCATATACGAAATCGTCAAATTTGTTTAAAAAGTTATAATTCCGCGTTAATCGTAAGAATTGTGGTCTGATGGTGAGAACGGCTGAGAAGTTTATGTTTTTTTGAGGTTCCCCAGTTCGAATCTCGGATCCAGTCGATAGATATACCTATATTTTTCTTTTTTTTTATGTAATGCAACAGACAATTCGAAATTTATTAAGAGCTATACAACACTCTCTACTTCATCGATTAAAATTTTTTTCTTTAAATAAATTTAAAATTCATGCAGTTCTGGGATTTGAAGTTCTTGCACATGCGCAGAAATCACTCCTATTCAAAGCATTGTGCTTTTACACCAGATTGTGCCATTTCATATACGAAATCGTCAACATTGTTTAAAAAGTTATAATTCCGCCTTAGTCGTAAGAACTATGGTCTGATGGTGAGAAGGGCTCAGAAGTTTGTCCTTTTTTAGGTCCCCAGTTCGAATCTCGGATCCAGTCGATAGTTATATCTATATTTTCCTTTTTTTTATGTAATTCTCCAGACAATTCGAAATTTATTATGACCTATACAACACTCTCTACTTCATCGATTAAAATTTTTTTCTTTAAATAAATTTAAAATTCATGCAGTTCTGGGATTTGAAGTTCTTGCACATGCGCAGAAATCACTCCTATTCAAAGCATTGTGCTTTTACACCAGATTTTGCAATTTCATATACGGAATCGTCAACATTGTTTAAAAAGTTAAAATTCCACCTTAGTCGTAAAAACTGTGGTGTGATGGTGAGAACGGCTGAGAGGGATCTCTATTTTTGAGGTCCCCAGTTCGAATCTCGGATCCAGTCGATATATATATCTATATTTTTCTTTTTTTAATGTAATTCTCCAGACAATTCGAAATTTATTAAGACCTATACAACACTCTCTACTCCATCAATTAAATTTTATTTTTCTTTCCATAAATCTGAAATTCATACAGTTCTGGGATTTGAAGATCTTGCACATGCGCAGACATCACTCCTATTCAAAGCATTCTGCTTTTTGACGAGATTTTGCAATTTCATATACGAAATCGTCAACTTTGTTTAAAAAGTTATAATTCCGCCTTAATCGTAAGAACTATGGTCTGATGGTGAGAACGGCTGAGAAGTTTATCTTCTTTTGAGGTCCCCAGTTCGAATCTCGGATCCAGTCGATAGATATATCTATATTTTTCTTTTTTTTTATGTAATGCAACAGACAATTCGAAATTTATTAAGAGCTATACAACGCTCTCTACTTCATCGATTAAAATTTTTTTCTTTAAATAAATTTAAAATTCATGCAGTTCTGGGATTTGGAGTTCTTGCACATGCGCAGACATCACTCCTATTCAAAGCATTGTGCGTTTTGACCAGATTTTGCAATTTCATATACGAAATCGTCAAATTTGTTTAAAAAGTTATAATTCCGCAATAATCGTAAGAATTGTGGTCTGATGGTGAGAACGGCTGAGAAGTTTATGTTTTTTTGAGGTTCCCCAGTTCGAATCTCGGATCCAGTCGATAGATATACCTATATTTTTCTTTTTTTTTATGTAATGCAACAGACAATTCGAAATTTATTAAGAGCTATACAACACTCTCTACTTCATCGATTAAAATTTTTTTCTTTAAATAAATTTAAAATTCATGCAGTTCTGGGATTTGAAGTTCTTGCACATGCGCAGAAATCACTCCTATTCAAAGCATTGTGCTTTTACACCAGATTGTGCCATTTCATATACGAAATCGTCAACATTGTTTAAAAAGTTATAATTCCGCCTTAGTCGTAAGAACTATGGTCTGATGGTGAGAAGGGCTCAGAAGTTTGTCCTTTTTTAGGTCCCCAGTTCGAATCTCGGATCCAGTCGATAGTTATATCTATATTTTCCTTTTTTTTATGTAATTCTCCAGACAATTCGAAATTTATTATGACCTATACAACACTCTCTACTTCATCGATTAAAATTTTTTTCTTTAAATAAATTTAAAATTCATGCAGTTCTGGGATTTGAAGTTCTTGCACATGCGCAGAAATCACTCCTATTCAAAGCATTGTGTTTTTTGACCAGATTTTGCAATTTCATAAACGAAATCGTGAAA
The DNA here is from genome assembly GCF_947563725.1 of Argiope bruennichi. NCBI lineage: Eukaryota > Metazoa > Arthropoda > Arachnida > Araneae > Araneidae > Argiope > Argiope bruennichi. Next base: position 26,391,224 of record NC_079156.1, on the reverse strand, counting down.
TTTGTTTAAAAAGTTATAATTCCGCCTCTACCGTAAGAACTATGGTCTGATGGTGAGAACGGATGAGAGGGATCTCTTTTTTTGAGGTCCCCATTTCGAATCTCGGATCCAGTCGATAGATATACCTATATTTTTCTTTTTTTTATGTAATGCAACAGACAATTCGAAATTTATTACGAGCTATACAACACTCTCTACTTCATCGATTAAAATTTTTTTTTTTTAATAAATTTAAAATTCATGCAGTTCTGGGATTTGAAGTTCTTGCACATGCGCAGAAATCACTCCTATTCAAAGCATTGTGTTTTTTGACCAGATTGTGCCATTTCATATACGAAATCGTCAACTTTCTTTAAAAAGTTATAATTCCGCCTTAATCGTAAGAATTGTGGTCTGGTGGTGAGAACGGCTGAGAAGTTTATGTTTTTTTGAGGTTCCCCAGTTCGAATCTCGGATCCAGTCGATAGATATACCTATATTTTTCTTTTTTTTTATGTAATGCAACAGACAATTCGAAATTTATTAAGACCTATACAACACTCTCTACTCCATCAATTAAATTTTATTTTTCTTTCCATAAATCTGAAATTCATACAGTTCTGGGATTTGAAGATCTTGCACATGCGCAGAAATCGCTCCTATTCAAAGCATTGTGCGTTTTGACCAGATTTTGCAATTTCATATACGAAATCGTCATCTTTGTTTAAAAAGTTATAATTCCGCCTTAATCGTAAGAACTGTGGTCTGATGGTGAGAACGGCTGAGAAGTTTATCTTTTTTTGAGGTCCCCAGTTCGAATCTCGGATACAGTCGATAGATATATCTATATTTTTCTTTTTTTTATGTAATTCTCCAGACAATTCGAAATTTATTAAGACCTATACAACACTCTCTACTCCATCGATTATATTTTCTTTTTCTTTCAATAAGTCTTAAATTCATACAGTTCTGGGAATTGAAGTTCTTGCACATGCGCAGAAATCACTCCTATTCAAAGCATTGTGCGTTTTGACCAGATTTTGAAATTTCATATACGAAATCGTCAAATTTGTTTAAAAAGTTATAATTCCGCCTTAATCGTAAGAACTGTGGTCTGATGGTGAGAACGGCTGATAAGTTTATCTTTTTTTGAGGTCCCCAGTTCGAATCTCGGATCCAGTCGATAGATATATCTATATTTTTCTTTTTTTTATGTAATTCTCCAGACAATTCGAAAGTTATTATGACCTATACAACACTCTCTACTCCATCAATTAAATTTTATTTTTCTTTCCTTTAATCTGAAATTCATACAGTTCTGGGATTTGAAGATCTTGCACATGCGCAGAAATCACTCCTATTCAAAGCATTGTGCGTTTTGACCAGATTTTGCAATTTCATATACGAAATCGTCAACTGTGTTTAAAAAGTTATAATTCCGCCTTAATCGTAAGACTTGTGGTCTGATGGTGAAAACGGCTGAGAAGTTTATCTTTTTTTTAAGGTCCCCAGTTCGAATCTCGGATCCAGTCGATAGATATATCTATATTTTCCTTTTTTTATGTAATTCTCCAGACAATTCGAAATTTATTAAGACCTACACAACACTCTCTACTCCATCGATTAAACTTTATTTTTCTTTAAATAAATCTAAAATTCATGCATTTCAGAGATTTCTAGTTCTTGCACATGCGCAGACATCACTCCTATTCAAAGCATTGTGCGTTTTGACCAGATTTTGCAATTTCATATACGGAATCGTCAACATTGTTTAAAAAGTTAAAATTCCACCTTAGTATTAAAAACTGTGGTGTGATGGTGAGAACGGCTGAGAGGGATCTCTATTTTTGAGGTCCCCAGTTCGAATCTCGGATCCAGTCGATATATATATCTATATTTTTCTTTTTTTTATGTAATTCTCCAGACAATTCGAAATTTATTAAGACCTATACAACACTCTCTACTCCATCAATTAAATTTTATTTTTCTTTCCATAAATCTGAAATTCATACAGTTCTGGGATTTGAAGATCTTGCACATGCGCAGACATCACTCCTATTCAAAGCATTCTGCTTTTTGACGAGATTTTGCAATTTCATATACGAAATCGTCAACTTTGTTTAAAAAGTTATAATTCCGCCTTAATCGTAAGAACTATGGTCTGATGGTGAGAACGGCTGAGAAGTTTATCTTCTTTTGAGGTCCCCAGTTCGAATCTCGGATCCAGTCGATAGATATATCTATATTTTTCTTTTTTTTTATGTAATGCAACAGACAATTCGAAATTTATTAAGAGCTATACAACACTCTCTACTTCATCAATTAAAATTTTTTTCTTTAAATAAATTTAAAATTCATGCAGTTCTGGGATTTGGAGTTCTTGCACATGCGCAGACATCACTCCTATTCAAAGCATTGTGCGTTTTGACCAGATTGTGCCATTTCATATACGAAATCGTCAACTTTCTTTAAAAAGTTATAATTCCGCATTAATCGTAAGAATTGTGGTCTGGTGGTGAGAACGGCTGAGAAGTTTATGTTTTTTTGAGGTTCCCCAGTTCGAATCTCGGATCCAGTCGATAGATATACCTATATTTTTCTTTTTTTTTATGTAATGCAACAGACAATTCGAAATTTATTAAGAGCTATACAACACTCTCTACTTCATCGATTAAAATTTTTTTCTTTAAATAAATTTAAAATTCATGCAGTTCTGGGATTTGAAGTTCTTGCACATGCGCAGAAATCACTCCTATTCAAAGCATTGTGCTTTTACACCAGATTGTGCCATTTCATATACGAAATCGTCAACATTGTTTAAAAAGTTATAATTCCGCCTTAGTCGTAAGAACTATGGTCTGATGGTGAGAAGGGCTCAGAAGTTTGTCCTTTTTTAGGTCCCCAGTTCGAATCTCGGATCCAGTCGATAGTTATATCTATATTTTCCTTTTTTTTATGTAATTCTCCAGACAATTCGAAATTTATTATGACCTATACAACACTCTCTACTTCATCGATTAAAATTTTTTTCTTTAAATAAATTTAAAATTCATGCAGTTCTGGGATTTGAAGTTCTTGCACATGCGCAGAAATCACTCCTATTCAAAGCATTGTGTTTTTTGACCAGATTTTGCAATTTCATAAACGAAATCGTGAAATTTGTTTAAAAAGTTATAATTCCGCCTCTACCGTAAGAACTATGGTCTGATGGTGAGAACGGATGAGAGGGATCTCTTTTTTTGAGGTCCCCATTTCGAATCTCGGATCCAGTCGATAGATATATCTATATTTTTCTTTTTTTTTATGTAATTCTCCAGACAATTCGAAATTCATTAAGACATATACAACACTCTCTACTCCATCGATTAAACTTTATTTTTCTTTAAATAAATCTGAAATTCATACAGTTCTGGGATTTGAAGATCTTGCACATGCGCAGAAATCACTCCTATTCAAAGCATTGTGTTTTTTGACCAGATTGTGCCATTTCATATACGAAATCGTCAACTTTCTTTAAAAAGTTATAATTCCGCCTCTACCGTAAGAACTATGGTCTGATGGTGAGAACGGATGAGAGGGATCTCTTTTTTTGAGGTCCCCATTTCGAATCTCGGATCCAGTCGATAGATATATCTATATTTTTCTTTTTTTTTATGTAATTCTCCAGACAATTCGAAATTCATTAAGACATATACAACACTCTCTACTCCATCGATTAAACTTTATTTTTCTTTAAATAAATCTGAAATTCATACAGTTCTGGGATTTGAAGATCTTGCACATGCGCAGACATCACTCCTATTCAAAGCATTCTGCTTTTTGACGAGATTTGGCAATTTCATATACGAAATCGTCAACTTTGTTTAAAAAGTTATAATTCCGCCTTAATCGTAAGAACTATGGTCTGATGGTGAGAACGGCTGAGAAGTTTATCTTCTTTTGAGGTCCCCAGTTCGAATCTCGGATCCAGTCGATAGATATATCTATATTTTTCTTTTTTTTTTATGTAATGTAACAGACAATTCGAAATTTATTAAGACCTATACAACACTCTCTACTTCATCGATTAAAATTTTTTTCTTTGAATAAATTTAAAATTCATGCAGTTCCGGGATTTGAAGTTCTTGCACATGCGCAGACATCACTCCTATTCAAAGCATTGTGCGTTTTGACCAGATTTTGCAATTTCATATACGAAATCGTCAAATTTGTTTAAAAAGTTATAATTCCGCATTAATCGTAAGAATTGTGGTCTGATGGTGAGAACGGCTGAGAAGTTTATGTTTTTTTGAGGTTCCCCAGTTCGAATCTCGGATCCAGTCGATAGATATACCTATATTTTTCTTTTTTTTTATGTAATGCAACAGACAATTCGAAATTTATTAAGAGCTATACAACACTCTCTACTTCATCGATTAAAATTTTTTTCTTTAAATAAATTTAAAATTCATGCAGTTCTGGGATTTGAAGTTCTTGCACATGCGCAGAAATCACTCCTATTCAAAGCATTGTGCTTTTACACCAGATTGTGCCATTTCATATACGAAATCGTCAACATTGTTTAAAAAGTTATAATTCCGCCTTAGTCGTAAGAACTATGGTCTGATGGTGAGAAGGGCTCAGAAGTTTGTCCTTTTTTAGGTCCCCAGTTCGAATCTCGGATCCAGTCGATAGTTATATCTATATTTTCCTTTTTTTTATGTAATTCTCCAGACAATTCGAAATTTATTATGACCTATACAACACTCTCTACTTCATCGATTAAAATTTTTTTCTTTGAATAAATTTAAAATTCATGCAGTTCTGGGATTTGAAGTTCTTGCACATGCGCAGACATCACTCCTATTCAAAGCATTGTGCGTTTTGACCAGATTTTGCAATTTCATATACGAAATCGTCAACATTGTTTAAAAAGTTATAATTCCGCCTCTACCGTAAGAACTATGGTCTGATGGTGAGAATAGCTGAGAGGGATCTCTTTTTTTTGAGGTCCCCATTTCGAATCTCGGATCCAGTCGATAGATATATCTATATTTTTCTTTTTTTTATGTAATTCTCCAGACAATTCGTAATTTATTAAGACCTATACAACACTCTCTACTCCATCAATTAAATTTTCTTTTTCTTTCAATAAATCTGAAATTCATACAGTTCAGGAATTGAAGATCTTGCACATGCGCAGAAATCACTCCTATTCAAAGCATTGTGCGTTTTGACCAGATTTTGCAATTTCATAAACGAAATCGTCAAATTTGTTTAAAAAGTTATAATTCCGCCTCTACCGTAAGAACTATGGTCTGATGGTGAGAACGGATGAGAGGGATCTCTTTTTTTGAGGTCCCCATTTCGAATCTCGGATCCAGTCGATAGATATACCTATATTTTTCTTTTTTTTTATGTAATGCAACAGACAATTCGAAATTTATTAAGAGCTATACAACACTCTCTACTTCATCGATTAAAATTTTTTTCTTTAAATAAATTTAAAATTCATGCAGTTCTGGGATTTGAAGTTCTTGCACATGCGCAGAAATCACTCCTATTCAAAGCATTGTGCTTTTACACCAGATTGTGCCATTTCATATACGAAATCGTCAACATTGTTTAAAAAGTTATAATTCCGCCTTAGTCGTAAGAACTATGGTCTGATGGTGAGAAGGGCTCAGAAGTTTGTCCTTTTTTAGGTCCCCAGTTCGAATCTCGGATCCAGTCGATAGTTATATCTATATTTTCCTTTTTTTTATGTAATTCTCCAGACAATTCGAAATTTATTATGACCTATACAACACTCTCTACTTCATCGATTAAAATTTTTTTCTTTAAATAAATTTAAAATTCATGCAGTTCTGGGATTTGAAGTTCTTGCACATGCGCAGAAATCACTCCTATTCAAAGCATTGTGTTTTTTGACCAGATTTTGCAATTTCATAAACGAAATCGTGAAATTTGTTTAAAAAGTTATAATTCCGCCTCTACCGTAAGAACTATGGTCTGATGGTGAGAACGGATGAGAGGGATCTCTTTTTTTGAGGTCCCCATTTCGAATCTCGGATCCAGTCGATAGATATATCTATATTTTTCTTTTTTTTTATGTAATTCTCCAGACAATTCGAAATTCATTAAGACATATACAACACTCTCTACTCCATCGATTAAACTTTATTTTTCTTTAAATAAATCTGAAATTCATACAGTTCTGGGATTTGAAGATCTTGCACATGCGCAGAAATCACTCCTATTCAAAGCATTGTGTTTTTTGACCAGATTGTGCCATTTCATATACGAAATCGTCAACTTTCTTTAAAAAGTTATAATTCCGCCTCTACCGTAAGAACTATGGTCTGATGGTGAGAACGGATGAGAGGGATCTCTTTTTTTGAGGTCCCCATTTCGAATCTCGGATCCAGTCGATAGATATATCTATATTTTTCTTTTTTTTTATGTAATTCTCCAGACAATTCGAAATTCATTAAGACATATACAACACTCTCTACTCCATCGATTAAACTTTATTTTTCTTTAAATAAATCTGAAATTCATACAGTTCAGGAATTGAAGATCTTGCACATGCGCAGAAATCACTCCTATTCAAAGCATTGTGCGTTTTGACCAGATTTTGCAATTTCATAAACGAAATCGTCAAATTTGTTTAAAAAGTTATAATTCCGCCTCTACCGTAAGAACTATGGTCTGATGGTGAGAACGGATGAGAGGGATCTCTTTTTTTGAGGTCCCCATTTCGAATCTCGGATCCAGTCGATAGATATACCTATATTTTTCTTTTTTTTTATGTAATGCAACAGACAATTCGAAATTTATTAAGAGCTATACAACACTCTCTACTTCATCGATTAAAATTTTTTTCTTTAAATAAATTTAAAATTCATGCAGTTCTGGGATTTGAAGTTCTTGCACATGCGCAGAAATCACTCCTATTCAAAGCATTGTGTTTTTTGACCAGATTGTGCCATTTCATATACGAAATCGTCAACTTTCTTTAAAAAGTTATAATTCCGCCTCTACCGTAAGAACTATGGTCTGATGGTGAGAACGGATGAGAGGGATCTCTTTTTTTGAGGTCCCCATTTCGAATCTCGGATCCAGTCGATAGATATATCTATATTTTTCTTTTTTTTTATGTAATTCTCCAGACAATTCGAAATTCATTAAGACATATACAACACTCTCTACTCCATCGATTAAACTTTATTTTTCTTTAAATAAATCTGAAATTCATACAGTTCTGGGATTTGAAGATCTTGCACATGCGCAGACATCACTCCTATTCAAAGCATTCTGCTTTTTGACGAGATTTTGCAATTTCATATACGAAATCGTCAACTTTGTTTAAAAAGTTATAATTCCAACTTAATCGTAAGAACTATGGTCTGATGGTGAGAACGGCTGAGAAGTTTATCTTCTTTTGAGGTCCCCAGTTCGAATCTCGGATCCAGTCGATAGATATATCTATATTTTTCTTTTTTTTTATGTAATGCAACAGACAATTCGAAATTTATTAATAGCTATACAACACTCTCTACTTCATCGATTAAAATTTATTTCTTTAAATAAATTTAAAATTCATGCAGTTCTGGGATTTGAAGTTCTTGCACATGCGCAGACATCACTCCTATTCAAAGCATTGTGCGTTTTGACCAGATTTTGCAATTTCATATACGAAATCGTCAAATTTGTTTAAAAAGTTATAATTCCGCATTAATCGTAAGAATTGTGGTCTGATGGTGAGAACGGCTGAGAAGTTTATGTTTTTTTTGAGGTTCCCCAGTTCGAATCTCGGATCCAGTCGATAGATATACCTATATTTTTCTTTTTTTTTATGTAATGCAACAGACAATTCGAAATTTATTAAGAGCTATACAACACTCTCTACTTCATCGATTAAAATTTTTTTCTTTAAATAAATTTAAAATTCATGCAGTTCTGGGATTTGAAGTTCTTGCACATGCGCAGAAATCACTCCTATTCAAAGCATTGTGCTTTTACACCAGATTGTGCCATTTCATATACGAAATCGTCAACATTGTTTAAAAAGTTATAATTCCGCCTTAGTCGTAAGAACTATGGTCTGATGGTGAGAAGGGCTCAGAAGTTTGTCCTTTTTTAGGTCCCCAGTTCGAATCTCGGATCCAGTCGATAGTTATATCTATATTTTCCTTTTTTTTATGTAATTCTCCAGACAATTCGAAATTTATTATGACCTATACAACACTCTCTACTTCATCGATTAAAATTTTTTTCTTTGAATAAATTTAAAATTCATGCAGTTCTGGGATTTGAAGTTCTTGCACATGCGCAGACATCACTCCTATTCAAAGCATTGTGCGTTTTGACCAGATTTTGCAATTTCATATACGAAATCGTCAACATTGTTTAAAAAGTTATAATTCCGCCTCTACCGTAAGAACTATGGTCTGATGGTGAGAACAGCTGAGAGGGATCTCTTTTTTTTGAGGTCCCCATTTCGAATCTCGGATCCAGTCGATAGATATATCTATATTTTTCTTTTTTTTATGTAATTCTCCAGACAATTCGTAATTTATTAAGACCTATACAACACTCTCTACTCCATCAATTAAATTTTCTTTTTCTTTCAATAAATCTGAAATTCATACAGTTCTGGGAATTGAAGATCTTGCACATGCGCAGAAATCACTCCTATTCAAAGCATTGTGCGTTTTGACCAGATTTTGCAATTTCATAAACGAAATCGTCAAATTTGTTTAAAAAGTTATAATTCCGCCTCTACCGTAAGAACTATGGTCTGATGGTGAGAACGGATGAGAGGGATCTCTTTTTTTGAGGTCCCCATTTCGAATCTCGGATCCAGTCGATAGATATACCTATATTTTTCTTTTTTTTTATGTAATGCAACAGACAATTCGAAATTTATTAAGAGCTATACAACACTGTCTACTTCATCGATTAAAATTTTTTTTCTTTAAATAAATTTAAAATTCATGCAGTTCTGGGATTTGAAGTTCTTGCACATGCGCAGAAATCACTCCTATTCGAAGCATTGTGTTTTTTGACCAGATTGTGCCATTTCATATACGAAATCGTCAACTTTCTTTAAAAAGTTATAATTCCGCCTCTACCGTAAGAACTATGGTCTGATGGTGAGAACGGATGAGAGGGATCTCTTTTTTTGAGGTCCCCATTTCGAATCTCGGATCCAGTCGATAGATATATCTATATTTTTCTTTTTTTTTATGTAATTCTCCAGACAATTCGAAATTCATTAAGACATATACAACACTCTCTACTCCATCGATTAAACTTTATTTTTCTTTAAATAAATCTGAAATTCATACAGTTCTGGGATTTGAAGATCTTGCACATGCGCAGACATCACTCCTATTCAAAGCATTCTGCTTTTTGACGAGATTTTGCAATTTCATATACGAAATCGTCAACTTTGTTTAAAAAGTTATAATTCCGCCTTAATCGTAAGAACTATGGTCTGATGGTGAGAACGGCTGAGAAGTTTATCTTCTTTTGAGGTCCCCAGTTCGAATCTCGGATCCAGTGGATAGATATATCTATATTTTTCTTTTTTTTTATGTAATGCAACAGACAATTCGAAATTTATTAATAGCTATACAACACTCTCTACTTCATCGATTAAAATTTATTTCTTTAAATAAATTTAAAATTCATGCAGTTCTGGGATTTGAAGTTCTTGCACATGCGCAGACATCACTCCTATTCAAAGCATTGTGCGTTTTGACCAGATTTTGCAATTTCATATACGAAATCGTCAAATTTGTTTAAAAAGTTATAATTCCGCATTAATCGTAAGAATTGTGGTCTGATGGTGAGAACGGCTGAGAAGTTTATGTTTTTTTTGAGGTTCCCCAGTTCGAATCTCGGATCCAGTCGATAGATATACCTATATTTTTCTTTTTTTTTATGTAATGCAACAGACAATTCGAAATTTATTAAGAGCTATACAACACTCTCTACTTCATCGATTAAAATTTTTTTCTTTAAATAAATTTAAAATTCATGCAGTTCTGGGATTTGAAGTTCTTGCACATGCGCAGAAATCACTCCTATTCAAAGCATTGTGCTTTTACACCAGATTGTGCCATTTCATATACGAAATCGTCAACATTGTTTAAAAAGTTATAATTCCGCCTTAGTCGTAAGAACTATGGTCTGATGGTGAGAAGGGCTCAGAAGTTTGTCCTTTTTTAGGTCCCCAGTTCGAATCTCGGATCCAGTCGATAGTTATATCTATATTTTCCTTTTTTTTATGTAATTCTCCAGACAATTCGAAATTTATTATGACCTATACAACACTCTCTACTTCATCGATTAAAATTTTTTTCTTTGAATAAATTTAAAATTCATGCAGTTCTGGGATTTGAAGTTCTTGCACATGCGCAGACATCACTCCTATTCAAAGCATTGTGCGTTTTGACCAGATTTTGCAATTTCATATACGAAATCGTCAACATTGTTTAAAAAGTTATAATTCCGCCTCTACCGTAAGAACTATGGTCTGATGGTGAGAACAGCTGAGAGGGATCTCTTTTTTTTGAGGTCCCCATTTCGAATCTCGGATCCAGTCGATAGATATATCTATATTTTTCTTTTTTTTATGTAATTCTCCAGACAATTCGTAATTTATTAAGACCTATACAACACTCTCTACTCCATCAATTAAATTTTCTTTTTCTTTCAATAAATCTGAAATTCATACAGTTCTGGGAATTGAAGATCTTGCACATGCGCAGAAATCACTCCTATTCAAAGCATTGTGCGTTTTGACCAGATTTTGCAATTTCATAAACGAAATCGTCAAATTTGTTTAAAAAGTTATAATTCCGCCTCTACCGTAAGAACTATAGTCTGATGGTGAGAACGGATGAGAGGGATCTCTTTTTTTGAGGTCCCCATTTCGAATCTCGGATCCAGTCGATAGATATACCTATATTTTTCTTTTTTTTTATGTAATGCAACAGACAATTCGAAATTTATTAAGAGCTATACAACACTGTCTACTTCATCGATTAAAATTTTTTTTCTTTAAATAAATTTAAAATTCATGCAGTTCTGGGATTTGAAGTTCTTGCACATGCGCAGAAATCACTCCTATTCGAAGCATTGTGTTTTTTGACCAGATTGTGCCATTTCATATACGAAATCGTCAACTTTCTTTAAAAAGTTATAATTCCGCCTCTACCGTAAGAACTATGGTCTGATGGTGAGAACGGATGAGAGGGATCTCTTTTTTTGAGGTCCCCATTTCGAATCTCGGATCCAGTCGATAGATATATCTATATTTTTCTTTTTTTTTATGTAATTCTCCAGACAATTCGAAATTCATTAAGACATATACAACACTCTCTACTCCATCGATTAAACTTTATTTTTCTTTAAATAAATCTGAAATTCATACAGTTCTGGGATTTGAAGATCTTGCACATGCGCAGACATCACTCCTATTCAAAGCATTCTGCTTTTTGACGAGATTTTGCAATTTCATATACGAAATCGTCAACTTTGTTTAAAAAGTTATAATTCCGCCTTAATCGTAAGAACTATGGTCTGATGGTGAGAACGGCTGAGAAGTTTATCTTCTTTTGAGGTCCCCAGTTCGAATCTCGGATCCAGTCGATAGATATATCTATATTTTTCTTTTTTTTTATGTAATGCAACAGACAATTCGAAATTTATTAATAGCTATACACCACTCTCTACTTCATCGATTAAAATTTTTTTCTTTAAATAAATTTAAAATTCATGCAGTTCTGGGATTTGAAGTTCTTGCACATGCGCAGACATCACTCCTATTCAAAGCATTGTGCGTTTTGACCAGATTTTGCAATTTCATATACGAAATCGTCAAATTTGTTTAAAAAGTTATAATTCCGCATTAATCGTAAGAATTGTGGTCTAATGGTGAGAACGGCTGAGAAGTTTATGTTTTTTTGAGGTTCCCCAGTTCGAATCTCGGATCCAGTCGATAGATATACCTATATTATTCTTTTTTTTTATGTAATGCAACAGACAATTCGAAATTTATTAAGAGCTATACAACACTCTCTACTTCATCGATTAAAATTTTTTTCTTTAAATAAATTTAAAATTCATGCAGTTCTGGGATTTGAAGTTCTTGCACATGCGCAGAAATCACTCCTATTCAAAGCATTGTGCTTTTACACCAGATTTTGCAATTTCATAAACGAAATCGTCAAATTTGTTTAAAAAGTTATAATTCCGCCTCTACCGTAAGAACTATGGTCTGATGGTGAGAACGGATGAGAGGGATCTCATTTTTTGAGGTCCCCATTTCGAATCTCGGATCCAGTCGATAGATATACCTATATTTTTCTTTTTTTTTATGTAATGCAACAGACAATTCGAAATTTATTAAGAGCTATACAACACTCTCTACTTCATCGATTAAAATTTTTTTCTTTAAATAAATTTAAAATTCATGCAGTTCTGGGATTTGAAGTTCTTGCACATGCGCAGAAATCACTCCTATTCAAAGCATTGTGTTTTTTGACCAGATTGTGCCATTTCATATACGAAATCGTCAACTTTCTTTAAAAAGTTATAATTCCGCCTCTACCGTAAGAACTATGGTCTGATGGTGAGAACGGCTGAGAAGTTTATCTTCTTTTGAGGTCCCCAGTTCGAATCTCGGATCCAGTCGATAGATATATCTATATTTTTCTTTTTTTTTTATGTAATGTAACAGACAATTCGAAATTTATTAAGACCTATACAACACTCTCTACTTCATCGATTAAAATTTTTTTCTTTGAATAAATTTAAAATTCATGCAGTTCCGGGATTTGAAGTTCTTGCACATGCGCAGACATCACTCCTATTCAAAGCATTGTGCGTTTTGACCAGATTTTGCAATTTCATATACGAAATCGTCAACATTGTTTAAAAAGTTATAATTCCGCCTCTACCGTAAGAACTATGGTCTGATGGTGAGAACAGCTGAGAGGGATCTCTTTTTTTTGAGGTCCCCATTTCGAATCTCGGATCCAGTCGATAGATATATCTATATTTTTCTTTTTTTTATGTAATTCTCCAGACAATTCGTAATTTATTAAGACCTATACAACACTCTCTACTCCATCAATTAAATTTTCTTTTTCTTTCAATAAATCTGAAATTCATACAGTTCTGGGAATTGAAGATCTTGCACATGCGCAGAAATCACTCCTATTCAAAGCATTGTGCGTTTTGACCAGATTTGGCAATTTCATAAACGAAATCGTCAACTTTCTTTAAAAAGTTATAATTCCGCCTCTACCGTAAGAACTATGGTCTGATGGTGAGAACGGATGAGAGGGATCTCTTTTTTTGAGGTCCCCATTTCGAATCTCGGATCCAGTCGATAGATATATCTATATTTTTCTTTTTTTTTTATGTAATTCTCCAGACAATTCGAAATTCATTAAGACATATACAACACTCTCTACTCCATCGATTAAACTTTATTTTTCTTTAAATAAATCTGAAATTCATACAGTTCTGGGATTTGAAGATCTTGCACATGCGCAGACATCACTCCTATTCAAAGCATTCTGCTTTTTGACGAGATTTTGCAATTTCATATACGAAATCGTCAACTTTGTTTAAAAAGTTATAATTCCGCCTTAATCGTAAGAACTATGGTCTGATGGTGAGAACGGCTGAGAAGTTTATCTTCTTTTGAGGTCCCCAGTTCGAATCTCGGATCCAGTCGATAGATATATCTATATTTTTCTTTTTTTTTATGTAATTCTCCAGACAATTCGAAATTCATTAAGACATATACAACACTCTCTACTCCATCGATTAAACTTTATTTTTCTTTAAATAAATCTGAAATTCATACAGTTCTGGGATTTGAAGATCTTGCACATGCGCAGACATCACTCCTATTCAAAGCATTCTGCTTTTTGACGAGATTTTGCAATTTCATATACGAAATCGTCAACTTTGTTTAAAAAGTTATAATTCCGCCTTAATCGTAAGAACTATGGTCTGATGGTGAGAACGGCTGAGAAGTTTATCTTCTTTTGAGGTCCCCAGTTCGAATCTCGGATCCAGTCGATAGATATATCTATATTTTTCTTTTTTTTTATGTAATGCAACAGACAATTCGAAATTTATTAATAGCTATACAACACTCTCTACTTCATCGATTAAAATTTTTTTCTTTAAATAAATTTAAAATTCATGCAGTTCTGGGATTTGAAGTTCTTGCACATGCGCAGAAATCACTCCTATTCAAAGCATTGTGCTTTTACACCAGATTGTGCCATTTCATATACGAAATCGTCAACATTGTTTAAAAAGTTATAATTCCGCCTTAGTCGTAAGAACTATGGTCTGATGGTGAGAAGGGCTCAGAAGTTTGTCCTTTTTTAGGTCCCCAGTTCGAATCTCGGATCCAGTCGATAGTTATATCTATATTTTCCTTTTTTTTATGTAATTCTCCAGACAATTCGAAATTTATTAAGACATATACAACACTCTCTACTCCATCGATTAAACTTTATTTTTCTTTAAATAAATCTGAAATTCATACAGTTCTGGGATTTGAAGATCTTGCACATGCGCAGACATCACTCCTATTCAAAGCATTCTGCTTTTTGACGAGATTTTGCAATTTCATATACGAAATCGTCAACTTTGTTTAAAAAGTTATAATTCCGCCTTAATCGTAAGAACTATGGTCTGATGGTGAGAACGGCTGAGAAGTTTATCTTCTTTTGAGGTCCCCAGTTCGAATCTCGGATCCAGTCGATAGATATATCTATATTTTTCTTTTTTTTTATGTAATTCTCCAGACAATTCGAAATTCATTAAGACATATACAACACTCTCTACTCCATCGATTAAACTTTATTTTTCTTTAAATAAATCTGAAATTCATACAGTTCTGGGATTTGAAGATCTTGCACATGCGCAGACATCACTCCTATTCAAAGCATTCTGCTTTTTGACGAGATTTTGCAATTTCATATACGAAATCGTCAACTTTGTTTAAAAAGTTATAATTCCGCCTCTACCGTAAGAACTATGGTCTGATGGTGAGAACGGATGAGAGGGATCTCTTTTTTTGAGGTCCCCATTTCGAATCTCGGATCCAGTCGATAGATATACCTATATTTTTCTTTTTTTTTATGTAATGCAACAGACAATTCGAAATTTATTAAGAGCTATACAACACTCTCTACTTCATCGATTAAAATTTTTTTCTTTAAATAAATTTAAAATTCATGCATTTCTGGGATTTGAAGTTCTTGCACATGCGCAGAAATCACTCCTATTCAAAGCATTGTGTTTTTTGACCAGATTGTGCCATTTCATATACGAAATCGTCAACTTTCTTTAAAAAGTTATAATTCCGCCTCTACCGTAAGAACTATGGTCTGATGGTGAGAACGGATGAGAGGGATCTCTTTTTTTGAGGTCCCCATTTCGAATCTCGGATCCAGTCGATAGATATATCTATATTTTTCTTTTTTTTTATGTAATTCTCCAGACAATTCGAAATTCATTAAGACATATACAACACTCTCTACTCCATCGATTAAACTTTATTTTTCTTTAAATAAATCTGAAATTCATACAGTTCTGGGATTTGAAGATCTTGCACATGCGCAGACATCACTCCTATTCAAAGCATTCTGCTTTTTGACGAGATTTGGCAATTTCATATACGAAATCGTCAACTTTGTTTAAAAAGTTATAATTCCGCCTTAATCGTAAGAACTATGGTCTGATGGTGAGAACGGCTGAGAAGTTTATCTTCTTTTGAGGTCCCCAGTTCGAATCTCGGATCCAGTCGATAGATATATCTATATTTTTCTTTTTTTTTATGTAATGTAACAGACAATTCGAAATTTATTAAGACCTATACAACACTCTCTACTTCATCGATTAAAATTTTTTTCTTTGAATAAATTTAAAATTCATGCAGTTCTGGGATTTGAAGTTCTTGCACATGCGCAGACATCACTCCTATTCAAAGCATTGTGCGTTTTGACCAGATTTTGCAATTTCATATACGAAATCGTCAACATTGTTTAAAAAGTTATAATTCCGCCTTAATCGTAAGAACTGTGGTCTGATGGTGAGAACGGCTGAGAAGTTTATGTGTTTTTGAGGTCCCCAGTTCGAATCTCGGATCCAGTCGATAAATATACCTATATTTTTATTTTTTTATGTAATGCAACAGACAATTCGAAATTTATTAAGAGCTATACAACACTCTCTACTTCATCGAATAAAATTTTTTTCTTTAAATAAATTTAAAATTCATGCAGTTCTGGGATTTGAAGTTCTTGCACATGCGCAGAAATCACTCCTATTCAAAGCATTGTGCTTTTACACCATATTGTGCCATTTCGTATACAAAATCGTCAACATTGTTTAAAAAGTTATAATTCAGCCTTAGTCGTAAGAACTGTGGTCTGATGGTGAGAACGGCTGAGATGTTTATCGTTTTTTGAGGTCCCCAGGTCGAATTTCGGATAAGTCCGTAGATATATTTATATTTTTCTTTTCTTTTTTTATGTAATTCTACAGACAATTCGAAATTTATTAAGACCTATACAACACTCTCTACTCCATCAATTAAATTTTATTTTTCTTTCAATAAATCTGAAATTCATACAGTTCTGGGAATTGAAGTTCTTGAACATGCGCAGACATCACTCCTATTCAAAAGATTGTGCGTTTTGACCAGATTTTGCAATTTCATATACGAAATCGTCAACATTGTTTAAAAAGTTATAATTCCGCCTTAGTCGTAAGAACTGTGGTCTGATGGTGAGAACGGCTGAGATGTTTATCGTTTTTTTGAGGTCCCCAGTTCGAATCTCGGATAAGTCCGTAGATATATTTATATTTTTCTTTTCTTTTTTTATGTAATTCTACAGACAATTCGAAATTTATTAAGACCTATACAAAACTCTCTACTCCATCAATTAAATTTTATTTTTCTTTTAATAAATCTGAAATTCATACAGTTCTGGGAATTGAAGTTCTTGCACATGCGGAGAAATCACTCCTATTCAAAGCATTGTGCGTTTTGACCAGATTTTGCAATTTCATATACGAAATCGTCAACATTGTTTAAAAAGTTATAATTCCGCATTAATCGTAAGAACTGTGGTCTGATGGTGAGAACGGCTGAGAAGTTTATGTGTTTTTGAGGTCCCCAGTTCGAATCTCGGATCCAGTCGATAAATATACCTATATTTTTATTTTTTTATGTTATGCAACAGACAATTCGAAATTTATTAAGAGCTATACAACACTCTCTACTTCATCGAATAAAATTTTTTTCTTTAAATAAATTTAAAATTCATGCAGTTCTGGGATTTGAAGTTCTTGCACATGCGCAGAAATCACTCCTATTCAAAGCATTGTGCTTTTACACCATATTGTGCCATTTCGTATACAAAATCGTCAACATTGTTTAAAAAGTTATAATTCAGCCTTAGTCGTAAGAACTGTGGTCTGATGGTGAGAACGGCTGAGATGTTTATCGTTTTTTGAGGTCCCCAGGTCGAATCTCGGATAAGTCCGTAGATATATTTATATTTTTCTTTTCTTTTTTTATGTAATTCTACAGACAATTCGAAATTTATTAAGACCTATACAACACTCTCTACTCCATCAATTAAATTTTATTTTTCTTTCAATAAATCTGAAATTCATACAGTTCTGAGAATTGAAGATCTTGCACATGCGCAGAAATCACTCCTATTCAAAGCATTGTGTTTTTTGACCAGATTTTGCAATTTCATATACGAAATCGTCAACATTGTTTAAAAAGTTATAATTCCGCCTTAGTCGTAAGAACTGTGGTCTGATGGTGAGAACGGCTGAGAAGTTTATCTTTTTTTGAGGTCCCCAGTTCGAATCTCATATCCAGTCGATAGATATATCTATATTTTTCTTTTTTTTATGTAATTCTCCAGACAATTCGAAATTTATTAAGACCTATACAACACTCTCTACTCCATCAATTAAATTTTATTTTTCTTTCAATAAATCTGAAATTCATACAGTTCTGGGAATTGAAGTCCTTGAACATGCGCAGACATCACTCCTATTCAAAAGATTGTGCGTTTTGACCAGATTTTGCAATTTCATATACGAAATCGTCAACATTGTTTAAAAAGTTATAATTCCGCCTTAGTCGTAAGAACTGTGGTCTGATGGTGAGAACGGCTGAGATGTTTATCGTTTTTTGAGGTCCCCAGTTCGAATCTCGGATAAGTCCGTAGATATATTTATATTTTTCTTTTCTTTTTTTATGTAATTCTACAGACAATTCGAAATTTATTAAGACCTATACAAAACTCTCTACTCCATCAATTAAATTTTATTTTTCTTTTAATAAATCTGAAATTCATACAGTTCTGGGAATTGAAGTTCTTGCACATGCGGAGAAATCACTCCTATTCAAAGCATTGTGCGTTTTGACCAGATTTTGCAATTTCATATACGAAATCGTCAACTTTGTTTAAAAAGTTATAATTCCGCCACTACCGTAAGAACTATGGTCTGATGGTGAGAACGGCTGCGGGGGTTCTCTTTTTTTGAGTTCCCCAGTTCGAATCTCGGATCCAGTCGATATATATATCTATATTTTTCTCTTTTTTTATGTAATGCAACAGACATTTCGAAATTTATTAAGAGCTATACAACACACTCTACTTCATCGATTAAAATTTTTTTCTTTAAATAAATTTAAAATTCATGCAGTTCTGGGTTTTGAAGTTCTTGCACATGCGCAGACATCACTCCTATTCAAAGCATTGTGCGTTTTGACCAGATTTTGCAATTTCATATACGAAATCGTCAACATTGTTTAAAAAGTTATAATTCCGCCTTAGTCGTAAGAACTGTGGTCTGATGGTGAGAACGGCTGAGATGTTTATCATTTTTTGAGGTCCCCAGTTCGAATCTCGGATAAGTCCATAGATATATTTATATTTTTCTTTTCTTTTTTTATGTTTTCTCCAGACAATTCGAAATTTATTAAGGCTTATACAACACTCTCTACTCCATCAATTAAATTTTATTTTTCTTTCAATAAACCTGAAATTCATACAGTTCTGGGAATTGAAGTTCTTGCACATGCGGAGAAATCACTCCTATTCAAAGCATTGTGCGTTTTGACCAGATTTTGCAATTTCATATACGAAATCGTCAACTTTGTTTAAAAAGTTATAATTCCGCCACTACCGTAAAAACTATGGTCTGATGGTGAGAACGGCTGCGGGGGTTCTCTTTTTTTGAGTTCCCCAGTTCGAATCTCGGATCCAGTCGATATATATATCTATATTTTTCTATTTTTTTATGTAATGCAACAGACATTTCGAAATTTATTAAGAGCTATACAACACTCTCTACTTCATCGATTAAAATTTTTTTCTTTAAATAAATTTAAAATTCATGCAGTTGTTTGATTTGAAGTTCTTGCACATGCGCAGACATCACTCCTATTCAAAGCACTGTGCGTTTTGACCAGATTTTGCAATTTCATATACGAAATCGTCAACATTGTTTAAAAAATTATAATTCCGCCTTAGTCGTAAGAACTGTGGTCTGATGGTGAGAACGGCTGAGAAGTTTATCTTTTTTTGAGGTCCCCAGTTCGAATCTCATATCCAGTCGATAGATATATCTATATTTTTCTTTTTTTTAATGTAATTCTCCAGACAATTCGAAATTTATTAAGACCTATACAACACTCTCTACTCCATCGATTAAATTTTATTTTTCTTCCAAAAAATCTGAAATTCTTGCATTTCTGGGATTTGAAGTTCTTGCACATGCGCAGAAATCACTCCTATTCAAAGCATTGTGCGTTTTGACCAGATTTTGCAATTTCATATACGAAATCGTCAACATTGTTTAAAAAGTTATAATTCCGCCTTAGTCGTAAGAACTGTGGTCTGATGGTGAGAACGGCTGAGATGTTTATCGTTTTTTGAGGTCCCCAGTTCGAATCTCGGATAAGTCCGTAGATATATTTATATTTTTCTTTTCTTTTTTATGTAATTCTACAGACAATTCGAAATTTATTAAGACCTATACAACACTCTCTACTCCATCAATTAAATTTTATTTTTCTTTTAATAAATCTGAAATTCATACAGTTCTGGGAATTGAAGTTCTTGCACATGCGCAGAAATCCCTCCTATTCAAAGCATTGTGCGTTTTGACCAGATTTTGCAATTTCATATACGAAATCGTCAACTTTGTTTAAAAAGTTATAATTCCGCCTTAGTCGTAAGAACTGTGGTCTGATGGTGAGAACGGCTGAGAAGTTTATCTTCTTTTGCGGTCCCCAGTTCGAATCTTGGATCCAGTCGATATATATATCTATATTTTTCTCTTTTTTTATGTAATGCAACAGACATTTCGAAATTTATTAAGAGCTATACAACACACTCTACTTCATCGATTAAAATTTTTTTCTTTAAATAAATTTAAAATTCATGCAGTTCTGGGTTTTGAAGTTCTTGCACATGCGCAGACATCACTCCTATTCAAAGCATTGTGCGTTTTGACCAGATTTTGCAATTTCATATACGAAATCGTCAACATTGTTTAAAAAGTTATAATTCCGTCTTAGTCGTAAGAACTGTGGTCTGATGGTGAGAACGGCTGAGATGTTTATCATATTTTGAGGTCCCCAGTTCGAATCTCGGATAAGTCCATAGATATATTTATATTTTTCTTTTCTTTTTTTATGTTTTCTCCAGACAATTCGAAATTTATTAAGGCCTATACAACACTCTCTACTCCATCAATTAAATTTTATTTTTCTTTCAATAAACCTGAAATTCATACAGTTCTGGGAATTGAAGTTCTTGTACATGCGGAGAAATCACTCCTATTCAAAGCATTGTGCGTTTTGACCAGATTTTGCAATTTCATATACGAAATCGTCAACTTTGTTTAAAAAGTTATAATTCCGCCACTACCGTAAGAACTATGGTCTGATGGTGAGAACGGCTGCGGGGGTTCTCTTTTTTTGAGTTCCCCAGTTCGAATCTCGGATCCAGTCGATATATATATCTATATTTTTCTCTTTTTTTATGTAATGCAACAGACATTTCGAAATTTATTAAGAGCTATACAACACTCTCTACTTCATCGATTAAAATTTTTTTCTTTAAATAAATTTAAAATTCATGCAGTTGTTTGATTTGAAGTTCTTGCACATGCGCAGACATCACTCCTATTCAAAGCACTGTGCGTTTTGACCAGATTTTGCAATTTCATATACGAAATCGTCAACATTGTTTAAAAAATTATAATTCCGCCTTAGTCGTAAGAACTGTGGTCTGATGGTGAGAACGGCTGAGAAGTTTATCTTTTTTTGAGGTCCCCAGTTCGAATCTCATATCCAGTCGATAGATATATCTATATTTTTCTTTTTTTTTAATGTAATTCTCCAGACAATTCGAAATTTATTAAGACCTATACAACATTCTCTACTCCATCAATTAAATTTTATTTTTCTTTCAATAAATCTGAAATTCATACAGTTCTGGGAATTGAAGTTCTTGCACATGCTCAGAAATCACTCCTATTCAAAGCTTTGTGCGTTTTGACCAGATTTTGCAATTTCATATACGAAATCGTCAACTTTGTTTAAAAAGTTATAATTCCGCCTTAATCGTAAGAACTGTGGTATGATGGTGAGAACGGCTCAGAAGTTTATCTTTTTTTGAGGTCCCCAGTTCGAATCTCGGATCCAGTCGATATATATATCTATATTTTTCTCTTTTTTTATGTAATGCAACAGACATTTCGAAATTTATTAAGAGCTATACAACACTCTCTACTTCATCGATTAAAATTTTTTTCTTTAAATAAATTTAAAATTCATGCAGTTGTGGGATTTGAAGTTCTTCCACATGCGCAGACATCACTCCTATTCAAAGCATTGTGCGTTTTGACCAGATTTTGCAATTTCATATACGAAATCGTCAACTTTGTTTAAAAAGTTATAATTCCACCACTACCGTAAGAACTATGGTCTGATGGTGAGAACGGCTGAGAGGGTTCTCTTTTTTTGAGTTCCCCAGTTCGAATCTCGGATCCAGTCGATAGATATATCTATATTTTTCTTTTTTTTATGTAATTCTCCAGACAATTCGAAATTTATTAAGACCTATACAACACTCTCTACTCCATCGATTAAATTTTATTTTTCTTTCAAAAAATCTGAAATTCATGCATTTCTGGGATTTGAAGTTCTTGCACGTGCGCAGAAATCACTCCTATTCAAAGCATTGTGCGTTTTGACCAGATTTTGCAATTTCAGATACGAAATCGTCAACTTTGTTTAAAAAGTTATAATTCCACAACTACCGTAAGAACTATGGTCTGATGGTGAGAACGGCTGAGAGGGTTCTCTTTTTTTGAGGTCCCCAGTTCGAATCTCGGATCCAGTCGATAGATATATCTATATTTTTCTTTTTTTTTATGTAATTCTCCAGACAATTCGAAATTTATTAAGACCTATGCAACACTCTCTACTCCATCGATTAAATTTTATTTTTCTTTCAAAAAATCTGAAATTCATGCATTTCTGGGATTTGAAGTTCTTGCAAATGCGCAGACATCACTCCTATTCAAAGCATTGTGCGTTTTGACCAGATTTTGCAATTTCATATACGAAATCGTCAACATTGTTTAAAAAGTTATAATTCCGCCCTAGTCGTAAGAACTGTGGTCTGATGGTGAGAACCGCTGAGAGGGGTCTGTTTTTTTGAGGTCCCCAGTTCGAATCTCGGATCCAGTCGATATATATATCTATATTTTTCTCTTTTTTTATGTAATGCAACAGACATTTCGAAATTTATTAAGAGCTATACAACACTCTCTACTTCATCGATTAAAATTTTTTTCTTTAAATAAATTTAAAATTCATGCAGTTGTTTGATTTGAAGTTCTTGCACATGCGCAGACATCACTCCTATTCAAAGCACTGTGCGTTTTGACCAGATTTTGCAATTTCATATACGAAATCGTCAACATTGTTTAAAAAATTATAATTCCGCCTTAGTCGTAAGAACTGTGGTCTGATGGTGAGAACGGCTGAGATGTTTATCTTTTTTTGAGGTCCCCAGTTCGAGTCTCATATCCAGTCGATAGATATATCTATATTTTTCTTTTTTTTTATGTAATTCTCCAGACAATTCGAAATTTATTAAGACCTATAAAACACTCTCTACTTCATCGATTAAAATTTTTTTCTTTAAATAAATTTAAAATTCATGCAGTTGTGGGATTTGAAGTTCTTGCACATGCGCAGAAATCACTCATATTCAAAGCATTGTGCGTTTTGACCAGATTTTGCAATTTCATATACGAACTCGTCAACTTTGTTTAAAAAGTTATAATTCCGCCTTAATCGTAAGAACTGTGGTATGATGGTGAGAACGGCTCAGAAGATTATCTTTTTTTGAGGTCCCCAGTTCGAATCTCGGATCCAGTCGATATATATATCTATATTTTTCTCTTTTTTTATGTAATGCAACAGACATTTCGAAATTTATTAAGAGCTATACAACACTCTCTACTTCATCGATTAAAATTTTTTTCTTTAAATAAATTTAAAATTCATGCAGTTGTGGGATTTGAAGTTCTTCCACATGCGCAGACATCACTCCTATTCAAAGCATTGTGCGTTTTGACCAGATTTTGCAATTTCATATACGAAATCGTCAACATTGTTTAAAAAATTATAATTCCGCCTTAGTCGCAAGAACTGTGGTCTGATGGTGAGAACGGCTTAGAAGTTTATCTTTTTTTGAGGTCCCCAGTTCGAATCTCATATCCAGTCGATAGATATATCAATATTTTTCTTTTTTTTATGTAATTCTCCAGACAATTCGAAATTTATTAAGAGCTATACAACACTCTCTACTTCATCGATTAAAATTTTTTTCTTTAAATAAATTTAAAATTCATGCAGTTGTGGGATTTGAAGTTCTTCCACATGCGCAGACATCACTCCTATTCAAAGCACTGTGCGTTTTGACCAGATTTTGCAATTTCATATACGAAATCGTCAACTTTGTTTAAAAAGTTATAATTCCGCCACTACCGTAAGAACTATGGTCTGATGGTGAGAACGGCTGCGGGGGTTCTCTTTTTTTGAGTTCCCCAGTTCGAATCTCGGATCCAGTCGATATATATATCTATATTTTTCTCTTTTTTTATGTAATGCAACAGACATTTCGAAATTTATTAAGAGCTATACAACACTCTCTACTTCATCGATTAAAATTTTTTTCTTTAAATAAATTTAAAATTCATGCAGTTGTTTGATTTGAAGTTCTTGCACATGCGCAGACATCACTCCTATTCAAAGCACTGTGCGTTTTGACCAGATTTTGCAATTTCATATACGAAATCGTCAACATTGTTTAAAAAATTATAATTCCGCCTTAGTCGTAAGAACTGTGGTCTGATGGTGAGAACGGCTGAGAAGTTTATCTTTTTTTGAGGTCCCAAGTTCGAATCTCATATCCAGTCGATAGATATATCTATATTTTTCTTTTTTTTTAATGTAATTCTCCAGACAATTCGAAATTTATTAAGACCTATACAACACTCTCTACTCCATCAATTAAATTTTATTTTTCTTTCAATAAATCTGAAATTCATACAGTTCTGGGAATTGAAGTTCTTGCACATGCTCAGAAATCACTCCTATTCAAAGCATTGTGCGTTTTGACCAGATTTTGCAATTTCATATACGAAATCGTCAACTTTGTTTAAAAAGTTATAATTCCGCCTTAATCGTAAGAACTGTGGTCTGATGGTGAGAACGGCTTAGAAGTTTATCTTTTTTTGAGGTCCCCAGTTCGAATCTCATATCCAGTCGATAGATATATCAATATTTTTCTTTTTTTTTATGTAATTCTCCAGACAATTCGAAATTTATTAAGAGCTATACAACACTCTCTACTTCATCGATTAAAATTTTTTTCTTTAAATAAATTTAAAATTCATGCAGTTGTGGGATTTGAAGTTCTTCCACATGCGCAGACATCACTCCTATTCAAAGCATTGTGCGTTTTGACAAGATTTTGCAATTTCAGATACGAAATCGTCAACTTTGTTTAAAAAGTTATAATTCCACAACTACCGTAAGAACTATGGTCTGATGGTGAGAACGGCTGAGAGGGTTCTCTTTTTTTGAGGTCCCCAGTTCGAATCTCGGATCCAGTCGATAGATATATCTATATTTTTCATTTTTTTATGTAATTCTCCAGACAATTCGAAATTTATTAAGACCTATGCAACACTCTCTACTCCATCGATTAAATTTTATTTTTCTTTCAAAAAATCTGAAATTCATACAATTCTGGGAATTGAAGTTCTTGCACATGCTCAGAAATCACTCCTATTCAAAGCATTGTGCGTTTTGACCAGATTTTGCAATTTCATATACGAAATCGTCAACTTTGTTTAAAAAGTTATAATTCCGCCACTACCGTAAGAACTATGGTCTGATGGTGAGAACGGCTGCGGGGGTTCTCTTTTTTTGAGTTCCCCAGTTCGAATCTCGGATCCAGTCGATAGATATATCTATATTTTTCTTTTTTTTATGTAATTCTCCAGACAATTCGAAATTTATTAAGACCTATACAACACTCTTTACTTCATCGATTAAAATTTTTTTCTTTAAATAAATTTAAAATTCATGCAGTTCTGGGATTTGAAGTTCTTGCACATGCGCAGACATCACTCCTATTCAAAGGATTGTGCGTTTTGACCAGATTTTGCAATTTCATATACGAAATCGTCAACTTTGTTTAAAAAGTTATAATTCTGCCTTAATCGTAAGAACTGTGGTCTGATGGTGACAACGGCTGAGAAGTTTATCTTTTTTTTTGAGGTCCCCAGTTCGAATCTCGGATCCAGTCGATAGATATATCTATATTTTTCTTTTTTCTTATGTAATGCAACAGACAATTCGAAATTTATTAAGAGCTATACAACACTCTCTACTTCATCGATTAAAATTTTTTTCTTTAAATAAATTTAAAATTCATGCATTTCTGGGATTTGAAGTTCTTGCACATGCGCAGACATCACTCCTATTCAAAGCATTGTGCGTTTTGACCAGATTTTGCAATTTAATATACGAAATCCTCAACTTTGTTTAAAAAGTTATAATTCCGCCACTACCGTAAGAACTATGGTCTGATGGTGAGAACGGCTGAGAGGGTTCTCTTTTTTTTGAGTTCCCCAGTTCGAATCTCGGATCCAGTCGATAGATATATATATATATTTCTTTTTTTTTTATGTAATGCAACAGACAATTCGAAATTTATTAAGAGCTATACAACACTCTCTACTTCATCGATTAAAATTTTTTTCTTTAAATAAATTTAAAATTCATGCATTTCTGGGATTTGAAGTTCTTGCACATGCGCAGACATCACTCCTATTCAAAGCATTGTGCGTTTTGACCAGATATTGCAATTTCATATACGAAATCGTCAACATTGTTTAAAAAGTTATAATTCCGTCTTAGTCGCAAGAACTGTGGTCTGATGGTGAGAACGGCTGAGAAGTTTATCGTTTTTTGAGGTCCCCAGTTCGAATCTCGGATAAGTCCATAGATATATTTATATTTTTCTTTTCTTTTTTTATGTAATTCTCCAGAACATTCGAAATTTATTAAGACATATACAACACTCTCTACTCCATCGATTAAATTTTATTTTTCTTTCAAAAAATCTGAAATTCATACAGTTCTGGGAATTGAAGTTCTTGCACATGCTCAGAAATCACACCTATTCAAAGGATTGTGCGTTTTGACCAGATTTTGCAATTTCATAAACGAAATCGTCAACTTTGTTTAAAAAGTTATAATTCCGCCACTACCGTAAGAACTATGGTCTGATGGTGAGAACGGCTGCGGGGGTTCTCTTTTTTTTGAGTTCCCCAGTTCAAATCTCGGATCTAGTCGATAGATATATCTATATTTTTCTTTTTTTTTATGTAACTCTCCAAAATATTTCATTTTTATTAAGACTTAAATACATTTTGTACTTCATCGATAAAAAATTTTTTCTTAAAATAAATTTAAAATTCATGTAGTTCTGGGATTTGTAGTTCTTGCACATGCGCAGAAATCACTCATATTCAAAGGATTGTGCGTTTTGACCAGATTTTGCAATTTCATATACGAAATCGTCAACTTTGTTTAAAAAGTTATAATTCTGCCTTAATCGTAAAAACTGTGGTCTGATGGTGACAACGGCTGAGAAGTTTATCTTTTTTTTGAGGTCCCCAGTTCGAATCTCGGATCCAGTCGATAGATATATCTATATTTTTCTTTTCTTTTTTTATGTAATTC
This sequence comes from Argiope bruennichi, assembly GCF_947563725.1. Taxonomy (NCBI): domain Eukaryota; kingdom Metazoa; phylum Arthropoda; class Arachnida; order Araneae; family Araneidae; genus Argiope; species Argiope bruennichi. Next base: position 26,363,845 of record NC_079156.1, on the reverse strand, counting down.
TCCAGACAATTCGAAATTTATTAAGACCTATACAACACTCTCTACTCCATCGATTAAATTTTATTTTTCTTTCAATAAATCTGAAATTCATACAGTTCTGGGAATTGAAGATCTTGCACATGCGCAGAAATCACTCCTATTCAAAGCATTGTGTTTTTTGACCAGATTTTGCAATTTCATATACGAAATCGTCAACATTGTTTAAAAAGTTATAATTCCGCCTTAGTCGTAAGAACTTTGGTCTGATGGTGAGAACATCTGAGAGGGATCTCTTTTTTTTTGAGGTCCCTATTTCGAATCTCGGATCCAGTCGATAGATATACCTATATTTTTCTTTTGTTTATGTAATTCTCCAGACAATTCGTAATTTATTAAGACCTATACAACACTCTCTACTCCATCAATAAAATTTTATTTTTCTTTCAATAAATCTGAAATTCATACAGTTCTGGGAATTGAAGATCTTGCACATGCGCAGAAATCACTCCTATTCAAAGCATTGTGCGTTTTGACCAGATTTTGCAATTTCATATACGAAATCGTCAACTTTGTTTAAAAAGTTATAATTCCGCCTTAATCGTAAGAACTGTGGTCTGATGGTGAAAACGGCTGAGAAGTTTATCTTTTTTTGAGGTCCCCAGTTCGAATCTCGGATCCAGTCGATAGATATATCTATATATTTCTTTTTTTTTATGTAATGCAACAGACAATTCGAAATTTATTAAGAGCTATACAACACTCTCTACTTCATCGATTAAAATTTTTTTCTTTTAATAAATTAAAATTCATGCAGTTCTGGGATTTGAATTTCTTGCACATGCGCAGACATCACTCCTATTCAAAGGATTGTGCGTTTTGACCAGATTTTGCAATTTCATATACGAAATCGTCAACTTTGTTTAAAAAGTTATAATTCCGTCTCAAACGTAAGAAGTCTGGTCTGATGGTGAGAACGGCTGGGAAGGTATTTGTTTTTTGAGGTCCCCAGTTCGAATATCGGATCAGGTCGATAGACATATCTATATTTTTCTTTTTTTATGTAATTCAACAGACAATTCGAAATTTATTAAGACCTATACAACACTCTCTACTCCATCGATTAAATTTTATTTTTCTTTCAAAAAATCTGAAATTCATACAGTTCTGGGAATTGAAGTTCTTGCACATGCGCAGGAATCACTCCTATTCAAAGCATTGTGCGTTTTGACCGGATTTTGCAATTTCATATACGAAATCGTCAACTTTGTTTAAAAAGTTATAATTCCGCCTTAATCGTAAGAACTGTGGTGTGATGGTGACAACGGCTGAGAAGTGTATCTTTTTTTGAGGTCCCCAGTTCGAATCTCGGATCCAGTCGATAGATATATCTATATTTTTCTTTTTTTTTATGTAATGCAACAGACAATTCGAAATTTATTAAGAGCTATACAATACTCTCTACTTCATCGATTAAAATTTTTTTCTTTAAATAAATTTAAAATTCATGCATTTCTGGGATTTGAAGTTCTTGCACATGCGAAGACATCACTCCTATTCAAAGCATTGTGCGTTTTGACCAGATTTTGCAATTTAATATACGAAATCCTCAACTTTGTTTAAAAAGTTATAATTCCGCCACTATCGTAAGAACTATGGTCTGATGGTGAGAGCGGCTGAGAGGGTTCTCTTTTTTTGAGTTCCCCATTTCGAATCTCGGATCCAGTTGATAGATATATATATATTTTTCTTTTTTTTTTTATGTAATGCAACAGACAATTCGAAATTTATTAAGAGCTATACAACACTCTCTACTTCATAGATTAAAATTTTTTTCTTTAAATAAATTTAAAATTCATGCATTTCTGGGATTTGAAGTTCTTGCATATGCGCAGACATCACTCCTATTCAAAGCATTGTGCGTTTTGACCAGATATTGCAATTTCATATACGAAATCGTCAACATTGTTTAAAAAGTTATAATTCCGCCTTAGTCGCAAGAACTGTGTTCTGATGGTGAGAACGGCTGAGAAGTTTATCGTTTTTTGAGGTCCCCAGTTCGAATCTCGGATAAGTCCATAGATATATTTATATTTTTCTTTTCTTTTTTTATGTAATTCTCCAGACAATTCGAAATTTATTAAGACCTATACAACACTCTCTACTCCAGCAATTAAATTTTATTTTTCTTTCAATAAATCTGAAATTCACAGTTCTGGGAATTGAAGTTCTTGCACATGCGCAGACATCACTCCTATTCAAAGGATTGTGCGTTTTGACCAGATTTTGCAATTTCATATACGAAATCGTCAACTTTGTTTAAAAAGTTATAATTCCGTCACTACCGTAAGAACTATGGTCTGATGGTGAGAACGGCTGAGAGGGTTCTCTTTTTTTTTGAGTTCCCCAGTTCGAATCTCGGATCCAGTCGATAGATATATCTATATTTTTCTTTTTTTTATGTAATTCTCCAGACAATTCGAAATTTATTAAGACCTATACAACACTCTCTACTCCATCGATTAAATTTTATTTTTCTTTCAAAAAATCTGAAATTCATGCATTTCTGGGATTTGAAGTTCTTGCAAATGAGCAGACATCACTCCTATTCAAAGCATTGTGCGTTTTGACCAGATTTTGCAATTTCATATACGAAATCGTCAACATTGTTTAAAAAGTTATAATTCCGCCTTAGTAGTAACAACTGTGGTCTGATGGTGAGAACGGCTGAGAGGGATCTCTTTTTTTGAGGTCCCCAGTTCGAATCTAGGATCCAGTCGATAGATATATTTATATTTTTCTTTTCTTTTTTTATGTAATTCTCCAGACAATTCGAAATTTATTAAGACCTATACAACACTCTCTACTTCATCGATTAAAATTTTTTTCTTTAAATAAATTAAAATTCATGCAGTTCTGGGATTTGAAGTTCTTGCACATGCGCAGAAATCACTCATATTCAAAGCATTGTGATTTAAGACCAGATTGTGCCATTTCATATACGAAATCGTCAACATTGTTTAAAAAGTTATAATTCCGCCTCAATCGTAAGAACTGTGGCCTGAAGGTGAGAACGGCTCAGAAGTTTTTTTTTTTTTTTTTTTTTTTTTTGAGGTCCCAGTTCGAATCTCGGATCCAGTCGATATATATATCTATATTTCTCTTTTCTTTTTATGTAATTCTCCAGACAATTCAAAATTTATTAAGACCTATACAACACTCTCTACTCCATCGATTAAATTTTTTTTTTCTTTAAATATATCTGAAATTGATGCAGTTCTGGGATTTGAAGTTCTTGCACATGCGCAGAAATCACTCCTATTCAAAGCATTGTGCGTTTTGGCCAGATTTTGCAATTTCATATACGAAATCGTCAACATTGTTTAAAAAGTTATAATTCCGCCTTAGTCGTAAGAACTGTGGTCTGATGGTGAGAACGGCGGAGAGGGATCTCTTTTTTTTGAGGTCCCCAGTTCGAATCTCGGATCCAGTCGACAGATATATCTATATTTTTCTTTTTTTTATGTAATTCTCCAGACAATTCAAAATTTATTAAGACCTATACAACACTCTCTACTCCATCGATTAAATTTTATTTTTCTTTCAAAAAATCTGAAATTCATACAGTTCTGGGAATTGAAGTTCTTGCACATGCGCAGACATCACTCCTATTCAAAGCATTGTGCGTTTTGACCAGATATTGCAATTTCATATACGAAATCGTCAACATTGTTTAAAAAGTTATAATTCCGCCTTAGTCGCAAGAACTGTGGTCTGATGGTGAGAACGGCTGAGAAGTTTATCGTTTTTTGAGGTCCCCAGTTCGAATCTCGGATAAGTCCATAGATATATTTATATTTTTCTTTTCTTTTTTTATGTAATTCTCCAGACAATTCGAAATTTATTAAGACATATACAACACTCTCTACTCCATCGATTAAATTTTATTTTTCTTTCAAAAAATCTGAAATTCATACAGTTCTGGGAATTGAAGATCTTGCACATGCGCAGAAATCACTCCTATTCAAAGCATTGTGTTTTTTGACCAGATTTTGCAATTTCATATACGAAATCGTCAACATTAATTAAAAAGTTATAATTCCGCCTTAGTCGTAAGAACTTTGGTCTGATGGTGAGAACATCTGAGAGGGATCTCTTTTTTTTGAGGTCCCCATTTCGAATCTCGGATCCAGTCGATAGATATACCTATATTTTTCTTTTGTTTATGTAATTCTCCAGACAATTCGTAATTTATTAAGACCTATACAACACTCTCTACTCCATCAATAAAATTTGTTTTTTCTTTCAATAAATCTGAAATTCATACAGTTCTGGGAATTGAAGATCTTGCACATGCGCAGAAATCACTCCTATTCAAAGCATTGTGCGTTTTGACCAGATTTTGCAATTTCATATACGAAATCGTCAACTTTGTTTAAAAAGTTATAATTCCGACTTAATCGTAAGAACTGTGGTCTGATGGTGAGAACGGCTGAGAAGGTTATCTTTTTTTGAGGTCCCCATTTCGAATCTCGGATCTAGTCGATAGATATATCTATATTTTTCTTTTTTTTTATGTAATTCTCCAGACAATTCGTAATTTATTAAGACCTATACAACACTCTCTACTCTATCAATTAAATTTTATTTTTCTTTCAATAAATCTGAAATTCATACAGTTCTGCACATGCGCAGAAATCACTCCTATTCAAAGCATTGTGCGTTTTGACCAGATTTTGCAATTTCATATACGAAATCGTCAACTTTGTTTAAAAAGTTATAATTCCGTCTCAAACGTAAGAAGTCTGGTCTGATGGTGAGAACGGCTGGGAAGGTATTTGTTTTTTGATGTCCCCAGTTCGAATATCGGATCAGGTCCATAGACATATCTATATTTTTCTTTTTTTATGTAATTCAACAGACAATTCGAAATTTATTAAGACCTATACAACACTCTCTACTCCATCGATTAAATTTTATTTTTCTTTCAAAAAACATGAAATTCATACAGTTCTGGGAATTGAAGTTCTTGCACATGCGCAGGAATCACTCCTATTCAAAGCATTGTGCGTTTTGACCAGATTTTGAAATTTCATATACGAAATCGTCAACTTTGTTTAAAAAGTTATAATTCCGCCTTAATCGTAAGAACTGTGGTGTGATGGTGACAACGGCTGAGAAGTGTATCTTTTTTTTGAGGTCCCCAGTTCGAATCTCGGATCCAGTCGATAGATATATCTATATTTTTCTTTTTTTTTATGTAATGCAACAGACAATTTGAAATTTATTAAGAGCTATACAACACTCTCTACTTCATCGATTAAAATTTTTTTCTTTAAATAAATTTAAAATTCATGCATTTCTGGGATTTGAAGTTCTTGCACATGCGCAGACATCACTCCTATTCAAAGCATTGTGCGTTTTGACCAGATTTTGCAATTTAATAGACGAAATCCTCAACTTTGTTTAAAAAGTTATAATTCCGCCACTACCGTAAGAACTATGGTCTGATGGTGAGAGCGGCTGAGAGGGTTCTCTTTTTTTGAGTTCCCCATTTCGAATCTCGGATCCAGTCGATAGATATATATATATTTTTCTTTTTTTTTATGTAATGCAACAGACAATTCGAAATTTATTAAGAGCTATACAACACTCTCTACTTCATCGATTAAAATTTTTTTCTTTAAATAAATTTAAAATTCATGCATTTCTGGGATTTGAAGTTCTTGCATATGCGCAGACATCACTCCTATTCAAAGCATTGTGCGTTTTGACCAGATATTGCAATTTCATATACGAAATCGTCAACATTGTTTAAAAAGTTATAATTCCGCCTTAGTCGCAAGAACTGTGTTCTGATGGTGAGAACGGCTGAGAAGTTTATCGTTTTTTGAGGTCCCCAGTTCGAATCTCGGATAAGTCCATAGATATATTTATATTTTTCTTTTCTTTTTTTATGTAATTCTCCAGACAATTCGAAATTTATTAAGACCTATACAACACTCTCTACTCCAGCAATTAAATTTTATTTTTCTTTCAATAAATCTGAAATTCACAGTTCTGGGAATTGAAGTTCTTGCACATGCGCAAACATCACTCCTATTCAAAGGATTGTGCGTTTTGACCAGATTTTGCAATTTCATATACGAAATCGTCAACTTTGTTTAAAAAGTTATAATTCCGCCACTACCGTAAGAACTATGGTCTGATGGTGAGAACGGCTGAGAGGGTTCTCATTTTTTGAGTTCCCCAGTTCGAATCTCGGATCCAGTCGATAGATATATCTATATTTTTCTTTTTTTTATGTAATTCTCCAGACAATTCGAAATTTATTAAGACCTATACAACACTCTCTACTCCATCGATTAAATTTTATTTTTCTTTCAAAAAATCTGAAATTCATGCATTTCTGGGATTTGAAGTTCTTGCAAATGAGCAGACATCACTCCTATTCAAAGCATTGTGCGTTTTGACCAGATTTTGCAATTTCATATACGAAATCGTCAACATTGTTTAAAAAGTTATAATTCCGCCTTAGTAGTAACAACTGTGGTCTGATGGTGAGAACGGTTGAGAGGCATCTATTTTTTTGAGGTCCCTAGTTCGAATCTAGGATCCAGTCGATAGATATATTTATATTTTTCTTTTCTTTTTTTATGTAATTCTCCAGACAATTCGAAATTTATTAAGACCTATACAACACTCTCTACTTCATCGATTAAAATTTTTTTCTTTAAATAAATTAAAATTCATGCAGTTCTGGGATTTGAAGTTCTTGCACATGCGCAGAAATCACTCATATTCAAAGCATTGTGATTTAAGACCAGATTGTGCCATTTCATATACGAAATCGTCAACATTGTTTAAAAAGTTATAATTCCGCCTTAGTCGTAAGAACTGTGGTCTGATGGTGAGAACGGCGGAGAGGGATCTCTTTTTTTTGAGGTCCCCAGTTCGAATCTCGGATCCAGTCGACAGATATATCTATATTTTTCTTTTTTTTATGTAATTCTCCAGACAATTCAAAATTTATTAAGACCTATACAACACTCTCTACTCCATCGATTAAATTTTATTTTTCTTTCAAAAAATCTGAAATTCATACAGTTCTGTTAATTGAAGTTCTTGCACATGCGCAGAAATCACTCCTATTCAAAGCATTGTGCGTTTTGTCCAGATTTTGCAATTTCATATACGAAATCGACAATTTTGTTTAAAAAGTTATAATTCCGCCTTAACCGTAAGAACTATGGTCTGATGGTGAGAACAGCTGAGAGGGATCTCTTTTTTTTGAGGTCCCCATTTCGAATCTCGGATCCAGTCGATAGATATATCTATATTTTTCTTTTTTTTATGTAATTCTGCAGACAATTCGTAATTTATTAAGACCTATACAACACTCTCTACTCCATCAATTTAATTTTATTTTTCTTTCAATAAATCTGAAATTCATACAGTTCTGGGAATTGAAGATCTTGCACATGCGCAGAAATCACTCCTATTCAAAGGATTGCGCGTTTTGACCAGATTTTGCAATTTCATATACGAAATCGTCAACTTTATTTAAAAAGTTATAATTCTGCCTTAATCGTAAGAACTGTGGTCTGATGGTGACAACGGCTGAGAAGTTTATCTTTTTTTTGAGGTCCCCAGTTCGAATCTCGGATCCAGTCGATAGATATATCTATATTTTTCTTTTTTTTTATGTAATTCTCCAGAAAATTCGAAATTTATTAAGACCTATAGCACACTCTCTACTCCATCAATTAAATTTTATTTTTCTTTCAATAAATCTGAAATTCATTCAGTTCTGGGAATTGAAGTTCTTGCACATGCGCAGAAATCACTCATATTCAAAGCATTGTGCGTTTTGACCAGATTGTTCCATTTCATATACGAAATCGTCAACTTTGTTTAAAAAGTTATAATTCCGCCTCAATCGTAAGAACTGTGGCCTGAAGGTGAGAACGGCTCAGAAGTTTTTTTTTTTTTTTTTTTTTTGAGGTCCCAGTTCGAATCTCGGATCCAGTCGATATATATATCTATATTTCTCTTTTCTTTTTATGTAATTCTCCAGACAATTCAAAATTTATTAAGACCTATACAACACTCTCTACTCCATCAATTTAATTTTATTTTTCTTTCAATAAATCTGAAATTCATACAGTTCTGGGAATTGAAGATCTTGCACATGCGCAGAAATCACTCCTATTCAAAGGATTGTGCGTTTTGACCAGATTTTGCAATTTCATATACGAAATCGTCAACTTTGCTTAAAAAGTTATAATTCCGCCTTAATCGTAATAACTGTGGTCTGATGGTGAGAACGGCTGAGAAGTTTATCTTTTTTTGAGGTCCCCAGTTCGAATCTCGGATCCAGTCGATAGATATATCTATATTTTTCTTTTTTTTTTATGTAATGCAACAGCCAATTCGAAATTTATTAAGAGCTATACAACACTCTCTACTTCATCGATTAAAATTTTTTTCTTTAAATAAATTTAAAATTCATGCAGTTCTGCAATTTCAATTTCTTGTACATGCGCAGACATCACTCCTATTCAAAGCATTGTGCGTTTTGACCAGATTTTGCAATTTCATATACGAAATCCTCAACTTTGTTTAAAAAGTTATAATTCCGCTTTAATCGTAGGAACTGCGGTCTGATGGTGAGAACGGCTGGGAAGTTTATCTTTCTTTGAGGTCCCCAGTTCGAATCTCGGATCCAGTCGATAGATATATCTATATTTTTCTTTTTTTTTTATGTAATGCAACAGACAATTCGAAATTTATTAAGAGCTATGCAACACTCTCTACTTCATCGATTAAAATTTTTTTCTTTATTTAAATTTAAAATTCATGCAATTCTGGGATTTGAAGTTCTTGCACATGCGCAGACATCACTCCTATTCAAAGCATTGTGCGTTTTGACCAGATTTTGCAATTTCATATACGAAATCGACAATTTGGTTTAAAAAGTTATAATTCCGCCTTAACCGTAAGAACTATGGTCTGATGGTGAGAACAGCTGAGAGGGATCTCTTTTTTTTTGAGGTCCCCATTTCGAATCTCAGATCCAGTCGATAGATATATCTATATTTTTCTTTTTTTTATGTAATTCTGCAGACAATTCGTAATTTATTAAGACCTATACAACACTCTCTACTCCATCAATTTAATTTTATTTTTCTTTCAATAAATCTGAAATTCATACAGTTCTGGGAATTGAAGATCTTGCACATGCGCAGAAATCACTCCTATTCAAAGGATTGTGCGTTTTGACCAGATTTTGCAATTTCATATACGAAATCGTCAACTTTGCTTAAAAAGTTATAATTCCGCCTTAATCGTAATAACTGTGGTCTGATGGTGAGAACGGCTGAGAAGTTTATCTTTTTTTGAGGTCCCCAGTTCGAATCTCGGATCCAGTCGATAGATATATCTATATTTTTCTTTTTTTTTATGTAATGCAACAGACAATTCGAAATTTATTAAGAGCTATACAACACTCTCTACTTCATCGATTAAAATTTTTTTCTTTAAATAAATTTAAAATTCATGCAGTTCTGCAATTTGAATTTCTTGTACATGCGCAGACATCACTCCTATTCAAAGGATTTTGCGTTTTGACCAGATTTTGCAATTTCATATACGAAATCCTCAACTTTGTTTAAAAAGTTATAATTCCGCTTTAATCGTAGGAACTGTGGTCTGATGGTGAGAACGGCTGAGAAGTTTATCTTTTTTTGATTTCCCCAGTTCGAATCTCGGATCCAGTCGATAGATATATCTATATTTTTCTTTTTTTTTTATGTAATGCAACAGACAATTCGAAATTTATTAAGAGCTATACAACACTCTCTACTTCATCGATTAAAATTTTTTTCTTTAAATAAATTTAAAATTCATGCAATTCTGGGATTTGAAGTTCTTGCACATGCGACGACATCACTCCTATTCAAAGCATTGTGCGTTTTGACCAGATTTTGCAATTTCATATACGAAATCGTCAACTTTGCTTAAAAAGTTATAATTCCGCCTTAATCGTAAGAACTGTGGTCTGTTGGTGAGAACGGCTGAGAAGTTTATCTTTTTTTGAGGTCCCCAGTTCGAATCTCGGATCCAGTCGATAGATATATCTATATTTTTCTTTTCTTTTTTTATGTAATTCTCCAGACAATTCGAAATTTATTAAGACCTATACAACACTCTCTACTTCATCGATTAAAATTTTTTTCTTTCAATAAATTAAAATTCATGCATTTCTGGGATTTGAAATTCTTGCACATGCGCAGACATCACTCCTATTCAAAGGATTGTGCGTTTTGACCAGATTTTGCAATTTCATTAACGAAATCGTCAACTTTGTTTAAAAAGTTATAATTCTGCCTTAATCGTAAGAACTGTGGTCTGATGGTGACAACGGCTGAGAAGTTTATCTTTTTTTTTGAGGTCCCCAGTTCGAATCTCGGATCCAGTCGATAGATATATCTATATTTTTCTTTTTTTTTATGTAATTCTCCAGAAAATTCGAAATTTATTAAGACCTATACCACACTCTCTACTCCATCAATTAAATTTTATTTTTCTTTCAATAAATCTGAAATTCATTCAGTTCTGGGAATTGAAGTTCTTGCACATGCGCAGAAATCACTCATATTCAAAGCATTGTGCGTTTTGACCAGATTGTTCCATTTCATATACGAAATCGTCAACTTTGTTTAAAAAGTTATAATTCCGCCTCAATCGTAAGAACTGTGGCCTGAAGGTGAGAACGGCTCAGAAGTTTTTTTTTTTTTTTTTGAGGTCCCAGTTCGAATCTCGGATCCAGTCGATATATATATCTATATTTCTCTTTTCTCTTTATGTAATTCTCCAGACAATTCGTAATTTATTAAGACCTATACAACACTCTCTACTCCATCAATTTAATTTTATTTTTCTTTCAATAAATCTGAAATTCATACAGTTCTGGGAATTGAAGATCTTGCACATGCGCAGAAATCACTCCTATTCAAAGGATTGTGCGTTTTGACCAGATTTTGCAATTTCATATACGAAATCGTCAACTTTGCTTAAAAAGTTATAATTCCGCCTTAATCGTAAGAACTGTGGTCTGATGGTGAGAACGGCTGAGAAGTTCATCTTTTTTTGAGGTCCCCAGTTCGAATCTCGGATCCAGTCGATAGATATATCTATATTTTTCTTTTTTTATGTAACTCTCCAGAATATTTCATTTTTATTAAGACTTAAATACATTTTGTACTTCATCGATAAAAAATTTTTTCTTAAAATAAATTTAAAATTCATGTAGTTCTGGGATTTGTAGTTCTTGCACATGCGCAGAAACCACTCCTATTCAAAGCATTGTGCGTTTTGACCAGATTTTGCAATTTCATATACGAAATCGTCAAATTTGTTTAAAAAGTTATAATTCCGCCTTAACCGTAAGAACTATGGTCTGATGGTGAGAACAGCTGAGAGGGATATCTGTTTTTGAGGTCCCCATTTCGAATCTCGGATCCAGTCGATAGATATATCTATATTTTTCTTTTTTTTTATGTAATGCAACAGACAATTCGAAATTTATTAAGAGCTATACAACACTCTCTACTTCATCGATTAAAATTTTTTTCTTTAAATAAATTAAAATTCATGCAGTTCTGGGATTTGAATTTCTTGCACATGCGCAGACATCACTCCTATTCAAAGGATTGTGCGTTTTGACCAGATTTTGCAATTTCATATACGAAATCCTCAACTTTGTTTAAAAAGTTATAATTCCGCTTTAATCGTAGGAACTGTGGTCTGATGGTGAGAACGGCTGAGAAGTTTATCTTTTTTTGAGGTCCCCAGTTCGAATCTCGGATCCAGTCGATAGATATATCTATATTTTTCTTTTTTTTTATGTAATGCAACAGACAATTCGAAATTTATTAAGAGCTATACAACACTCTCTACTTCATCGATTAAAATTTTTTTCTTTAAATAAATTTAAAATTCATGCAGTTCTGGGATTTGAATTTCTTGCACATGCGCAGACATCACTCTTATTCAAAGGATTGTGCGTTTTGACCAGATTTTGCAATTTCATATACGAAATCCTCAACTTTGTTTAAAAAGTTATAATTCCGCTTTAATCGTAGGAACTGTGGTTTGATAGTGAGAACGGCTGAGAAGTTTATCTTTTTTTGAGGTCCCCAGTTCGAATCTCGGATCCAGTCGATAGATATATCTATATTTTTCTTTTTTTTTATGTAATGCAACAGACAATTCGAAATTTATTAAGAGCTATACAACACTCTCTACTTCATCGATTAAAATTTTTTTCTTTAAATAAATTTAAAATTCATGCAGTTCTGGGATTTGAAGTTCTTGCACATGCGCAGACATCACTCCTATTCAAAGCATTGTGCGTTTTTACCAGATTTTGCAATTTCATATACGAAATCGTCAACATTGTTTAAAAAGTTATAATTTCGCCTTAGTCGTGAGAACTGTGGCCTGATGGTGAGAACGGCTGAGAAGTTTATCGTTTTTTGTGGTCCCCAGTTCGAATCTCGGATAAGTCCATAGATATATTTATATTTTTCTTTTCTTTTTTTATGTAATTCAACAGACAATTCGAAATTTATTAAGACCTATACAACACTCTCTACTCCACCGATTAAATTTTATTTTTCTTTCAATAAATCTGAAATTCATACAGTTCTGGGAATTGAAGTTCTTGCACATGCGCAGAAACCACTCCTATTCAAAGCATTGTGCGTTTTGACCAGATTTTGCAATTTCATGTTCGAAATCGTCAACATTGTTTAAAAAGTTATCATTCCGCTTTAATCGTAGGAACTGTGGTCTGATGGTGAGAACGGCTGAGAAGTTTATCTTTTTTTGAGGTCCCCAGTTCGAATCTCGGATCCAGTCGATAGATATATCTATATTTTTCTTTTTTTTTTATGTAATTCTCCAGACAATTCGTAATTTATTAAGAGCTATACAACACTCTCTACTTCATCGATTAAAATTTTTTTCTTTAAATAAATTTAAAATTCATGCAGTTCTGGGATTTGAAGTTCTTGCACATGCGCAGACATCACTCCTATTCAAAGCATTGTGCGTTTTTACCAGATTTTGCAATTTCATATACGAAATCGTCAACATTGTTTAAAAAGTTATAATTTCGCCTTAGTCGTGAGAACTGTGGCCTGATGGTGAGAACGGCTGAGAAGTTTATCGTTTTTTGTGGTCCCCAGTTCGAATCTCGGATAAGTCCATAGATATATTTATATTTTTCTTTTCTTTTTTTATGTAATTCAACAGACAATTCGAAATTTATTAAGACCTATACAACACTCTCTACTCCACCGATTAAATTTTATTTTTCTTTCAATAAATCTGAAATTCATACAGTTCAGGGAATTGAAGTTCTTGCACATGCGCAGAAACCACTCCTATTCAAAGCATTGTGCGTTTTGACCAGATTTTGCAATTTCATATTCGAAATCGTCAACATTGTTTAAAAAGTTATCATTCCGCCTTAATCGTAAGAACTGTGGTCTGATGGTGAGAACGGCTGAGAAGTTTATCGTTTTTTGAGGTCCCCAGTTCGAATCTCGGATAAGTCTATAGGTATATTTATATTTTTCTTTTCTTTTTTTATGTAATTCTCCAGACAATTCGAAGTTTATTAAGACCTATACAACACTCTCTACTCCATCGATTAAATTTTATTTTTCTTTCAAAAAATCTGAAATTCATACAGTTCTGGGAATTGAATTTCTTGCACATGCGCAGACATCACTCCTATTCAAAGGATTGTGCGTTTTGACCAGATTTTGCAATTTCATATACGAAATCGTCAATTTTGTTTAAAAAGTTATAATTCCGCCTTAACCGGAGGAACTATGGTCTGATGGTGAGAACGGCTGAGAAGTTTATCTTTTTTTGAGGCCCCCAGTTCGAATCTCGGATCCAGTCGATAGATATATCTATATTTTTCTTTTTTTTATGTAATTCTCCAGACAATTAGAAATTTATTAAGACCTATACAACACTCTCTACTCCATCGATTAAATTTTATTTTTCTTTCAAAAAATCTGAAATTCATACAGTTCTGGGAATTGAAGTTCTTGCACATGCGCTGAAATCACTCCTATTCAAAGCATTGTGCGTTTTGACCAGATTTTGCAATTTCATATACGAAATCGTCAATTTTGTTTAAAAAGTTATCATTCCGCCTTAACCGGAGGAACTATGGTCTGATGGTGAGAACGGCTGAGAAGTTTATCTTTTTTTGAGGTCCCCATTTCGAATCTCGGATCCAGTCGATAGATATATCTATATTTTTCTTTTTTTTTATGTAATTCTCCAGACAATTCGAAATTTATTAAGACCTATACAACACTCTCTACTCCACCGATTAAATTTTATTTTTCTTTCAATAAATCTGAAATTCATACAGTTCTGGGAATTGAAGTTCTTGAACATGCGCAGAAACCACTCCTATTCAAAGCATTGTGCGTTTTGACCAGATTTTGCAATTTCATATTCGAAATCGTCAACATTGTTTAAAAAGTTATCATTCCGCTTTAATCGTAGGAACTGTGGTCTGATGGTGAGAACGGCTGATTAGTTTATCTTTTTTTGAGGTCCCCAGTTCGAATCTCGGATCCAGTCGATAGATATATCTATATTTTTCTTTTTTTTTATGTAATGCAACAGACAATTCGAAATTTATTAAGAGCTATACAACACTCTCTACTTCATCGATTAAAATTTTTTTCTTTAAATAAATTTAAAATTCATGCAGTTCTGGGATTTGAATTTCTTGCACATGCGCAGACATCACTCTTATTCAAAGGATTGTGCGTCTTGACCAGATTTTGCAATTTCATATACGAAATCCTCAACTTTGTTTAAAAAGTTATAATTCCGCTTTAATCGTAGGAACTGTGGTCTGATGGTGAGAACGGCTGAGAAGTTTATCTTTTTTTGAGGTCCCCAGTTCGAATCTCGGATCCAGTCGATAGATATATCTATATTTTTCTTTTTTTTTATGTAATGCAACAGACAATTCGAAATTTATTAAGAGCTATACAACACTCTCTACTTCATCGATTAAAATTTTTTTCTTTAAATAAATTTAAAATTCATGCAGTTCTGGGATTTGAAGTTCTTGCACATGCGCAGACATCACTCCTATTCAAAGCATTGTGCGTTTTTACCAGATTTTGCAATTTCATATACGAAATCGTCAACATTGTTTAAAAAGTTATAATTTCGCCTTAGTCGTGAGAACTGTGGCCTGATGGTGAGAACGGCTGAGAAGTTTATCGTTTTTTGTGGTCCCTAGTTCGAATCTCGGATAAGTCCATAGATATATTTATATTTTTCTTTTCTTTTTTTATGTAATTCAACAGACAATTCGAAATTTATTAAGACCTATACAACACTCTCTACTCCACCGATTAAATTTTATTTTTCTTTCAATAAATCTGAAATTCATACAGTTCTGGGAATTGAATTTCTTGCACATGCGCAGACATCACTCCTATTCAAAGGATTGTGCGTTTTGACCAGATTTTGCAATTTCATATACGAAATCCTCAACTTTGTTTAAAAAGTTATAATTCCGCTTTAATCGTAGGAACTGTGGTCTGATGGTGAGAACGGCTGAGAAGTTTTTCTTTTTTTGAGGTCCCCAGTTCGAATCTCGGATCAGGTCGATAGATATATCTATATTTTTCTTTTTTTATGTAATTCAACAGACATTTCGAAATGTATTAAGAGCTATACAACACTCTCTACTCCATCGATTAAATTTTATTTTTCTTTCAATAAATCTGAAATTCATACAGTTCTGGGAATTGAAGTTCTTGCACATGCGCGGAAATCACTCCTATTCAAAGCATTGTGCGTTTTGGCCAGATTTTGCAATTTCATATACGAAATCGTCAACATTGTTTAAAAAGTTATAATTCCGCCTTAGTCGTAAGAACTGTGGTCTGATGGTGAGAACGGCTGAGAGGGATCTCTTTTTTTTTTGAGGTCCCCAGTTCGAATCTCGGATCCAGTCGATAGATATATCTATATTTTTCTTTTTTTTTATGTAATTCTCCAGACAATTCGTAATTTATTAAGACCTATACAACACTCTCTACTCTATCAATTAAATTTTATTTTTCTTTCAATAAATCTGAAATTCATACAGTTCTGGGAATTGAAGTTCTTGCACATGCGCAGAAACCACTCCTATTCAAAGCATTGTGCGTTTTTACCAGATTTTGCAATTTCATATACGAAATCGTCAAATTTGTTTAAAAAGTTATAATTCCGACTTAATCGTAAGAACTGTGGTCTGATGGTGAGATTGGCTGAGAGGGATCTCTTTTTTTGAGGTCCCCAGTTCGAATCTCAGATCCAGTCGATAGACATATCTATATTTTTTTTTTTATGTAATTCTCCAGACAACTCGAAATTTATTAAGACCTATACAACACTCTCTACTCCATCGATTAAATTTTATTTTTCTTTCAAAAAATCTGAAATTCATACAGTTCTGGGAATTGAATTTCTTGCACATGCGCAGACATCACTCCTATTCAAAGGATTGTGCGTTTTGACCAGATTTTGCAATTTCATATACGAAATCCTCAACTTTGTTTAAAAAGATATAATTCCGCTTTAATCGCAGGAACTGTGGTCTGATGGTGAGAACGGCTGAGAAGTTTATCTTTTTTTGAGGTCCCCAGTTCGAATCTCGGATCCAGTCGATAGATATATCTATATTTTTCTTTTTTTATGTAATTCTCCAGACAATTCGAAATTTATTAAGACCTATACAACACTCTCTACTCCATCGATTAAATTTTATTTTTCTTTCAAAAAATCTGAAATTCATACAGTTCTGGGAATTGAAGTTCTTGCACATGCGCTGAAATCACTCCTATTCAAAGCATTGTGCGTTTGGACCAGATTTTGCAATTTCATATACGAAATCTTCAATTTTGTTTAAAAAGTTATAATTCCGCCTTTACCGTAAGAACTATGGTCTGATGGTGAGAACGGCTGAGAAGTTTATCTTTTTTTGAGGTACCCAGTTCGAATCTCGGATCCAGTCGATAGATATATCTATATTTTTCTTTTTTTTTATGTAACTCTCCAGAATATTTCATTTTTATTAAGACTTAAATACATTTTGTACTTCATCGATAAAAAATTTTTTCTTAAAATAAATTTAAAATTCATGTAGTTCTGGGATTTGTAGTTCTTGCACATGCGCAGAAATCACTCATATTCAAAGCATTGTGCTTTAAGACCAGATTGTGCCATTTCATATACGAAATCGCCTACTTTGTTTAAAAAGTTATAATTCCGTCTCAAACGTAAGAAGTCTGGTCTGATGATGAGAACGGCTGGGAAGGTATTTGTTTTTTGAGGTCCCCAGTTCGAATCTCGGATCAGGTCGATAGATATATCTATATTTTTCTTTTTTTATGTAATTCAACAGACATTTCGAAATTTATTAAGAGCTATACAACACTCTCTACTCCATCGATTAAATTTTATTTTTCTTTCAATAAATCTGAAATTCATACAGTTCTTTGAATTGAAGTTCTTGCACATGCGCAGAAATTACTCCTCTTCAAAGCATTGTGCGTTTTGACCAGATTTTGCAATTTCATATTCGAAATCGTCAACATTGTTTAAAAAGTTATAATTCCGCCTTAATCGTAAGAACTGTGGTCTGATGGTGAGAACGGCTGAGAAGTTTATCGTTTTTTGAGGTCCCCAGTTCGAATCTCGGATAAGTCTATAGATATATTTATATTTTTCTTTTCTTTTTTTATGTAATTCTCCAGACAATTCGAAATTTATTAAGGCCTATACAACACTCTCTACTCCATCGATTAAATTTTATTTTTCTTTCAAAAAATCTGAAATTCATACAGTTCTGGGAATTGAAGTTCTTGCACATGCGCAGAAATCACTCCTATTCAAAGCATTGTGCGTTTTGGCCAGATTTTGCAATTTCATATACGAAATCGTCAACATTGTTTAAAAAGTTATAATTCCGCCTTAGTCGTAAGAACTGTGGTCTGATGGTGAGAACGGCTGAGAGGGATCTCTTTTTTTTTGAGGTCCCCAGTTCGAATCTCGGATCCAGTCGATAGATATATCTATATTTTTCTTTTTTTTTATGTAATTCTCCAGACAATTCGTAATTTATTAAGACCTATACAACACTCTCTACTCTATCAATAAAATTTTATTTTTCTTTCAATAAATCTGAAATTCATACAGTTCTGGGAATTGAAGTTCTTGCACATGCGCAGAAACCACTCCTATTCAAAGCATTGTGCGTTTTGACCAGATTTTGCAATTTCATATACGAAATCGTCAAATTTGTTTAAAAAGTTATAATTCCGCCTTAACCGTAAGAACTATGGTCTGATGGTGAGAACAGCTGAGAGGGATCTCTTTTTTTTGAGGTCCCCATTTCGAATCTCGGATCCAGTCGATAGATATATCTATATTTTTCTTTTTTTTATGTAATGCAACACACAATTCGAAATATATTAAGAGCTATACAACACTCTCTACTTCATCGATTAAAATTTTTTTCTTTAAATAAATTAAAATTCATGCAGTTCTGGGATTTGAATTTCTTGCACATGCGCAGACATCACTCCTATTCAAAGGATTGTGCGTTTTGACCAGATTTTGCAATTTCATATACGAAATCCTCAACTTTGTTTAAAAAGTTATAATTCCGCTTTAATCGTAGGAACTGTGGTCTGATGGTGAGAACGGCTGAGAAGTTTATCTTTTTTTGAGGTCCCCAGTTCGAATCTCGGATCCAGTCGATAGATATATCTATATTTTTCTTTTTTTTTATGTAATGCAACAGACAATTCGAAATTTATTAAGAGCTATACAACACTCTCTACTTCATCGATTAAAATTTTTTTCTTTAAATAAATTTAAAATTCATGCAGTTCTGGGATTTGAAGTTCTTGCACATGCGCAGACATCACTCCTATTCGAAGCATTGTGCGTTTTTACCAGATTTTGCAATTTCATATACGAAATCGTCAACATGGTTTAAAAAGTTATAATTTCGCCTTAGTCGTGAGAACTGTGGCCTGATGGTGAGAACGGCTGAGAAGTTTATCGTTTTTTGTGGTCCCCAGTTCGAATCTCGGATAAGTCCATAGATATATTTATATTTTTCTTTTCTTTTTTTATGTAATTCAACAGACAATTCGAAATTTATTAAGAATTATACAACACTCTCTACTCCACCGATTAAATTTTATTTTTCTTTCAATAAATCTGAAATTCATACAGTTCTGGGAATTGAAGTTCTTGCACATGCGCAGAAACCACTCCTATTCAAAGCATTGTGCGTTTTGACCAGATTTTGCAATTTCATATTCGAAATCGTCAACATTGTTTAAAAAGTTATCATTCCGCCTTAATCGTAAGAACTGTGGTCTGATGGTGAGAACGGCTGAGAAGTTTATCGTTTTTTGAGGTCCCCAGTTCGAATCTCGGATAAGTCTATAGGTATATTTATATTTTTCTTTTCTTTTTTTATGTAATTCTCCAGACAATTCGAAATTTATTAAGACCTATACAACACTCTCTACTCCATCGATTAAATTTTATTTTTCTTTCAAAAAATCTGAAATTCATACAGTTCTGGGAATTGAATTTCTTGCACATGCGCAGACATCACTCCTATTCAAAGGATTGTGCGTTTTGACCAGATTTTGCAATTTCATATACGAAATCCTCAACTTTGTTTAAAAAGTTATAATTCCGCTTTAATCGTAGGAACTGTGGTCTGATGGTGAGAACGGCTGAGAAGTTTATCTTTTTTTGAGGTCCCCAGTTCGAATCTCGGATCCAGTCGATAGATATATCTATATTTTTCTTTTTTTTATGTAATTCTCCAGACAATTCGAAATTTATTAAGACCTATACAACACTCTCTACTCCATCGATTAAATTTTATTTTTCTTTCAAAAAATCTGAAATTCATACAGTTCTGGGAATTGAAGTTCTTGCACATGCGCTGAAATCACTCCTATTCAAAGCATTGTGCGTTTGGACCAGATTTTGCAATTTCATATACGAAATCGTCAATTTTGTTTAAAAAGTTATAATTCCGACTTAATCGCAAGAACTGTGGTCTGATGGTGAGAACGGCAGAGAAGTTTATCTTTTTTTGAGGTCCCCAGTTCGAATCTCGGATCCAGTCGATAGATATATCGATATTTTTCTTTTTTTTTATGTAACTCTCCAGAATATTTCATTTTTATTAAGACTTAAATACATTTTGTACTTCATCGATAAAAAATTTTTTCTTAAAATAAATTTAAAATTCATGTAGTTCTGGGATTTGTAGTTCTTGCACATGCGCAGAAATCACTCATATTCAAAGCATTGTGCTTTAAGACCAGATTGTGCCATTTCATATACGAAATCGCCTACTTTGTTTAAAAAGTTATAATTCCGTCTGAAACGTAAGAAGTCTGGTCTGATGGTGAGAACGGCTGGGAAGGTATTTGTTTTTTGAGGTCCCCAGTTCGAATCTCGGATCAGGTCGATAGATATATCTATATTTTTCTTTTTTTATGTAATTCAACAGACAATTCGAAATTTATTAAGAGCTATACAACACTCTCTACTCCATCGATTAAATTTTATTTTTCTTTCAATAAATCTGAAATTCATACAGTTCTTTGAATTGAAGTTCTTGCACATGCGCAGAAATTACTCCTATTCAAAGGATTGTGCGTTTTGACCAGATTTTGCAATTTCATATACGAAATCCTCAACTTTGTTTTAAAAAGTTATAATTCCGCTTTAATCGCAGCAACTGTGGTCTGATGGTGAGAACGGCTGAGAAGTTTATCTTTTTTTGAGGTCCCCAGTTCGAATCTCGGATCCAGTCGATAGATATATCTATATTTTTCTTTTTTTTATGTAATTCTCCAGACAATTCGAAATTTATTAAGACCTATACAACACTCTCTACTCCATCGATTAAATTTTATTTTTCTTTCAAAAAATCTGAAATTCATACAGTTCTGGGAATTGAAGTTCTTGCACATGCGCTGAAATCACTCCTATTCAAAGCATTGTGCGTTTGGACCAGATTTTGCAATTTCATATACGAAATCGTCAATTTTGTTTAAAAAGTTATAATTCCGACTTAATCGTAAGAACTGTGGTCTGATGGTGAGAACGGCTGAGAAGTTTATCTTTTTTTGAGGTCCCCAGTTCGAATCTCGGATCCAGTCGATAGATATATCGATATTTTTCTTTTTTTTTATGTAACTCTCCAGAATATTTCATTTTTATTAAGACTTAAATACATTTTGTACTTCATCGATAAAAAATTTTTTCTTAAAATAAATTTAAAATTCATGTAGTTCTGGGATTTGTAGTTCTTGCACATGCGCAGAAATCACTCATATTCAAAGCATTGTGGTTTAAGTCCAGATTGTGCCATTTCATATACGAAATCGCCTACTTTGTTTAAAAAGTTATAATTCCGTCTCAAACGTAAGAAGTCTGGTCTGATGGTGAGAACGGCTGGGAAGGTATTTGTTTTTTGAGGTCCCCAGTTCGAATCTCGGATCAGGTTGATAGATATATCTATATTTTTCTTTTTTTATGTAATTCAACAGACAATTCGAAATTTATTAAGAGCTATACAACACTCTCTACTCCATCGATTAAGTTTTATTTTTCTTTCAATAAATCTCAAATTCATACAGTTCTTTGAATTGAAGTTCTTGCACATGCGCAGAAATTACTCCTCTTCAAAGCATTGTGCGTTTTGACCAGATTTTGCAATTTCATATTCGAAATCGTCAACATTGTTTAAAAAGTTATAATTCCGCCTTAGTCGTAAGAACTGTGGTCTGATGGTGAGAACGGTTGAGAAGTTTGTCGTTTTTTGAGGTCCCCAGTTCAAATCTCGGATAAGTCTATAGATATATTTATATTTTTCTTTTCTTTTTTTATGTAATTCTCCAGACAATTCGAAATTTATTAAGACCTATACAACACTCTCTACTCCATCGATTAAATTTTATTTTTCTTTCAAAAAATCTGAAATTCATACAGTTCTGGGAATTGAATTTCTTGCACATGCGCAGACATCACTCCTATTCAAAGGATTGTGCGTTTTGACCAGATTTTGCAATTTCATATACGAAATCCTCAACTTTGTTTAAAAAGTTATAATTCCGCTTTAATCGTAGGAACTGTGGTCTGATGGTGAGAACGGCTGAGAAGTTTATCTTTTTTTGAGGTCCCCAGTTCGAATCTCGGATCCAGTCGATAGATATATCTATATTTTTCTTTTTTTTATGTAATTCTCCAGACAATTCGAAATTTATTAAGACCTATACAACACTCTCTACTCCATCGATTAAATTTTATTTTTCTTTCAAAAAATCTGAAATTCATACAGTTCTGGGAATTGAAGTTCTTGCACATGCGCTGAAATCACTCCTATTCAAAGCATTGTGCGTTTGGACCAGATTTTGCTATTTCATATACGAAATCGTCAATTTTTTTAAAAAGTTATAATTCCGCCTTAACCGTAAGAACTATGGTCTGATGGTGAGAACGGCTGAGAGGGGTGTCTTTTTCTTTGAGGTCCCCATTTCGAATCTAGGATCCAGTCGATAGATATATCTATATTTTTCTTTTTTTTTATGTAATTCTCCAGACAATTCGTAATTTATTAAGACCTATACAACACTCTCTACTCTATCAATTAAATTTTATTTTTCTTTCAATAAATCTGAAATTCATACAGTTCTGGGAATATGAAGTTTTTGCACATGCGCAGAAACCACTCCTATTCAAAGCATTGTGCGTTTTGACCAGATTTTGCAATTTCATATACGAAATCGTCAAATTTGTTTAAAAAGTTATAATTCCGACTTAATCGTAAGAACTGTGGTCTGATGCTGAGAAGTTTATCTTTTTTTGAGGTCCCCAGTTCGAATCTCGGATCCAGTCGATAGATATATCTATAATTTTCTTTTTTTTTATGTAACTCTGCAGTATATTTCATTTTTATTAAGACTTAAATACATTTTGTACTTCATCGATAAAAAAATTTTTCTTAAAATAAATTTAAAATTCATGTAGTTCTGGGATTTGTAGTTCTTGCACATGCGCAGAAATCACTCATATTCAAAGCATTGTGCTTTAAGACCAGATTGTGCCATTTCATATACGAAATCGCCTACTTTGTTTAAAAAGTTATAATTCCGTCTCAAACGTAAGAAGTCTGGTCTGATGGTGAGAACGGCTGGGAAGGTATTTGTTTTTTGAGGTCCCCAGTTCGAATCTCGGAACAGGTCGATAGATATATCTATATTTTTCTTTTTTTATGTAATTCAACAGACAATTCGAAATTTATTAAGAGCTATACAACACTCTCTACTCCATCGATTAAATTTTATTTTTCTTTCAATAAATCAGAAATTCATACAGTTCTTTGAATTGAAGTTCTTGCACATGCGCAGAAATTACTCCTCTTCAAAGCATTGTGCGTTTTGACCAGATTTTGCAATTTCATATTCGAAATCGTCAACATTGTTTAAAAAGTTATAATTCCGCCTTAATCGTAAGAACTGTGGTCTGATGTTGAGAACGGCTGAGAAGAATGTCGTTTTTTGAGGTCCCCAGTTCGAATCTCGGATCCAGTCGATAGATATATCTATATTTTTCTTTTTTTTATGTAATTCTCCAGACAATTCGAAATTTATTAAGACCTATACAACACTCTCTACTCCATCGATTAAATTTTATTTTTCTTTCAAAAAATCTGAAATTCATACAGTTCTGGGAATTGAAGTTCTTGCACATGCGCAGAAACCACTCCTATTCAAAGCATTGTGCGTTTTGACCAGATTTTGCAATTTCATATACGAAATCGTCAAATTTGTTTAAAAAGTTTTAATTCCGACTTAATCGTAAGAACTGTGGTCTGATGGTGAGAACGGCTGAGAAGTTTGTCTTTTTTTTGAGGTCCCCAGTTCGAATCTCGTATCCAGTCGATAGATATATCTATATTTTTCTTTTTTTTTATGTAATTCTCCTGACAATTCTTAATTTATTAAGACCTATACAACACTCTCTACTCTATCAATTAAATTTATTTTTTCTTTCAATAAATCTGAAATTCATACAGTTCTGGGAATTGAAGTTCTTGCACATGCGCAGAAACCACTCCTATTCAAAGCATTGTGCGTTTTGACCAGATTTTGCAATTTCATATACGAAATCGTCAAATTTGTTTAAAAAGTTATAATTCCGACTTAATCGTAAGAACTGTGGTCTGATGGTGAGAACGGCTGAGAAGGTTATCTTTTTTTGAGGTCCCCATTTCGAATCTCGGATCTAGTCGATAGATATATCTATATTTTTCTTTTTTTTTATGTAATTCTCCAGACAATTCGTAATTTATTAAGACCTATACAACACTCTCTACTCTATCAATTAAATTTTATTTTTCTTTCAATAAATCTGAAATTCATACAGTTCTGCACATGCGCAGAAACCACTCCTATTCAAAGCATTGTGCGTTTTGACCAGATTTTGCAATTTCATATACGAAATCGTCAATTTTGTTTAAAAAGTTATAATTCCGTCTTAACCGTAAGAACTATGGTCTGATGGTGAGAACGGCTGAGAGGGATGTCTTTTTTTTGAGGTCCCCAGTTCGAATCTCATATCCAGTCGATAGATATATCTATATTTTTCTTTTTTTTTATGTAACTCTCCAGACAATTCGAAATTTATTAAGACCTATACAACACTCTCTACTCCATCGATTAAATTTTATTTTTCTTTCAAAAAATCTGAAATTCATACAGTTCTGGGAATTGAAGTTCTTGCACATGCGCGGAAATCACTCCTATTCAAAGCATTGTGCGTTTGGACCAGATTTTGCAATTTCATATACGAAATCGTCAATTTTGTTTAAAAAGTTATAATTCCGCCTTAACCGTAAGAACTATGGTCTGATGGTGAGAACGGCTGAGAGGGGTGTCTTTTTTTTTGAGGTCCCCATTTCGAATCTCGGATCCAGTCGATAGATATATCTATATTTTTCTTTTTTTTTATGTAATTCTCCTGACAATTCGTAATTTATTAAGACCTATACAACACTCTCTACTCTATCAATTAAATTTTATTTTTCTTTCAATAAATCTGAAATTCATACAGTTCTGGGAGTTGAAGTTCTTGCACATGCGCAGAAACCACTCCTATTCAAAGCATTGTGCGTTTTGACCAGATTTTGCAATTTCATATACGAAATCGTCAAATTTGTTTAAAAAGTTATAATTCCGACTTAATCGTAAGAACTGTGGTCTGATGGTGAGAACGGCTGAGAGGGATCTCTTTTTTTGAGGTCCCCAGTTCGAATCTCAGATCCAGTCGATAGATATATCTATATTTTTTTTTATGTAATTCTCCAGACAACTCGAAATTTATTAAGACCTATACAACACTCTCTACTCCATCGATTAAATTTTATTTTTCTTTCAAAAAATCTGAAATTCATACAGTTCTGGGAATTGAATTTCTTGCACATGCGCAGACATCACTCCTATTCAAAGGATTGTGCGTTTTGACCAGATTTTGCAATTTCATATACGAAATCCTCAACTTTGTTTAAAAAGATATAATTCCGCTTTAATCGCAGGAACTGTGGTCTGATGGTGAGAACGGCTGAGAAGTTTATCTTTTTTTGAGGTCCCCAGTTCGAATCTCGGATCCAGTCGATAGATATATCTATATTTTTCTTTTTTTATGTAATTCTCCAGACAATTCGAAATTTATTAAGACCTATACAACACTCTCTACTCCATCGATTAAATTTTATTTTTCTTTCAAAAAATCTGAAATTCATACAGTTCTGGGAATTGAAGTTCTTGCACATGCGCTGAAATCACTCCTATTCAAAGCATTGTGCGTTTGGACCAGATTTTGCAATTTCATATACGAAATCGTCAATTTTGTTTAAAAAGTTATAATTCCGCCTTTACCGTAAGAACTATGGTCTGATGGTGAGAACGGCTGAGAAGTTTATCTTTTTTTGAGGTACCCAGTTCGAATCTCGGATCCAGTCGATAGATATATCTATATTTTTCTTTTTTTTTATGTAACTCTCCAGAATATTTCATTTTTATTAAGACTTAAATACATTTTGTACTTCATCGATAAAAAAATTTTTCTTAAAATAAATTTAAAATTCATGTAGTTCTGGGATTTGTAGTTCTTGCACATGCGCAGAAATCACTCATATTCAAAGCATTGTGCTTTAAGACCAGATTGTGCCATTTCATATACGAAATCGCCTACTTTGTTTAAAAAGTTATAATTCCGTCTCAAACGTAAGAAGTCTGGTCTGATGATGAGAACGGCTGGGAAGGTATTTGTTTTTTGAGGTCCCCAGTTCGAATCTCGGATCAGGTCGATAGATATATCTATATTTTTCTTTTTTTATGTAATTCAACAGACATTTCGAAATTTATTAAGAGCTATACAACACTCTCTACTCCATCGATTAAATTTTATTTTTCTTTCAATAAATCTGAAATTCATACAGTTCTTTGAATTGAAGTTCTTGCACATGCGCAGAAATTACTCCTCTTCAAAGCATTGTGCGTTTTGACCAGATTTTGCAATTTCATATTCGAAATCGTCAACATTGTTTAAAAAGTTATAATTCCGCCTTAATCGTAAGAACTGTGGTCTGATGGTGAGAACGGCTGAGAAGTTTATCGTTTTTTGAGGTCCCCAGTTCGAATCTCGGATAAGTCTATAGATATATTTATATTTTTCTTTTCTTTTTTTATGTAATTCTCCAGACAATTCGAAATTTATTAAGACCTATACAACACTCTCTACTCCATCGATTAAATTTTATTTTTCTTTCAAAAAATCTGAAATTCATACAGTTCTGGGAATTGAAGTTCTTGCACATGCGCAGAAATCACTCCTATTCAAAGCATTGTGCGTTTTGGCCAGATTTTGCAATTTCATATACGAAATCGTCAACATTGTTTAAAAAGTTATAATTCCGCCTTAGTCGTAAGAACTGTGGTCTGATGGTGAGAACGGCTGAGAGGGATCTCTTTTTTTTTGAGGTCCCCAGTTCGAATCTCGGATCCAGTCGATAGATATATCTATATTTTTCTTTTTTTTTATGTAATTCTCCAGACAATTCGTAATTTATTAAGACCTATACAACACTCTCTACTCTATCAATAAAATTTTATTTTTCTTTCAATAAATCTGAAATTCATACAGTTCTGGGAATTGAAGTTCTTGCACATGCGCAGAAACCACTCCTATTCAAAGCATTGTGCGTTTTGACCAGATTTTGCAATTTCATATTCGAAATCGTCAACATTGTTTAAAAAGTTATAATTCCGCCTTAACCGTAAGAACTATGGTCTGATGGTGAGAACAGCTGAGAGGGATCAATTTTTTTTGAGGTCCCCATTTCGAATCTCGGATCCAGTCGATAGATATATCTATATTTTTCTTTTTTTTTATGTAATGCAACACACAATTCGAAATTTATTAAGAGCTATACAACACTCTTTACTTCATCGATTAAAATTTTTTTCTTTAAATAAATTAAAATTCATGCAGTTCTGGGATTTGAATTTCTTGCACATGCGCAGACATCACTCCTATTCAAAGGATTGTGCGTTTTGACCAGATTTTGCAATTTCATATACGAAATCCTCAACTTTGTTTAAAAAGTTATAATTCCGCTTTAATCGTAGGAACTGTGGTCTGATGGTGAGAACGGCTGAGAAGTTTATCTTTTTTTGAGGTCCCCAGTTCGAATCTCGGATCCAGTCGATAGATATATCTATATTTTTCTTTTTTTTATGTAATTCTCCAGACAATTCGAAATTTATTAAGACCTATACAACACTCTCTACTCCATCGATTAAATTTTATTTTTCTTTCAAAAAATCTGAAATTCATACAGTTCTGGGAATTGAAGTTCTTGCACATGCGCTGAAATCACTCCTATTCAAAGCATTGTGCGTTTGGACCAGATTTTGCAATTTCATATACGAAATCGTCAATTTTGTTTAAAAAGTTATAATTCCGACTTAATCGCAAGAACTGTGGTCTGATGGTGAGAACGGCAGAGAAGTTTATCTTTTTTTGAGGTCCCCAGTTCGAATCTCGGATCCAGTCGATAGATATATCGATATTTTTCTTTTTTTTTATGTAACTCTCCAGAATATTTCCTTTTTATTAAGACTTAAATACATTTTGTACTTCATCGATAAAAAATTTTTTCTTAAAATAAATTTAAAATTCATGTAGTTCTGGGATTTGTAGTTCTTGCACATGCGCAGAAATCACTCATATTCAAAGCATTGTGCTTTAAGACCAGATTGTGCCATTTCATATACGAAATCGCCTACTTTGTTTAAAAAGTTATAATTCCGTCTGAAACGTAAGAAGTCTGGTCTGATGGTGAGAACGGCTGGGAAGGTATTTGTTTTTTGAGGTCCCCAGTTCGAATCTCGGATCAGGTCGATAGATATATCTATATTTTTCTTTTTTTATGTAATTCAACAGACAATTCGAAATTTATTAAGAGCTATACAACACTCTCTACTCCATCGATTAAATTTTATTTTTCTTTCAATAAATCTGAAATTCATACAGTTCTTTGAATTGAAGTTCTTGCACATGCGCAGAAATTACTCCTATTCAAAGGATTGTGCGTTTTGACCAGATTTTGCAATTTCATATACGAAATCCTCAACTTTGTTTTAAAAAGTTATAATTCCGCTTTAATCGCAGCAACTGTGGTCTGATGGTGAGAACGGCTGAGAAGTTTATCGTTTTTTGAGGTCCCCAGTTCGAATCTCGGATAAGTCTATAGGTATATTTATATTTTTCTTTTCTTTTTTTATGTAATTCAACAGACAATTCGAAATTTATTAAGAGCTATACAACACTCTCTACTCCATCGATTAAGTTTTATTTTTCTTTCAATAAATCTCAAATTCATACAGTTCTTTGAATTGAAGTTCTTGCACATGCGCAGAAATTACTCCTCTTCAAAGCATTGTGCGTTTTGACCAGATTTTGCAATTTCATATTCGAAATCGTCAACATTGTTTAAAAAGTTATAATTCCGCCTTAGTCGTAAGAACTGTGGTCTGATGGTGAGAACGGTTGAGAAGTTTGTCGTTTTTTGAGGTCCCCAGTTCAAATCTCGGATAAGTCTATAGATATATTTATATTTTTCTTTTCTTTTTTTATGTAATTCTCCAGACAATTCGAAATTTATTAAGACCTATACAACACTCTCTACTTCATCGATTAAATTTTATTTTTCTTTCAAAAAATCTGAAATTCATACAGTTCTGGGAATTGAAGTTCTTGCACATGCGCAGAAATCACTCCTATTCAAAGCATTGTGCGTTTTGGCCAGATTTTGCAATTTCATATACGAAATCGTCAACATTGTTTAAAAAGTTATAATTCCGCCTTAGTCGTAAGAACTGTGGTCTGATGGTGAGAACGGCTGAGAGGGATCTCTTTTTTTGAGGTCCCCAGTTCGAATCTCGGATCCAGTCGATAGATATATCTATATTTTTTTTTATGTAATTCTCCAGACAATTCGAAATTTATTAAGACCTATACAACACTCTCTACTCCATCGATTAAATTTTATTTTTCTTTCAAAAAATCTGAAATTCATACAGTTCTGGGAATTGAATTTCTTGCACATGCGCAGACATCACTCCTATTCAAAGGATTGTGCGTTTTGACCAGATTTTGCAATTTCATATACGAAATCCTCAATTTTGTTTAAAAAGTTATAATTCCGCCTTAACCGTAAGAACTATGGTCTGATGGTGAGAACGGCTGAGAGGGGTGTCTTTTTCTTTGAGGTCCCCATTTCGAATCTAGGATCCAGTCGATAGATATATCTATATTTTTCTTTTTTTTTATGTAATTCTCCAGACAATTCGTAATTTATTAAGACCTATACAACACTCTCTACTCTATCAATTAAATTTTATTTTTCTTTCAATAAATCTGAAATTCATACAGTTCTGGGAATATGAAGTTTTTGCACATGCGCAGAAACCACTCCTATTCAAAGCATTGTGCGTTTTGACCAGATTTTGCAATTTCATATACGAAATCGTCAAATTTGTTTAAAAAGTTATAATTCCGACTTAATCGTAAGAACTGTGGTCTGATGCTGAGAAGTTTATCTTTTTTTGAGGTCCCCAGTTCGAATCTCGGATCCAGTCGATAGATATATCTATAATTTTCTTTTTTTTTATGTAACTCTGCAGTATATTTCATTTTTATTAAGACTTAAATACATTTTGTACTTCATCGATAAAAAATTTTTTCTTAAAATAAATTTAAAATTCATGTAGTTCTGGGATTTGTAGTTCTTGCACATGCGCAGAAATCACTCATATTCAAAGCATTGTGCTTTAAGACCAGATTGTGCCATTTCATATACGAAATCGCCTACTTTGTTTAAAAAGTTATAATTCCGTCTCAAACGTAAGAAGTCTGGTCTGATGGTGAGAACGGCTGGGAAGGTATTTGTTTTTTGAGGTCCCCAGTTCGAATCTCGGATCAGGTCGATAGATATATCTATATTTTTCTTTTTTTATGTAATTCAACAGACAATTCGAAATTTATTAAGAGCTATACAACACTCTCTACTCCATCGATTAAATTTTATTTTTCTTTCAATAAATCAGAAATTCATACAGTTCTTTGAATTGAAGTTCTTGCACATGCGCAGAAATTACTCCTCTTCAAAGCATTGTGCGTTTTGACCAGATTTTGCAATTTCATATTCGAAATCGTCAACATTGTTTAAAAAGTTATAATTCCGCCTTAATCGTAAGAACTGTGGTCTGATGTTGAGAACGGCTGAGAAGAATGTCGTTTTTTGAGGTCCCCAGTTCGAATCTCGGATCCAGTCGATAGATATATCTATATTTTTCTTTTTTTTATGTAATTCTCCAGACAATTCGAAATTTATTAAGACCTATACAACACTCTCTACTCCATCGATTAAATTTTATTTTTCTTTCAAAAAATCTGAAATTCATACAGTTCTGGGAATTGAAGTTCTTGCACATGCGCAGAAACCACTCCTATTCAAAGCATTGTGCGTTTTGACCAGATTTTGCAATTTCATATACGAAATCGTCAAATTTGTTTAAAAAGTTTTAATTCCGACTTAATCGTAAGAACTGTGGTCTGATGGTGAGAACGGCTGAGAAGTTTGTCTTTTTTTGAGGTCCCCAGTTCGAATCTCGTATCCAGTCGATAGATATATCTATATTTTTCTTTTTTTTTATGTAATTCTCCTGACAATTCTTAATTTATTAAGACCTATACAACACTCTCTACTCTATCAATTAAATTTATTTTTTCTTTCAATAAATCTGAAATTCATACAGTTCTGGGAATTGAAGTTCTTGCACATGCGCAGAAACCACTCCTATTCAAAGCATTGTGCGTTTTGACCAGATTTTGCAATTTCATATACGAAATCGTCAAATTTGTTTAAAAAGTTATAATTCCGACTTAATCGTAAGAACTGTGGTCTGATGGTGAGAACGGCTGAGAAGGTTATCTTTTTTTGAGGTCCCCATTTCGAATCTCGGATCTAGTCGATAGATATATCTATATTTTTCTTTTTTTTTATGTAATTCTCCAGACAATTCGTAATTTATTAAGACCTATACAACACTCTCTACTCTATCAATTAAATTTTATTTTTCTTTCAATAAATCTGAAATTCATACAGTTCTGCACATGCGCAGAAACCACTCCTATTCAAAGCATTGTGCGTTTTGACCAGATTTTGCAATTTCATATACGAAATCGTCAAATTTGTTTAAAAAGTTTTAATTCCGACTTAATCGTAAGAACTGTGGTCTGATGGTGAGAACGGCTGAGAAGTTTGTCTTTTTTTGAGGTCCCCAGTTCGAATCTCGGATCCAGTCGATAGATATATCTATATTTTTCTTTTTTTTTATGTAATTCTCCTGACAATTCTTAATTTATTAAGACCTATACAACACTCTCTACTCTATCAATTAAATTTATTTTTTCTTTCAATAAATCTGAAATTCATACAGTTCTGGGAATTGAAGTTCTTGCACATGCGCAGAAACCACTCCTATTCAAAGCATTGTGCGTTTTGACCAGATTTTGCAATTTCATATACGAAATCGTCAATTTTGTTTAAAAAGTTATAATTCCGTCTTAACCGTAAGAACTATGGTCTGATGGTGAGAACGGCTGAGAGGGATGTCTTTTTTTTGAGGTCCCCAGTTCGAATCTCATATCCAGTCGATAGATATATCTATATTTTTCTTTTTTTTTATGTAACTCTCCAGACAATTCGAAATTTATTAAGACCTATACAACACTCTCTACTCCATCGATTAAATTTTATTTTTCTTTCAAAAAATCTGAAATTCATACAGTTCTGGGAATTGAAGTTCTTGCACATGCGCAGAAACCACTCCTATTCAAAGCATTGTGCGTTTTGACCAGATTTTGCAATTTCATATACGAAATCGTCAAATTTGTTTAAAAAGTTATAATTCCGACTTAATCGTAAGAACTGTGGTCTGATGCTGAGAAGTTTATCTTTTTTTGAGGTCCCCAGTTCGAATCTCGGATCCAGTCGATAGATATATCTATATTTTTCTTTTTTTTTATGTAACTCTGCAGTATATTTCATTTTTATTAAGACTTAAATACATTTTGTACTTCATCGATAAAAAATTTTTTCTTAAAATAAATTTAAAATTCATGTAGTTCTGGGATTTGTAGTTCTTGCACATGCGCAGAAATCACTCATATTCAAAGCATTGTGCTTTAAGACCAGATTGTGCCATTTCATATACGAAATCGCCTACTTTGTTTAAAAAGTTATAATTCCGTCTCAAACGTAGAAGTCTGGTCTGATGGTGAGAACGGCTGGGAAGGTATTTGTTTTTTGAGGTCCCCAGTTCGAATCTCGGATCAGGTCGATAGATATATCTATATTTTTCTTTTTTTATGTAATTCAACAGACAATTCGAAATTTATTAAGAGCTATACAACACTCTCTACTCCATCGATTAAGTTTTATTTTTCTTTCAATAAATCTCAAATTCATACAGTTCTTTGAATTGAAGTTCTTGCACATGCGCAGAAATTACTCCTCTTCAAAGCATTGTGCGTTTTGACCAGATTTTGCAATTTCATATTCGAAATCGTCAACATTGTTTAAAAAGTTATAATTCCGCCTTAGTCGTAAGAACTGTGGTCTGATGGTGAGAACGGTTGAGAAGTTTGTCGTTTTTTGAGGTCCCCAGTTCAAATCTCGGATAAGTCTATAGATATATTTATATTTTTCTTTTCTTTTTTTATGTAATTCTCCAGACAATTCGAAATTTATTAAGACCTATACAACACTCTCTACTTCATCGATTAAATTTTATTTTTCTTTCAAAAAATCTGAAATTCATACAGTTCTGGGAATTGAAGTTCTTGCACATGCGCAGAAATCACTCCTATTCAAAGCATTGTGCGTTTTGGCCAGATTTTGCAATTTCATATACGAAATCGTCAACATTGTTTAAAAAGTTATAATTCCGCCTTAGTCGTAAGAACTGTGGTCTGATGGTGAGAACGGCTGAGAGGGATCTCTTTTTTTGAGGTCCCCAGTTCGAATCTCGGATCCAGTCGATAGATATATCTATATTTTTTTTTTATGTAATTCTCCAGACAATTCGAAATTTATTAAGACCTATACAACACTCTCTACTCCATCGATTAAATTTTATTTTTCTTTCAAAAAATCTGAAATTCATACAGTTCTGGGAATTGAATTTCTTGCACATGCGCAGACATCACTCCTATTCAAAGGATTGTGCGTTTTGACCAGATTTTGCAATTTCATATACGAAATCCTCAACTTTGTTTAAAAAGTTATAATTCCGCTTTAATCGTAGGAACTGTGGTCTGATGGTGAGAACGGCTGAGAAGTTTATCTTTTTTTGAGGTCCCCAGTTCGAATCTCGGATCCAGTCGATAGATATATCTATATTTTTCTTTTTTTTATGTAATTCTCCAGACAATTCGAAATTTATTAAGACCTATACAACACTCTCTACTCCATCGATTAAATTTTATTTTTCTTTCAAAAAATCTGAAATTCATACAGTTCTGGGAATTGAAGTTCTTGCACATGCGCTGAAATCACTCCTATTCAAAGCATTGTGCGTTTGGACCAGATTTTGCAATTTCATATACGAAATCGTCAAATTTGTTTAAAAAGTTATAATTCCGACTTAATCGTAAGAACTGTGGTCTGATGCTGAGAAGTTTATCTTTTTTTGAGGTCCCCAGTTCGAATCTCGGATCCAGTCGATAGATATATCTATAATTTTCTTTTTTTTTATGTAACTCTGCAGTATATTTCATTTTTATTAAGACTTAAATACATTTTGTACTTCATCGATAAAAAAATTTTTCTTAAAATAAATTTAAAATTCATGTAGTTCTGGGATTTGTAGTTCTTGCACATGCGCAGAAATCACTCATATTCAGAGCATTGTGCTTTAAGACCAGATTGTGCCATTTCATATACGAAATCGCCTACTTTGTTTAAAAAGTTATAATTCCGTCTCAAACGTAAGAAGTCTGGTCTGATGGTGAGAACGGCTGGGAAGGTATTTGTTTTTTGAGGTCCCCAGTTCGAATCTCGGATCAGGTCGATAGATATATCTATATTTTTCTTTTTTTATGTAATTCAACAGACAATTCGAAATTTATTAAGAGCTATACAACACTCTCTACTCCATCGATTAAATTTTATTTTTCTTTCAATAAATCAGAAATTCATACAGTTCTTTGAATTGAAGTTCTTGCACATGCGCAGAAATTACTCCTCTTCAAAGCATTGTGCGTTTTGACCAGATTTTGCAATTTCATATTCGAAATCGTCAACATTGTTTAAAAAGTTATAATTCCGCCTTAATCGTAAGAACTGTGGTCTGATGTTGAGAACGGCTGAGAAGAATGTCGTTTTTTGAGGTCCCCAGTTCGAATCTCGGATCCAGTCGATAGATATATCTATATTTTTCTTTTTTTTATGTAATTCTCCAGACAATTCGAAATTTATTAAGACCTATACAACACTCTCTACTCCATCGATTAAATTTTATTTTTCTTTCAAAAAATCTGAAATTCATACAGTTCTGGGAATTGAAGTTCTTGCACATGCGCAGAAACCACTCCTATTCAAAGCATTGTGCGTTTTGACCAGATTTTGCAATTTCATATACGAAATCGTCAAATTTGTTTAAAAAGTTATAATTCCGACTTAATCGTAAGAACTGTGGTCTGATGGTGAGAACGGCTGAGAAGGTTATCTTTTTTTGAGGTCTCCATTTCGAATCTCGGATCTAGTCGATAGATATATCTATATTTTTCTTTTTTTTTATGTAATTCTCCAGACAATTCGTAATTTATTAAGACCTATACAACACTCTCTACTCTATCAATTAAATTTTATTTTTCTTTCAATAAATCTGAAATTCATACAGTTCTGCACATGCGCAGAAACCACTCCTATTCAAAGCATTGTGCGTTTTGACCAGATTTTGCAATTTCATATACGAAATCGTCAAATTTGTTTAAAAAGTTTTAATTCCGACTTAATCGAAAGAACTGTGGTCTGATGGTGAGAACGGCTGAGAAGTTTGTCTTTTTTTGAGGTCCCCAGTTCGAATCTCGTATCCAGTCGATAGATATATCTATATTTTTCTTTTTTTTTATGTAATTCTCCTGACAATTCTTAATTTATTAAGACCTATACAACACTCTCTACTCTATCAATTAAATTTATTTTTTCTTTCAATAAATCTGAAATTCATACAGTTCTGGGAATTGAAGTTCTTGCACATGCGCAGAAACCACTCCTATTCAAAGCATTGTGCGTTTTGACCAGATTTTGCAATTTCATATACGAAATCGTCAAATTTGTTTAAAAAGTTATAATTCCGACTTAATCGTAAGAACTGTGGTCTGATGGTGAGAACGTCTGAGAAGGTTATCTTTTTTTGAGGTCCCCATTTCGAATCTCGGATCTAGTCGATAGATATATCTATATTTTTCTTTTTTTTTATGTAATTCTCCAGACAATTCGTAATTTATTAAGACCTATACAACACTCTCTACTCTATCAATTAAATTTTATTTTTCTTTCAATAAATCTGAAATTCATACAGTTCTGCACATGCGCAGAAACCACTCCTATTCAAAGCATTGTGCGTTTTGACCAGATTTTGCAATTTCATATACGAAATCGTCAAATTTGTTTAAAAAGTTTTAATTCCGACTTAATCGTAAGAACTGTGGTCTGATGGTGAGAACGGCTGAGAAGTTTGTCTTTTTTTGAGGTCCCCAGTTCGAATCTCGGATCCAGTCGATAGATATATCTATATTTTTCTTTTTTTTTATGTAATTCTCCTGACAATTCTTAATTTATTAAGACCTATACAACACTCTCTACTCTATCAATTAAATTTATTTTTTCTTTCAATAAATCTGAAATTCATACAGTTCTGGGAATTGAAGTTCTTGCACATGCGCAGAAACCACTCCTATTCAAAGCATTGTGCGTTTTGACCAGATTTTGCAATTTCATATAGGAAATCGTCAAATTTGTTTAAAAAGTTATAATTCCGACTTAATCGTAAGAACTGTGGTCTGATGGTGAGAAGTTTATCTTTTTTTGAGGTCCCCAGTTCGAATATCGGATCCAGTCGATAGATATATCTATATTTTTCTTTTTTTTTATGTAATTCTCCAGACAATTCGTAATTTATTAAGACCTATACAACACTCTCTACTCTATCAATTAAATTTTATTTTTCTTTCAATAAATCTAAAATTCATACAGTTCTGGGAATTGAAGTTCTTGCACATGCGCAGAAATCACTCCTATTCAAAGCATTGTGCGTTTTGACCAGATTTTGCAATTTCATATACGAAATCGTCAATTTTGTTTAAAAAGTTATAATTCCGTCTTAACCGTAAGAACTATGGTCTGATGGTGAGAACGGCTGAGAGGGATGTCTTTTTTTTGAGGTCCCCAGTTCGAATCTCATATCCAGTCGATAGATATATCTATATTTTTCTTTTTTTTTATGTAACTCTCCAGACAATTCGAAATTTATTAAGACCTATACAACACTCTCTACTCCATCGATTAAATTTTATTTTTCTTTCAAAAAATCTGAAATTCATACAGTTCTGGGAATTGAAGTTCTTGCACATGCGCGGAAATCACTCCTATTCAAAGCATTGTGCGTTTGGACCAGATTTTGCAATTTCATATACGAAATCGTCAATTTTGTTTAAAAAGTTATAATTCCGCCTTAACCGTAAGAACTATGGTCTGATGGTGAGAACGGCTGAGAGGGGTGTCTTTTTTTTTGAGGTCCCCATTTCGAATCTCGGATCCAGTCGATAGATATATCTATATTTTTCTTTTTTTTTATGTAATTCTCCTGACATTTCGTAATTTATTAAGACCTATACA
Organism: Argiope bruennichi; assembly: GCF_947563725.1. NCBI lineage: Eukaryota > Metazoa > Arthropoda > Arachnida > Araneae > Araneidae > Argiope > Argiope bruennichi. Next base: position 26,326,185 of record NC_079156.1, on the reverse strand, counting down.
ACACTCTCTACTCTATCAATTAAATTTTATTTTTCTTTCAATAAATCTGAAATTCATACAGTTCTGGGAGTTGAAGTTCTTGCACATGCGCAGACATCACTCCTATTTTTTTTATGTAACTCTGCAGTATATTTCATTTTTATTAAGACTTAAATACATTTTGTACTTCATCGATAAAAAATTTTTTCTTAAAATAAATTTAAAATTCATGTAGTTCTGGGATTTGTAGTTCTTGCACATGCGCAGAAATCACTCATATTCAAAGCATTGTGCTTTAAGACCAGATTGTGCCATTTCATATACGAAATCGCCTACTTTGTTTAAAAAGTTATAATTCCGTCTCAAACGTAAGAAGTCTGGTCTGATGGTGAGAACGGCTGGGAAGGTATTTGTTTTTTGAGGTCCCCAGTTCGAATCTCGGATCAGGTCGATAGATATATCTATATTTTTCTTTTTTTATGTAATTCAACAGACAATTCGAAATTTATTAAGAGCTATACAACACTCTCTACTCCATCGATTAATTTTTATTTTTCTTTCAATAAATCAGAAATTCATACAGTTCTTTGAATTGAAGTTCTTGCACATGCGCAGAAATTACTCCTCTTCAAAGCATTGTGCGTTTTGACCAGATTTTGCAATTTCATATTCGAAATCGTCAACATTGTTTAAAAAGTTATAATTCCGCCTTAATCGTAAGAATTGTGGTCTGATGTTGAGAACGGCTGAGAAGTTTGTCGTTTTTTGAGGTCCCCAGTTCGAATCTCGGATAAGTCTATAGATATATTTATATTTTTCTTTTCTTTTTTTATGTAATTCTCCAGACAATTCGAAATTTATTAAGACCTATACAACACTCTCTACTCCATCGATTAAATTTTATTTTTCTTTCAAAAAATCTGAAATTCATACAGTTCTGGGAATTGAAGTTCTTGCACATGCGCTGAAATCACTCCTATTCAAAGCATTGTGCGTTTGGAAGAGAGTTTGCAATTTCATATACGAAATCGTCAATTTTGTTTAAAAAGTTATAATTCCGCCTTAGTCGTAAGAACTGTGGTCTGATGGTGAGAACGGCTGAGAGGGATCTCTTTTTTTGAGGTCCCCAGTTCGAATCTCGGATCCAGTCGATAGATATATCTATATTTTTTTTTAATGTAATTCTACAGACAATTCGAAATTTATTAAGACCTATACAACACTCTCTACTCCATCGATTAAATTTTATTTTTCTTTCAAAAAATCTGAAATTTATACAGTTCTGGGAATTGAATTTCTTGCACATGCGCAGACATCACTCCTATTCAAAGGATTGAGCGTTTTGACCAGATTTTGCAATTTCATATACGAAATCCTCAACTTTGTTTAAAAAGTTATAATTCCGCTTTAATCGTAGGAACTGTGGTTTGATGGTGAGAACGGCTGAGAAGTTTATCTTTTTTTGAGGTCCCCAGTTCGAATCTCGGATCCAGTCGATAGATATATCTATATTTTTCTTTTTTTTATGTAATTCTCCAGACAATTCGAAATTTATTAAGACCTATACAACACTCTCTACTCCATCGATTAAATTTTATTTTTCTTTCAAAAAATCTGAAATTCATACAGTTCTGGGAATTGAAGTTCTTGCACATGCGCGGAAATCACTCCTATTCAAAGCATTGTGCGTTTGGACCAGATTTTGCAATTTCATATACGAAATCGTCAATTTTGTTTAAAAAGTTATAATTCCGCCTTAACCGTAAGAACTATGGTCTGATGGTGAGAACGGCTGAGAGGGGTGTCTTTTTTTTTGAGGTCCCCATTTCGAATCTCGGATCCAGTCGATAGATATATCTATATTTTTCTTTTTTTTTTATGTAATTCTCCAGACAATTCGAAATTTATTAAGACCTATACAACACTCTCTACTCCATCGATTAAATTTTATTTTTCTTTCAAAAAATCTGAAATTCATACAGTTCTGGGAATTGAAGTTCTTGCACATGCGCTGAAATCACTCCTATTCAAAGCATTGTGCGTTTGGAACAGATTTTGCAATTTCATATACGAAATCGTCAATTTTGTTTAAAAAGTTATAATTCCGCCTTAACCGTAAGAACTATGGTCTGATGGTGAGAACGGCTGAGAGGGGTGTCTTTTTCTTTGAGGTCCCAATTTCGAATCTAGGATCCAGTCGATAGATATATCTATATTTTTCTTTTTTTTTATGTAATTCTCCAGACAATTCGTAATTTATTAAGACCTATACAACACTCTCTACTCTATCAATTAAATTTTATTTTTCTTTCAATAAATCTGAAATTCATACAGTTCTGGGAATTGAAGTTCTTGCACATGCGCAGAAACCACTCCTATTCAAAGCATTGTGCGTTGTGACCAGATTTTGCAATTTCATATACGAAATCGTCAAATTGGTTTAAAAAGTTATAATTCCGACTTAATCGTAAGAACTGTGGTCTGATGGTGAGAACGGCTGAGAAGTTTGTCTTTTTTTGAGGTCCCCAGTTCGAATCTCGGATCCAGTCGATAGATATATCTATATTTTTCTTTTTTTTTATGTAATTCTCCTGACAATTCTTAATTTATTAAGACCTATACAACACTCTCTACTCTATCAATTAAATTTATTTTTTCTTTCAATAAATCTGAAATTCATACAGTTCTGGGAATTGAAGTTCTTGCACATGCGCAGAAACCACTCCTATTCAAAGCATTGTGCGTTTTGACCAGATTTTGCAATTTCATATACGAAATCGTCAAATTTGTTTAAAAAGTTATAATTCCGACTTAATCGTAAGAACTGTGGTCTGATGGTGAGAAGTTTATCTTTTTTTGAGGTCCCCAGTTCGAATATCGGATCCAGTCGATAGATATATCTATATTTTTCTTTTTTTTTATGTAATTCTCCAGACAATTCGTAATTTATTAAGACCTATACAACACTCTCTACTCTATCAATTAAATTTTATTTTTCTTTCAATAAATCTAAAATTCATACAGTTCTGGGAATTGAAGTTCTTGCACATGCGCAGAAATCACTCCTATTCAAAGCATTGTGCGTTTTGACCAGATTTTGCAATTTCATATACGAAATCGTCAATTTTGTTTAAAAAGTTATAATTCCGTCTTAACCGTAAGAACTATGGTCTGATGGTGAGAACGGCTGAGAGGGATGTCTTTTTTTTGAGGTCCCCAGTTCGAATCTCATATCCAGTCGATAGATATATCTATATTTTTCTTTTTTTTTATGTAACTCTCCAGACAATTCGAAATTTATTAAGACCTATACAACACTCTCTACTCCATCGATTAAATTTTATTTTTCTTTCAAAAAATCTGAAATTCATACAGTTCTGGGAATTGAAGTTCTTGCACATGCGCGGAAATCACTCCTATTCAAAGCATTGTGCGTTTGGACCAGATTTTGCAATTTCATATACGAAATCGTCAATTTTGTTTAAAAAGTTATAATTCCGCCTTAACCGTAAGAACTATGGTCTGATGGTGAGAACGGCTGAGAGGGGTGTCTTTTTTTTTGAGGTCCCCATTTCGAATCTCGGATCCAGTCGATAGATATATCTATATTTTTCTTTTTTTTTATGTAATTCTCCTGACATTTCGTAATTTATTAAGACCTATACAACACTCTCTACTCTATCAATTAAATTTTATTTTTCTTTCAATAAATCTGAAATTCATACAGTTCTGGGAGTTGAAGTTCTTGCACATGCGCAGACATCACTCCTATTTTTTTTATGTAACTCTGCAGTATATTTCATTTTTATTAAGACTTAAATACATTTTGTACTTCATCGATAAAAAATTTTTTCTTAAAATAAATTTAAAATTCATGTAGTTCTGGGATTTGTAGTTCTTGCACATGCGCAGAAATCACTCATATTCAAAGCATTGTGCTTTAAGACCAGATTGTGCCATTTCATATACGAAATCGCCTACTTTGTTTAAAAAGTTATAATTCCGTCTCAAACGTAAGAAGTCTGGTCTGATGGTGAGAACGGCTGGGAAGGTATTTGTTTTTTGAGGTCCCCAGTTCGAATCTCGGATCAGGTCGATAGATATATCTATATTTTTCTTTTTTTATGTAATTCAACAGACAATTCGAAATTTATTAAGAGCTATACAACACTCTCTACTCCATCGATTAATTTTTATTTTTCTTTCAATAAATCAGAAATTCATACAGTTCTTTGAATTGAAGTTCTTGCACATGCGCAGAAATTACTCCTCTTCAAAGCATTGTGCGTTTTGACCAGATTTTGCAATTTCATATTCGAAATCGTCAACATTGTTTAAAAAGTTATAATTCCGCCTTAATCGTAAGAATTGTGGTCTGATGTTGAGAACGGCTGAGAAGTTTGTCGTTTTTTGAGGTCCCCAGTTCGAATCTCGGATAAGTCTATAGATATATTTATATTTTTCTTTTCTTTTTTTATGTAATTCTCCAGACAATTCGAAATTTATTAAGACCTATACAACACTCTCTACTCCATCGATTAAATTTTATTTTTCTTTCAAAAAATCTGAAATTCATACAGTTCTGGGAATTGAAGTTCTTGCACATGCGCTGAAATCACTCCTATTCAAAGCATTGTGCGTTTGGAAGAGAGTTTGCAATTTCATATACGAAATCGTCAATTTTGTTTAAAAAGTTATAATTCCGCCTTAGTCGTAAGAACTGTGGTCTGATGGTGAGAACGGCTGAGAGGGATCTCTTTTTTTGAGGTCCCCAGTTCGAATCTCGGATCCAGTCGATAGATATATCTATATTTTTTTTTTTATGTAATTCTACAGACAATTCGAAATTTATTAAGACCTATACAACACTCTCTACTCCATCGATTAAATTTTATTTTTCTTTCAAAAAATCTGAAATTTATACAGTTCTGGGAATTGAATTTCTTGCACATGCGCAGACATCACTCCTATTCAAAGGATTGAGCGTTTTGACCAGATTTTGCAATTTCATATACGAAATCCTCAACTTTGTTTAAAAAGTTATAATTCCGCTTTAATCGTAGGAACTGTGGTTTGATGGTGAGAACGGCTGAGAAGTTTATCTTTTTTTGAGGTCCCCAGTTCGAATCTCGGATCCAGTCGATAGATATATCTATATTTTTCTTTTTTTTATGTAATTCTCCAGACAATTCGAAATTTATTAAGACCTATACAACACTCTCTACTCCATCGATTAAATTTTATTTTTCTTTCAAAAAATCTGAAATTCATACAGTTCTGGGAATTGAAGTTCTTGCACATGCGCGGAAATCACTCCTATTCAAAGCATTGTGCGTTTGGACCAGATTTTGCAATTTCATATACGAAATCGTCAATTTTGTTTAAAAAGTTATAATTCCGCCTTAACCGTAAGAACTATGGTCTGATGGTGAGAACGGCTGAGAGGGGTGTCTTTTTTTTTGAGGTCCCCATTTCGAATCTCGGATCCAGTCGATAGATATATCTATATTTTTCTTTTTTTTTTATGTAATTCTCCAGACAATTCGAAATTTATTAAGACCTATACAACACTCTCTACTCCATCGATTAAATTTTATTTTTCTTTCAAAAAATCTGAAATTCATACAGTTCTGGGAATTGAAGTTCTTGCACATGCGCTGAAATCACTCCTATTCAAAGCATTGTGCGTTTGGAACAGATTTTGCAATTTCATATACGAAATCGTCAATTTTGTTTAAAAAGTTATAATTCCGCCTTAACCGTAAGAACTATGGTCTGATGGTGAGAACGGCTGAGAGGGGTGTCTTTTTCTTTGAGGTCCCAATTTCGAATCTAGGATCCAGTCGATAGATATATCTATATTTTTCTTTTTTTTTATGTAATTCTCCAGACAATTCGTAATTTATTAAGACCTATACAACACTCTCTACTCTATCAATTAAATTTTATTTTTCTTTCAATAAATCTGAAATTCATACAGTTCTGGGAATTGAAGTTCTTGCACATGCGCAGAAACCACTCCTATTCAAAGCATTGTGCGTTGTGACCAGATTTTGCAATTTCATATACGAAATCGTCAAATTTGTTTAAAAAGTTATAATTCCGACTTAATCGTAAGAACTGTGGTCTGATGGTGAGAAGTTTATCTTTTTTTGAGGTCCCCAGTTCGAATCTCGGATCCAGTCGATATATATATCTATATTTTCTTTTTTTTTATGTAATTCTCCTGACAATTCGTAATTTATTAAGACCTATACAACACTCTCTACTCTATCAATTAAATTTTATTTTTCTTTCAATAAATCTGAAATTCATACAGTTCTGGGAATTGAAGTTCTTGCACATGCGCAGAAACCACTCCTATTCAAAGCATTGTGCGTTTTGACCAGATTTTGCAATTTCATATACGAAATCGTCAAATTTGTTTAAAAAGTTATAATTCCGACTTAATCGTAAGAACTGTGGTCTGATGCTGAGAAGTTTATCTTTTTTTGAGGTCCCCAGTTCGAATCTCGGATCCAGTCGATAGATATATCTATATTTTTCTTTTTTTTTATGTAACTCTGCAGTATATTTCATTTTTATTAAGACTTAAATACATTTTGTACTTCATCGATAAAAAATTTTTTCTTAAAATAAATTTAAAATTCATGTAGTTCTGGGATTTGTAGTTCTTGCACATGCGCAGAAATCACTCATATTCAAAGCATTGTGCTTTAAGACCAGATTGTGCCATTTCATATACGAAATCGCCTACTTTGTTTAAAAAGTTATAATTCCGTCTCAAACGTAAGAAGTCTGGTCTGATGGTGAGAACGGCTGGGAAGGTATTTGTTTTTTGAGGTCCCCAGTTCGAATCTCGGATCAGGTCGATAGATATATCTATATTTTTTTTTTTATGTAATTCTACAGACAATTCGAAATTTATTAAGACCTATACAACACTCTCTACTCCATCGATTAAATTTTATTTTTCTTTCAAAAAATCTGAAATTTATACAGTTCTGGGAATTGAATTTCTTGCACATGCGCAGACATCACTCCTATTCAAAGGATTGAGCGTTTTGACCAGATTTTGCAATTTCATATACGAAATCCTCAACTTTGTTTAAAAAGTTATAATTCCGCTTTAATCGTAGGAACTGTGGTCTGATGGTGAGAACGGCTGAGAAGTTTATCTTTTTTTGAGGTCCCCAGTTCGAATCTCGGATCCAGTCGATAGATATATCTATATTCTTCTTTTTTTTATGTAATTCTCCAGACAATTCGTAATTTATTAAGACCTATACAACACTCTCAACTCTATCAATTAAATTTTATTTTTCTTTCAATAAATCTGAAATTCATACAGTTCTGGGAATTGAAGTTCTTGCACATGCGCAGAAACCACTCCTATTCAAAGCATTGTGCGTTTTGACCAGATTTTGCAATTTCATATACGAAATCGTCAAATTTGTTTAAAAAGTTATAATTCCGACTTAATCGTAAGAACTGTGGTCTGATGGTGAGAACGGCTGAGAAGTTTATCTTTTTTTAAGGTCCCCATTTCGAATCTCGGATCTAGTTGATAGATATATCTATATTTTTCTTTTTTTTTATGTAATTCTCCAGACAATTCGTAATTTATTAAGACCTATACAACACTCTCTACTCTATCAATTAAATTTTATTTTTCTTTCAATAAATCTGAAATTCATACAGTTCTGCACATGCGCAGAAACCACTCCTATTCAAAGCATTGTGCGTTTTGACCAGATTTTGCAATTTCATATACGAAATCGTCAAATTTGTTTAAAAAGTTATAATTCCGACTTAATCGTAAGAACTGTGGTCTGATGGTGAGAAGTTTATCTTTTTTTGAGGTCCCCAGTTCGAATATCGGATCCAGTCGATAGATATATCTATATTTTTCTTTTTTTTATGTAATTCTCCAGTCAATTCGTAATTTATTAAGACCTATACAACACTCTCTACTCTATAAATTAAATTTTATTTTTCTTTCAATAAATCTAAAATTCATACAGTTCTGGGAATTGAAGTTCTTGCACATGCGCAGAAATCACTCCTATTCAAAGCATTGTGCGTTTTGACCAGATTTTGCAATTTCATATACGAAATCGTCAATTTTGTTTAAAAAGTTATAATTCCGTCTTAACCGTAAGAACTATGGTCTGATGGTGAGAAGGGCTGAGAGAGATGTCTTTTTTTTGAGGTCCCCAGTTCGAATCTCATATCCAGTCGATAGATATATCTATATTTTTCTTTTTTTTTATGTAACTCTCCAGACAATTCGAAATTTATTAAGACCTATACAACACTCTCTACTCCATCGATTAAATTTTATTTTTCTTTCAAAAAATCTGAAATTCATACAGTTCTGGGAATTGAAGTTCTTGCACATGCGCGGAAATCACTCCTATTCAAAGCATTGTGCGTTTGGACCAGATTTTGCAATTTCATATACGAAATCGTCAATTTTGTTTAAAAAGTTATAATTCCGCCTTAACCGTAAGAACTATGGTCTGATGGTGAGAACGGCTGAGAGGGGTGTCTTTTTTTTTGAGGTCCCCATTTCGAATCTCGGATCCAGTCGATAGATATATCTATATTTTTCTTTTTTTTTTATGTAATTCTCCAGACAATTCGTAATTTATTAAGACCTATACAACACTCTCTACTCTATCAATTAAATTTTATTTTTCTTTCAATAAATCTGAAATTCATACAGTTCTGCACATGCGCAGAAACCACTCCTATTTAAAGCATTGTGCGTTTTGACCAGATTTTGCAATTTCATATACGAAATCCTCAACTTTGTTTAAAAAGTTATAATTCCGCTTTAATCGTAGGAACTGTGGTCTGATGGTGAGAACGGCTGAGAAGTTTATCTTTTTTTGAGGTCCCCAGTTCGAATCTCATATCCAGTCGATAGATATATCTATATTATTCTTTTTTTTTATGTAACTCTCCAGACAATTCGAAATTTATTAAGACCTATACAACACTCTCTACTCCATCGATTAAATTTTATTTTTCTTTCAAAAGATCTGAAATTTATACAGTTCTGGGAATTGAATTTCTTGCACATGCGCAGACATCACTCCTATTCAAAGGATTGAGCGTTTTGACCAGATTTTGCAATTTCATATACGAAATCCTCAACTTTGTTTAAAAAGTTATAATTCCGCTTTAATCGTAGGAACTGTGGTCTGATGGTGAGAACGGCTGAGAAGTTTATCTTTTTTTGAGGTCCCCAGTTCGAATCTCGGATCCAGTCGATAGATATATCTATATTTTTCTTTTTTTTTATGTAATTCTCCAGACAATTCGTAATTTATTAAGACCTATACAACACTCTCTACTCTATCAATTAAATTTTATTTTTCTTTCAATAAATCTGAAATTCATACAGTTCTGGGAATTGAAGTTCTTGCACATGCGCAGAAACCACTCCTATTCAAAGCATTGTGCGTTTTGACCAGATTTTGCAATTTCATATACGAAATCGTCAAATTTGTTTAAAAAGTTATAATTCCGACTTAATCGTAAGAACTGTGGTCTGATGGTGAGAACGGCTGAGAAGTTTATCTTTTTTTGAGGTCCCCATTTCGAATCTCGGATCTAGTCGATAGATATATCTATATTTTTCTTTTTTTTTATGTAATTCTCCAGACAATTCGTAATTTATTAAGACCTATACAACACTCTCTACTCTATCAATTAAATTTTATTTTTCTTTCAATAAATCTGAAATTCATACAGTTCTGCACATGCGCAGAAACCACTCCTATTCAAAGCATTGTGCGTTTTGACCAGATTTTGCAATTTCATATACGAAATCGTCAAATTTGTTTAAAAAGTTATAATTCCGACTTAATCGTAAGAACTGTGGTCTGATGGTGAGAACGGCTGAGAAGTTTATCTTTTTTTGAGGTCCCCAGTTCGAATCTCGGATCCAGTCGATAGATATATCTATATTTTTCTTTTTTTTTATGTAATTCTCCTGACAATTCTTAATTTATTAAGACCTATACAACACTCTCTACTCTATCAATTAAATTTATTTTTTCTTTCAATAAATCTGAAATTCATACAGTTCTGGGAATTGAAGTTCTTGCACATGCGCAGAAACCACTCCTATTCAAAGCATTGTGCGTTTTGACCAGATTTTGCAATTTCATATACGAATTCGTCAAATTTGTTTAAAAAGTTATAATTCCGACTTAATCGTAAGAACTGTGGTCTGATGGTGAGAAGTTTATCTTTTTTTGAGGTCCCCAGTTCGAATATCGGATCCAGTCGATAGATATATCTATATTTTTCTTTTTTTTTATGTAATTCTCCAGTCAATTCGTAATTTATTAAGACCTATACAACACTCTCTACTCTATCAATTAAATTTTATTTTTCTTTCAATAAATCTAAAATTCATACAGTTCTGGGAATTGAAGTTCTTGCACATGCGCAGAAATCACTCCTATTCAAAGCATTGTGCGTTTTGACCAGATTTTGCAATTTCATATACGAAATCGTCAATTTTGTTTAAAAAGTTATAATTCCGTCTTAACCGTAAGAACTATGGTCTGATGGTGAGAACGGCTGAGAGGGATGTCTTTTTTTTGAGGTCCCCAGTTCGAATCTCATATCCAGTCGATAGATATATCTATATTTTTCTTTTTTTTTATGTAACTCTCCAGACAATTCGAAATTTATTAAGACCTATACAACACTCTCTACTCCATCGATTAAATTTTATTTTTCTTTCAAAAAATCTGAAATTCATACAGTTCTGGGAATTGAAGTTCTTGCACATGCGCGGAAATCACTCCTATTCAAAGCATTGTGCGTTTGGACCAGATTTTGCAATTTCATATACGAAATCGTCAATTTTGTTTAAAAAGTTATAATTCCGCCTTAACCGTAAGAACTATGGTCTGATGGTGAGAACGGCTGAGAGGGGTGTCTTTTTTTTTGAGGTCCCCATTTCGAATCTCGGATCCAGTCGATAGATATATCTATATTTTTCTTTTTTTTTATGTAATTCTCCAGACAATTCGTAATTTATTAAGACCTATACAACACTCTCTACTCTATCAATTAAATTTTATTTTTCTTTCAATAAATCAGAAATTCATACAGTTCTGCACATGCGCAGAAACCACTCCTATTCAAAGCATTGTGCGTTTTGACCAGATTTTGCAATTTCATATACGAAATCCTCAACTTTGTTTAAAAAGTTATAATTCCGCTTTAATCGTAGGAACTGTGGTCTGATGGTGAGAACGGCTGAGAAGTTTATCTTTTTTTGAGGTCCCCAGTTCGAATCTCATATCCAGTCGATAGATATATCTATATTTTTCTTTTTTTTTATGTAACTCTCCAGACAATTCGAAATTTATTAAGACCTATACAACACTCTCTACTCCATCGATTAAATTTTATTTTTCTTTCAAAAAATCTGAAATTCATACAGTTCTGGGAATTGAAGTTCTTGCACATGCGCGGAAATCACTCCTGTTCAAAGCATTGTGCGTTTGGACCAGATTTTGCAATTTCATATACGAAATCGTCAATTTTGTTTAAAAAGTTATAATTCCGCCTTAACCGTAAGAACTATGGTCTGATGGTGAGAACGGCTGAGAGGGGTGTCTTTTTTTTTGAGGTCCCCATTTCGAATCTCGGATCCAGTCGATAGATATATCTATATTTTTCTTTTTTTTATGTAATTCTCCAGACAATTCGTAATTTATTAAGACCTATACAACACTCTCTACTCTATCAATTAAATTTTATTTTTCTTTCAATAAATCTGAAATTCATACAGTTCTGCACATACGCAGAAACCACTCCTATTCAAAGCATTGTGCGTTTTGACCAGATTTTGCAATTTCATATACGAAATCGTCAAATTTGTTTAAAAAGTTATAATTCCTACTTAATCGTAAGAACTGTGGTCTGATGGTGAGAACGGCTGAGAAGTTTATCTTTTTTTGAGGTCCCCAGTTCGAATCTCGGATCCAGTCGATAGATATATCTATATATATATTTTTTTTTATGTAATTCTCCTCACAATTCTTAATTTATTAAGACCTATACAACACTCTCTACTCTATCAATTAAATTTTATTTTTCTTTCAATAAATCTGAAATTCATACAGTTCTGGGAATTGAAGTTCTTGCACATGCGCAGAAACCACTCCTATTCAAAGCAATGTGCGTTTTGACCAGATTTTGCAATTTCATATACGAAATCGTCAAATTTGTTTAAAAAGTTATAATTCCGACTTAATCGTAAGAACTGTGGTCTGATGGTGAGAAGTTTATCTTTTTTTGAGGTCCCCAGTTCGAATCTCGGATCCAGTCGATAGATATATCTATATTTTTCTTTTTTTTTATGTAATTCTCCTGACAATTCTTAATTTATTAAGACCTATACAACACTCTCTACTCTATCAATTAAATTTTATTTTTCTTTCAATAAATCTGAAATTCATACAGTTCTGGGAATTGAAGTTCTTGCACATGCGCAGAAACCACTCCTATTCAAAGCATTGTGCGTTTTGACCAGATTTTGCAATTTCATATACGAAATCGTCAAATTTGTTTAAAAAGTTATAATTCCGACTTAATCGTAAGAACTGTGGTCTGATGGTGAGAAGTTTATCTTTTTTTGAGGTCCCCAGTTCGAATATCGGATCCAGTCGATAGATATATCTATATTTTTCTTTTTTTTTATGTAACTCTCCAGACAATTCGAAATTTATTAAGACCTATACAACACTCGCTACTCCATCGATTAAATTTTATTTTTCTTTCAAAAAATCTGAAATTTATACAGTTCTGGGAATTGAATTTCTTGCACATGCGCAGACATCACTCCTATTCAAAGGATTGAGCGTTTTGACCAGATTTTGCAATTTCATATACGAAATCCTCAACTTTGTTTAAAAAGTTATAATTCCGCTTTAATCGTAGGAACTGTGGTCTGATGGTGAGAACGGCTGAGAAGTTTATCTTTTTTTGAGGTCCCTTGTTCGAATCTCGGATCCAGTCGATAGATATATCTATATTTTTCTTTTTTTTATGTAATTCTCCAGACAATTCGAAATTTATTAAGACCTATACAACACTCTCTACTCCATCGATTAAATTTTATTTTTCTTTCAAAAAATCTGAAATTCATACAGTTCTGGGAATTGAAGTTCTTGCACATGCGCTGAAATCACTCCTATTCAAAGCATTGTGCGTTTGGAACAGATTTTGCAATTTCATATACGAAATCGTCAATTTTGTTTAAAAAGTTATAATTCCGCCTTAACCGTAAGAACTATGGTCTGATGGTGAGAACGGCTGAGAGGGGTGTCTTTTTCTTTGAGGTCCCCATTTCGAATCTAGGATCCAGTCGATAGATATATCTATATTTTTCTTTTTTTTTATGTAATTCTCCAGACAATTCGTAATTTATTAAGACCTATACAACACTCTCTACTCTATCAATTAAATTTTATTTTTCTTTCAATAAATCTGAAATTCATACAGTTCTGGGAATTGAAGTTCTTGCACATGCGCAGAAACCACTCCTATTCAAAGCATTGTGCGTTGTGACCAGATTTTGCAATTTCATATACGAAATCGTCAAATTTGTTTAAAAAGTTATAATTCCGACTTAATCGTAAGAACTGTGGTCTGATGGTGAGAAGTTTATCTTTTTTTGAGGTCCCCAGTTCGAATCTCGGATCCAGTCGATATATATATCTATATTTTCTTTTTTTTTATGTAATTCTCCTGACAATTCGTAATTTATTAAGACCTATACAACACTCTCTACTCTATCAATTAAATTTTATTTTTCTTTCAATAAATCTGAAATTCATACAGTTCTGGGAATTGAAGTTCTTGCACATGCGCAGAAACCACTCCTATTCAAAGCATTGTGCGTTTTGACCAGATTTTGCAATTTCATATACGAAATCGTCAAATTTGTTTAAAAAGTTATAATTCCGACTTAATCGTAAGAACTGTGGTCTGATGCTGAGAAGTTTATCTTTTTTTGAGGTCCCCAGTTCGAATCTCGGATCCAGTCGATAGATATATCAATATTTTTCTTTTTTTTTATGTAACTCTGCAGTATATTTCATTTTTATTAAGACTTAAATACATTTTGTACTTCATCGATAAAAAATTTTTTCTTAAAATAAATTTAAAATTCATGTAGTTCTGGGATTTGTAGTTCTTGCACATGCGCAGAAATCACTCATATTCAAAGCATTGTGCTTTAAGACCAGATTGTGCCATTTCATATACGAAATCGCCTACTTTGTTTAAAAAGTTATAATTCCGTCTCAAACGTAAGAAGTCTGGTCTGATGGTGAGAACGGCTGGGAAGGTATTTGTTTTTTGAGGTCCCCAGTTCGAATCTCGGATCAGGTCGATAGATATATCTATATTTTTTTTTTTATGTAATTCTACAGACAATTCGAAATTTATTAAGACCTATACAACACTCTCTACTCTATTAATTAAATTTTATTTTTCTTTCAATAAATCTGAAATTCATACAGTTCTGGGAATTGAAGTTCTTGCACATGCGCAGAAACCACTCCTATTCAAAGCATTGTGCGTTTTGACCAGATTTTGCAATTTCATATACGAAATCGTCAAATTTGTTTAAAAAGTTATAATTCCGACTTAATCGTAAGAACTGTGGTCTGATGGTGAGAACGGCTGAGAAGTTTATCTTTTTTTGAGGTCCCCATTTCGAATCTCGGATCTAGTCGATAGATATATCTATATTTTTCTTTTTTTTATGTAATTCTCCAGACAATTCGTAATTTATTAAGACCTATACAACACTCTCTACTCTATCAATTAAATTTTATTTTTCTTTCAATAAATCTGAAATTCATACAGTTCTGCACATGCGCAGAAACCACTCCTATTCAAAGCATTGTGCGTTTTGACCAGATTTTGCAATTTCATATACGAAATCGTCAAATTTGTTTAAAAAGTTATAATTCCGACTTAATCGTAAGAACTGTGGTCTGATGGTGAGAACGGCTGAGAAGTTTATCTTTTTTTGAGGTCCCCAGTTCGAATCTCGGATCCAGTCGATAGATATATCTATATTTTTCTTTTTTTTTATGTAATTCTCCTGACAATTCTTAATTTATTAAGACCTATACAACACTCTCTACTCTATCAATTAAATTTATTTTTTCTTTCAATAAATCTGAAATTCATACAGTTCTGGGAATTGAAGTTCTTGCACATGCGCAGAAATCACTCCTATTCAAAGCATTGTGTGTTTTGACCAGATTTTGCAATTTCATATACGAAATCGTCAAATTTGTTTAAAAAGTTATAATTCCGACTTAATCGTAAGAACTGTGGTCTGATGGTGAGAAGTTTATCTTTTTTTGAGGTCCCCAGTTCGAATATCGGATCCAGTCGATAGATATATCTATATTTTTCTTTTTTTTTATGTAATTCTCCAGTCAATTCGTAATTTATTAAGACCTATACAACACTCTCTACTCTATCAATTAAATTTTATTTTTCTTTCAATAAATCTAAAATTCATACAGTTCTGGGAATTGAAGTTCTTGCACATGCGCAGAAATCACTCCTATTCAAAGCATTGTGTGTTTTGACCAGATTTTGCAATTTCATATACGAAATCGTCAATTTTGTTTAAAAAGTTATAATTCCGCCTTAACCGTAAGAACTATGGTCTGATGGTGAGAACGGCTGAGAGGGGTGTCTTTTTTTTTGAGGTCCCCATTTCGAATCTCGGATCCAGTCGATAGATATATCTATATTTTTCTTTTTTTTTATGTAATTCTCCAGACAATTCGTAATTTATTAAGACCTATACAACACTCTCTACTCTATCAATTAAATTTTATTTTTCTTTCAATAAATCTGAAATTCATACAGTTCTGCACATGCGCAGAAACCACTCCTATTCAAAGCATTGTGCGTTTTGACCAGATTTTGCAATTTCATATACGAAATCGTCAAATTTGTTTAAAAAGTTATAATTCCTACTTAATCGCAAGAACTGTGGTCTGATGGTGAGAACGGCTGAGAAGTTTATCTTTTTTTGAGGTCCCCAGTTCGAATCTCGGATCCAGTCGATAGATATATCTATATATATTTTTTTTTTTTATGTAAATCTCCTGACAATTCTTAATTTATTAAGACCTATACAACACTCTCTACTCTATCAATTAAATTTTATTTTTCTTTCAATAAATCTGAAATTCATACAGTTCTGGGAATTGAAGTTCTTGCACATGCGCGGAAATCACTCCTATTCAAAGCATTGTGCGTTTGGACCAGATTTTGCAATTTCATATACGAAATCGTCAATTTTGTTTAAAAAGTTATAATTCCGCCTTAACCGTAAGAACTATGGTCTGATGGTGAGAACGGCTGAGAGGGGTGTCTTTTTTTTTGAGGTCCCCATTTCGAATCTCGGATCCAGTCGATAGATATATCTATATTTTTCTTTTTTTTTTATGTAATTCTCCAGACAATTCGTAATTTATTAAGACCTATACAACACTCTCTACTCTATCAATTAAATTTTATTTTTCTTTCAATAAATCTGAAATTCATACAGTTCTGCACATGCGCAGAAACCACTCCTATTCAAAGCATTGTGCGTTTTGACCAGATTTTGCAATTTCATATACGAAATCCTCAACTTTGTTTAAAAAGTTATAATTCCGCTTTAATCGTAGGAACTGTGGTCTGATGGTGAGAACGGCTGAGAAGTTTATCTTTTTTTGAGGTCCCCAGTTCGAATCTCATATCCAGTCGATAGATATATCTATATTTTTCTTTTTTTTTATGTAACTCTCCAGACAATTCGAAATTTATTAAGACCTATACAACACTCTCTACTCCATCGATTAAATTTTATTTTTCTTTCAAAAAATCTGAAATTCATACAGTTCTGGAAATTGAAGTTCTTGCACATGCGCGGAAATCACTCCTGTTCAAAGCATTGTGCGTTTGGACCAGATTTTGCAATTTCATATACGAAATCGTCAATTTTGTTTAAAAAGTTATAATTCCGCCTTAACCGTAAGAACTATGGTCTGATGGTGAGAACGGCTGAGAGGGGTGTCTTTTTTTTTGAGGTCCCCATTTCGAATCTCGGATCCAGTCGATAGATATATCTATATTTTTCTTTTTTTTTATGTAATTCTCCAGACAATTCGTAATTTATTAAGACCTATACAACACTCTCTACTCTATCAATTAAATTTTATTTTTCTTTCAATAAATCTGAAATTCATACAGTTCTGCACATGCGCAGAAACCACTCCTATTCAAAGCAATGTGCGTTTTGACCAGATTTTGCAATTTCATATACGAAATCGTCAAATTTGTTTAAAAAGTTATAATTCCTACTTAATCGTAAGAACTGTGGTCTGATGGTGAGAACGGCTGAGAAGTTTATCTTTTTTTGAGGTCCCCAGTTCGAATCTCGGATCCAGTCGATAGATATATCTATATTTTTCTTTTTTTTTATGTAATTCTCCTGACAATTCTTAATTTATTAAGACCTATACAACACTCTCTACTCTATCAATTAAATTTTATTTTTCTTTCAATAAATCTGAAATTCATACAGTTCTGGGAATTGAAGTTCTTGCACATGCGCTGAAACCACTCCTATTCAAAGCATTGTGCGTTTTGACCAGATTTTGCAATTTCATATACGAAATCGTCAAATTTGTTTAAAAGGTTATAATTCCGACTTAATCGTAAGAACTGTGGTCTGATGGTGAGAAGTTTATCTTTTTTTGAGGTCCCCAGTTCGAATATCGGATCCAGTCGATAGATATATCTATATTTTTCTTTTTTTTTATGTAATTCTCCAGACAATTCGTAATTTATTAAGACCTATACAACACTCTCTACTCTATCAATTAAATTTTATTTTTCTTTCAATAAATCTAAAATTCATACAGTTCTGGGAATTGAAAATCTTGCACATGCGCAGAAATCACTCCTATTCAAAGCATTGTGCGTTTTGACCAGATTTTGCAATTTCATATACGAAATCGTCAATTTTGTTTAAAAAGTTATAATTCCGTCTTAACCGTAAGAACTATGGTCTGATGGTGAGAACGGCTGAGAGGGATGTCTTTTTTTTGAGGTCCCCAGTTCGAATCTCATATCCAGTCGATAGATATATCTATATTTTTCTTTTTTTTTATGTAACTCTCCAGACAATTCGAAATTTATTAAGACCTATACAACACTCTCTACTCCATCGATTAAATTTTATTTTTCTTTCAAAAAATCTGAAATTCATACAGTTCTGGGAATTGAAGTTCTTGCACATGCGCGGAAATCACTCCTATTCAAAGCATTGTGCGTTTGGACCAGATTTTGCAATTTCATATACGAAATCGTCAATTTTGTTTAAAAAGTAATAATTCCGCCTTAATCGTAAGAACTATGGTCTGATGGTGAGAACGGCTGAGAGGGGTGTCTTTTTTTTTGAGGTCCCCATTTCGAATCTCGGATCCAGTCGATAGATATATCTATATTTTTCTTTTTTTTTTATCTAATTCTCCAGACAATTCGTAATTTATTAAGACCTATACAACACTCTCTACTCTATCAATTAAATTTTATTTTTCTTTCAATAAATCTGAAATTCATACAGTTCTGCACATGCGCAGAAACCACTCCTATTCAAAGCATTGTTCGTTTTGACCAGATTTTGCAATTTCATATACAAAATCGTCAAATTTGTTTAAAAAGTTATAATTCCGATTTAATCGTAAGAACTATGGTCTGATGGTGAGAACGGCTGAGAAGTTTATCTTTTTTTGAGGTCCCCATTTCGAATCTCGGATCCAGTCCATAGATATATCTATATTTTTCTTTTTTTTTATGTAATTCTCCAGACAATTCGTAATTTATTAAGACCTATACAACACTCTCTACTCTATCAATTAAATTTTATTTTTCTTTCAATAAATCTGAAATTCATACAGTTCTGGGAATTGAAGTTCTTGCACATGCGCAGAAACCACTCCTATTCAAAGCATTGTGAGTTTTGACCAGATTTTGCAATTTCATATACGAAATCGTCAAATTTGTTTAAAAAGTTATAATTCCTACTTAATCGTAAGAACTGTGGTCTGATGGTGAGAACGGCTGAGAAGTTTATCGTTTTTTGAGGTCCCCAGTTCGAATCTCGGATCCAGTCGATAGATATATCTATATTTTTATTTTTTTTTATGTAATTCTCCTGACAATTCTTAATTTATTAAGACCTATACAACACTCTCTACTCTATCAATTAAATTTTATTTTTCTTTCAATAAATCTGAAATTCATACAGTTCTGGGAATTGAAGTTCTTGCACATGCGCAGAAACCACTCCTATTCAAAGCATTGTGCGTTTTGACCAGATTTTGCAATTTCATATACGAAATCGTCAATTTTGTTTAAAAAGTTATAATTCCGTCTTAACCGTAAGAACTATGGTCTGATGGTGAGAACGGCTGAGAGGGGTGTCTTTTTTTTTGAGGTCCCCATTTCGAATCTCGGATCCAGTCGATAGATATATCTATATTTTTCTTTTTTTTTTATGTAATTCTCCAGACAATTCGAAATTTATTAAGACCTATACAACACTCTCTACTCCATCGATTAAATTTTATTTTTCTTTCAAAAAATCTGAAATTCATACAGTTCTGGGAATTGAAGTTCTTGCACATGCGCGGAAATCACTCCTATTCAAAGCATTGTGCGTTTGGACCAGATTTTGCAATTTCATATACGAAATCGTCAATTTTGTTTAAAAAGTTATAATTCCGCCTTAACCGTAAGAACTATGGTCTGATGGTGAGAACGGCTGAGAGGGGTGTCTTTT
Source organism: Argiope bruennichi (assembly GCF_947563725.1). Lineage (NCBI taxonomy): Eukaryota > Metazoa > Arthropoda > Arachnida > Araneae > Araneidae > Argiope > Argiope bruennichi. The sequence continues at coordinate 26,306,300 of NC_079156.1, read as the reverse complement.
TTTTTGAGGTCCCCATTTCGAATCTCGGATCCAGTCGATAGATATATCTATATTTTTCTTTTTTTTTTATGTAATTCTCCAGACAATTCGTAATTTATTAAGACCTATACAACACTCTCTACTCTATCAATTAAATTTTATTTTTCTTTCAATAAATCTGAAATTCATACAGTTCTGCACATGCGCAGAAACCACTCCTATTCAAAGCATTGTGCGTTTTGACCAGATTTTGCAATTTCATATACGAAATCCTCAACTTTGTTTAAAAAGTTATAATTCCGCTTTAATCGTAGGAACTGTGGTCTGATGGTGAGAACGGCTGAGAAGTTTATCTTTTTTTGAGGTCCCCAGTTCGAATCTCATATCCAGTCGATAGATATATCTATATTTTTCTTTTTTTTTATGTAACTCTCCAGACAATTCGAAATTTATTAAGACCTATACAACACTCTCTACTCCATCGATTAAATTTTATTTTTCTTTCAAAAAATCTGAAATTCATACAGTTCTGGGAATTGAAGTTCTTGCACATGCGCGGAAATCACTCCTGTTCAAAGCATTGTGCGTTTGGACCAGATTTTGCAATTTCATATACGAAATCGTCAATTTTGTTTAAAAAGTTATAATTCCGCCTTAACCGTAAGAACTATGGTCTGATGGTGAGAACGGCTGAGAGGGGTGTCTTTTTTTTTGAGGTCCCCATTTCGAATCTCGGATCCAGTCGATAGATATATCTATATTTTTCTTTTTTTTTATGTAATTCTCCAGACAATTCGTAATTTATTAAGACCTATACAACACTCTCTACTCTATCAATTAAATTTTATTTTTCTTTCAATAAATCTGAAATTCATACAGTTCTGCACATGCGCAGAAACCACTCCTATTCAAAGCAATGTGCGTTTTGACCAGATTTTGCAATTTCATATACGAAATCGTCAAATTTGTTTAAAAAGTTATAATTCCTACTTAATCGTAAGAACTGTGGTCTGATGGTGAGAACGGCTGAGAAGTTTATCTTTTTTTGAGGTCCCCAGTTCGAATCTCGGATCCAGTCGATAGATATATCTATATTTTTCTTTTTTTTTTATGTAATTCTCCTGACAATTCTTAATTTATTAAGACCTATACAACACTCTCTACTCTATCAATTAAATTTTATTTTTCTTTCAATAAATCTGAAATTCATACAGTTCTGGGAATTGAAGTTCTTGCACATGCGCAGAAACCACTCCTATTCAAAGCATTGTGCGTTTTGACCAGATTTTGCAATTTCATATACGAAATCGTCAAATTTGTTTAAAAAGTTATAATTCCGACTTAATCGTAAGAACTGTGGTCTGATGGTGAGAAGTTTATCTTTTTTTGAGGTCCCCAGTTCGAATATCGGATCCAGTCGATAGATATATCTATATTTTTCTTTTTTTTTATGTAATTCTCCAGACAATTCGTAATTTATTAAGACCTATACAACACTCTCTACTCTATCAATTAAATTTTATTTTTCTTTCAATAAATCTAAAATTCATACAGTTCTGGGAATTGAAAATCTTGCACATGCGCAGAAATCACTCCTATTCAAAGCATTGTGCGTTTTGACCAGATTTTGCAATTTCATATACGAAATCGTCAATTTTGTTTAAAAAGTTATAATTCCGTCTTAACCGTAAGAACTATGGTCTGATGGTGAGAACGGCTGAGAGGGATGTCTTTTTTTTGAGGTCCCCAGTTCGAATCTCATATCCAGTCGATAGATATATCTATATTTTTCTTTTTTTTTATGTAACTCTCCAGACAATTCGAAATTTATTAAGACCTATACAACACTCTCTACTCCATCGATTAAATTTTATTTTTCTTTCAAAAAATCTGAAATTCATACAGATCTGGGAATTGAAGTTCTTGCACATGCGCGGAAATCACTCCTATTCAAAGCATTGTGCGTTTGGACCAGATTTTGCAATTTCATATACGAAATCGTCAATTTTGTTTAAAAAGTAATAATTCCGCCTTAATCGTAAGAACTATGGTCTGATGGTGAGAACGGCTGAGAGGGGTGTCTTTTTTTTTGAGGTCCCCATTTCGAATCTCGGATCCAGTCGATAGATATATCTATATTTTTCTTTTTTTTTTATCTAATTCTCCAGACAATTCGTAATTTATTAAGACCTATACAACACTCTCTACTCTATCAATTAAATTTTATTTTTCTTTCAATAAATCTGAAATTCATACAGTTCTGCACATGCGCAGAAACCACTCCTATTCAAAGCATTGTGCGTTTTGACCAGATTTTGCAATTTCATATACGAAATCGTCAAATTTGTTTAAAAAGTTATAATTCCGACTTAATCGTAAGAACTATGGTCTGATGGTGAGAACGGCTGAGAAGTTTATCTTTTTTTGAGGTCCCCATTTCGAATCTCGGATCCAGTCCATAGATATATCTATATTTTTCTTTTTTTTTATGTAATTCTCCAGACAATTCGTAATTTATTAAGACCTATACAACACTCTCTACTCTATCAATTAAATTTTATTTTTCTTTCAATAAATCTGAAATTCATACAGTTCTGGGAATTGAAGTTCTTGCACATGCGCAGAAACCACTCCTATTCAAAGCATTGTGCGTTTTGACCAGATTTTGCAATTTCATATACGAAATCGTCAAATTTGTTTAAAAAGTTATAATTCCTACTTAATCGTAAGAACTGTGGTCTGATGGTGAGAACGGCTGAGAAGTTTATCGTTTTTTGAGGTCCCCAGTTCGAATCTCGGATCCAGTCGATAGATATATCTATATTTTTATTTTTTTTTATGTAATTCTCCTGACAATTCTTAATTTATTAAGACCTATACAACACTCTCTACTCTATCAATTAAATTTTATTTTTCTTTCAATAAATCTGAAATTCATACAGTTCTGGGAATTGAAGTTCTTGCACATGCGCAGAAACCACTCCTATTCAAAGCATTGTGCGTTTTGACCAGATTTTGCAATTTCATATACGAAATCGTCAATTTTGTTTAAAAAGTTATAATTCCGTCTTAACCGTAAGAACTATGGTCTGATGGTGAGAACGGCTGAGAGGGATGTCTTTTTTTTGAGGTCCCCAGTTCGAATCTCATATCCAGTCGATAGATATATCTATATTTTTCTTTTTTTTTATGTAACTCTCCAGACAATTCGAAATTTATTAAGACCTATACAACACTCTCTACTCCATCGATTAAATTTTATTTTTCTTTCAAAAAATCTGAAATTCATACAGTTCTGGGAATTGAAGTTCTTGCACATGCGCGGAAATCACTCCTATTCAAAGCATTGTGCGTTTGGACCAGATTTTGCAATTTCATATACGAAATCGTCAATTTTGTTTAAAAAGTTATAATTCCGCCTTAACCGTAAGAACTATGGTCTGATGGTGAGAACGGCTGAGAGGGGTGTCTTTTTTTTTGAGGTCCCCATTTCGAATCTCGGATCCAGTCGATAGATATATCTATATTTTTCTTTTTTTTTTATGTAATTCTCCAGACAATTCGTAATTTATTAAGACCTATACAACACTCTCTACTCTATCAATTAAATTTTATTTTTCTTTCAATAAATCTGAAATTCATACAGTTCTGCACATGCGCAGAAACCACTCCTATTCAAAGCATTGTGCGTTTTGACCAGATTTTGCAATTTCATATACGAAATCCTCAACTTTGTTTAAAAAGTTATAATTCCGCTTTAATCGTAGGAACTGTGGTCTGATGGTGAGAACGGCTGAGAAGTTTATCTTTTTTTGAGGTCCCCAGTTCGAATCTCATATCCAGTCGATAGATATATCTATATTTTTCTTTTTTTTTATGTAACTCTCCAGACAATTCGAAATTTATTAAGACCTATACAACACTCTCTACTCCATCGATTAAATTTTATTTTTCTTTCAAAAAATCTGAAATTCATACAGTTCTGGGAATTGAAGTTCTTGCACATGCGCGGAAATCACTCCTGTTCAAAGCATTGTGCGTTTGGACCAGATTTTGCAATTTCATATACGAAATCGTCAATTTTGTTTAAAAAGTTATAATTCCGCCTTAACCGTAAGAACTATGGTCTGATGGTGAGAACGGCTGAGAGGGGTGTCTTTTTTTTTGAGGTCCCCATTTCGAATCTCGGATCCAGTCGATAGATATATCTATATTTTTCTTTTTTTTTATGTAATTCTCCAGACAATTCGTAATTTATTAAGACCTATACAACACTCTCTACTCTATCAATTAAATTTTATTTTTCTTTCAATAAATCTAAAATTCATACAGTTCTGGGAATTGAAAATCTTGCACATGCGCAGAAATCACTCCTATTCAAAGCATTGTGCGTTTTGACCAGATTTTGCAATTTCATATACGAAATCGTCAATTTTGTTTAAAAAGTTATAATTCCGTCTTAACCGTAAGAACTATGGTCTGATGGTGAGAACGGCTGAGAGGGATGTCTTTTTTTTGAGGTCCCCAGTTCGAATCTCATATCCAGTCGATAGATATATCTATATTTTTCTTTTTTTTTTATGTAACTCTCCAGACAATTCGAAATTTATTAAGACCTATACAACACTCTCTACTCCATCGATTAAATTTTATTTTTCTTTCAAAAAATCTGAAATTCATACAGTTCTGGGAATTGAAGTTCTTGCACATGCGCGGAAATCACTCCTATTCAAAGCATTGTGCGTTTGGACCAGATTTTGCAATTTCATATACGAAATCGTCAATTTTGTTTAAAAAGTAATAATTCCGCCTTAATCGTAAGAACTATGGTCTGATGGTGAGAACGGCTGAGAGGGGTGTCTTTTTTTTTGAGGTCCCCATTTCGAATCTCGGATCCAGTCGATAGATATATCTATATTTTTCTTTTTTTTTTATCTAATTCTCCAGACAATTCGTAATTTATTAAGACCTATACAACACTCTCTACTCTATCAATTAAATTTTATTTTTCTTTCAATAAATCTGAAATTCATACAGTTCTGCACATGCGCAGAAACCACTCCTATTCAAAGCATTGTGCGTTTTGACCAGATTTTGCAATTTCATATACGAAATCGTCAAATTTGTTTAAAAAGTTATAATTCCGACTTAATCGTAAGAACTATGGTCTGATGGTGAGAACGGCTGAGAAGTTTATCTTTTTTTGAGGTCCCCATTTCGAATCTCGGATCCAGTCCATAGATATATCTATATTTTTCTTTTTTTTTATGTAATTCTCCAGACAATTCGTAATTTATTAAGACCTATACAACACTCTCTACTCTATCAATTAAATTTTATTTTTCTTTCAATAAATCTGAAATTCATACAGTTCTGGGAATTGAAGTTCTTGCACATGCGCAGAAACCACTCCTATTCAAAGCATTGTGCGTTTTGACCAGATTTTGCAATTTCATATACGAAATCGTCAAATTTGTTTAAAAAGTTATAATTCCTACTTAATCGTAAGAACTGTGGTCTGATGGTGAGAACGGCTGAGAAGTTTATCGTTTTTTGAGGTCCCCAGTTCGAATCTCGGATCCAGTCGATAGATATATCTATATTTTTATTTTTTTTTATGTAATTCTCCTGACAATTCTTAATTTATTAAGACCTATACAACACTCTCTACTCTATCAATTAAATTTTATTTTTCTTTCAATAAATCTGAAATTCATACAGTTCTGGGAATTGAAGTTCTTGCACATGCGCAGAAACCACTCCTATTCAAAGCATTGTGCGTTTTGACCAGATTTTGCAATTTCATATACGAAATCGTCAATTTTGTTTAAAAAGTTATAATTCCGTCTTAACCGTAAGAACTATGGTCTGATGGTGAGAACGGCTGAGAGGGATGTCTTTTTTTTGAGGTCCCCAGTTCGAATCTCATATCCAGTCGATAGATATATCTATATTTTTCTTTTTTTTTATGTAACTCTCCAGACAATTCGAAATTTATTAAGACCTATACAACACTCTCTACTCCATCGATTAAATTTTATTTTTCTTTCAAAAAATCTGAAATTCATACAGTTCTGGGAATTGAAGTTCTTGCACATGCGCGGAAATCACTCCTATTCAAAGCATTGTGCGTTTGGACCAGATTTTGCAATTTCATATACGAAATCGTCAATTTTGTTTAAAAAGTTATAATTCCGCCTTAACCGTAAGAACTATGGTCTGATGGTGAGAACGGCTGAGAGGGGTGTCTTTTTTTTTGAGGTCCCCATTTCGAATCTCGGATCCAGTCGATAGATATATCTATATTTTTCTTTTTTTTTTATGTAATTCTCCAGACAATTCGTAATTTATTAAGACCTATACAACACTCTCTACTCTATCAATTAAATTTTATTTTTCTTTCAATAAATCTGAAATTCATACAGTTCTGCACATGCGCAGAAACCACTCCTATTCAAAGCATTGTGCGTTTTGACCAGATTTTGCAATTTCATATACGAAATCCTCAACTTTGTTTAAAAAGTTATAATTCCGCTTTAATCGTAGGAACTGTGGTCTGATGGTGAGAACGGCTGAGAAGTTTATCTTTTTTTGAGGTCCCCAGTTCGAATCTCATATCCAGTCGATAGATATATCTATATTTTTCTTTTTTTTTATGTAACTCTCCAGACAATTCGAAATTTATTAAGACCTATACAACACTCTCTACTCCATCGATTAAATTTTATTTTTCTTTCAAAAAATCTGAAATTCATACAGTTCTGGGAATTGAAGTTCTTGCACATGCGCGGAAATCACTCCTGTTCAAAGCATTGTGCGTTTGGACCAGATTTTGCAATTTCATATACGAAATCGTCAATTTTGTTTAAAAAGTTATAATTCCGCCTTAACCGTAAGAACTATGGTCTGATGGTGAGAACGGCTGAGAGGGGTGTCTTTTTTTTTGAGGTCCCCATTTCGAATCTCGGATCCAGTCGATAGATATATCTATATTTTTCTTTTTTTTTATGTAATTCTCCAGACAATTCGTAATTTATTAAGACCTATACAACACTCTCTACTCTATCAATTAAATTTTATTTTTCTTTCAATAAATCTGAAATTCATACAGTTCTGCACATGCGCAGAAACCACTCCTATTCAAAGCAATGTGCGTTTTGACCAGATTTTGCAATTTCATATACGAAATCGTCAAATTTGTTTAAAAAGTTATAATTCCTACTTAATCGTAAGAACTGTGGTCTGATGGTGAGAACGGCTGAGAAGTTTATCTTTTTTTGAGGTCCCCAGTTCGAATCTCGGATCCAGTCGATAGATATATCTATATTTTTCTTTTTTTTTATGTAATTCTCCTGACAATTCTTAATTTATTAAGACCTATACAACACTCTCTACTCTATCAATTAAATTTTATTTTTCTTTCAATAAATCTGAAATTCATACAGTTCTGGGAATTGAAGTTCTTGCACATGCGCAGAAACCACTCCTATTCAAAGCATTGTGCGTTTTGACCAGATTTTGCAATTTCATATACGAAATCGTCAAATTTGTTTAAAAAGTTATAATTCCGACTTAATCGTAAGAACTGTGGTCTGATGGTGAGAAGTTTATCTTTTTTTGAGGTCCCCAGTTCGAATATCGGATCCAGTCGATAGATATATCTATATTTTTCTTTTTTTTATGTAATTCTCCAGACAATTCGTAATTTATTAAGACCTATACAACACTCTCTACTCTATCAATTAAATTTTATTTTTCTTTCAATAAATCTAAAATTCATACAGTTCTGGGAATTGAAAATCTTGCACATGCGCAGAAATCACTCCTATTCAAAGCATTGTGCGTTTTGACCAGATTTTGCAATTTCATATACGAAATCGTCAATTTTGTTTAAAAAGTTATAATTCCGTCTTAACCGTAAGAACTATGGTCTGATGGTGAGAACGGCTGAGAGGGATGTCTTTTTTTTGAGGTCCCCAGTTCGAATCTCATATCCAGTCGATAGATATATCTATATTTTTCTTTTTTTTTATGTAACTCTCCAGACAATTCGAAATTTATTAAGACCTATACAACACTCTCTACTCCATCGATTAAATTTTATTTTTCTTTCAAAAAATCTGAAATTCATACAGTTCTGGGAATTGAAGTTCTTGCACATGCGCAGAAACCACTCCTATTCAAAGCATTGTGCGTTTTGACCAGATTTTGCAATTTCATATACGAAATCGTCAATTTTGTTTAAAAAGTTATAATTCCGTCTTAACCGTAAGAACTATGGTCTGATGGTGAGAACGGCTGAGAGGGATGTCTTTTTTTTGAGGTCCCCAGTTCGAATCTCATATCCAGTCGATAGATATATCTATATTTTTCTTTTTTTTTATGTAACTCTCCAGACAATTCGAAATTTATTAAGACCTATACAACACTCTCTACTCCATCGATTAAATTTTATTTTTCTTTCAAAAAATCTGAAATTCATACAGTTCTGGGAATTGAAGTTCTTGCACATGCGCGGAAATCACTCCTATTCAAAGCATTGTGCGTTTGGACCAGATTTTGCAATTTCATATACGAAATCGTCAATTTTGTTTAAAAAGTTATAATTCCGCCTTAACCGTAAGAACTATGGTGTGATGGTGAGAACGGCTGAGAGGGGTGTCTTTTTTTTTTGAGGTCCCCATTTCGAATCTCGGATCCAGTCGATAGATATATCTATATTTTTCCTTTTTTTTTATGCAATTCTCCAGACAATTCGTAATTTATTAAGACCTATACAACACTCTCTACTCTATCAATTAAATTTTATTTTTCTTTCAATAAATCTGAAATTCATACAGTTCTGCACATGCGCAGAAACCACTCCTATTCAAAGCATTGTGCGTTTTGACCAGATTTTGCAATTTCATATACGAAATCGTCAAAGTTGTTTAAAAAGTTATAATTCCGACTTAATCGTAAGAACTATGGTCTGATGGTGAGAACGGCTGAGAAGTTTATCTTTTTTTGAGGTCCCCATTTCGAATCTCGGATCCAGTCCATAGATATATCTATATTTTTCTTTTTTTTTATGTAATTCTCCAGACAATTCGTAATTTATTAAGACCTATACAACACTCTCTACTCTATCAGTTAAATTTTATTTTTCTTTCAATAAATCTGAAATTCATACAGTTCTGCACATGCGCAGAAACCACTCCTATTCAAAGCATTGTGCGTTTTGACCAGATTTTGCAATTTCATATACGAAATCGTCAAAGTTGTTTAAAAAGTTATAATTCCGACTTAATCGTAAGAACTATGGTCTGATGGTGAGAACGGTTGAGAAGCTTGTCTTTTTCTTGAGGTCCCCAGTTCGAAATTCGGATCCAGTCGATAGATATATCTATATTTTTCTCTTTTTTTTATGTAATTCTCCAGACAATTCGAAATTTATTAAGACCTATACAACACTCTCTACTTCATCGATTAAAATTTTTTTTCTTTAAATAAATCTAAAATTCATGCATTTCAGGGATTTATAGTTCTTGCACGTGCACAGAAATCACTCCTATTCAAAGCATTGTGCTTTTTGACCATATTTTGCAATTTCATATACGAAATCGTCAAGTTTGTTTAAAAAGTTTTAATTCCGCCTTAGTCGTAAGAACTGTGGTCTGATGGTGAGAACGGTTGAGAAGCTTATCTTTTTCTTGAGGTCCCCTGTTCGAAATTCGGATCCAGTCGATAGATATATCTATATTTTTCTTTTTTTTTATGTAATTCTCCAGACAATTTGAAATTTATTAAGACCTATACAACACTCTCTACTTCATCGATTAAAATGTTTTTTCTTTAAATAAATCTAAAATTCATGCATTTCAGGGATTTATAGTTCTTGCACGTGCGTAGAAATCACTCCTATTCAAAGCATTGTGCTTTTTGACTAGATTTTGGAATTTCATATACGAAATCGTCAACTTTGTTTAGAAAGTTATAATTCCGCCTTAATCGTAAGAACTGTGATCTGATGGTGAGAACGGCTGAAAAGTTTATCTTTTTATGAGGTCCCCATTTCGAATCTCGGATGCAGTCGATAGATATATCTATATTAATCTTTTTTTTATGTAATTCTGCAGACAATTCGAAATTTATTAAGACCTATACAAGACTCTCTCCTTCATCGATTAAAATTTTTTTTCTTTAAATAAATATAAAATTCATGCATTTCAAGGATTTGTAGTTCTTGCACATGCGCAGAAATCACTCCTATTCAAAGAATTGTGCTTTTTGACCAGATTTTGTAATTTCATATACGAAATCGTCAATTATGTTTAAAAGGTTATAATTCCGCCTTAATCGTAAGAACTGTGATCTGATGGTGAGAACGACTGAGAGGGTTTTCTTTTTTAGAGGTCCCCAGTTCGAATCTCGGATCCAGTCAATAGATATATCTATATTTTTCTTTTTTTATGTAATTCAACAGAAAATTCGAAATTTATTAAGAGCTATACAACACTCTCTACTTCATCGATTAAAATGTTTTTTCTTTAAATAAATCTAAAATTCATGCATTTCAGGGATTTATAGTTCTTGCACGTGCGTAGAAATCACTCCTATTCAAAGCATTGTGCTTTTTGACTAGATTTTGGAATTTCATATACGAAATCGTCAACTTTGTTTAGAAAGTTATAATTCCGCCTTAATCGTAAGAACTGTGATCTGATGGTGAGAACGGCTGAAAAGTTTATCTTTTTATGAGGTCCCCAGTTCGAATCTCGGATGCAGTCGATAGATATATCTATATTAATCTTTTTTTTATGTAATTCTGCAGACAATTCGAAATTTATTAAGACCTATACAACACTCTCTCCTTCATCGATTAAAATTTTTTTTCTTTAAATAAATATAAAATTCATGCATTTCAAGGATTTGTAGTTCTTGCACATGCGCAGAAATCACTCCTATTCAAAGAATTGTGCTTTTTGACCAGATTTTGTAATTTCATATACGAAATCGTCAATTATGTTTAAAAGGTTATAATTCCGCCTTAATCGTAAGAACTGTGATCTGATGGTGAGAACGACTGAGAGGGTTTTCTTTTTTAGAGGTCCCCAGTTCGAATCTCGGATCCAGTCAATAGATATATCTATATTTTTCTTTTTTTATGTAATTCAACAGAAAATTCGAAATTTATTAAGAGCTATACAACACTCTCTACTTCATCGATTAAAATTTTTTTTCTTTAAATAAATCTAAAATTCATGCATTTCAGGGATTTATAGTTCTTGCACGTGCGCAGAAATCACTCCTATTCAAAGCATTGTGCTTTTTGACCAGATTGTGCCATTTCATATACGAAATCGTCAACTTTGTTTAAAAAGTTATAATTCCGCCTTAGTCGTAAGAACTGTGGTCTGATGGTGAGAACGGCTGAGAGGGTTTTCTTTTTTAGAGGTCCCCAGTTCGAATCTCGGATCCAGTCGATAGATATATCTATATTTTTCTTCTTTTTATGTAATTACACAGGCAATTCGAAATTTATTAAAACCTATACAACACTCTCTACTCCATCGATTAAATTTTATTTTTCTTTAAATAAATCTGAAATTCATACAGTTCTGGGAATTGAAGTTCTTGCACACGCGCAGACATCACTCCTATTCAAAGCATTGTGCTTTTTGACCAGATTTTGCAATTTCATATACGAAATCGTCAACTTTGTTTAAAAAGTTATAATTCCGCCTTAGTCGTAAGAACTGTGATCTGATGGTGAGAACGGCTGAGAAGTTTATCTTTTTTTGAGGTCCCCAGTTCGAATCTCGGATCCAGTCGATAGATATATCTGTATTTTTCTTTTTTTTTATGTAACTCTCCAGAATATTTCCTTTTTATTAAGACTTAAATACATTTTGTACTTCATCGATAAAATGTTTTTTCTTTAAATAAATCTAAAATTCATGCATTTCAGGGATTTATAGTTCTTGCACGTGCGTAGAAATCACTCCTATTCAAAGCATTGTGCTTTTTGACCAGATTTTGTAATTTAGAATACGAAATCATCAATTTTGTTTAAAAAGTTATAATTCCGCCTTAATCGTAAGAACTGTGGTCTGATGGTGAGAACGGTTGAGAAGTTTATCTTTTTCTTGAGGTCCCCAGTTCGAAATTCGGATCCAGTCGATAGATATATCTATATTTTTCTTTTTTTTTATGTAATTCTCCAGACAATTCGAAATTTATTAAGACCTATACCACACTCTCTACTTCATCGATTAAAATTTTTTTTCTTTAAATAAATCTAAAATTCATGCATTTCAGGGATTTATAGTTCTTGCACGTGCGTAGAAATCACTCCTATTCAAAGCATTGTGCTTTTTGACCAGATTTTGGAATTTCATATACGAAATCGTCAACTTTGTTTAAAAAGTTATAATTCCGCCTTAATCGTAAGAACTGTGGTCTGATGGTGAGAACGGTTGAGAAGTTTATCTTTTTCTTGAGGTCCCCAGTTCGAAATTCGGATCCAGTCGATAGATATATCTATATTTTTCTTTTTTTTTATGTAATTCTCCAGACAATTCGAAATTTATTAAGACCTATACCACACTCTCTACTTCATCGATTAAAATTTTTTTTCTTTAAATAAATCTAAAATTCATGCATTTCAGGGATTTATAGTTCTTGCACGTGCGTAGAAATCACTCCTATTCAAAGCATTGTGCTTTTTGACCAGATTTTGGAATTTCATATACGAAATCGTCAACTTTGTTTAAAAAGTTATAATTCCGCCTTAATCGTAAGAACTGTGGTCTGATGGTGAGAACGGTTGAGAAGTTTATCTTTTTCTTGAGGTCCCCAGTTCGAAATTCGGATCCAGTCGATAGATATATCTATATTTTTCTTTTTTTTTATGTAATTCTCCAGACAATTCGAAATTTATTAAGACCTATACCACACTCTCTACTTCATCGATTAAAATTTTTTTTCTTTAAATAAATCTAAAATTCATGCATTTCAGGGATTTATAGTTCTTGCACGTGCGTAGAAATCACTCCTATTCAAAGCATTGTGCTTTTTGACCAGATTTTGGAATTTCATATACGAAATCGTCAACTTTGTTTAAAAAGTTATAATTCCGCCTTAATCGTAAGAACTGTGGTCTGATGGTGAGAACGGTTGAGAAGTTTATCTTTTTCTTGAGGTCCCCAGTTCGAAATTCGGATCCAGTCGATAGATATATCTATATTTTTCTTTTTTTTTATGTAATTCTCCAGATAATTCGAAATTTATTAAGACCTATACCACACTCTCTACTTCATCGATTAAAATTTTTTTTCTTTAAATAAATCTAAAATTCATGCATTTCAGGGATTTATAGTTCTTGCACGTGCGTAGAAATCACTCCTATTCAAAGCATTGTGCTTTTTGACCAGATTTTGGAATTTCATATACGAAATCGTCAACTTTGTTTAAAAAGTTATAATTCCGCCTTAATCGTAAGAACTGTGGTCTGATGGTGAGAACGGTTGAGAAGCTTGTCTTTTTCTTGAGGTCCCCAGTTCGAAATTCGGATCCAGTCGATAGATATATCTATATTTTTCTTTTTTTTTATGTAATTCTCCAGACAATTCGAAATTTATTAAGACCTATACAACACTCTCTACTTCATCGATTAAAATTTTTTTTCTTTAAATAAATCTAAAATTCATGCATTTCAGGGATTTATAGTTCTTGCACGTGCACAGAAATCACTCCTATTCAAAGCATTGTGCTTTTTGACCAGATTTTGCAATTTCATATACGAAATCGTCAATTTTGTTTAAAAAGTTATAATTCCGCCTTAGTCGTAAGAAATGTGGTCTGATGGTGAGAACGGTTGAGAAGCTTATCTTTTTCTTGAGGTCCCCTGTTCGAAATTCGGATCCAGTCGATAGATATATCTATATTTTTCTTTTTTTTTTATGTAATTCTCCAGACAATTCGAAATTTATTAAGACCTATACAACACTCTCTACTTCATCGATTAAAATGTTTTTTCTTTAAATAAATCTAAAATTCATGCATTTCAGGGATTTATAGTTCTTGCACGTGCGTAGAAATCACTCCTATTCAAAGCATTGTGCTTTTTGACTAGATTTTGGAATTTCATATACGAAATCGTCAACTTTGTTTAGAAAGTTATAATTCCGCCTTAATCGTAAGAACTGTGATCTGATGGTGAGAACGGCTGAAAAGTTTATCTTTTTATGAGGTCCCCAGTTCGAATCTCGGATCCAGTCGATAGATATATCTATATTAATCTTTTTTTTATGTAATTCTGCAGACAATTCGAAATTTATTAAGACCTATACAACACTCTCTCCTTCATCGATTAAAATTTTTTTTCTTTAAATAAATATAAAATTCATGCATTTCAAGGATTTGTAGTTCTTGCACATGCGCAGAAATCACTCCTATTCAAAGAATTGTGCTTTTTGACCAGATTTTGTAATTTCATATACGAAATCGTCAATTATGTTTAAAAGGTTATAATTCCGCCTTAATCGTAAGAACTGTGATCTGATGGTGAGAACGACTGAGAGGGTTTTCTTTTTTAGAGGTCCCCAGTTCGAATCTCGGATCCAGTCAATAGATATATCTATATTTTTCTTTTTTTATGTAATTCAACAGAAAATTCGAAATTTATTAAGAGCTATACAACACTCTCTACTTCATCGATTAAAATTTTTTTTCTTTAAATAAATCTAAAATTCATGCATTTCAGGGATTTATAGTTCTTGCACGTGCGCAGAAATCACTCCTATTCAAAGCATTGTGCTTTTTGACCAGATTGTGCCATTTCATATACGAAATCGTCAACTTTGTTTAAAAAGTTATAATTCCGCCTTAGTCGTAAGAACTGTGGTCTGATGGTGAGAACGGCTGAGAGGGTTTTCTTTTTTAGAGGTCCCCAGTTCGAACTTCGGATCCAGTCGATAGATATATCTATATTTTTCTTCTTTTTATGTAATTACACAGGCAATTCGAAATTTATTAAAACCTATACAACACTCTCTACTCCATCGATTAAATTTTATTTTTCTTTAAATAAATCTGAAATTCATACAGTTCTGGGAATTGAAGTTCTTGCACACGCGCAGACATCACTCCTATTCAAAGCATTGTGCTTTTTGACCAGATTTTGCAATTTCATATACGAAATCGTCAACTTTGTTTAAAAAGTTATAATTCCGCCTTAGTCGTAAGAACTGTGATCTGATGGTGAGAACGGCTGAGAAGTTTATCTTTTTTTGAGGTCCCCAGTTCGAATCTCGGATCCAGTCGATAGATATATCTGTATTTTTCTTTTTTTTATGTAACTCTCCAGAATATTTCCTTTTTATTAAGGCTTAAATACATTTTGTACTTCATCGATAAAATGTTTTTTCTTTAAATAAATCTAAAATTCATGCATTTCAGGGATTTATAGTTCTTGCACGTGCGTAGAAATCACTCCTATTCAAAGCATTGTGCTTTTTGACCAGATTTTGTAATTTAGAATACGAAATCATCAATTTTGTTTAAAAAGTTATAATTCCGCCTTAATCGTAAGAACTGTGGTCTGATGGTGAGAACGGTTGAGAAGTTTATCTTTTTCTTGAGGTCCCCAGTTCGAAATTCGGATCCAGTCAATAGATATATCTATATTTTTCTTTTTTTTTATGTAATTCTCCAGACAATTCGAAATTTATTAAGACCTATACCACACTCTCTACTTCATCGATTAAAATTTTTTTTTCTTTAAATAAATCTAAAATTCATGCATTTCAGGGATTTATAGTTCTTGCACGTGCGTAGAAATCACTCCTATTCAAAGCATTGTGCTTTTTGACCAGATTTTGGAATTTCATATACGAAATCGTCAACTTTGTTTAAAAAGTTATAATTCCGCCTTAATCGTAAGAACTGTGGTCTGATGGTGAGAACGATTGAGAAGTTTATCTTTTTTTTGAGGTCCCCAGTTCGAAATTCGGATCCAGTCGATAGATATATCTATATTTTTCTTTTTTTTTATGTAATTCTCCAGACAATTCGAAATTTATTAAGACCTATACCACACTCTCTACTTCATCGATTAAAATTTTTTTTCTTTAAATAAATCTAAAATTCATGCATTTCAGGGATTTATAGTTCTTGCACGTGCGTAGAAATCACTCCTATTCAAAGCATTGTGCTTTTTGACCAGATTTTGGAATTTCATATACGAAATCGTCAACTTTGTTTAAAAAGTTATAATTCCGCCTTAATCGTAAGAACTGTGGTCTGATGGTGAGAACGGTTGAGAAGCTTGTCTTTTTCTTGAGGTCCCCAGTTCGAAATTCGGATCCAGTCGATAGATATATCTATATTTTTCTTTTTTTTTTATGTAATTCTCCAGACAATTCGAAATTTATTAAGACCTATACAACACTCTCTATTTCATCGATTAAAATTTTTTTTCTTTAAATAAATCTAAAATTCATGCATTTCAGGGATTTATAGTTCTTGCACGTGCACAGAAATCACTCCTATTCAAAGCATTGTGCTTTTTGACCAGATTTTGCAATTTCATATACGAAATCGTCAATTTTGTTTAAAAAGTTATAATTCCGCCTTAGTCGTAAGAACTGTGGTCTGATGCTGAGAACGGTTGAGAAGATTATCTTTTTCTTGAGGTCCCCAGTTCGAAATTCGGATCCAGTCGATAGATATATCTATATTTCTCTTTTTTTTTATGTAATTCTCCAGACAATTCGAAATTTATTAAGACCTATACCACACTCTCTACTTCATCGATTAAAATTTTTTTTTCTTTAAATAAATCTAAAATTCATGCATTTCAGGGATTTATAGTTCTTGCACGTGCGTAGAAATCACTCCTATTCAAAGCATTGTGCTTTTTGACCAGATTTTGGAATTTCATATACGAAATCGTCAACTTTGTTTAAAAAGTTATAATTCCGCCTTAATCGTAAGAACTGTGGTCTGATGGTGAGAACGATTGAGAAGTTTATCTTTTTTTTGAGGTCCCCAGTTCGAAATTCGGATCCAGTCGATAGATATATCTATATTTTTCTTTTTTTTTATGTAATTCTCCAGACAATTCGAAATTTATTAAGACCTATACCACACTCTCTACTTCATCGATTAAAATTTTTTTTCTTTAAATAAATCTAAAATTCATGCATTTCAGGGATTTATAGTTCTTGCACGTGCGTAGAAATCACTCCTATTCAAAGCATTGTGCTTTTTGACCAGATTTTGGAATTTCTTATACGAAATCGTCAACTTTGTTTAAAAAGTTATAATTCCGCCTTAATCGTAAGAACTGTGGTCTGATGGTGAGAACGGTTGAGAAACTTGTCTTTTTCTTGAGGTCCCCAGTTCGAAATTCGGATCCAGTCGATAGATATATCTATATTTTTCTTTTTTTTTTATGTAATTCTCCAGACAATTCGAAATTTATTAAGACCTATACAACACTCTCTACTTCATCGATTAAAATTTTTTTTCTTTAAATAAATCTAAAATTCATGCATTTCAGGGATTTATAGTTCTTGCACGTGCACAGAAATCACTCCTATTCAAAGCATTGTGCTTTTTGACCAGATTTTGCAATTTCATATACGAAATCGTCAATTTTGTTTAAAAAGTTATAATTCCGCCTTAGTCGTAAGAACTGTGGTCTGATGCTGAGAACGGTTGAGAAGATTATCTTTTTCTTGAGGTCCCCAGTTCGAAATTCGGATCCAGTCGATAGATATATCTATATTTCTCTTTTTTTTTATGTAATTCTCCAGACAATTCGAAATTTATTAAGACCTATACAACACTCTCTACTTCATCGATTAAAATGTTTTTTCTTTAAATAAATCTAAAATTCATGCATTTCAGGGATTTATAGTTCTTGCACGTGCGTAGAAATCACTCCTATTCAAAGCATTGTGCTTTTTGACTAGATTTTGGAATTTCATATACGAAATCGTCAACTTTGTTTAGAAAGTTATAATTCCGCCTTAATCGTAAGAACTGTGATCTGATGGTGAGAACGGCTGAAAAGTTTATCTTTTTATGAGGTCCCCAGTTCGAATCTCGGATCCAGTCGATAGATATATCTATATTAATCTTTTTTTTATGTAATTCTGCAGACAATTAGAAATTTATTAAGACCTATACAACACTCTCTCCTTCATCGATTAAAATTTTTTTTCTTTAAATAAATATAAAATTCATGCATTTCAAGGATTTGTAGTTCTTGCACATGCGCAGAAATCACTCCTATTCAAAGAATTGTGCTTTTTGACCAGATTTTGTAATTTCATATACGAAATCGTCAATTATGTTTAAAAGGTTATAATTCCGCCTTAATCGTAAGAACTGTGATCTGATGGTGAGAACGACTGAGAGGGTTTTCTTTTTTAGAGGTCCCCAGTTCGAATCTCGGATCCAGTCAATAGATATATCTATATTTTTCTTTTTTTATGTCATTCAACAGAAAATTCGAAATTTATTAAGAGCTATACAACACTCTCTACTTCATCGATTAAAATTTTTTTTCTTTAAATAAATCTAAAATTCATGCATTTCAGGGATTTATAGTTCTTGCACGTGCGCAGAAATCACTCCTATTCAAAGCATTGTGCTTTTTGACCAGATTGTGCCATTTCATATACGAAATCGTCAACTTTGTTTAAAAAGTTATAATTCCGCCTTAGTCGTAAGAACTGTGGTCTGATGGTGAGAACGGCTGAGAGGGTTTTCTTTTTTAGAGGTCCCCA
Source organism: Argiope bruennichi (assembly GCF_947563725.1). Taxonomy (NCBI): domain Eukaryota; kingdom Metazoa; phylum Arthropoda; class Arachnida; order Araneae; family Araneidae; genus Argiope; species Argiope bruennichi. Next base: position 26,287,542 of record NC_079156.1, on the reverse strand, counting down.
GTTCGAATCTCGGATCCAGTCGATAGATATATCTATATTTTTCTTCTTTTTATGTAATTACACAGGCAATTCGAAATTTATTAAAACCTATACAACACTCTCTACTCCATCGATTAAATTTTATTTTTCTTTAAATAAATCTGAAATTCATACAGTTCTGGGAATTGAAGTTCTTGCACACGCGCAGACATCACTCCTATTCAAAGCATTGTGCTTTTTGACCAGATTTTGCAATTTCATATACGAAATCGTCAACTTTGTTTAAAAAGTTATAATTCCGCCTTAGTCGTAAGAACTGTGATCTGATGGTGAGAACGGCTGAGAAGTTTATCTTTTTTTGAGGTCCCCAGTTCGAATCTCGGATCCAGTCGATAGATATATCTATATTTTTCTTTTTTTTTATGTAATTCTCCAGACAATTCGAAATTTATTAAGACCTATACAACACTCTCTACTTCATCGATTAAAATTTTTTTTCTTTAAATAAATCTAAAATTCATGCATTTCAGGGATTTATAGTTCTTGCACGTGCACAGAAATCACTCCTATTGAAAGCATTGTGCTTTTTGACCAGATTTTGCAATTTCATATACGAAATCGTCAATTTTGTTTAAAAAGTTATAATTCCGCCTTAGTCGTAAGAACTGTGATCTGATGGTGAGAACGGCTGAGAAGTTTATCTTTTTTTGAGGTCCACAGTTCGAATCTCGGATCCAGTCGATAGATATATCTATATTTTTCTTTTTTTTATGTAATTCTCCAGACAATCCGAAATTTATTAAGACCTATACAACACTCTCTACTTCATCGATTAAAATGTTTTTTCTTTAAATAAATCTAAAATTCATGCATTTCAGGGATTTATAGTTCTTGCACGTACGTAGAAATCACTCCTATTCAAAGCATTGTGCTTTTTGACCAGATTTTGGAATTTCATATACGAAATCGTCAATTTTGTTTAAAAAGTTATAATTCCGCCTTAATCGTAAGAACTGTGGTCTGATGGTGAGAACGGTTGAGAAGTTTATCTTTTTCTTGAGGTCCCCAGTTCGAAATTCGGATCCAGTCGATAGATATATCTATATTTTTCTTTTTTTTATGTAATTCTCCAGACAATTCGAAATTTATTAAGACCTATACAACACTCTCAACTCCATCGATGAAATTTTATTTTTCTTTCAAAAAATCTGAAATTCATACAGTTCTGGGAATTGAAGTTCTTGCACATGCGCAGAAATCACTCCTATTCAAAGCATTGTGCGTTTTGACCAGATTTTGCAATTTCATATACGAAATCGTGAATTTTGTTTAAAAAGTTATAATTCCGCCTTAACCGTAAGAACTATGGTCTGATGGTGAGAACGGCTGAGAGGGATGTCTTTTTTTTTGAGGTCCCCATTTCGAATCTCGGATCCAGTCGATAGATATATCTATATTTTTCTTTTTTTTATGTAATTCTCCATACAATTCGAAATTTATTAAGACCTATACAACACTCTCAACTCCATCGATGAAATTTTATTTTTCTTTCAAAAAATCTGAAATTCATACAGTTCTGGGAATTGAAGTTCTTGCACATGCGCAGAAAACACTCCTATTCAAAGCATTGTGCGTTTTGACCAGATTTTGCAATTTCATATACGAAATCGTCAACTTTGTTTAAAAAGTTATAATTCCGCCTTAATCGTAAGAACTGTGGTCTGATGGTGAGAACGGCTGAGAAGTTTATCTTTTTTTTGAGGTCCCCAGTTCGATTCTCGGATCCAGTCGATAGATATATCTATATTTTTCTTTTTTTTTATGTAACTCTCCAGAATATTTCATTTTTATTAAGACTTAAATACATTTTGTACTTCATCGATAAAAAAATTTTTCTTAAAATAAATTTAAAATTCATGTAGTTCTGGGATTTGTAGTTCTTGCACATGCGCAGAAATCACTCATATTCAAAGCATTGTGCTTTAAGACCAGATTGTGCCATTTCATATACGAAATCGCCTACTTTGTTTAAAAAGTTATAATTCCGTGTCAAACGTAAGAAGTCTGGTCTGATGGTGAGAACGGCTGGGAAGGTTATTATTTTTTGAGGTCCCCAGTTCGTATCTCGGATCAGGTCGATAGATATATCTATATTTTTCTTTTTTTTATGTAATTCAACAGACAATTCGAAATTTATTAAGAGCTATACAACACTACTCTACTCCATCGATTAAATTTTATTTTTCTTTCAATAAATCTGAAATTCATACAGTTCTTTGAATTGAAGTTCTTGCACATGCGCAGAAATCACTCCTATTCAAAGCATTGTGCTTTTTGACCAGATTGTGCCATTTCATATACGAAATCGTCAACTTTGTTTAAAAAGTTATAATTCCACCTCTACCGTAAGAACTATGGTCTGGTGGTGAGAACGGGTGAGAGGGTTATCTTTTTTTGAGGTCCCCAGTTCAAATCTCGGATCCAGTCGATAGATATATCTATATTTTTCTTTTTTTTTTTTAATTCTCCAGACAATTCGAAATTTATTAAGACCTATACAACACTCTCTACTCCATCGATTAAACTTTATTTTTCTTTAAATAAATCTGAAATTCATACAGTTCTGGGATTTGAAGTTCTTGCACATGCGCAGACATCACTCATATTCAAAGCATTGTGCTTTTTGACCAGATTTTGTAATTTAGTATACGAAATCATCAATTTTGTTTAAAAAGTTATAATTCCGCCTTAATCGTAAGAACTGTGGTCTGATGGTGAGAACGGTTGAGAAGTTTATCTTTTTCTTGAGGTCCCCAGTTCGAAATTCGGATCCAGTCGATAGATATATCTATATTTTTCTTTTTTTTTATGTAATTCTCCAGACAATTCGAAATTTATTAAGACCTATACCACACTCTCTACTTCATCGATTAAAATTTTTTTTCTTTAAATAAATCTAAAATTCATGCATTTCAGGGATTTATAGTTCTTGCACGTGCGTAGAAATCACTCCTATTCAAAGCATTGTGCTTTTTGACCAGATTTTGGCATTTCATATACGAAATCGTCAACTTTGTTTAAAAAGTTATAATTCCGCCTTAATCGTAAGAACTGTGGTCTGATGGTGAGAACGGTTGAGAAGCTTGTCTTTTTCTTGAGGTCCCCAGTTCGAAATTCGGATCCAGTCGATAGATATATCTATATTTTTCTTTTTTTTTATGTAATTCTCCAGACAATTCGAAATTTATTAAGACCTATACAACACTCTCTACTTCATCGATTAAAATTTTTTTTCTTTAAATAAATCTAAAATTCATGCATTTCAGGGATTTATAGTTCTTGCACGTGCACAGAAATCACTCCTATTCAAAGCATTGTGCTTTTTGACCAGATTTTGCAAATTCATATACGAAATCGTCAATTTTGTTTAAAAAGTTATAATTCCGCCTTAGTCGTAAGAACTGTGGTCTGATGGTGAGAACGGTTGAGAAGCTTATCTTTTTCTTGAGGTCCCCAGTTCGAAATTCGGATCCAGTCGACAGATATATCTATATTTTTCTTTTTTTTTATGTAATTCTCCAGACAATTCGAAATTTATTAAGACCTATACAACACTCTCTACTTCATCGATTAAAATGTTTTTTCTTTAAATAAATCTAAAATTCATGCATTTCAGGGATTTATAGTTCTTGCACGTGCGTAGAAATCACTCCTATTCAAAGCATTGTGCTTTTTGACTAGATTTTGGAATTTCATATACGAAATCGTCAACTTTGTTTAGAAAGTTATAATTCCGCCTTAATCGTAAGAACTGTTATCTGATGGTGAGAACGGCTGAAAAGTTTATCTTTTTATGAGGTCCCCAGTTCGAATCTCAGATCCAGTCGATAGATATATCTATATTAATCTTTTTTTTATGTAATTCTGCAGACAATTCGAAATTTATTAAGACCTATACAACACTCTCTCCTTCATCGATTAAAATTTTTTTTCTTTAAATAAATATAAAATTCATGCATTTCAAGGATTTGTAGTTCTTGCACATGCGCAGAAATCACTCCTATTCAAAGAATTGTGCTTTTTGACCAGATTTTGTAATTTCATATACGAAATCGTCAATTATGTTTAAAAGGTTATAATTCCGCCTTAATCGTAAGACCTGTGATCTGATGGTGAGAACGACTGAGAGGGTTTTCTTTTTTAGAGGTCCCCATTTCGAATCTCGGATCCAGTCAATAGATATATCTATATTTTTCTTTTTTTATGTAATTCAACAGAAAATTCGAAATTTATTAAGAGCTATACAACACTCTCTACTTCATCGATTAAAATTTTTTTTCTTTAAATAAATCTAAAATTCATGCATTGCAGGAATTTATAGTTCATGCACGTGCGCAGAAATCACTCCTATTCAAAGCATTGTGCTTTTTGACCAGATTGTGCCATTTCATATACGAAATCGTCAACTTTGTTTAAAAAGTTATAATTCCGCCTTAGTCGTAAGAACTGTGGTCTGATGGTGAGAACGGCTGAGAGGGTTTTCTTTTTTAGAGGTCCCCAGTTCGAATCTCGGATCCAGTCGATAGATATATCTATATTTTTCTTCTTTTTATGTAATTACACTGGCAATTCGAAATTTATTAAAACCTATACAACACTCTCTACTCCATCGATTAAATTTTATTTTTCTTTAAATAAATCTGAAATTCATACAGTTCTGGGAATTGAAGTTCTTGCACACGCGCAGACATCACTCCTATTCAAAGCATTGTGCTTTTTGACCAGATTTTGCAATTTCATATACGAAATCGTCAACTTTGTTTAAAAAGTTATAATTCCGCCTTAGTCGTAAGAACTGTGATCTGATGGTGAGAACGGCTGAGAAGTTTATCTTTTTTTGAGGTCCCCAGTTCGAATCTCGGATCCAGTCGATAGATATATCTATGTTTTTCTTTTTTTTTTATGTAATTCTCCAGACAATTCGAAATTTATTAAGACCTATACAACACTCTCTACTTCATCGATTAAAATTTTTTTTCTTTAAATAAATCTAAAATTCATGCATTTCAGGGATTTATAGTTCTTGCACGTGCACAGAAATCACTCCTATTGAAAGCATTGTGCTTTTTGACCAGATTTTGCAATTTCATATACGAAATCGTCAATTTTGTTTAAAAAGTTATAATTCCGCCTTAGTCGTAAGAACTGTGATCTGATGGTGAGAACGGCTGAGAAGTTTATCTTTTTTTGAGGTCCACAGTTCGAATCTCGGATCCAGTCGATAGATATATCTATATTTTTCTTTTTTTTTATGTAATTCTCCAGACAATTCGAAATTTATTAAGACCTATACAACACTCTCTACTTCATCGATTAAAATGTTTTTTCTTTAAATAAATCTAAAATTCATGCATTTCAGGGATTTATAGTTCTTGCACGTGCGTAGAAATCACTCCTATTCAAAGCATTGTGCTTTTTGACCAGATTTTGCAATTTCATATACGAAATCGTCAACTTTGTTTAGAAAGTTATAATTCCGCCTTAGTCGTAAGAACTGTGGTCTGATGGTGAGAACGGTTGAGAAGCTTATCTTTTTCTTGAGGTCCCCAGTTCGAAATTCGGATCCAGTCGATAGATATATCTATATTTTTCTTTTTTTTTATGTAATTCTCCAGACAATTCGAAATTTATTAAGACCTATACAACACTCTCTACTTCATCGATTAAAATGTTTTTTCTTTAAATAAATCTAAAATTCATGCATTTCAGGGATTTATAGTTCTTGCACGTGCGTAAAAATCACTCCTATTCAAAGCATTGTGCTTTTTGACTAGATTTTGGAATTTCATATACGAAATCGTCAACTTTGTTTAGAAAGTTATAATTCCGCCTTAATCGTAAGAACTGTGATCTGATGGTGAGAACGGCTGAAAAGTTTATCTTTTTATGAGGTCCCCAGTTCGAATCTCGGATCCAGTCGATAGATATATCTATATTAATCTTTTTTTTATGTAATTCTGCAGACAATTCGAAATTTATTAAGACCTATACAACACTCTCTCCTTCATCGATTAAAATTTTTTTTCTTTAAATAAATATAAAATTCATGCATTTCAAGGATTTGTAGTTCTTGCACATGCGCAGAAATCACTCCTATTCAAAGAATTGTGCTTTTTGACCAGATTTTGTAATTTCATATACGAAATCGTCAATTATGTTTAAAAGGTTATAATTCCGCCTTAATCGTAAGAACTATGATCTGATGGTGAGAACGACTGAGAGGGTTTTCTTTTTTAGAGGTCCCCAGTTCGAATCTCGGATCCAGTCAATAGATATATCTATATTTTTCTTTTTTTATGTAATTCAACAGAAAATTCGAAATTTATTAAGAGCTATACAACACTCTCTACTTCATCGATTAAAATTTTTTTTCTTTAAATAAATCTAAAATTCATGCATTTCAGGGATTTATAGTTCATGCACGTGCGCAGAAATCACTCCTATTCAAAGCATTGTGCTTTTTGACCAGATTGTGCCATTTCATATACGAAATCGTCAACTTTGTTTAAAAAGTTATAATTCCGCCTTAGTCGTAAGAACTGTGGTCTGATGGTGAGAACGGCTGAGAGGGTTTTCTTTTTTAGAGGTCCCCAGTTCGAATCTCGGATCCAGTCGATAGATATATCTATATATTTCTTCTTTTTATGTAATTACACTGGCAATTCGAAATTTATTAAAACCTATACAACACTCTCTACTCCATCGATTAAATTTTATTTTTCTTTAAATAAATCTGAAATTCATACAGTTCTGGGAATTGAAGTTCTTGCACACGCGCAGACATCACTCCTATTCAAAGCATTGTGCTTTTTAACCAGATTTTGCAATTTCATATACGAAATCGTCAATTTTGTTTAAAAAGTTATAATTCCGCCTTAGTCGTAAGAACTGTGATCTGATGGTGAGAACGGCTGAGAAGTTTATCTTTTTTTGAGGTCCACAGTTCGAATCTCGGATCCAGTCGATAGATATATCTATATTTTTCTTTTTTTTTATGTAATTCTCCAGACAATTCGAAATTTATTAAGACCTCTACAACACTCTCTACTTCATCGATTAAAATGTTTTTTCTTTAAATAAATCTAAAATTCATGCATTTCAGGGATTTATAGTTCTTGCACGTGCGTAGAAATCACTCCTATTCAAAGCATTGTGCTTTTTGACCAGATTTTGCAATTTCATATACGAAATCGTCAATTTTGTTTAAAAAGTTATAATTCCGCCTTAGTCGTAAGAACTGTGGTCTGATGGTGAGAACGGTTGAGAAGCTTATCTTTTTCTTGAGGTCCCCAGTTCAAAATTCGGATCCAGTCGATAGATATATCTATATTTTTCTTTTTTTTTATGTAATTCTCCAGACAATTCGAAATTTATTAAGACCTATACAACACTCTCTACTTCATCGATTAAAATGTTTTTTCTTTAAATAAATCTAAAATTCATGCATTTTAGGGATTTATAGTTCTTGCACGTGCGTAGAAATCACTCCTATTCAAAGCATTGTGCTTTTTGACTAGATTTTGGAATTTCATATACGAAATCGTCAACTTTGTTTAGAAAGTTATAATTCCGCCTTAATCGTAAGAACTGTGATCTGATGGTGAGAACGGCTGAAAAGTTTATCTTTTTATGAGGTCCCCAGTTCGAATCTCGGATCCAGTCGATAGATATATCTATATTAATCTTTTTTTTATGTAATTCTGCAGACAATTCGAAATTTATTAAGACCTATACAACACTCTCTCCTTCATCGATTAAAATTTTTTTTCTTTAAATAAATATAAAATTCATGCATTTCAAGGATTTGTAGTTCTTGCACATGCGCAGAAATCACTCCTATTCAAAGAATTGTGCTTTTTGACCAGATTTTGTAATTTCATATACGAAATCGTCAACTTTGTTTAAAAAGTTATAATTCCGCCTAAGTCGTAAGAACTGTGGTCTGATGGTGAGAACGGCTGAGAGGGTTTTCTTTTTTAGAGGTCCCCAGTTCGAATCTCGGATCCAGTCGATAGATATATCTATATTTTTCTTCTTTTTATGTAATTACACTGGCAATTCGAAATTTATTAAAACCTATACAACACTCTCTACTCCATCGATTAAATTTTATTTTTCTTTAAATAAATCTGAAATTCATACAGTTCTGGGAATTGAAGTTCTTGCACACGCGCAGACATCACTCCTATTCAAAGCATTGTGCTTTTTGACCAGATTTTGCAATTTCATATACGAAATCGTCAACTTTGTTTAAAAAGTTATAATTCCGCCTAAGTCGTAAGAACTGTGGTCTGATGGTGAGAACGGTTGAGAAGCTTATCTTTTTCTTGAGGTCCCCAGTTCAAAATTCGGATCCAGTCGATAGATATATCTATATTTTTCTTTTTTTTTATGTAATTCTCCAGACAATTCGAAATTTATTAAGACCTATACAACACTCTCTACTTCATCGATTAAAATGTTTTTTCTTTAAATAAATCTAAAATTCATGCATTTCAGGGATTTATAGTTCTTGCACGTGCGTAGAAATCACTCCTATTCAAAGCATTGTGCTTTTTGACTAGATTTTGGAATTTCATATACGAAATCGTCAACTTTGTTTAGAAAGTTATAATTCCGCCTTAATCGTAAGAACTGTGATCTGATGGTGAGAACGGCTGAAAAGTTTATCTTTTTATGAGGTCCCCAGTTCGAATCTCGGATCCAGTCGATAGATATATCTATATTAATCTTTTTTTTATGTAATTCTGCAGACAATTCGAAATTTATTAAGACCTATACAACACTCTCTCCTTCATCGATTAAAATTTTTTTTCTTTAAATAAATATAAAATTGATGCATTTCAAGGATTTGTAGTTCTTGCACATGCGCAGAAATCACTCCTATTCAAAGAATTGTGCTTTTTGACCAGATTTTGTAATTTCATATACGAAATCGTCAATTATGTTTAAAAGGTTATAATTCCGCCTTAATCGTAAGAACTGTGATCTGATGGTGAGAACGACTGAGAGGGTTTTCTTTTTTAGAGGTCCCCAGTTCGAATCTCGGATCCAGTCAATAGATATATCTATATTTTTCTTTTTTTATGTAATTCAACAGAAAATTCGAAATTTATTAAGAGCTATACAACACTCTCTACTTCATCGATTAAAATTTTTTTTCTTTAAATAAATCTAAAATTCATGCATTTCAGGGATTTATAGTTCATGCACGTGCGCAGAAATCACTCCTATTCAAAGCATTGTGCTTTTTGACCAGATTGTGCCATTTCATATACGAAATCGTCAACTTTGTTTAAAAAGTTATAATTCCGCCTAAGTCGTAAGAACTGTGGTCTGATGGTGAGAACGGCTGAGAGGGTTTTCTTTTTTAGAGGTCCCCAGTTCGAATCTCGGATCCAGTCGATAGATATATCTATATTTTTCTTTTTTTTTTATGTAATTCTCCAGACAATTCGAAATTTATTAAGACCTATACAACACTCTCTACTTCATCGATTAAAATTTTTTTTCTTTAAATAAATCTAATATTCATGCATTTCAGGGATTTATAGTTCTTGCACGTGCACAGAAATCACTCCTATTGAAAGCATTCTGCTTTTTGACCAGATTTTGCAATTTCATATACGAAATCGTCAATTTTGTTTAAAAAGTTATAATTCCGCCTTAGTCGTAAGAACTGTGATCTGATGGTGAGAACGGCTGAGAAGTTTATCTTTTTTTGAGGTCCACAGTTCGAATCTCGGATCCAGTCGATAGATATATCTATATTTTTCTTTTTTTTATGTAATTCTCCAGACAATTCGAAATTTATTAAGACCTATACAACACTCTCTACTCATCGATTAAATTTTTTTTTTCTTTAAATAAATCTAAAATTCATACATTTCAGGGATTTATAGTTCTTGCACGTGCACAGAAATCACTCCTATTCAAAGCATTGTGCTTTTTGACCAGATTTTGGAATTTCATATACGAAATCGTCAACTTTGTTTAAAAAGTTATAATTCCGCCTTAATCGTAAGAACTGTGGTCTAATGGTGAGAACGGTTGAGAAGCTTATCTTTTTCTTGAGGTCCCCAGTTCGAAATTCGGATTCAGTCGATAGATATATCTATATTTTTCTTTTTTTTTTTATGTAATTCTCCAGACAATTCGAAATTTATTAAGACCTATACAACACTCTCTACTTCATCGATTAAAATGTTTTTTCTTTAAATAAATCTAAAATTCAATGCATTTCAGGGATTTATAGTTCTTGCACGTACGTAGAAATCACTCCTATTCAAAGCATTGTGCTTTTTGACCAGATTTTGGAATTTCATATACGAAATCGTCAATTTTTTTTAAAAAGTTATAATTCCGCCTTAATCGTAAGAACTGTGGTCTGATGGTGAGAACGGTTGAGAAGTTTATCTTTTTCTTGAGGTCCCCAGTTCGAAATTCGGATCCAGTCGATAGATATATCTATATTTTTCTTTTTTTTTATGCAATTCTCCAGACAATTCGAAATTTATTAAGACCTATACCACACTCTCTACTTCATCGATTAAAATTTTTTTTCTTTAAATAAATCTAAAATTCATGCATTTCAGGGATTTATAGTTCTTGCACGTGCGTAGAAATCACTCCTATTCAAAGCATTGTGCTTTTTGACTAGATTTTGGAATTTCATATACGAAATCGTCAACTTTGTTTAGAAAGTTATAATTCCGCCTTAATCGTAAGAACTGTGATCTGATGGTGAGAACGGCTGAAAAGTTTATCTTTTTATGAGGTCCCCAGTTCGAATCTCGGATCCAGTCGATAGATATATCTATATTAATCTTTTTTTTATGTAATTCTGCAGACAATTCGAAATTTATTAAGACCTATACAACACTCTCTCCTTCATCGATTAAAATTTTTTTTCTTTAAATAAATATAAAATTCATGCATTTCAAGGATTTGTAGTTCTTGCACATGCGCAGAAATCACTCCTATTCAAAGAATTGTGCTTTTTGACCAGATTTTGTAATTTCATATACGAAATCGTCAATTATGTTTAAAAGGTTATAATTCCGCCTTAATCGTAAGAACTGTGATCTGATGGTGAGAACGACTGATAGGGTTTTCTTTTTTAGAGGTCCCCAGTTCGAATCTCGGATCCAGTCAATAGATATATCTATATTTTTCTTTTTTTATGTAATTCAACAGAAAATTCGAAATTTATTAAGAGCTATACAACACTCTCTACTTCATCGATTAAAATTTTTTTTCTTTAAATAAATCTAAAATTCATGCATTTCAGGGATTTATAGTTCATGCACGTGCGCAGAAATCACTCCTATTCAAAGCATTGTGCTTTTTGACCAGATTGTGCCATTTCATATACGAAATCGTCAACTTTGTTTAAAAAGTTATAATTCCGCGTTAGTCGTAAGAACTGTGGTCTGATGGTGAGAACGGCTGAGAGGGTTTTCTTTTTTAGAGGTCCCCAGTTCGAATCTCGGATCCAGTCGATAGATATATCTATATTTTTCTTCTTTTTATGTAATTACACTGGCAATTCGAAATTTATTAAAACCTATACAACACTCTCTACTCCATCGATTAAATTTTATTTTTCTTTAAATAAATATGAAATTCATACAGTTCTGGGAATTGAAGTTCTTGCACACGCGCAGACATCACTCCTATTCAAAGCATTGTGCTTTTTGACCAGATTTTGCAATTTCATATACGAAATCGTCAACTTTGTTTAAAAAGTTATAATTCCGCCTTAGTCGTAAGAACTGTGATCTGATGGTGAGAACGGCTGAGAAGTTTATCTTTTTTTGAGGTCCCCAGTTCGAATCTCGGATCCAGTCGATAGATATATCTATATTTTTCTTTTTTTTTATGTAATTCTCCAGACAATTCGAAATTTATTAAGACCTATACAACACTCTCTACTTCATCGATTAAAATTTTTTTTCTTTAAATAAATCTAAAATTCATGCATTTCAGTGATTTATAGTTCTTGCACGTGCACAGAAATCACTCCTATTGAAAGTATTGTGCTTTTTGACCAGATTTTGCAATTTCATATACGAAATCGTCAATTTTGTTTAAAAAGTTATAATTCCGCCTTAGTCGTAAGAACTGTGATCTGATGGTGAGAACGGCTGAGAAGTTTATCTTTTTTTGAGGTCCACAGTTCGAATCTCGGATCCAGTCGATAGATATATCTATATTTTTCTTTTTTTTTATGTAATTCTCCAGACAATTCGAAATTTATTAAGACCTATACAACACTCTCTACTTCATCGATTAAAATTTTTTTTTCTTTAAATAAATCTAAAATTCATACATTTCAGGGATTTATAGTTCTTGCACGCGCAGACATCACTCCTATTCAAAGCATTGTGCTTTTTGACCAGATTTTGCAATTTCATATACGAAATCGTCAACTTTGTTTAAAAAGTTATAATTCCGCCTTAGTCGTAAGAACTGTGATCTGATGGTGAGAACGGCTGAGAAGTTTATCTTTTTTTGAGGTCCCCAGTTCGAATCTCGGATCCAGTCGATAGATATATCTATATTTTTCTTTTTTTTTTATGTAATTCTCCAGACAATTCGAAATTTATTAAGACCTATACAACACTCTCTACTTCATCGATTAAAATTTTTTTTCTTTAAATAAATCTAAAATTCATGCATTTCAGGGATTTATAGTTCTTGCACGTGCACAGAAATCACTCCTATTGAAAGTATTGTGCTTTTTGACCAGATTTTGCAATTTCATATACGAAATCGTCAATTTTGTTTAAAAAGTTATAATTCCGCCTTAGTCGTAAGAACTCTGATCTGATGGTGAGAACGGCTGAGAAGTTTATCTTTTTTTGAGGTCCAGAGTTCGAATCTCGGATCCAGTCGATAGATATATCTATATTTTTCTTTTTTTTTATGTAATTCTCCAGACAATTCGAAATTTATTAAGACCTATACAACACTCTCTACTTCATCGATTAAAATTTTTTTTTCTTTAAATAAATCTAAAATTCATACATTTCAGGGATTTATAGTTCTTGCACGTGCACAGAAATCACTCCTATTCAAAGCATTCTGCTTTTTGACCAGATTTTGGAATTTCATATACGAAATCGTCAACTTTGTTTAAAAAGTTATAATTCCGCCTTAATCGTAAGAACTGTGGTCTAATGGTGAGAACGGTTGAGAAGCTTATCTTTTTCTTGAGGTCCCCAGTTCGAAATTCGGATTCAGTCGATAGATATATCTATATTTTTCTTTTTTTTTATGTAATTCTCCAGACAATTCGAAATTTATTAAGACCTATACAACACTCTCTACTTCATCGATTAAAATGTTTTTTCTTTAAATAAATCTAAAATTCATGCATTTCAGGGATTTATAGTCCTTGCACGTACGTAGAAATCACTCCTATTCAAAGCATTGTGCTTTTTGACCAGATTTTGGAATTTCATATACGAAATCGTCAATTTTTTTTAAAAAGTTATATTTCCGCCTTAATCGTAAGAACTGTGGTCTGATGGTGAGAACGGTTGAGAAGTTTATCTTTTTCTTGAGGTCCCCAGTTCGAAATTCGGATCAAGTCGATAGATATATCTATATTTTTCTTTTTTTTTATGCAATTCTCCAGACAATTCGAAATTTATTAAGACCTATACCACACTCTCTACTTCATCGATTAAAATTTTTTTTCTTTAAATAAATCTAAAATTCATGCATTTCAGGGATTTATAGTTCTGGCACGTGCGTAGAAATCACTCCTATTCAAAGCATTGTGCTTTTTGACCAGATTTTGGAATTTCATATACGAAATCGTCAACTTTGTTTAAAAAGTTATAATTCCGCCTTAATCGTAAGAACTGTGGTCTGATGGTGAGAACGGTTGAGAAGTTTATATTTTTCTTGAGGTCCCCAGTTCGAAATTCGGATCCAGTCTATAGATATATCTATATTTTTCTTTTTTTTATGTAATTCTCCAGACAATTCGAAATTCATTAGGACCTATACAACACTCTCTACTTCATCGATTAAAATGTTTTTTCTTTAAATAAATCTAAAATTCATGCATTTCAGGGATTTATAGTTCTTGCACGTGCGTAGAAATCACTCCTATTCAAAGCATTGTGCTTTTTGACCAGATTTTGGAATTTCATATACGAAATCGTCAACTTTGTTTCGAAAGTTATAATTCCGCCTTAATCGTAAGAACTGTGATCTGATGGTGAGAACGGCTGAGAAGTTTATCTTTTTATGAGGTCCCCAGTTCGAATCTCGGATCCAGTCGATAGATATATCTATATTAATCTTTTTTTTATGTAATTCTGCAGACAATTCGAAATTTATTAAGACCTATACAACACTCTCTCCTTCATCGATTAAAATTTTTTTTCTTTAAATAAATATAAAATTCATGCATTTCAAGGATTTGTAGTTCTTGCACGTGCACAGTAATCACTCCTATTCAAAGCATTGTGCTTTTTGACCAGATTTTGGAATTTCATATACGAAATCGTCAATTTTTTTTAAAAAGTTATAATTCCGCCTTAATCGTAAGAACTGTGGTCTGATGGTGAGAACGGTTGAGAAGTTTATCTTTTTCTTGAGGTCCCCAGTTCGAAATTCGGATCAAGTCGATAGATATATCTATATTTTTCTTTTTTTTTATGCAATTCTCCAGACAATTCGAAATTTATTAAGACCTATACCACACTCTCTACTTCATCGATTAAAATTTTTTTTCTTTAAATAAATCTAAAATTCATGCATTTCAGGGATTTATAGTTCTGGCACGTGCGTAGAAATCACTCCTATTCAAAGCATTGTGCTTTTTGACCAGATTTTGGAATTTCATATACGAAATCGTCAACTTTGTTTAAAAAGTTATAATTCCGCCTTAATCGTAAGAACTGTGGTCTGATGGTGAGAACGGTTGAGAAGTTTATATTTTTCTTGAGGTCCCCAGTTCGAAATTCGGATCCAGTCTATAGATATATCTATATTTTTCTTTTTTTTATGTAATTCTCCAGACAATTCGAAATTTATTAGGACCTATACAACACTCTCTACTTCATCGATTAAAATGTTTTTTCTTTAAATAAATCTAAAATTCATGCATTTCAGGGATTTATAGTTCTTGCACGTGCGTAGAAATCACTCCTATTCAAAGCATTGTGCTTTTTGACCAGATTTTGGAATTTCATATACGAAATCGTCAATTATGTTTAAAAGGTTATAATTCCGCCTTAATCGTAAGAACTGTGATCTGATGGTGAGAACGACTGAGAGGGTTTTCTTTTTTAGAGGTCCCCAGTTCGAATCTCGGATCCAGTCAATAGATATATCTATATTTTTCTTTTTTTATGTAATTCAACAGAAAATTCGAAATTTATTAAGAGCTATACAACACTCTCTACTTCATCGATTAAAATTTTTTTTCTTTAAATAAATCTAAAATTCATGCATTTCAGGGATTTATAGTTCATGCACGTGCGCAGAAATCACTCCTATTCAAAGCATTGTGCTTTTTGACCAGATTGTGCCATTTCATATACGAAATCGTCAACTTTGTTTAAAAAGTTATAATTCCGCCTAAGTCGTAAGAACTGTGGTCTGATGGTGAGAACGGCTGAGAGGGTTTTCTTTTTTAGAGGTCCCCAGTTCGAATCTCGGATCCAGTCGATAGATATATCTATATTTTTCTTTTTTTTTTATGTAATTCTCCAGACAATTCGAAATTTATTAAGACCTATACAACACTCTCTACTTCATCGATTAAAATTTTTTTTCTTTAAATAAATCTAATATTCATGCATTTCAGGGATTTATAGTTCTTGCACGTGCACAGAAATCACTCCTATTGAAAGCATTCTGCTTTTTGACCAGATTTTGCAATTTCATATACGAAATCGTCAATTTTGTTTAAAAAGTTATAATTCCGCCTTAGTCGTAAGAACTGTGATCTGATGGTGAGAACGGCTGAGAAGTTTATCTTTTTTTGAGGTCCACAGTTCGAATCTCGGATCCAGTCGATAGATATATCTATATTTTTCTTTTTTTTATGTAATTCTCCAGACAATTCGAAATTTATTAAGACCTATACAACACTCTCTACTTCATCGATTAAATTTTTTTTTTCTTTAAATAAATCTAAAATTCATACATTTCAGGGATTTATAGTTCTTGCACGTGCACAGAAATCACTCCTATTCAAAGCATTGTGCTTTTTGACCAGATTTTGGAATTTCATATACGAAATCGTCAACTTTGTTTAAAAAGTTATAATTCCGCCTTAATCGTAAGAACTGTGGTCTAATGGTGAGAACGGTTGAGAAGCTTATCTTTTTCTTGAGGTCCCCAGTTCGAAATTCGGATTCAGTCGATAGATATATCTATATTTTTCTTTTTTTTTTATGTAATTCTCCAGACAATTCGAAATTTATTAAGACCTATACAACACTCTCTACTTCATCGATTAAAATGTTTTTTCTTTAAATAAATCTAAAATTCATGCATTTCAGGGATTTATAGTTCTTGCACGTACGTAGAAATCACTCCTATTCAAAGCATTGTGCTTTTTGACCAGATTTTGGAATTTCATATACGAAATCGTCAATTTTTTTTAAAAAGTTATAATTCCGCCTTAATCGTAAGAACTGTGGTCTGATGGTGAGAACGGTTGAGAAGTTTATCTTTTTCTTGAGGTCCCCAGTTCGAAATTCGGATCCAGTCGATAGATATATCTATATTTTTCTTTTTTTTTATGCAATTCTCCAGACAATTCGAAATTTATTAAGACCTATACCACACTCTCTACTTCATCGATTAAAATTTTTTTTCTTTAAATAAATCTAAAATTCATGCATTTCAGGGATTTATAGTTCTTGCACGTGCGTAGAAATCACTCCTATTCAAAGCATTGTGCT
This sequence comes from Argiope bruennichi, assembly GCF_947563725.1. Classification (NCBI taxonomy): domain Eukaryota; kingdom Metazoa; phylum Arthropoda; class Arachnida; order Araneae; family Araneidae; genus Argiope; species Argiope bruennichi. The sequence goes on along the minus strand of NC_079156.1, from coordinate 26,270,569 downwards.
TTTTGACTAGATTTTGGAATTTCATATACGAAATCGTCAACTTTGTTTAGAAAGTTATAATTCCGCCTTAATCGTAAGAACTGTGATCTGATGGTGAGAACGGCTGAAAAGTTTATCTTTTTATGAGGTCCCCAGTTCGAATCTCGGATCCAGTCGATAGATATATCTATATTAATCTTTTTTTTATGTAATTCTGCAGACAATTCGAAATTTATTAAGACCTATACAACACTCTCTCCTTCATCGATTAAAATTTTTTTTCTTTAAATAAATATAAAATTCATGCATTTCAAGGATTTGTAGTTCTTGCACATGCGCAGAAATCACTCCTATTCAAAGAATTGTGCTTTTTGACCAGATTTTGTAATTTCATATACGAAATCGTCAATTATGTTTAAAAGGTTATAATTCCGCCTTAATCGTAAGAACTGTGATCTGATGGTGAGAACGACTGATAGGGTTTTCTTTTTTAGAGGTCCCCAGTTCGAATCTCGGATCCAGTCAATAGATATATCTATATTTTTCTTTTTTTATGTAATTCAACAGAAAATTCGAAATTTATTAAGAGCTATACAACACTCTCTACTTCATCGATTAAAATTTTTTTTCTTTAAATAAATCTAAAATTCATGCATTTCAGGGATTTATAGTTCATGCACGTGCGCAGAAATCACTCCTATTCAAAGCATTGTGCTTTTTGACCAGATTGTGCCATTTCATATACGAAATCGTCAACTTTGTTTAAAAAGTTATAATTCCGCCTTAGTCGTAAGAACTGTGGTCTGATGGTGAGAACGGCTGAGAGGGTTTTCTTTTTTAGAGGTCCCCAGTTCGAATCTCGGATCCAGTCGATAGATATATCTATATTTTTCTTTTTTTTTTATGTAATTCTCCAGACAATTCGAAATTTATTAAGACCTATACAACACTCTCTACTTCATCGATTAAAATTTTTTTTCTTTAAATAAATCTAATATTCATGCATTTCAGGGATTTATAGTTCTTGCACGTGCACAGAAATCACTCCTATTGAAAGCATTCTGCTTTTTGACCAGATTTTGCAATTTCATATACGAAATCGTCAATTTTGTTTAAAAAGTTATAATTCCGCCTTAGTCGTAAGAACTGTGATCTGATGGTGAGAACGGCTGAGAAGTTTATCTTTTTTTGAGGTCCACAGTTCGAATCTCGGATCCAGTCGATAGATATATCTATATTTTTCTTTTTTTTATGTAATTCTCCAGACAATTCGAAATTTATTAAGACCTATACAACACTCTCTACTTCATCGATTAAATTTTTTTTTTCTTTAAATAAATCTAAAATTCATACATTTCAGGGATTTATAGTTCTTGCACGTGCACAGAAATCACTCCTATTCAAAGCATTGTGCTTTTTGACCAGATTTTGGAATTTCATATACGAAATCGTCAACTTTGTTTAAAAAGTTATAATTCCGCCTTAATCGTAAGAACTGTGGTCTAATGGTGAGAACGGTTGAGAAGCTTATCTTTTTCTTGAGGTCCCCAGTTCGAAATTCGGATTCAGTCGATAGATATATCTATATTTTTCTTTTTTTTTTATGTAATTCTCCAGACAATTCGAAATTTATTAAGACCTATACAACACTCTCTACTTCATCGATTAAAATGTTTTTTCTTTAAATAAATCTAAAATTCATGCATTTCAGGGATTTATAGTTCTTGCACGTACGTAGAAATCACTCCTATTCAAAGCATTGTGCTTTTTGACCAGATTTTGGAATTTCATATACGAAATCGTCAATTTTTTTTAAAAAGTTATAATTCCGCCTTAATCGTAAGAACTGTGGTCTGATGGTGAGAACGGTTGAGAAGTTTATCTTTTTCTTGAGGTCCCCAGTTCGAAATTCGGATCCAGTCGATAGATATATCTATATTTTTCTTTTTTTTTATGCAATTCTCCAGACAATTGGAAATTTATTAAGACCTATACCACACTCTCTACTTCATCGATTAAAATTTTTTTTCTTTAAATAAATCTAAAATTCATGCATTTCAGGGATTTATAGTTCTTGCACGTGCGTAGAAATCACTCCTATTCAAAGCATTGTGCTTTTTGACTAGATTTTGGAATTTCATATACGAAATCGTCAACTTTGTTTAGAAAGTTATAATTCCGCCTTAATCGTAAGAACTGTGATCTGATGGTGAGAACGGCTGAAAAGTTTATCTTTTTATGAGGTCCCCAGTTCGAATCTCGGATCCAGTCGATAGATATATCTATATTAATCTTTTTTTTATGTAATTCTGCAGACAATTCGAAATTTATTAAGACCTATACAACACTCTCTCCTTCATCGATTAAAATTTTTTTTCTTTAAATAAATATAAAATTCATGCATTTCAAGGATTTGTAGTTCTTGCACATGCGCAGAAATCACTCCTATTCAAAGAATTGTGCTTTTTGACCAGATTTTGTAATTTCATATACGAAATCGTCAATTATGTTTAAAAGGTTATAATTCCGCCTTAATCGTAAGAACTGTGATCTGATGGTGAGAACGACTGATAGGGTTTTCTTTTTTAGAGGTCCCCAGTTCGAATCTCGGATCCAGTCAATAGATATATCTATATTTTTCTTTTTTTATGTAATTCAACAGAAAATTCGAAATTTATTAAGAGCTATACAACACTCTCTACTTCATCGATTAAAATTTTTTTTCTTTAAATAAATCTAAAATTCATGCATTTCAGGGATTTATAGTTCATGCACGTGCGCAGAAATCACTCCTATTCAAAGCATTGTGCTTTTTGACCAGATTGTGCCATTTCATATACGAAATCGTCAACTTTGTTTAAAAAGTTATAATTCCGCCTTAGTCGTAAGAACTGTGGTCTGATGGTGAGAACGGCTGAGAGGGTTTTCTTTTTTAGAGGTCCCCAGTTCGAATCTCGGATCCAGTCGATAGATATATCTATATTTTTCTTCTTTTTATGTAATTACACTGGCAATTCGAAATTTATTAAAACCTATACAACACTCTCTACTCCATCGATTAAATTTTATTTTTCTTTAAATAAATATGAAATTCATACAGTTCTGGGAATTGAAGTTCTTGCACACGCGCAGACATCACTCCTATTCAAAGCATTGTGCTTTTTGACCAGATTTTGCAATTTCATATACGAAATCGTCAACTTTGTTTAAAAAGTTATAATTCCGCCTTAGTCGTAAGAACTGTGATCTGATGGTGAGAACGGCTGAGAAGTTTATCTTTTTTTGAGGTCCCCAGTTCGAATCTCGGATCCAGTCGATAGATATATCTATATTTTTCTTTTTTTTTATGTAATTCTCCAGACAATTCGAAATTTATTAAGACCTATACAACACTCTCTACTTCATCGATTAAAATTTTTTTTCTTTAAATAAATCTAAAATTCATGCATTTCAGTGATTTATAGTTCTTGCACGTGCACAGAAATCACTCCTATTGAAAGTATTGTGCTTTTTGACCAGATTTTGCAATTTCATATACGAAATCGTCAATTTTGTTTAAAAAGTTATAATTCCGCCTTAGTCGTAAGAACTGTGATCTGATGGTGAGAACGGCTGAGAAGTTTATCTTTTTTTGAGGTCCACAGTTCGAATCTCGGATCCAGTCGATAGATATATCTATATTTTTCTTTTTTTTTATGTAATTCTCCAGACAATTCGAAATTTATTAAGACCTATACAACACTCTCTACTTCATCGATTAAAATTTTTTTTTCTTTAAATAAATCTAAAATTCATACATTTCAGGGATTTATAGTTCTTGCACGCGCAGACATCACTCCTATTCAAAGCATTGTGCTTTTTGACCAGATTTTGCAATTTCATATACGAAATCGTCAACTTTGTTTAAAAAGTTATAATTCCGCCTTAGTCGTAAGAACTGTGATCTGATGGTGAGAACGGCTGAGAAGTTTATCTTTTTTTGAGGTCCCCAGTTCGAATCTCGGATCCAGTCGATAGATATATCTATATTTTTCTTTTTTTTTTATGTAATTCTCCAGACAATTCGAAATTTATTAAGACCTATACAACACTCTCTACTTCATCGATTAAAATTTTTTTTCTTTAAATAAATCTAAAATTCATGCATTTCAGGGATTTATAGTTCTTGCACGTGCACAGAAATCACTCCTATTGAAAGTATTGTGCTTTTTGACCAGATTTTGCAATTTCATATACGAAATCGTCAATTTTGTTTAAAAAGTTATAATTCCGCCTTAGTCGTAAGAACTCTGATCTGATGGTGAGAACGGCTGAGAAGTTTATCTTTTTTTGAGGTCCAGAGTTCGAATCTCGGATCCAGTCGATAGATATATCTATATTTTTCTTTTTTTTTATGTAATTCTCCAGACAATTCGAAATTTATTAAGACCTATACAACACTCTCTACTTCATCGATTAAAATTTTTTTTTCTTTAAATAAATCTAAAATTCATACATTTCAGGGATTTATAGTTCTTGCACGTGCACAGAAATCACTCCTATTCAAAGCATTGTGCTTTTTGACCAGATTTTGGAATTTCATATACGAAATCGTCAACTTTGTTTAAAAAGTTATAATTCCGCCTTAATCGTAAGAACTGTGGTCTAATGGTGAGAACGGTTGAGAAGCTTATCTTTTTCTTGAGGTCCCCAGTTCGAAATTCGGATTCAGTCGATAGATATATCTATATTTTTCTTTTTTTTTATGTAATTCTCCAGACAATTCGAAATTTATTAAGACCTATACAACACTCTCTACTTCATCGATTAAAATGTTTTTTCTTTAAATAAATCTAAAATTCATGCATTTCAGGGATTTATAGTCCTTGCACGTACGTAGAAATCACTCCTATTCAAAGCATTGTGCTTTTTGACCAGATTTTGGAATTTCATATACGAAATCGTCAATTTTTTTAAAAAAGTTATATTTCCGCCTTAATCGTAAGAACTGTGGTCTGATGGTGAGAACGGTTGAGAAGTTTATCTTTTTCTTGAGGTCCCCAGTTCGAAATTCGGATCAAGTCGATAGATATATCTATATTTTTCTTTTTTTTTATGCAATTCTCCAGACAATTCGAAATTTATTAAGACCTATACCACACTCTCTACTTCATCGATTAAAATTTTTTTTCTTTAAATAAATCTAAAATTCATGCATTTCAGGGATTTATAGTTCTGGCACGTGCGTAGAAATCACTCCTATTCAAAGCATTGTGCTTTTTGACCAGATTTTGGAATTTCATATACGAAATCGTCAACTTTGTTTAAAAAGTTATAATTCCGCCTTAATCGTAAGAACTGTGGTCTGATGGTGAGAACGGTTGAGAAGTTTATATTTTTCTTGAGGTCCCCAGTTCGAAATTCGGATCCAGTCTATAGATATATCTATATTTTTCTTTTTTTTATGTAATTCTCCAGACAATTCGAAATTCATTAGGACCTATACAACACTCTCTACTTCATCGATTAAAATGTTTTTTCTTTAAATAAATCTAAAATTCATGCATTTCAGGGATTTATAGTTCTTGCACGTGCGTAGAAATCACTCCTATTCAAAGCATTGTGCTTTTTGACCAGATTTTGGAATTTCATATACGAAATCGTCAACTTTGTTTAGAAAGTTATAATTCCGCCTTAATCGTAAGAACTGTGATCTGATGGTGAGAACGGCTGAGAAGTTTATCTTTTTATGAGGTCCCCAGTTCGAATCTCGGATCCAGTCGATAGATATATCTATATTAATCTTTTTTTTATGTAATTCTGCAGACAATTCGAAATTTATTAAGACCTATACAACACTCTCTCCTTCATCGATTAAAATTTTTTTTCTTTAAATAAATATAAAATTCATGCATTTCAAGGATTTGTAGTTCTTGCACGTGCACAGAAATCACTCCTATTCAAAGCATTGTGCTTTTTGACCAGATTTTGGAATTTCATATACGAAATCGTCAATTTTTTTTAAAAAGTTATAATTCCGCCTTAATCGTAAGAACTGTGGTCTGATGGTGAGAACGGTTGAGAAGTTTATCTTTTTCTTGAGGTCCCCAGTTCGAAATTCGGATCAAGTCGATAGATATATCTATATTTTTCTTTTTTTTTATGCAATTCTCCAGACAATTCGAAATTTATTAAGACCTATACCACACTCTCTACTTCATCGATTAAAATTTTTTTTCTTTAAATAAATCTAAAATTCATGCATTTCAGGGATTTATAGTTCTGGCACGTGCGTAGAAATCACTCCTATTCAAAGCATTGTGCTTTTTGACCAGATTTTGGAATTTCATATACGAAATCGTCAACTTTGTTTAAAAAGTTATAATTCCGCCTTAATCGTAAGAACTGTGGTCTGATGGTGAGAACGGTTGAGAAGTTTATATTTTTCTTGAGGTCCCCAGTTCGAAATTCGGATCCAGTCTATAGATATATCTATATTTTTCTTTTTTTTATGTAATTCTCCAGACAATTCGAAATTTATTAGGACCTATACAACACTCTCTACTTCATCGATTAAAATGTTTTTTCTTTAAATAAATCTAAAATTCATGCATTTCAGGGATTTATAGTTCTTGCACGTGCGTAGAAATCACTCCTATTCAAAGCATTGTGCTTTTTGACCAGATTTTGGAATTTCATATACGAAATCGTCAACTTTGTTTAGAAAGTTATAATTCCGCCTTAATCGTAAGAACTGTGATCTGATGGTGAGAACGGCTGAGAAGTTTATCTTTTTATGAGGTCCCCAGTTCGAATCTCGGATCCAGTCGATAGATATATCTATATTAATCTTTTTTTTATGTAATTCTGCAGACAATTCGAAATTTATTAAGACCTATACAACACTCTCTCCTTCATCGATTAAAATTTTTTTTCTTTAAATAAATATAAAATTCATGCATTTCAAGGATTTGTAGTTCTTGCACATGCGCAGAAATCACTCCTATTCAAAGAATTGTGCTTTTTGACCAGATTTTGTAATTTCATATACGAAATCGTCAATTATGTTTAAAAAGTTATAATTCCGCCTTAATCGTAAGAACTGTGATCTGATGGTGAGAACGGCTGAGAGGGTTTTCTTTTTTAGTTGTCCCCAGTTCGAATCTCGGATCCAGTCAATAGATATATCTATATTTTTCTTTTTTTATGTAATTCAACAGAAAATTCGAAATTTATTAAGAGCTATACAACACTCTCTACTTCATCGATAAAAAGTTTTTTTCTTTAAATAAATTTAAAATTCATGAAGTTCTGAGGTTTGAAGTTCTTGCACATGCGCAGAAATCTCTCCTATTCAAAGCATTGTGCTTTCTGACCAGATTTTTTAATTTCATATACGAAATCGTCACTTTTGTTTAAAAAGTTATAATTCCGCCTTAACCGTAAGAACTGTTATCTGATGGTGAGAACGGCTCAGACGTTTATCATTTTTTGAGGTCCCCAGTTCGAATCTCGGATCCAGTCGATAGATATATCTATATTTTTCTTTTTATTTATGTAATTCAACAGACAATTCGAAGTTTATTAAGAGCTATACAACACTCTCTACTTCATCGATTAAAATTTTTTTCCTTTAAATAAATCTAAAATTCATGTATTTCAGGGATTTGTAGTTCTTGCACATGCGCAGAAATCTCTCCTATTCAAAGCATTGTGCTTTTTGACCAGATTTTGCAATTTCATATACGAAATCGTCAACTTTGTTTAAAAAGTTATAATTCCGCCTTAGTCGTAAGAACTGTGGTCTGATGGTGAGAACGGTTGAGAAGTTTATCTTTTTTTTGAGGTCCCCAGTTCGAATCTCGGATGCTGTCGATAGATATGTCTATATTTTTCTGTTTATTTATGTAATTCTCCAGACAATTCGAAATTTATTAAGAGCTATGCAACACTCTCTACTTCATCGATTAAAATTTTTTTCTTTAAATAAATCTAAAATTCATGCAGTTCTATTATTTGGAGTTCTTGCACATGCGCTGAAATCACTCCTAATGAAAGCATTGTGCTTTTTAACCAGATTTTGCCATTTCAATTACGAAATCATCAACTTTGTTTAAATGGTTATAATTCCGCCTCAATTGTAACAACTGTGGTCTGATGTTGAGAACCGCTGAGAAGGTTGTTTTTGTTTTGAGGTCCTCAGTTCGAATTTCGGATCCAGTCAACAGATATATCTGTATTTTTTCTTTCTTTCTTTTTTTTTTTTTTCATTTAATTCTCTAGACAATTCGAAATTTATTAAGACCTATACAACATTCTCTACTCCATCGATTAATTTTTTTTTCTTTAAATAAATCTGAAATTCATACAGTTTTGGGATTTGGAGTTCTTGCACATGCGCAGATATCACTCCTATTCAAAGCATTGTGCTTTTAGACCAGATTGTGCCATTTCATATTCGAAAGCGTCAATTCTGTTTATGAAGTTATTATTCAGCCTTGATCGGAAGATATGTTGTCTGATAGTGAAAACGGCTGTGAAGTTTTTTTTTTTTTTTTTTTTTTTTTTTTTTTTTTTTTTTTATGTCCCCAGTTCGAATCTCGGAACGAGTCGATAGATATCTATATATATTTATTTTTTTATGTAATTCTCCAGGCAATTCTAAATTTATTAAGGCCTCTCCAAGTTGTGCTTTATCGAATAAAATTATTATTTCTTTAAATAAATTTAAAATTCATACAGTTTTTTGATTTTAAGTTCTATCACATGCACAGAAATCACTCCAATTTAAATCATTGTGCTTTTTACCAGACATCCATCCTATTTCATATACGAAGTCGTCAATTGTGTTTAGAAAGTTACATTTCCGTTTCTATCGGAAAAACTTTGGTTTGATATTGGGAGCGGCTGTGAAGTTCATTTTTTTCTTGGCCCTTAGTTCAATTATTTGGACTATTCAATAGATATATCTATATTTTTCTTTTATATATATATGTAATACTTCAGACAATTCTAAGTTTATTAAGACATATGCTACATTTTCTACTTCGTCGAGTTAGTTAATAGTTATTAAAAATGGTTTTAAAAAAAAGAAAAGAAATTTGTTGTAGTAATTATGTTGATTAATTTATATTTTTGTTTCAATATTTATGCATTGAAAATTATTTGGATGGAATGGATTAAGGTGTAGTCTGTCTACATTCAAATTATTTAGAAATAAGATCCATTGATCTTTTGGCTTCCTATATAATTTTTTTTATTTAATCATCTTTATCGCTATCGGTTGTAATGAAACAAGAGTAAGTGAAAGGGGTGAAGTCGGGAAGAGGAGGGACTTAAATTTTCTCTGCTTAGAGCATCATAATTCCCGCCGAAAGATGTCAGCATTTATGCATCAAACATTCCAGAATATTCGAATTACAATATAGAACATTTCCTATGTTCTAATTTTAAACAATGGTGAAATAAAATATTATGGACTTTGATTTGATTTTTTAAAAAATAAATAAGATTTTTGAAGGAAATGAACTTTGACTTAAAAAATTTTTCGAATAAAAGTATTAAAGTTAAGGGGTTAGTAAGGAGCATTTAAAATCGAGGTTAAATATGGTCTCTATTGTGCTTTGATCAAACAATTTTATCGCTCAAATCTGAGATTTTAATTAGATATTAATAGTTGTGTCTTTAACTATTATGGTTTTTCGGGGATAGGAGAATTGCCAAATAGTTCATGTTTTTCTCATGTTTTTATGTTCTCATGTTTTTATATCTTTTCTGCGAAAACTTTTCCTGACTGCAAATTAGCAACTCAACTCGGTTATTTCTCCAAACACAGAATATAAATTCATTTTTGTTGATAAATAAATATTAGCGTTGTGTTGTTTTAAAAATTTTGATTATTTGGTACATTTGCAAATTTAAAAAAAAAAAATCTTTTTGTAATTGTTAGATATTTTACTTCTCCGACAATGTCGTAAGTTTTTATTATTCTGTTTTATTTTTGTATATGAAATTCGCACTGATCACCTTATGTTTGTGTCTTAGAATCTAACCGGCAGATCCTAAAATTTCATTTTTTTTTTTTTTTTTCTCCCTTAAAAGTACGATGTTTATGCCCTTAACCTTTTTGAAATTTCAGATTTCAATAAACAGCCCTTCTTTCTCAGATATGGGGAGCGATAATGCACGCACAAATACATTGATAGTTGTTATTATTCCATTTATGTAGTTCTACTATTTGTATAAGTAATTCCTAGATTTAATCAACATAATTTTATAGTTTAGTTTCTGAAAACTGTGAATTTTAAATTATTTTCACTTTTATTGCTTTGGATTGAATTTATAATTGACGGATTTTTTTAATCAACACTATTCTGATATTATTATTGAACTTAAAATGTTTGAAAATAATATTAAATGGTAGAATTATATACTTTAAACATTGATTTTAATTGAAATGTTGAAATATTTGAATTTGTTCTTTTAATTTGATTGTTGTTTTTTTATCCTTTTGATGTTTGAAAATAAATAGTGAGGTAAAGAAAGGGATAAGAAAAAAGAACCTATTAGTTTATATGTTAAAAGAATGTAAAGGTATTGTGCTTTAAAAGTTTGTCTGATACTATGTATTATTAATTTACAACAGAAGAAGTGATAAATTTAGATTTCTCATTTGAAATCTATTTATTTCTTGATATAAAATTTAAGAAATTAAAATTGTATTTCTTTTATATTTTGAGTCTTTACATCTGCAGATGTTTTCTTATGTAGCTCAATTGCACTTAGAAATTATGTCCTTTTATTGTTTTATTAATATTTAGCAACTTAATTTCATATTTGATTGATTGAAAAGAGCTTATAAGTCAGTTCTGACTTTGAAGTTTGAAAAGAAATGTCACTTTCACTTGATCAAGCCTATAGGTGCTGTCCAGTTTTATAATTAAATGTCCTATTTTCTAGAGACTGCATAAAAAGATTGCATATATTTATAATTAAAATGAATTACTATAAACATTTTACTGCAACGTTTGTTTTATATAAATACATTTGCACATAGTAGAAAGAAAAGATGAAACAAAAATGGAGGGGGGGGGAGGGAACCGCCCTTCAGTAAACCATTTTGTCTTTACTTTAAAATGTGTAATAATTTCAAAACTTTATGATTATATTATTAAGTTAATTATTTTTAATTAAATATTTCAAATATTAAATTATTGTCATAAAAAATTATTATTTGCTGAACATTTACGTAAAAAGAAACATTTAATGCTGTTGTGAAAATATCTTTTTCAGATTTACATTGAAAAGTGGCCAGAAAAATGATGCTGGACCTGGTTTTGTTGGAATAAAATTTTGTCAGGAATGGTAAATATGTAATTTTAATTATTAGCAATAATTTGAATCAAAATTTTTTCTGTAATTTTGTTTTGTATTTATAAATGTCTCTAATGTTATTTGCTTGACCTTATATATTAATTGTTAAATTTTATTGTAATTTTTGCAGTTTAATAAGTGTTTCATTAATGTTATATATAGGGATTGCAATACCAGACCAAAATTTCAATACCGGTATTAGAAATTTTAGAAAAAGAAAGAAAACACTGGTGTTTCTTTGTTTTATTTGCAAGTTTTGTTAGAGAGTGTAAATATCACAAAAAATAATTTGTAACTTATAAATTATAACAGTATATAATCACAAAAAAGTAAAGGAACATCTTATTTATTTAAATCACAAAAAAAGTGTAAATATCACTATTCAGTCTGTGGTACTATGACAAATTTTTGAAATGTGATCTTAAAAAACATAATGCATCAATTGTATTGTCATTAAGTCTAAAAAGTAATTTTGTGTAAAAATAACCAGCTGCCGAAAACGCTCTTTCGGCATCTACGCTAGCTAGTGGTACTGTTAGCAATGCGCTATATATTTTTTCAAGTATTTACCTCTAAATCCCTCATCTTCAAATAAATTGATTTCTTGTCGGATGGTTTTGGATATAGCTGATTTCTGTATTGTATTTTGGTTCGTTGGAATTTTTTTAATTTATCGCTAATTCTAATTTTTGTTCAAAACACAATTCCTTTTCACTATCGGCAGTAGTGACATCATAATCTTCGATAATTGAACTGAATTCTGAATGTGGATAGGTTTGTGGGTAAAAAGTTTTAAGAAAATTTACTCTAAACTTAATCAGATTTGAATTGGTTATTTTCTTTTCTTCTTTTTCATTTTCATTTTTAAAATCATTATAATTATTTAAATACCAAAAGACATTTTCTATTTCGGTATGCCTTTCTTCTGTGCGATTTTTCAATGTAATATATAATTCTTTAGATAGTGATGTGTGCTGTTTTTTCAGTGACTGCAACATGAAATTTATTGTTGCATTAGCTGTTAATAAATTAGAATCTCTCCGACATAATGCCTCAATAGTCAGTTTTATTGGAAGTAGAGCTGATATAGTTCTAAATGTTAAGTCGAATTCACTATCTGAAAAATTAATTTACAGGTTTAAGTTGATTATTGCTTTTTGGATTGGATTTCTCAGTTTCAAAAATCGTTCCATCATTAGGAGTAAACTGTTCCAACGTGTTTTAGAATCTAATATTAACATATATTCTGTTTTATTTTCAGTTAGTATATATTTTAGTGATATATCCTTTTTTATAGGGGAACGTTTAAATATCTTAACAATTTTTCAAACTTTATAAATTATAGGAAGCAATTTTCGATAGTTTAATGTTTCATCCTCATTAACAATATCTTCTTCAACAATTACATTGTCATTATCTTCATTGTCAATATCACTAGCACTCTCTTCAAAGTCTGAATCCGAAGTTTCTATATCCACAGTATTTGAATTCTTCTGTTCTTTATTTTTATGGTATAATACATCTATTACTCCTAATTGAATTCCATGTGCATAGCACAACTGCTGATTTGCACCAATCAACTTTCCAACTTTTGTCATAATTGTTGCTCCATCAGTCGTTATGGATACAATATTTTCTTTCAGGGATAATCCATGTTTCGCTAATTTAGATTTAAGCAATTAATTAAGCCATTAATTAGCTAATTAATTTCGCCCGTTAGGAGACATAAAAACAAAAACGTATGCTATTTTGTCATATTGGCGATCCCTGAACATATAGCGGAGACAATTTTAAAAAATTCTAGTAAATACCGAAAAACCGGTATTTAAACTTGTGAATACCAGTATTACAAAATTGTACAAATGGCTCAAAATACCGGTATTCGGTATACCGGTATTGCAAGCCCTAGTTATATATTCTGTTAAAATAAAATATGTAACTTTATGTTGTGTAACTTTATTTCTATTCAAACTGAGAATATCAGTTACTTTAAGCAATTTCTAAATTTTATTTCTTCTTGAAAGATAGCAGACTGCTTCAAAGAATTTTAAAAGCCTGCCAAAAATTTATATCATCTTTAATATATTAATGTTTTTTTAATTGATAAGAAATTTTAATAAACCATATGATTAGAAATTTGTAGGGAGTTGAATGATTTAAAATATCTAATATTTTCATTCAATTGAAACATGAAGTGTTCTTTTTTTTTTATTTATAGAAATAATTTTTAACTGTAGTTTTAATTAGTGAATTATTTAATTAATTATCTCAGAACATTCACTAAAGCCTCTCTTATGCTTTTCTCAGCATTTGTCAACAAAGTTTTTTAAAACTTTATTCAGTAGTCTTAATTTTTATTATATATAAATTATTTATGAATTTCACTTTTATATCAAAAGATATAAATTTCACAAAAATATTAATCTTTTTATTAAATTACAATAAAGGATTTGTTCACTTGATGTCATTTTTTTTTTTTTTTGTAGTAACAACATGTTGTACCCCAGAGAAGATAAAGAAAATAAAGTACTTCTTTATGCAGTAAGTATATTACCCTTTTTGATTAGATATTTAAAAATGTTATTTTCATATATCTCAGTTGCATGTTTGATCATCAGTATCAAAATTACACATTGTTATACTCATCATTTCTGTCATTCTGTATGGAAAATGTTAAAATTGCAAATAAAAGAATTACATTTACATTAAGTTAAGAAAGTTTTATATTACCGAAGGAAAGACTAAATAACATTGGAAGGAATTTCTAATGGAGTTACATTTAAAAAGCTGGTAACATAAAAATAAAGGAAAAGGTAATCCATTCTAATTTTAATATTTAAAATTAGAAATATTATTTCTATCCAGCCTCTATTTCAATTAAAAATATTATTTGAAAAATTTTTTAGACTTCACAATTTTTTTTTCTCGAGAAAGTACTTGGATAATAGAAAATCTGATATCTCACTCTATACATCGTAAATTTCAGTAAATTTATCATCTGCTATATCAGAAGTAAAAAAGTATTGTATTTTAGTTAGGCAAATTCTGCTGTCAAGTTAAAACAAAAAAAATTTGAAAAAGAGAGTCCAGGTTAATAATTTTCTATTCAGTTACATAAAGTAACCTATCAAAAGTTCCATTCTTTAAAGATTTTTTTTTTTTTTAATACAGTAAAGGTACATGATGTAAAGTCTTTTATTTATAGCCCTTTAGAAAAGTACATTTTGTTAATTCATATAAATATATTGATGTTCATTGTTGACAATGCATAATTTTTTAAAATTCTTTTGTTGTGTTACATTTTAAAAATATAATTCATTTTCTGTGTCCTATAAAAAAAATTCCATTTTTCTATGCAAATTACTGTATATATGTATACTTTTAAATTAGCTATGATCTTAAAATAATTTTCTTTCATTTAAACTTTATCATCACTGTAACTTTGGAATTGCACTGGTCTTTAATTTTCTCCTGGAATTAAAATATTGAGTTTTGCAAATTTCTTCTAAAATTATGTAAGAGTAAAATTCTTTTTCATACTTGTTGTTTTCTACTTACTCTGTTCATCATTCTGCTTTCATCATGTCTTAAACTTGGAAATCTTGACAAAAGTTAAAAATTCAACTATATCAATGAAATTCTGATGAATAAAAAGTGTTAAAAATGTAACTACTTTTTCAGTTCATATTATATATATTTATATAAATATATAATATGTAAAATTAGAAAATTGATTAATTTCTGTGTTTTTAAACACTATTATCCTATTTAAGTTTTCTTAATGATCTATAAAAAGTAATAATGTTTTTTTTAATAAGGTTTATCTTTGTTAAATTCTAATGACATCTAAAGCCTAAAACTTTATATGGGCAAAATGCATACAAGATTTCCTATATATTCTTGTAATTTTATAGTATTGCTTATAAAACTATTTATCAAATGAGGCAAATCAAATAACTATTTTACTACTTTCAATATTATTTAAATGTAATGATTGAAAGTAATAATTGTTTCATTTTAGTTCCTTTCTGCAATTATATGATCTATTAAAAATATTTCTTAAAACTTACTTTAAAAGGGGTTTTTTCCCTTATATACTGTCTTGAAATTTCTTGAACTAAATGTGTAATTACTACTTCATAATTGATTTTTCAATGTTCAATTTTGTATTTATAGTGCAGAAATTGTGACTATCAAGAAGTTACCACCAACAACTGTATATATGTAAACAAGATTACACATGAAGTAGAGTAAGTTCATCATTATTCTTAATTATTTGTCCCATGGATTTCTAAATTTACTTATGCATGTATTATTTTATTTAAGTTATAAAGCATCGGGATTAAATTTATAAGATTAGCATTCATCTTTCATTTGAATTATTGTGTATTCATGTTAATATGAATTCTCGTATTTTATCTTTCAATTTCAAATCAATAAGATAGTTATCCAATAAATTAAGAAGCTAAACATTAATTCATCCAAACCTATTTCACTTTTGTTCTGTTTCTTTAAGATTTTAATGAAAATTATAAAGATTAGAAAGAGAAAATTTGTTAAGATATATAAATAATGTTCTTATTTTTATACAGAGAGACAGTAATTTTGGATTTTACAGGAATCCTATTTCTTATATCAAGATCTTCTCAATCTGATTAAGTTTTTTCCAAAGATGGAGAGGATTTGTTAATAAACAGTATTCAAATGTTTCCAGTTTGTTGGCAGACATCTGCAAAATTTTGACACATTAACTAATCTTGATCTTCATATTAGAATTGACTGGATTTGTATTTTGATCCTTTTGCATTTGATTAAGTTGAATTTTAAAATTGACAACCTCTTTCTCTGACTTAAAGTCGTTTTATGTGCTTTGATGCATACAGTTTTACTTGGGTTAATAATTAATATTTGAAAAATTATATTATGAAACATTTAAATCCTTATATGTAGTTACATTTCCTTTTACTTTATGAAGTTGACATATTTATTTTAATAGAATGCATTTAGTTATAATTTATTTCATATCAGTTTAATGAGTTTAGTCACACTATCTGTTCTTTTTTTCAGTCCTATAAGATTACCTTGAATTATATATATGATCTATTAATTAGATATAAAATGTGTACCTAGCTATATTTTGAAATATATGCCATCCCCTGTGTATATTGTATGGCATATGAATCAGTAATCTTTCTCTGATTTTGCTTTAGAAAAATATATATTAAATATTTGCAATATGATTGTTATTATAATAGACTGCAGAATATCCTTCTTATTGATGGCATGAATACTGTATAATTTATGTAATATTATAAATTTTTTAAATAAAAATTCTTTTTATTTTTTGGGATCAGAAAAATTTGTCTGCAAACCTTGTTATAAATTTCTAAGGTATTTTACTTAATAATTTAGGCATTTTATTTTTTAAATTTACATTCCTTAAACCTTCTTTATCTTCCTATTAAAAGTTCATCTTCATCATATTAATATGCTTTCATCAATTTTCATTATAAAATTTGAAAAAGTATGCATTAACACTGTAATAAAATAATGAAACATAAAATTTATTTTTAGAAAGTTATATATTTTGTATTGTTTTTATAGTTATGTTTGTATATTCTGAATCACATTGATATTCTTAATTATAAAATGATGTTGGGTTTAACTCAGCCGTAATTTTCTTTCTTTCTTTTTAATTAAATTCTGAAGTTGCAATAAAAAAAATTCAAAGCTGAAATTTATTTAATGTGAGAAATTTATGATGACTAATTATTTTTCAACAGAACACATCTTAAATATCTTCTTTTCCTACAGTGAGCTGACACAAATTGTTTCTGATGTAATTCATGATCCAACGCTGCCAAGAACAGAGGACCACATATGCCCTAAATGTAATCACAAAGAATCTGTATTTTTCCAAGCTCAGAGCAGAAGGGCTGAGGTTTGTATTTTAGTCTTCATTTCAGTTTTTCTGTTTAGAATAATCATACGATTATTCTAAAGTAGTACATATTTTTATGTAAATATACTTATTTTTATAATTTTATATATCTTGTTTGCCTATGCATTCAATTTCTTTTTTTTTTTTTTTTTTTTTTTTTTTTAAATACTTTACAGCCAGTATTGGTTGATTAAATGGAATAATAAGCAGATTTGCTGTATTCTTGAATTTTTATAATTTGACCGTAGAATTTTGCGTTGAATTGCTGAATAATACATAATGCACCCTGATAAAAAAAATTTAAGATTTGACATATCAAATTGCATTTGCAATTTTTCAAATAATTTCAGTTTGATGTTGTTTTTAATGCAAATTCTATGCATAGACAATATTGCATACTTTGGTAAATAGTTCAGTTATATTTGAAAAATATAAAAGAGGTTTCCAATTATAATAGCATAGCATTAGGAATAAGACATGGTAGCAGGTTCATTTGCTATGGCATATTGTTATGAATTATATAAATTTATTTTTAAATTTTCTGTTTGATTTCGTCTTTCTTTCAAAGCTGCTTTGAAACTGTGCTAATTTTTAAACATAGATTTGCAATGATTATGTTCTAATAAACTGTGGATTGTGAAACAATAATTCAAAATGTTCTTACCTGATTTTCAAAATGTATTCATAAGTCTTATTCATTTTTTATAATGAATAAATTTTATAATAAATAAATATAAATATAATATAAATTTTTTTATAATAAATAAATTCATTTCTTTTTCATAAGTCTTATTCATTCATTAATCTTTTTTTAGCATCTTTATTTTATTACTTTTATAGCTACCATACTTTAATTTTATTTACAAATCAAATTTCTCTCAATCAGATTTGTTAATAAAATTGTCTATAAGAGATTCTCACTAAAGTCAAATTATACCTCAAAGGTATTTTCTAAGCATGTATGTATATACACATTTGTGCATTTCAATTGATAAATTGGTTTTTATTCTAAAAATAGAACTTGTTTTTTCAAAATAACCATCGTTTTTAAAAATTACATTCTTTTTAAAATTTTCTATGAATTTACCCCATTTGCCCATTGGATAAAAGTTATCCAATTTTCCTTTTAATAAATTATTACTTGCATGTTTAAT
Organism: Argiope bruennichi; assembly: GCF_947563725.1. Taxonomy (NCBI): domain Eukaryota; kingdom Metazoa; phylum Arthropoda; class Arachnida; order Araneae; family Araneidae; genus Argiope; species Argiope bruennichi. The sequence continues at coordinate 26,252,143 of NC_079156.1, read as the reverse complement.
ATTCAGAAATAATGCATCCAAGTTTAAATTTGGTGCCTACTTCTGATTCAGCTGTTTTTATTTTGAACAAAATTCATTGATTTTTCTTGTTCTACTCTACAGAATTTTTAAAAATAAATTAAATTCTAAATCTGTTGAAATTAAACATGCTGCAATCTTTAAAATGTATTCTTTAATTCTTGTGTATTGTATTTGTGTAGCTGTCATCTAGGAAATAATATGTGCTTAAATGTATATTCAATGAAATGTTATATAATTTCAAAACTTTATTACATCTTTTAAAATAAAATGACTTTATTCAAGTACTTCATTTCCTTATTTTGTTGCAATTTTGAAAAATTAATTGCCTTCACTTAAAGCATATCTTAGTTCAAAATTTTTTTTAAACACATTTATGAGAGTTAGGTTTAAAATAACATTTTGTAAGCTTTTTAAAATAATTATTTACATATACATATATAATAATGAGTCATGAGTTACCATTTTCTAAATCACTTATTGTGCTGCTTACCATTACATTTACTTATTCTGAAGGTGTGACAACAGATGCTAAACATTTAATGCAACAGACCAACTCCTCTCTTATCAGAATTATACCTGTGTATCAAATTTGGTTGTTGACATTCCTTTTTTATATGCATATGAATAAGTTGAAGTTAACTAAATTGTAAAAAATGGAAATAATAATAATTGGTAGAAACAATCATTATGGCAGTATCATTTCAGTACTATGTTAATATTAAAGTTGTATTCAAATAATCAAAATTCTTTGTAAAAAATTTTTTCTTTAAAATTAACTGGTTTCCTTTCCTGTAAAATATTATTCATCCCGAAATATAGGAAATACTTTTTTTATATTCATTGGAAATTCACACTAGGAGTTTTGTTCTTTTGCAAAATAATGAAAATTTCTCTACTTTCCCAAATGAGCCTATGAAAGTTCAATCAATTATAGTAAATGTGTCTTGTTTATATTTTTAGCATTATTAGTATCATTCACTTTTTTTAATGTTTGTAAATTTAACTGAATTTTTATGTTATGCACAAGTTAAATTGCAAAAAACAGGATGTTTTTCTGAATTTCTACACATTGGTCATTTTAATCTGAAACATGATTTTTGTATCAAAAATCAAACTTTCAATTATGAATAACCATTTTTTTAAAAAAATCAGTATGAGTGAGATAGATTTTGTTTTTAAATTAATTTTTGTTTTGATGGTCCCATTTAGGAACATTGACTTTAAAAGGGAATTTGGAATTGAATCAGTTGTTAAACATTTAAAACTCAATACTTTTAAACAATAATAACTAGTTCTGAAATCATTTTATCAAGTATAGCTTTATAGAAGATATTTATTCTTATTTTTATTTTCCAGGATGAAATGAGATTGTACTATGTGTGTACAAATCCAAATTGTTGTCACAGATGGACTGAATAAATGATTGGAAGGTTGTTTTTTTAAAATATTATTTTGTAAATAAAATTTTTTATAGGAAATTTGAAATGATTTTTTCTAACAAAATTCAAATAATTTTCTTATTAATCTTTATATAAATAAATTATCATGAGTGAAATATTAACACTATATGATTTGTTAACTTTTGATATGAAAATTCATGTGTAATGAATCATCACTGACTTTTGAATGAATCATTCATGACTTTTTATATTAAATGTATATAGTTATTTCATTATTAATTTCTTTTTATGTATTCTAATAAATACATACATGTAATCTATCATATAATTTATAATGTTATTTTCACCAGGGAAAAAACTAGATTTGAATGTCTTTTTTGCAATAGGAAAGGCACACTTAACAACTTATCTCCCACCCATCCTTCCTATCTGTGAAAAAGACAATTTTACAGAAATGGACAAAATAAATTTGTATTGAATTATTATCTTAAAGTTTGCTTTTTAAATTTGCTTGGTTAAAATCAGTTTTTTCTTTGTTCCCTGAAAACAATTTATTATTCTATTTAAACTACTTTACAAAACAAAAAGTTGAACCAAACTTAAACTCCATTTCAATTGATTTAATTATATGTTCTGTAGAGGCTGGTTCTATAAATGCCAATTCATACCAGTAAAGAATTGAGAAACTGCTCCAGTTCATTGCATAAATTGATAAAATAAAAATCACAGATGCTGACAACCAGATACACCATAGTTCATTATCTTGAAGCAATACTTTTTTTTTCTAGCATAAAATATAAACTATTCCTAAACATTTGAAGTGATATGAATAATTAAATTCAATTGAAAGAAAAAATATTAAAATATAGGTGAGACATTTTTTAACAGTAATAGAATGAAATTGTATTTAGTAATTTAATATTCATAAACAGAGTATTGAAAGCATTTCAATTAATGCAACATGAACTATCATCCATTTCCAAGTTGCAATAGAAAGTTGTTTGTCCATCTTATTTCTGATTTTAACTTTTATGTATAATTAATATATATTTTAATATGACTAATAAATATTTAAAATTTTCCTAGAATTTAATAATGGCTACATCTTAAATCTGAGATATATAATTGTTTTTTATCTAAAATTAAATAGATATAATACAAACATTGCCAATTTTTTTATTAATTAAATGGATTAAATTGACAGTTTATTTATTATTATTTTGAAGAAAAAAAATTGTTTTGGGAAGGAGATAGTTTGATTACTACACAAATTGAAGTAAATCCACACAAATATAGCTATCTACTATTAAGTTAAATTTCATGAAATGAAAAAGTTGCAAGAGGAAAAATGCATTTGAATTATCTATAAACGATCTTTCATAACTAAAGTTTTTCTAAGCAAAACAATTTAGCAACTGTTGTAAAATTCACCTTTTTTTTAATTTGCTAAATAGCTTGCTTATTTTATTATCATTCCAACAGTTGTCCTGTTAGTCAATTTTTTTCATTTCATGTAATAGTTAAGGCTGATAAAGTATATAAATAGATACCTGTTACTTCTCAAAAGAATTAACATTAAAATATTAGATGAAACATACTAGGCTTTTTTTTATTTGCTGTTTATAAATGGAAATAGTCAGACACATATATATGTGTGTAATAATTTCTTAAAGTAAATTTCATTAAAACTCCAGTTTTACTTTAACTTTTGACTTACGTGGACTTTGATTTTTCACATGAAAAAAATTGCCATCAGAAAATTTCTTTCAAAAACTATAAATTCAGAATACTTTCCTATGAGACTTTCTTATTTGGTTCATTCCATAACTTGAGATTATTTTCTTGAAATTATGAAGATCACAAGTCATTAAAGAACTCTACAAAATTATGTTTTGTCTCTCTCTCTGTATATATATATATATATATATATATATATATATATAAAGAAAACTAAACTTTCAAACTTGGTCCAATACCTTTTCTTTAACCCTTTGAAATACAGAATTTTAGAAAATAAAAAGATTTACTTTGGATACAATTGTTATTTCTTTTTATTAATTAAAAATAAATGATAAAGTTTTGTTATAGGATGGGACTCACTCTCACCTCAAATAATTATTCAAAAAATATTCCAATAATTTAAGAAATTTTTGATACAGTTTTTATCAATGAAAACATTTATCTGAGCTTTTCAACACATATTTGAAGAATCTAGGCACAAACATTCTCAAGAAAGTTTGTCTTCACACTTCAAAAAAAGTTATTTCAAACAATTGTTTTAAAATCTTTATCAAAGTTGACTGCTACTGTATCAATACACTAAGTGTATAATATTTTATATTGCCAATTCTTACCTGGATAGCAAACTGTTGCTATATAAATAAGTTCCTTTAATATATTTACTGAGCTCTGAATTTTTTTTAGCTCTATTAAGTGTTTAATTAATTAGAAAATCATTAAACCTGATAAAAAGGTATCTAAAATTTTAAAGGTCTAGCAACCGTATATTATGAAGCTTCAATAACACCGAAGTCTGCATAATCAGATTTTCATGAATTTGAAACAAAATTTCACATTTATATCTTAATAGTTGTGCAACTGTTTTCAGTGCTATCTACATTTTAGATGAAATCTTACAAAACAAAGACTTTTCATTTCGTATCTTTCAACTGTTTATTGTAATAGTCACATAGAAACAATTGCTTTAAATACCTGCTGATATTAGGAGCATGTTTCTTAAACTGTGGGTTCTGACCCTAAATAACACATTTATACTTCAGTTTTTGTAAGTAATTTTGGTGAAACATAATAGAGACAATTGCCTGACCTAAAAAAACTTCAGATGAATAATTTATTTAAGCTGAATTTCAAAATTATTTTTGGTATTTTTTGATGAAGTGAAAAATATTTTTTAGATGAAAATATGGCCTAAGAAAATTTGACCCCTTCAAATGGATAAAAACACACACACACAAGAAATCTTGGTATAAAATAATGAAAACAAATTAATAAAGTAAAAAAATCCAAATTACGAATAATAAACTTTATTCCATAACAACAAAGCAAGCATGTTTCAAGAAAATACGGTTACACTGCCAGCGTTGCAACCATTGGGATTTAGACACGATCAATAGCCAAGTGAGAAAGTACATACAAATATATTGAGTACAGAATCACTGACGAAATGGAGAAGACAAAATATCTTGATGAATAAAAATATTTGGTCCCAGTTCACCCACTGTTTCAAATTGGTTTACAGGAAATATATTCACAACACTTACAAAATTAAATTATATATGCAAATAAAAGAAAATCACATTCCATTTAAAACTAAAAAGTAGAAATTTTAAATCTGAAGAGAAATGTGTAACTTCTCACAGTATCAAAATGGAAAAGATTCTGAATTATATTTTTAAATATCAAATTCAGTAAATGCTTCAAGATATATATATATGATAAAATTCGATGATTCTGTACAATTCATAAAGTTTTTTAAAAAATAATTTTTCATTATAAATTCATTTCACAAAATAAAAACCACCAAGCACAAATATACTTTAAATAATTTAATTATTCAATCCATTTATCTGAAAAATAATATATTAACATTTATTACATATACTAATTAGAAACATACATATATGCTACACATTCTCTTAATTTGCTTTATGCACAGCATTTTGCATACTTATATTTTGACTTTAACGATATCAGTCTTAACACAGTAGGGACAGTCCCAAGTTTTAAAAAATTCATGACAGAAAGATCGGTAAAAAAATAAGGCAGGCACTATTGAATTATATAAGAATATTACATCTTCACATTTATAACATTGTTTTTTCTTTAGAGTTCAAAACATTTTTAACTGGAACATGGTAAAACAATGATAAGAGTCTATAATATAAACAGGTTTTTGAAAAATGCACTTTTCTGGAAAATTTTTCACATTTATGACACCCTACATAAATGTCTATTTTTTAGCCGAAGCATCCTGCAAAAAGAAACAAGTATTAATACATAAATAATGAAACTAAAAATATACCCATTCATATGAGGCGCAGATTATGTTTTTTTACTTCCAATTGTGAATTTAAAATTAATTAATGAAAAAATTTCATGCAATTAATAAAATCATGAGGGAAAAATTAATAAATAAATTCATTCTTTTAAATTAGCAACAGATGATTCTTACAGAATTCTTTTTTTGTGTGCAACAAATGTTATCTATCCTGCTATCAATATGATAATCCTCATAAGCTTATTCTTATACAAATTTATTGTCTTCGAAAAATTGCACATAATAGAAATTAATAATTCAAGTCATGATTACCAAAACTTGAAGCAATATCTGCTTAAATATGCAATTTTCACCCTTATTTATCTGATTAAGAATGCCAAACTAGAAACATCCCCCCCCCCAAGTACTAATTTGAAGAAATAAAGTTGTCCAAATTTACACCAAATTACCCCTGTTATAATTAAATTTTTAAATTCTGAAATGTCCCAAAATATCTTCAGAAGCTGCTGGTATTCTAAATGCTTTTGAAAAAGCCAATCTCATTAAAGAGGGATATGCATTTTATTCCTCAGAGTTATGGATAAGAAAAAAAAGGGGAAGGGGAACAAATTCGTCGAAATTTTGAATGCAACAGTTTCTTATAAAACATGAATGATACTAAGTAGACAATCAATTATAAATGGGATTGCTCTGTAATATCATAAATGTACACTTTTTTTTTATACTTTCTTTTTAGGAACAGCCATTTTCAGTTTTTGAAATCTTTTTTTTTCCTTTTAATTATTAAACCAAAACTATAAAAAAATGTTGGCAATGAGAATTCATTGAAAAAATAATATACTGAATTCAATTACCAGATTCAATTTCTTTAACTCTTTTTTTTTAAATCAAAGATTAATAAATTTAAATAACTGGCTTATTCTTGATACCTGGAAACGACTAAAATGTTGTTCCATATGAATTCCTCAAATGTAATAGTAGATATAACTTTGATTTATTGAAAATGAAATATGAAGAATATCCTATTTAAGTATATGTGAATAAATATGAAGAATATCCTATTTAAGTATATGTGAATAAATAAGTCCATATTTGTTTTAAATGCTATATTATTGTTTTGCTGCTATTTCCATTCATTTATAGTAAATTCTAAATCAAGTCAAATTTTTTATGTCTTAACGAGAATTAAGTTCATCATTAATTTTTAATAGATTAATAATACAGAATAATTACTAATTAACTGAAATCAAATTGATTGGAACAAATTAATATACATTTCATACTCATTATTATAAAACTCACTAGTCTAACATTTAAGTTACAGAAATTATTTAGTTTGGTCTATATGGAGTTAAAGTCAAATTGGTCCATATTAAATAAAATACTTGTTAGGATAGCTGATGAAGATTTCTTGGAATACTTTTTATTTAGAGAAATTTGTACATATTCCTAAGAAACCACAAAAATCTTGTACATATTCCTAAGAAACCACAAAAATCTCATAAACGTCATAAAAATCAACATCTAGTAAATCGGAATTTCTCTACAGTTTAGCAACACTGAGTTATGATGTACAATGCATACTCTATAGAATGGCTAATGATAGCTTGCAATAATTATTTGTTCCACAATGTAAAGAACTATGTCTTCTTTGATTTATTCATAAGACGACACACCTTTGTAGGGAATGTATATCAAGGACCTTCAAATTCTAACATTTAGTTTACACCTATCTGAAATGCTTTCAAATTCCAGTTTTAAAGCTATATAGTGACTATCAAGAGTCAGACTAATAATTTTGCCTCATTTTTATATATAATGGTGACAAGTTCAAGACTTTGTTCCAACATCTAATATGTGAAGGTTGAAATCTATCATCTAGTCTGCTATAGCTCATTAACATGAAGCAAAACAAAATTTCTAGAATTTTGTTGTAGATTCAGCAAAACTTAACTATTCTATATCATAGAATTTTTTTCAAAACATCCACAACCATTATTTATTTTACAGGAAAATTACGATTTTTTGCTGTTATTAATTAACAAAACAATGCATCAGGGTAGACACATTTAACCACACATATGTTCCAATACCATTACCATTTAATTGGGAGCATTTGTTTTAGAAAAGTGTTGTCAATTTTGATTTATTTAAGAATCTACAAAAAAAAAAAAAAAAAAAAAAAAAAAAAAAAAAAAATCTTAAGATGTTTAGGAATTTTGTATAAATTTTGAATCAAAATGTGACTACAACTTATCAATTTAAAAAGATAACTTGATGCAGGAGAACATTAATTAAATGGCAATTTTCAAAATTTGAAGAAAAAATAACTTAGGGTTCACAAAGTATCCAAAATGGATTGTCAAGAATTTTACAAATACAAACACAAGGGTAGAGAATATCCAAAATTAAAAATAATACACCCCCTACAGACACCAAAAGAAACACCTAGACCTCCACCCGACAGACACAGAGGGAAGGGAATGCATGCATAAGTGAGGCAAAAATGAACATACCTGTCATTTTGTGCCTTCCCTAGGAAGCAAAGATGTAGAAACAAACACAATTAGAGGGGGTCATGGTATAGAAATTTCTCAGTTTTTCAACTGAGGATAGTTCATGCAGGATTTTATCATGCAAGTAATGTGGAAAGTATGAAATGATGTTAGTGCAAATTCTTACCGTTTTATTTTTGGATTTTTCTGAACTCTTTTTCTTTGGTTTAGACTGGAAGAATATAGGTAAGTCGAGAGTTAAACAGAAGTGTGTTAATGTTAATGCTGTCACTCATTATTAATTTACTGCTTTAACAACATGTAAATACTATATAACATTTCACAGAACTTTACAGATCAAAGAAAACACAGAATTGCAACTTTGGAAAAGATTATTTAAAATCAAGTATCACATTTCACAGGGAAGCTGCAAGCAAGATTTTTATCCATAGTGAATAAATTCAAAATCTTGAGAAGAATGAAAACTATGTCGGTAAAGATTTTAAATTCAAATGTTAACATAATGCTCACATATAAAATATTATTGCAATGAAAGTCTAAAAAGAAATTTTAAGAATAAAAAGAAAAGTTAAGAATAACTAAGCTACTAATAATAAAACTGGCGAGTAAAATGGCTCACAAATTTGAAATTTTTTTCTTTAACGAGTGACAACATGAAAATTACAAGTTTGAAGTTTAATAGTTAGAGTAGAATGCTTATGGGTTTGGGATGAAAATAGTTAGAAAAAGAAAATCTGTTATACCTCAGTGGCTACAGGAGTTGATACAGGAACTGTTGTACCTCCATTAGTAGTAGCAGCAGCCTAAGACAAGATTGATTATTTTTCAATTACATTCTCAATACTTAGGGTAAACATATATTCAATATATACTAAATATATAGAAAGATGCAAGTTCTAAACTGGAATTTTACACTGTACTTTACATCTTTATTTTTAAATATGCATTTTTATCAGCAGTTATAGAGAGATTGGAAAACTAAACAAATTATGACAATGAACATGCATTGTAAAAAACTGATAAGAAGGTCTTTCATATTTTTTTTATACTTTATCTTTTTAGATTACAGAAATTCATATTTGACAGATTCATAAATTAAATTAAAAACTTATTCAGGAGTGAAAACTAAAATTTTCAACTTCCATCAGAACTAATAATTCACAAATTACACAACTGAACAATATTCATCAAAGCGAATCCTTAAATTTAATTTTACTCAAAATGTTTTTGCTTTTATACAATTTACAATTCACATTCTTGCTTTTCCTTATCAAACAGCTTACTATAACTTACAATGATACCTCATATACAATAATTCAGTAACTAGTTTAGAAACAAACATTAATACTTTAACATTTACAAAAGCAACAATGACATTGCAAATGGTCCAATTAGCAACCACAGCATCTAAATAATGATTCAAAATTGTACACAATTCCATTTTAAACTAAAATTAATTACAAATCAGATTAATAAAAGGGATTGTGCAAGAAATCAAATATTCATTAATTTTTCAAAACTCACAATAAAATGAAGTAAGCAAACGTCTTAAAACACAACTTTATTAACTTAGATCAAAATTATTTTTAAAAAGGCAATAACAGACAATAAAGAATTTTACCTGTTGTGCCTCCAGCTGGCTTTTTAGTTTCTTGACCATTTCTTGCTCAGCAACAAGAGAATCTTGTCCTATTTTGACTAAGGAATTTAATCGGATCATTTGCGATGAGAAGTCTTTACTAATTTTCTTTTCCTTCTCTAGTTTGGATTTTAAATCCTCTACCTCCTAAAATTGTTAAAAAGAAAGCAAATTAGACAAGTCTACATTGAGTTTCATCACACATAATTGTGCGAAAAAAGATCTAAAAAAACCTATTAAAACAAATGCATATTAATTTATAAATAACATACTACATCTGTACATACAATATTCCAAATGAAAGCTTCTTTTAAATTTTAGAGATATTTTGAATTCGCAATTAAAAATAAACAAATGATTGAAAATGAATGCAAAATAATAATAATAATTTCAATAGATACTTATTTTATTGCATAGCATTTAGAATAGCTTAATGAAAGTGAGATTCACATTGTTTTAAAAAAAATCAATGCTGAAAATTGCTCAGATGAAGACAAAAAGTACAATTTTCAAAATATTAACACGCTTATAAGAAAAACGGGAAGTTTATTTTACATGTAAAATGGAACCTAGATAAACAGTAAATAAATTTATTATCAGCAAAAAATTGTATTTGGAAGATAGATGTATGAAAAGCAAGTATTTCCCATAACTCAGTTTTCTTTCACACCATTTTGTTACTTTTTATAAAACTGAAAAGTTTTTTTTTTTTTTTTTTTGAGGAATTTAAACTTAACATTACAATCTTTCACAAGGGGGAAAAAAATAATGATCTCATTTTGGTTGAATAAATGTAAACCCAAAACTAGACAATAATGGCAATTAGAGAGCACTAATGAAGAATAAATTCATTTTAAAATAATTATTCATCAGTTTTTATGTTATTTTATGCCAAACTAGTTTTCTCAAACATTTCATTTTAGCAAATAGAATAGCAAATAGAAATTTTGAAAAATCTCAAATCTGAAGACATTGTAAAATTTTCCTCAATTCTCAATTTGTTTTAAGTGAACCGCAGAATAAGAAATCCTTCAACAAAACTGAAAACTAATTTGATATCTAGATTGCTATTACATGTTCATCTATTGTACTATTAATAAAATTACCTAAAAATATAAAATTTTAAATCACATGAATGAACAAATAATGTCATTTAGGTATAAGAAATACCATATGTAAAGCTACCATCTGCCCTATAATTCTTATCTAATTAAAAAAGTTCTTGCTTAAATGATAAACCAAGTGCACCATTTAGAATTAATTTTATCTCAAAATACATTCTGCATCTAACAAAACAAAAAAGGTTCGATATTGCAAAACACTGAAAGCAAACATACAATTAATTACATATGTAGTTACATTTAGCTACATAAATATGACTTCATAAATCTGTCTTTCCCAAACTTGTTTGAATATGCATGTACCAAAAATTAGACACAACAAGCACATGGTATTAGACATTTACACTAACCTGCTGTAGATGCTCAACACTTTTTTTTTCTTTCTGAAGCTCTAGTATTTGTTTTTCTTTATTTTCTAACTGGTCTCTAAGGTTTATACAATTTTTATGAACCTGAAATATATATATATAAAAAAATACATAAATAACTAGTAAAAATGCATCACTTTATAGTGCATATTTATAACCTTTTAATAAATATGAGTCTGAAAAAATTTGCAAAAAAACTGCTTAAAAAATTCATATAATAAAAATTCAACCTTTGATTTAAAAAAAATATAAATGAAGCAAAATTTTAACTGTGATTTAATAATAAATCAAAAATACTTCATTTGCATACCTCTTCATATTTCTGTTCCACATGTGACTTTTCATTTTCTGCACTCTCCAAAGTGCTCTGCAATTCTTTCAGTTTTTCTTGCAACTAAAAATGAGAATAATGATGTCACATTTCTGAAAGTTATAATGTTTGAGTTTTTAAAAAAGACTTAAGTTATTTTCCCTTGAAATTATAAATATAGTATTTCCCACCAAATGAAATATTAGCAGAATGTAAATAAATACAAAGATTCCCTTAAAATTTTAAACATTACAGCCTACTTTTTAGAAATTAAATCTAAAATGATTCACTTCATTCTTGAAACATTGATTTTTTTTTAAGCCATAAACATAATACATTTTTTTCAAGAGGTTTTATAGGGGGGGGGAAAAAAAACCCTTATGAAATGGGACTTTACATATAATTTCACAAAAAATATTTCTTCCCACATCACTTTTTTATAAACTGTGGACAGATTCTAAATTCATATCATAATCCATCAGCGAGTCATGACAGACATTTTAGAAATCCTAGCAGTATAGTAATGGAAAAAAGATCTTGATATGTTAAAGGAAACAAAAAGCATAATAGGAATGAAAAAGAACAAAAAATAATCAAAACTCATATTGTGCATTAAATACCAATATTATGTGTGTGTGTGTGTGTGTGTGTGCATTTAATAATAAGTAAGCCTTTCTCAGAAAACAAAATATAACTTCATAATATAGGTGCAGATTAAAAATTAAATGTACACAATACGATGTAAAATTATAACATTAAATTTTTTTTCCTTATTAATTAAAATATTATAAACAACAAATATGTGAAAACTATATGCCATTTATAATTATATATCACAAAATAGCATTCAAAATAATATGGATTATACAAAATTTTTTAATTACCTCTTCCAGCTGGCCCATTTGTTGGAATGTAGATTGTAGTGTTTCCTTTTCAGCTGTTAAGGAATCTCTTTCTGTTTTGAGCTGCAAATATAGTAAAAAGTATAAAACTTATGAACATTTTTGTTAAAAAATGTTTATAAAAAACATTTTTGTTAAATAATTATTAAAATGTTTCAGGCTTTATCTGCACCAAATTAATCATGAAAATGAATGTGATATCAAATTTTATATTTACCTGTTGTAACTGTAATTCTTTTTCATTCAACCTCTCTTGCCATTGCTTTTCTTTCTCTTCCGCAGTGTTTTGTAAAGAATGGAGCATAGACTCCTAATAGGAAAGCATTTATCAAATTAAAATAATCAAATCATAAACAGTAATTAAATGTGTACAAACATTTCTTTAAACAAAGAAAGCATTTACAATTAATTTAAAATTTCTAAAGGGAAAAAAATTCAGAATTGCAAAATTAAGAAAAAACACTAATAACAAAATTATATACTTCATTTCTTGATTTTCATTGCCTATTTCAATATGAACAGTTAAACAATATATAAAGAAAATTGCACCCAATTTAGAGAAATAAAATATTTTATAAAATATCCAAGTTTATATCCTCCTATTTAAGATTTCTACTATGAAAAGAAAATCAAAATTCTAGAGAAAATGCAAACTAAATTCCTGTATTATTTATTTTATGAAAGTATTAAATTCTGTTTTCAGAATATTTCTTAATTTTATCATCTACTTAATATTTCGAGAATTTCCTAATTTAATAAACAAACAAGATTTTTTACATAAGTGTTGTATATAATTTTTTTTTTTTTTTATTAAGAGGATAAAACTAACTGTGTCCATGATACCATATCAGCTGGAACTTATAGGAATAATTGCTTACTTCAGAAGTATTATTCAAATTTAATTTAGACTGATAATTTCTCATGTATATTTTTTAAAAAGTTAATATCATTGATATACCAATTAAATGTTTTTAAGAATAAGTGCTTACATCTTTTAAATTCTAGATATACTTTCAGTTTTTAAGACTGAATATGTAAAACTCAAATTTCTAATGCGTTTTTAAAATTTCTTAACATTTTTAATGTTCGCAACTATTATTCTTTGCATTATATTTGATGCAATACAGTGGAATTTTTTCTGTGCATGCATATTTTCTTTAATTAAGATATAAACGATAACAAATAAATAATTGTAGTATAGCTAATTCCAACTCTCATTGAAAAATTCAAGAAAACTGCTAGCAAATAAGAAATGCATACCGTTTCTGAAAGAACTTGTGAGAAGTGTTTCTCTTTTTCTGAAAGCTCTTTGCTCTTCTCTTCAAGAAGATCTTTCAATTTGTTATATTCTACTTCACTAGCAGATGAGGAAGTGGTTTGTACAACAAGATCAACTTGTTTTTCAAACTCGGCAATCCAAGATTCATAAGGCTGAAAAGGGAATTGAGCAATTAAAGAAAATGCAAAAACAAGCAATAAATGGATATAGCAAAATATTATTTAAGTTTAAATACAATTACGATATCACTTGCAACTATTTCTTCATTCACTATTATCACTTTAAATATAAAGTACCAATACTAATTAATACCCTTATATTTAAACTTTCAAAAATCCCTTATATAAATAAAATAACAATTACAACAGACAATAAGTAAAATACATTATATATATTAAACCTAGTATTTTTTAAAAAATGAAACTGTTGATCCAACAAGATGTTTAATGCAAATAAAGATGAGAAAAGTAATTATAAATAACCATTCAATTGTTGGTTCAATTGCAGACAGGTAAGAGGTGGGCACAAATTACAGAAATAAAAATAACAATAGATTCAATTCTTAACCTGTGAAATATGTAATGCATAATACTAATTCAGTTTTTGAATCTATTGTGCATCTTGTACAAAAAAAATATGATCACAGCAGAGCAGCAATTCATGCTTATATATCATTGATAGTTTTTCCACTGTGTAAATTTAATTTTTCTTACCATGAAAAAAAAAATCTTGACATTTTAAAATGATTAGGAAATGAAGGATAATTAGTGATTAAAAAAAGAGGTGATTTGAAGTCTTTTAAAGCAGACATATCCGATTTGTAGTTTAATAAGCCTTGACTTAATAAGATCAGCAAATTTTTAAAATATATATAATTAAACAAATGCATCTCCATTTTAGAATGTCAGGAGGCATTATATTGAAGTATAAGTGAAAAAAATCATATTTACAATTTCCTATTACTTTATATGAGATATTATATATATTTAATATTGCAAAAAAAAAAAAAATCAATGCACTGTACATTACCAAAATATATCTAAATGAATTTTTTTATGACTGCTTTGATTTTAATATGGGGGAAAAACTTTTCAATAGTCATACCAGCATTAAAATAAAAGTTAATCCTTTTACAGAAGCAAAAAGAAAAAAAAGGGATGATTTTTTAATAAGAATTTTAATGATACTAAAAACAGAATTTGATTATGCTTATCTTTATATTAATTCTCCCCAAAAAAATTTCATATAAAAAAATTATCTTAACTATGCATCACCGTGTTATTTTATTGTTTAGACTCCATTAAAATTCTTATAAATGTGGAATATATGAAAAGGAGCTGAAAAATGCATTTCAGGTTAATTTTTCTTACTAAAATGTGCACCTATTTGAAGTAAAAAAATAAAAATCTTACTAACTGAATTACTCAAAGCTAAGGAAAAAAATATCAGTAATACAAATATGAAACAATGAATGCATTAAAGATTAGCAGTAACAGAATTTTCATAATTATATTACGAATTGCCATGGCAGCATCTTATACAGCAATATGCAATTAGGTATTAAATGATACAACCAATTATACTAGTGTGGCAATAACTTCAATGAATTGACTCAATTCTGTAATGGGAACAATACACAAATTTTTTTATGCATAATTCTTTTTTACAATTCAAAAAATAAAATAAAATTCAAGTGATTTTCGAGAATTAATTATATTCATCATATGAATAAGAAATTCTGCCATAAACAATTCTATTCACAAAACTAATTTATGATATCACTTACAACTTTTCATTTAAGAATAAAACAGATCTTACCAATGAGCTATCTATAGAAACTTCAGGATGTATCCTTTGCAGACACTCCCTTGTTCTCAATTGATATTCTTTAATTTGATGTTTCAAATTCTAAAGAAGCAAAGGGGGAAAATGTTAAAACCACAACTGTTATAAAAAAAAATTTTTTAATTAATTCCAATTTTTTTTTAATTCTTTGAAACTTTTAATTTAATCATTTTATAAAAGATTGTCTAAAATTCTTCAATATCCTAATACAGTACAAAAATACATCAATATTTTATATAAAAAATATTCACTTAAAAATCTGAGAAATTAAAATGCTGACAATTTGTTTTTAGGCTTTAAATTAAGGAATCAGTTAAAAAATTAAAAACATCATAATGCAGTTATCAGTACTAGGTTCGGAAATTTTTACATCACAGCAGGGGAATAAAAATATATGACAATACTCATGTTATTAGTATTAGATTACATTATTAGTACATAGTTATTAGTATTACATATTATTAGTTAAATTATTAGAGTGATTTGATTATATCCATCACAAAACATAATGTTTTCCCTTTCATTAAAGTGAAAAATAAACTACAAACCAACATAAAGTAAATCAATTTTTCATACCTCAACACTTTCTTCCATTTGAGCTAACCTAGATTCTGCATTCTTTCTTTCAGTACTTAATTTATCAACTTCAGCTGTAAGTTTTTTATTCTTGTCTACTTCACTATTATAGTCCGACAATCTTTTTGCCAATTCTGCTTCTACTTTGGTTAATTTTTCACTAAGTTCTGATGAACTTGACTGGTTTCCACCTTTAGATTTTAGCTTTTCTTCAAGCTCTTTTTGGACTTGTGACAGCTTTTTGTCAGCTGCAGTCTGTATTTCTTTGATTTTCTGTTCAGCACTCTCTTCAGCTGCTTTTAGAGCATCCATAGCTTTCCAATTCTTTTCCCTTAGCTCCTAAATAAGGTTTCAAAAAATTTTATTAACAATAACAAAAAAATTATTATTATCAATATTTGAAAAAATCAATATTTAAAAATATTATCCAAGGAGAAAAAAATGTTTATATTCATTTATATATAAATAAATTCACAGTACTAATAAGTTAATAATAAGTTTTTAACAGTATAGCACAGAGAACTTACATTGTTTTTCTTCTTTTGCATTTCAGTTTCCTCATCCAGAATAGAAATTTTAGCTTTCAACTTATTGATTTCTTCATTCAATTTTACCAATTGTGTTTCTTTTTCCTTAAGCCTGATGAAAGAGAAAATGTTCAATATGAGCATTTGTCACATTATTCAAAGCAATCGATTGATAAAACTGATTAAAAAAATTGCAAATTCTACAAGAAAACTTACTGGTTTTCTTTGTCCTCTAATGATTTCAACAGATCCGAATCCTGTGGCTGAAACAAAAATACATCCTTTAAATAAATGTAAAATTATTGTTAAAAATATATAACACAATTGATGACTAAAACTAATAAATGTTCTAAAAGTCTTTTAAAGACTATTTTATAATCCTAAATAATTTTTCATATTTATCCACATTTATAAAAAACAAAACATCAATGTTTATATTTCGCATATTTCTTAAAATCACTTTTTCCTTCCTATGAAACAGGAAATAAAGTATTTTTAAGGAATTTTTAACCACTTTTCAGAGGTGGTTCAATAGTTCTGTATTGCTTTCCAAAATAAATGTATTCAAAACTTTATATGATAAAACTTTCATTAAAAGAAATGGAATAAAAGAAAAATGTATAAAAAATGTTTAGAATGATAAATACCCAACAGAAATGTAAAAAACATGTTGTGATCAGTTGTCCTTAGAAAAATAACAATTTAAGCATAACCATTGAATGGATATAATGTTTTGGGATATGCTACCATTTATTTAACTTTATTGTTAAGTACCAAAACTTGTATCTTAAATTATGAAAAAAGTTTATTGGGAAAATTATCATATGCAATTAACTAGTCCTCAATATGATACAATATATTTATTGTTTAAAAGAAATTCAATGATTAAAACATTCTTCAATCAAAACTATATAATTTCATACAATACTTTCTGTATGAAAAAAAAAAAGATGAATATTACTCTATTCATGAGGTAGTACATAATTTTCTAATGCCATTTCAGATCTTTTTGACACTCAAAAGGCTATTGAAAATCAATAAGAAATAATTATTATGTTTACAATTTCCCTGTGATGTTACACAATCAGAAAAGGAAACTATTAAAATTTATAAAGCATCACTAGGTTATCAAAACTTTGCACCTCTTCTTAAAATCAGAAATAACTGCTAACTGTTCAAAAAGAAAATTCTGAACAATAATGCAATACACATAGATATCTATTTTCAAAAAATGTCTGTATTAAATTGGATTTTCATGAATCCACTCTGAGAAATTGCGACTCAATTTTAAAGTTCTATAAATATTAGATGATATAAACATATCAACACTATATTCATTTTTTTAATTTAGAAAATTAATGAAAAATATTCCCGACTTAGGAAAGGAAAAAAAAAAAATAGTTAATTCTAGAACACAATCACTCTTGCTCAAATAATAATTTAAATATACATTATTGGGCATATTTCCTGTTAAAAAGACTAATAAATTTAAATAGTATTAAAATTAAATTAATATTACAATATTAATTAACTATCATTATAAAGAAGGTAGTAAATTTAGAAGGACTTTTTCAGAATAACTCAATGTTGCTTTATATTTATTATTATTATTATTATTATTATTATATATATATATATATGAGAAAGAATTTGGAACAGATGAAATTATAGTATGTAAAGAAACTCTGCCACAATACCAAAACCTTTTGAATGAAGTAAGTAGAAAATTTACGAGTTGCATAACTAATTTTTCTTACTAGCCATACTTTAAAAATTGACAAAGGAATAATTAAGCAACAAACTTTTCCATTCAATTCTCCATTTTGATGAATAACTTCTTGGCCATCTCCAGCAACTCTTTCTTTGGTAGAAACCAACTGCTCAGCAAGTCTTTCATTCTCTTTTTGTAGATTTTTAATTTCTGACTGCAGTTGATTGATGGTGTCAGCACTTGATGAATACTGTTTTATTTGCGCTTCCAGATCAGCAACACGTTTCTGGGGGGGGGGATTAAAAATAGCTTCATTTAGTTTTAACTCTTAGTTATCTAATTTTTTCCACCAAGAAAAGCAAATTTATGTTTAAATGCATTAACTATACAGCTTTTAGAATAAAAGAAACAAGAAAATAACTCCAATTTATATAAGAAGAAATGACTAATTTCATCCAACGGAACAATTGCTAAAGCTCATCCTATTTTCAATGAAATTTAATAATCCACTATATTAATGAAAGGGCTTTTTTTCCCCTGCAAAATAAAATTTTTATTGATGTTAACAGGTCTTAGTCTAATCTTTCGGAATGTGACATTCAAAACTTTGTTTTCTTTTAGTTTTAATTGAAAGCTTTTTTTTTTATTCTTTTTTTTCAGTATTAGTTTTACTTACAAGTATAAGTAAATAACTGCAGAATTCACTAAATATTGATTTTTGCACAAATTGATGGCAGATAATTCTGTAATTGCAATCTCTACTAGTTAAGAGCATCTGCAGTACCATGGATTTCCCTATTTTCAAGCAGTAATAAATTTATGACTATCAAAAAATTATATATTTATTAAAAAAAGTTGTATTGTTAATATTTCTTAATGGTACATCCAGTAGACTTATGGCTATAAAATATCAAAATGAAATTATAATAAATACCTCAAAGTAATTCTTACAAAATTTTACTTTAATTTATAAATTTACATAAAGTTTCAAACATTTTTTCGAAATTTTTTAAAACTTACTTCCACTTTAACTACATCAGTAACAATTTTTATCAATTCAACTAATTTATATCTTATTACTTATATGAACTAGTTGAAAGAAATTAGTTTATATAAGTTAAACTTAAAATAAATATATACCTCCTCATTGTGAAGTTTTTCTTCCAGAGTTTTCTTAGACAATTCAAGAGCAGCTTTGGTGTCATTTAATACTTGGATATCTTTCAAAAGAATAACATTTTTGGCACTGACTTCTTCAAATTGCTTCTTAACATCAACCAATTGGGTATTTAAATTTTTCAGATCTGCTTTGTGGCCGCCAACTAGCTGGGTATGTTGTTCAATTAGCAATGCATGGACTTTCTGTAAATCTTCCTTGGACTTTTTCACAGCTTCCAATTCGGCCTTTGTTACACCAATAGATCTGGAATAAGAAAAAAATAGAAATTAATAACTCGCATAATAAATTTTACTCAAAACAGATTAAAATTAGTTAAACAAATGTATTAATTTAATAGTCAATTTTTGAATCACTCGAAGTATAATAGGTAAATATAATATTATCAAAAATATGATTTGAAAATCATAAAAATAAACTGAAATAGGTAAATTAAAACATTCACATACTTGATATTTTTCTACTCTACTTGATATTTTTCCTTTCATATTAGATATAGAATATTCATTATAATTTTATTTATGATGGCTATGATTCAAGAACAGAATTGTAACAATATTATTAACAGGAATAACACATAACCCTACCTCCCCCCCCACACACACACACAGTCCAGAGAACAACTAGATACAATAATTTGAAATATATATTTCTTTTTCCTTTCTATTTAAAAGAATAAGATAAAACCATATAAAGAGAGTACTTACTCTGTTTCAAGTTTGGTCAGCTTCAACTGAAGTTTCAATTTTTCATCCTCAACGTTTTTCAAAGCAGTACTAACTTTCTTCTCAAAATGTTTTTCCAGCTAAAAAAAAAATAACAATAATAATAAAAAACTAAATACATGCTTAAAAATTATTACAAGCTAAAATGAAATCAAAGCATCAATAAAGTTATACTGAGAAATAGAGGAATCAGATTAAACATATAAGAACTTAAAGTGTGTCAAGAAAACAGTATATTAGAGTTCAAAGATAAAGTAATCTTCCTTTTAAGCTTTTTCAGAAAGCACTAATAAATATTGCTAAAAAAAATCTTTTATTTTAAAAGATTAACATTTGTTCACTATTTTACACTGAATTTACTTTCCAGTTGATAATAAGGATCATGAAAATTTTGTTCATCTAAAAAAAAAAAGTAAAAAGTGGAAAAACCCCTGAAATGACCAAATGAAAAAAAAAAAAAAAAAAATTACTTGGATTTTCAATTTTTGCTGTTCATTTAAAAAGAAATGTAATTTCTTATTTCTATTAATAATCTCTAGAAATTTTTATGTTCAAAAAAGAAACCAGATGACATAAAACAAAGCGTTATTTTAGCTTGGTTTTTATTAGCACAAGGACCACCTTTAGTTAAACAGTGTCATATAATCCTTTCCGGATGAGAGGCCTCCATCCTAGACGCATGCAAGGAACAGAGCATATGAGAAAGGAATAAGGAATTATGCCACAGAATAGGGATTTGCATCGATATGCCTAACTTCGAAAACAAAATCAGAGAAAATACTATAAGTCGTAACATCATTTTTGCTACCTTTTTAGATTATTAATTCATTCTCATAACACGGATACATTCTTCCTCTGACAAATAGTGTTTTCTTGCGATAATAAACTGGAACCAAGGCTTTCCGTAATAAAAAGAGAAGAGTGTGAAATATATCCAAAAGCTATGCAAAATACAACAGAACAAATTGTAAAACCCAAAAAGACTAGTTAGTTACACAGTAATAACAATAAATTTAATTTAAAAGCTTTTTGATATAATTTTTTATTAAAATATAAAATAAAATGGCAAAAGAATATTTACTTTAATTATCTTCTAACTTTTGATATTCATATCTATTATTTCTCAAAGTTATTACTTCCAGAGAGTGTTAATTCTATAAAATCAACATATAATTTCAGTGCACTGAACTCGGGAATAACAAAATTCCAACCTCTCACACATCAGGAAGCAATTTTTTTTTTTTTTTTTAAATTATATCTTCTCAAATATGGAAGAATTTAAGTTTAATAAAACTTTTAAAACAAGCAATAATAAATTCAATACCTGAGCAAATTTTTCCTTTTCAGCAGCACATTGATCTTGAACCTGCTTCAGACGAGTTGCATAAGTTTGTATCTCCTGATGCTGCTTGTTTATTTTCTCCTGGTTTGTTTTTTCAAGTGTCACATATTTAGTTTTCAATAAATTATACTCGTCTCTTAAATCTTTCAGTTTAGAAACAACAGCTTGATTCTGACGCAATTCAAGGTCCAACTGCTGCTCTCTCTCGTGAAGACTCTTTTTTGCATCAGCAAGTTGATCATTCCTCTATTAATTTAAATAAAAATTGTTAGAAGAAGAAAAATCTTTAAAATGATCAGAAAATGCATGAATATTATAAATAGAACTGTAAGATCATAATTATAAGTACATAAATTTCTATAATAACTTTTTTAACAGAATATTCTCCTCATATAATTTACATGAAAAGTAAATACAATGGCAAATATATTGATCAAATCATTGAACATGATGATCTTGTTCTATATTCTTGTGTTCACTTTATATAATAAATGTAAACTTCAAAGAGATTTCCATGCATTCTTTTTATTATCCACTCAAGACACAATTTGTAGTATATGCTTTACTTCCCTACACAACAGAGAAGTGTTAATGAAATAATTAATGAAATAAGTGAATTTTATCAGTGAAAATCTTTGTGCCAGGAAAGAAGTTTGGCAACATTTGAGTCACTACTATTGAGAAAAGTAACCACGAGTACATGCAAATTTATGCACACTGAAAATGGCTAATTGTTAATAATCATTTGTGCATACATAGGTCTGTATTTGATGACATTGTTTATTACCTGTGCAATTGCTTCTCTATATGAAAAGAAGTTTTCAATGTCTAACTTAAAGAATTGAAATCAGTGGAATCGACAAGCTGTTTAAATATTAAAAATATTTCTAGAACATTTGTTTCAACTACTCAGCGATTCTTTTAATTTTCATAAATATTTATTCAAGCACTGATTGTTAGAATATAATAATGTAAATATAAGCTTTAAAGAGAAGATACTAAACAGCTTATATCCTCTAAAGAACCCTCATGATACAGGTATATGAGGGTTAACCAAAAGCATAAATATAATACTAACCATACAATACCTTTTTAAAAAGTGCAAAACAATTCATAATGAGAAATAGTCAATATAAGACAACACAGGAATTTATATACAACAGAACTTTTATAAAAAAAATATTCCATGAAATTAAATGCAGAATTCAAAAATTTGTTATTATATTAGAAATTTCACTGGTGTTCTGTTAATATAGAGATCGGAAATTTTCATAAACAGATAAACAAATTTATAGAAGGTTTTTTCTCCCATTTTTTAATTTACCCATACAAAATGCATGTTAAATAGAATTATGAAAATTAAGTAATTTAATTTATTAAGTGAAACTTCTAAAGAGCAATGAATTAGAAAAGTGGTAAACATTAAATTTTTGTATACAATAAAAATTGCACTCAAATTTAAATTAATAGGCAATCCAATAATTTGTCTGGTATTACATTTCAACGGCTCTTCTAAAATTCTTACTTTTTTAGATTAACCAACAATCATATTAGAAACTAAACAATGAGATCATTTGACACACAGAGAGAGGTGATTTTAATTTCATTTGTGAAACAATGTGTAACTTTAGTATTAAATCAGAAAGAAGAAAATAACTTTTCTACAATATCCTTGTTATAAAATTACTGATTTCTTAATGTTTAAAAAATAGAATCAAACTAAAATTTCCAAAAAAAAAAAAAAAAAAAAAATTAGAAAATTAACCATATTTGAATTAAAACATCAATAGGAATCAACTGAAGTGTCCTCCCAAAAAAATTTAATACATCAGAATAAAACTTACTTTAGTCCATTTAGTTGAGTCCTTTTGCTTATTTAACAAAATGTCAATCAAATTCTGAATTTCTTCAGTGTCTAATTCAGCATCCTTAATGAGAGACAGAACTTTACTAGCAGTCAAAGGTGCAACATCTGTTTAAAAATAAAAATATTCGTATGAATGACTTTATTTAAATGGCAAATAATTATAAATTGAAGAACATTAAACTTCATACAATAAAAGCTAGATGTTAGAATGAACTATGACATTCACACAAGGTATAAAAATAAATAATTATCCAAGTACTAAATATAATCCAAGTAACATTTCTATGATAAAAAGAGAAATAAAATTGTATTAATATTACAACTAGAAATCTAAGATTAATTTAAGATTATGGTGGCGTCAGAAATGCTACAAAACTGTAAACAGAAATATTTATATAAAATACAATATAGGATTAATTATATATCATGGTAAATTTTTTACAATTTATATACGATTCTATTATGTACAAGTTTCACAAATAATTTATTGACAGAATAGGTCATCATTAAAATTCAATAAAAAGCAACTGCTGCACACAAATTTGCTATTTTAATTAAATATCTTTAAACACCACTAAATTTGAAGTATTAAAAAAGAAATATAAAAGATATTAATACTTAATTTAAATTAGTTTCATTCTGAAATATGCAATATTTAAAGCATTCAAGAGCAGATTATCAAAAACATTTAAACCAATCATACTGAAGCAAGAGGATCCCTCCCTTTTTCTTCCGAAATATCTCTATCAAAAAACTTTAGGCTTCATATAATTGTTTTATTCAATGAGATTTTTATAAAAAATTAAAAACAGAAATGAAAATAAAGAATCATTTTGAATTTCGAGTTGATTGCTAGCATTGTTACATAAAAAAAAAGAAACTAATTCATTGAAAAAAATGTAAAATTGTTTATTAATGACACCTAATTTTTTTTAAAAAACTGTCAAACTTTCTACTTTTACAATTACTGGAAAAAACATTCAATTGTTAAAATGCATAATATGAATAAAATATTCCAATGTAAAATAATTAAGCAGATATTTTAAAGAAATTTGATACTTAATTTCTATTAACATTTACCTTTCTCTACTGGCTCTTTCTTCTTCTTTTTGCTTGAAGTAGAAGCTGAAACTGAAGCTTGCGGAGGATTGCTTGGAGCAGATTTTTCAACCACAACTTCTTCCTTGGGTTTCACAGTTTCAACAGGTTTTGATACAGCCTTAACTTTCTCAGCTTCCTTTTCAACCTTTGCAGACTTCGCAGAGGCCTTTACCTTCTCACTTTCTTCCTTCTTTTCTTGTTTCTCTGCCCCAACAGCAACCTCTGCCTTCTTAGTCTTATCTACATGATTACTTTCCGAATTTTGCTCAGCAGATTTTTTACCTTTCTGTTTAGGTGCCTTAACTTCAACTGGTTCAATTATTTCAATAATAGGAATCTCTTTCTTTACTTCAACTTGAGGAGGCTCCGAGGTTGGTTCTGGTTCAGCTTTTTCCTTTTTCTTAGCCCAACTTCTCTTGAATTTCTTTTCTTTTTTAGTTTTATCTGACTTCTGACGTAATTCCTCTTCTAAACTACGTCTCTTCTGCTCTTCAAGTACTTCCTCAAAAGATTTTTCTTTGATGCTGAACTTATAAATCAAATAAATAATAAAAGGCACAAAAGTACAGACAGCTAGGATCATCGCCACCTGTGGCGAAGAAATAGATGAATATATTGCTTCTTCAGCGACAGTCATTTTTGCAATAAATTATAAAACTATCTGAAAAAAAAAAAGAAAGAAAATTAAAACATTAAATTTTTTTTATTTCTAAAATGGCTACTTTTCAGAAAATATTTCTTTCTCACTAATTATCAATATTCCAAGCAATTAACTACAAAAATATCACAAAATACACAAATATTAAATAACATGAAATTCAAGGAAAAGCATTAACCATAAATTTACAAAGAATGGGGAGAGTGGTTGAGGCTGTTCTCAGTATTTAAATAGATTAAAAAAATTTACTTTATTATGAAATGCTATTTATATTCATTTTATGACAATATAAATAAAAGTTAATTTCAGCAACAAATTCAGAAGACAGTTATGAATTTTAATAATCAACCTTTATTATTATTATTCTTTCTTGAAAATAAAATAATCTCTTCATTAATTTATTTAAATTTAAAAACCATAAAAAATGATTTAGTCTTACAAAATTCGCAGAATTATCCCATCCTAAAATTACACTTGTACAAGATTTATATTCAAGAAGTCTTAGTCAATTTCTTTAGAATTCTCTTCAATTCCATTTCTATTTGATGCATAATATTATTTATAACAAAATGGAATAATTTCAAACAAAAATCTGAAAGGCACAAGTCAGAAATTTTTTTAAATTTAAGCTAATAATTTTAGGCCTTTTTTAATAAATAAATTTTATTGAAGTTTTTCACAGCATCATTATACAACTATAATTAAGTAAAATAAGACGAAATATGTTTCTCCCCACTAAAAAATTAGTTATTTTGAAATAAATTTTCTGAATAACCACTTAAAATTCTTTTAATTATTATTACTATATTATATAATTAATACAAAATAAATAAAAAACTGTATTGGTGAACTTGAGATAGTCTTTTGTATTGTAAATTTTGTTTAAATATTCTTGAATAGAAAGAACTTATAAATATAACACAAGTATGACTCATTTAGCCATGTTTCTTGATAAAACATTTTATTTTAGAATATCATTGATAATAGCATAGTTTTACAAGGTATTGGATGCATTTTCAATTGCATATATATACAAGCATATAAAAAATTTAAAGAAAGAGCAGTCTTAAACATACATCAGTGCAGAAAATAATTATAATTACAATGAAATTTAAATATATATATATATATATATTCACTAGCGGAAAATTACAGACCAAGCAGCTAGCTAGGGTTGATAGGCTAAAAAGGGGAGGAGAATAACAAGCCAAAAGAATTTTTATTTTTATAGTTGCCAAATAAATAAATTTGGGGAAAATATAGATTCTATAAATTGTAAAATGTTAAAATATTGGCCAGGTTCTTCTTCTATGTTTCCTTACATTTACTTCAGTGCTTACAAGAAATAACTTATAAACACTGAAAATCTGCTTCAATAATACTTTATACAAATGTAGATGTGAACAGTCTGGAGTCAATAACTAAATAAAAACATATATTTTCACAACAAAATAAAACATTATCTTAAGAATGCAATAAAATGCTAAACTAAATTAGCCAAATTATCAAAGAAAGACTAAAATACTTAAATCCACTACTGATTTAATAATTCATGAAAGATATTAAAATGGAATGAAGTCTTAAAATAAATACCACAAAAAGAATTTCTTTAAAAACATTTCTGTATTTTTTTAATTGATTTTTTTTTTCCTTTTCTTTTTTTATCAAAAAGGTAATATTAGTCTAAGTTAGCTTTTGATTTACAAAGGAAAGACTAAATTTTTCTAAGGGCATAAAAGATAAAATTAGATTTGAATCAGAAAAATTTTATACATTTATATCATTATGCCTTCTTAAGATTAATCATTAGCTGTACTCTGTTTCACCCTAACTTGGCAGTAGTGTATATTCTAGGCATGCCGAATCACAGTCGCTGTGAGGGGAACTGGGTTACTTTAAACTATAAAGTTACTAGAAATGCAGATAGCTGGCGGAACTTTATCTCGCAAATTTTTCGCCAAATAGTAAATATTTATTAACTTTATTATATTATCATTTTAAATCAGAGAATTAATTTTTTCCTTATTTTCATTATTTTGTTCAATATTATTAATACATTATTTTAATAAATCATTAAAGTTATTTCATTTCGTTTCATCGTTTCTCAAAAGAAAACCCTAAATCTTTCAATATTCTGTAAAGCGTAGTTCGGTTAATGTTTTTAGAAAAGATATCTGTATCATCGTTCACATCTTTTAAAACTTTATCTAATGTTGGGATCTCATTTCTACGAATAAATGCATGGATTTTTCGTCAGATACAGGATAATGTAAAATCATATTTTAATGTAAAATCATATTTTAATGTAAAATCTTCATTTTTACATCATCATATTTACTTTTTCATAAAATGACCTGAATGTTTACCTACTGAGCCTGGCTGCTTCTTTCCAGGGGTACTTAAAGGACTGGACGCCTTTATTTCTATTTTTATGTTGCACTTTTTGTTGATTTCACTCGTCTTGAGCGAAATCGGTGAGCACAGCGTATTCGGTGATAACACTTTTTCTTTTTCAGACATTTTAGAAGTGAATAGAAATGACGAATCGAATAAATATTCAACAATCAAAACTAATAACTACTAATGTGATTAATAGTATCAAAAATATCAGCTGGTAAAAAAGCGAGAATAAAAAAGTACGAAAGATGATAATGGTTGGGAACTAAATGAAGCTGAGTTGGCGGAGACGTAAAAGAAAAGCGCACCAAATATTTGACCTTGAAGACTGGTTCTAGCCAAAGTGGAATTCATTATGTCAATCGTTTCGTTTTATTCGTTCGCTTTATTTACAAAATACTTAACAGATAAACACTTCTAACTTAAGAATAATTTTAAATACACTCTGATAAAAAACGGATTTCTGTAATTTATGATATTATTTGACATATTTCTGAGCATTTTAACTATTTTAAAGTCGGAATTGATGGGGAACTCTTTCCCAACGCGGAACGTCACATTTTCTGCCTTTTACAATACTGCCAAGTTAGGGTGAAACAGAGTATAATTTTCAAAACATAATAACAATAATATATGTTTTTAATTCTTGAAAAAGAATATTGCGAATCTAATAATTATCACAGAAAATTCAACCTTTTTAGATAAACAAGCTTAATTTAAAAATATTTAATCATGACTGATATGGTTCTTTCTTTGAATATGTTTTTATAATATTGCAATAATTACAGTTTACATTCAATATATTGATGAAGTAGATTAAATCTTAAAAGATGCTGACTGTTAATTAGATTGTTAACTTCATTGACATATTAAATAATAAGGATTCCCCCCCCCCTTTTTTTCCCCTCCCATTCAGACAAGTGGATAACATGAGCAAATAAGTGAATTCATTTATATAGAATTCTGGCTTTTTACTTTGCCCTAGCTTTAAAAATGTGATAACTTTTCTTTAGAAATAAATCTAATACTCTTAATTAACAGGATTTAATTTTAGAAAACATATTTTGGGAAAAAACTATCTTCCCAACTCTAATAATTCATAGAATGTGCTCATCTTACTTCAATGAACAATGGATATTCAGTACCATATTTCTGAATTTGTTAAATGTAAGCTTAACCAACCAAGTTCTTTTCAATCATTCTGTCTCAATTTGACCTCTTCCACCATGCTAAATTAGATTCTGTAATTCTAGTCGCTTTACAAATGTGTGAAATACATTCAGCATAAATGAACTCACAGAAAGAAAGATTGTATGAACAAAACAGTAAAAAAGAAAAAAAACCATATCTGTTAACATCAAAATACATTTTAAAGAAAGATAATTTAGTTATAATACAATATGGATACGAAATAATAGGACTTTCTTTATTTCATAACAAAATGCCTAAAAATTATGGCAGTCAGAGTGAAAAAAACTATTGAAAAATAAATTATAAATGTAAACAGAAGCATTTATGAAATTTTATTCAATTATATTTGTTAATATTTTATCAGTGTAGAATGAAATAAATTTAAAAAGGAGCCAAAATAAAAAGAACAAAAAAATGTATTATGGTAGTCTACTTTGAAGAGTTATATGTCTTGTAAAAAGGATTTCTACTAATAATAAAGATGTGTGTGTATGTTCTACAGACCAGTTACCAGATTTCGCCCATTATATATCTTAAAAGATGATATTTAAAGCAATTTTTTAAAAATTTTAATTAAAAATTAAGTTGAATTCTGATATTTTTTTGAAAAATTATCTTTTTAATTATATCAATTTTATGACTGTGCAAATATTTCCTAAATTTTGGCAATTTTTTAAAAATTTTGCCTAATTTCTAAAAATTGGTTACTTTGTCACCCTGAAATTCAAAGTGCTATCCCAATTTCATCAAATATTTCATTGCATGTTTTTCTTCCATTGTTGAAAACTGAGGAAGGATTTTATTTAATATCCGAGTAGTTCACAAGGGAAATAAAGAAGTGAAGTTACAGCACAATAAAATTTAGAAGACAAATGTACCACAGATTTACGATTTTAATAGCAATATGTTACGAGACTTTCCATTAAATTTTAAAAATTCATGTGCACAATGAAGAGAGCATATACAAGAGAAAAGAGAACAGATATAATGTCTGATAATTTGATGGAGTCATGAACATTAAATTATATCTAAATAATTTGACTGGAATAGAATAGAATTATTATCCTTGATGGACTAGGTGGTCAACAAAGGTGAATAGTACAAGGAATGATATTGCACGAAAGGTTCCAAATATTCTATTTAACTTTTGAATAAATTTTATGAACTACAGATAAAAACAGTTGCAAAGTAATAAAAACTGAGATTTTAATTAACTGTAAAAGTTCTTTTTTATATAAAAAGTTAAAAAATAATAAACATGGAACAACAATCAACAAACTTTGGATTGTCTTTCAAATGAATATGTTTCCATTAGCAACCAAATGAATATATTTCTATATATATTTATACAAAATTACTTTGCATATCTAAAAGATCACAGACAAAGCTTTGTTTCTCAAGCAGCATAATTCAGTAAACTTCTTCAACTAATTCACAATGGAAAAGTTACATAATTTAATATTTTAAATAATGATGCTGATTTTTTAACATATAGATATATATAGTATTTTTATTTTTTTTTTTTTTTGGAAGAGGGAAAGGTATCAATACGAGTTAAAATTACTACAAAATGTGGCAATAGCATTTAATATCTAGGCTTTTTTTTTTTTAACTGAAAGTGCTTTAATAATGAATTTTCTAAAAATAATTGGAGGTTAAAATAATATTATAAAAACTACAAAAGGTATTTTTACTTAAGATTGAGATTCATTGCACAGAAAAATTGAGTTGCCCTACATATGTAGCATGAAAATGTATCCATATAAAATGCGTTTCCAGTAATAAACCAGTAATAAATATACATCAGCACTCAAAGAAATTTTCAACTAATGTATATAAAATAAATATTTTAATTCGATTAACAATTTTTGTATTCTATGAGCAACTGGCAGGTTTCATTGTGATCGGAATATTTTGAAGGAAATTCAAGAATTTAAAAAAAAATTAACCGCTTACAAGTATAGTGTCATTAGTAAGTGGTCAGTACC
The DNA here is from genome assembly GCF_947563725.1 of Argiope bruennichi. Classification (NCBI taxonomy): domain Eukaryota; kingdom Metazoa; phylum Arthropoda; class Arachnida; order Araneae; family Araneidae; genus Argiope; species Argiope bruennichi. The sequence continues at coordinate 26,221,464 of NC_079156.1, read as the reverse complement.
TAATCTAGAGCCCGCATACCTAACAACCAGCTGGTCGCACCCACGTACATCCAACGTGGCCAAGGCCAGAACATCGGGCTTTCCACTTGCCACGTTACCAGCAAAAGCCGCCATAGCGATCGCAATTCAATGACCTACTGTCGATGCATTTAATAATTGTTCATCACTCATCAACATCCAACATTAATATAAGAAAAAGAATTGTCTAGCGTTTGTTGGAATGAAACTGAAATGACACATCATCATTGAAAAAGGAGCAATGGGTTGACATCTTAACCGGACACAGCATTTAAATATATTATATTAATAAATAAGCAAAACAAACACTGCACATCAGTATATATATTTCACTAAATTTCATTCCGCACAAATCATGCAAATTTATTCCAACGCACTTCACGAATTGACTATTAGCAGTGATAAGAAATTACGGTAACATATTTAAACAAATAGATTGCAAATTTTCAAAATAAACCACTTACCGAAAAGTTGAAAATTTCAAGAAGTAAAGACAGAAATCGTTCACAAAAAGCTTGCGATAAATATTTAAAACTTAAAATGCAACTTAAAACAGCTACATTACGACAAGGCGCCAGAAGGCATTAGGTTGCTATCAGTTTGTGAGACGATGAAACTGATGTCGGTCTCATAACTCATTGCTTAGAGGTTAATGCCATATGAAAAAAATGAAAGCTGCTATTGGTCGATCGTAGTCACGTGGTTTGCAAGAGGGATGTTATTGGCCTTTAATGTGCCTCAGTGATGGTGACAACTTTGACAGTACTGTATGCAAGTGTCCATCCCCCCTTTCCTTTCTGGGCTAGTAGATGTGTTTTGTTATCGTTTTAGCTTTGGCGATAGAATTGTACGATCAAATAATTTAGACTCAGGCACGTTTATATTCCTTTTAAATTCTGAATCTATACAGAGAAACCTACTAAGAAAGAAATTTTAAGCTAAAAGAGAACACTTTTTTTTTAGTTTAACGAGGAAAATTGTGCTATGAGTTGCGTAAGTGTTCTTTTCTGCGGTCTGGTCACTTCCTTTCTGAGAAAAAAATAAAAAGAACGAAGGAAAAAACTTTTTCTTCCTCCTGCGCATTAACGATTTTTTTTTTCTGCCGGATTTAAACAGTAATTTCATTCTCATTTCCTGTAAAATAAACTTGCCACATTTTTCTTTAAATGAAAATAAAATATTTAATTCTTTTTTTTAATTTATTGCTTTAAGGTTAATTTTAAATTTCAAAATAATTTGAGTTTATAGATAATTTGTCAAAATTATTTTTAAAATATAGTTCAGTTATAATACTACTCTAAAATTAGTTTGAAATATTTAAATATTTTAAAATTCTTAGTAGTATTTAAATTTCATTTGAATATCAGAGTTCAAATGACATTCTCGATACATTATTCTCGACAAAATTTCGGGAATTTGTCTCATCTTATTTTAAATCTATTAACTTATTGTTAGTATTAAGAACAAATTTTGAAGTCGACTCAAATTTTTTGTTAAACGAAGTATTTTTGGGTTTCTACAAATAATTTTCTAAAGGGAAAGAATGGCCCTTAGAAACCACTTCAACTATGTTTCCTTAAAGTTCCCAATTTCCAAATCACTTTCTCGGTTTCGTCTTTGTCCTTTCTGTTTTTTTTTTTTGTTTTTTGTTTTTTTTTTCCTCTCTCTCTCTCTCTCTCTTTATTCCTATTTTGAAATCAAGAATATTGTTAAATATGTTTTTTAAAAAATATTATAATATTTATTAGCTCGAGATTCTTCTTGAATTCTATAAAGCGACATGTGTGATACAAAAACCGTTCAAAACTCTCTCCAGAGACACTATTGGACGTAAAGCTATCAAATTTGACACCAAGTTACTTCTTAGATACTAAGTACTACAAAAATAGGCGTTATAGTACTACAAAAATAGTTACTATAGAAAAGATTTTTATTTTAAACTAAGAAAACAGTAGTAAGTAATTTTTCAAAAATAAATTTTTAATTTATTAAAAATTAATTGAAATTTTTATGTGTGTTTTTTTCAATAATTTTGGAGCATATTATCGAACAAAAAATATTTTCATATAATTTTAAAATGGAAAAAAAATCCATTCAGACAGGCCGATTTTATTTCCGCTCAATTTTTAATAGCAATTATTTTTTATTTAAATTTAAATAAACTTTTCCTTTGGATAACTATGTATAACAATAAAAAAAATAAAAGAACAATGTGAATATTTTAACCGTTTGACCGAGCAAAAATAAATAATAGAATTTTCAGCTTATTATTAAATAAAGTTTTCTCATATTTCTAAGCATAATAATGTTTTCAAAATAGCTTCCTTTCTGTCATTAGTATGATGTAAAAATAGCTATGCTCAGAATGCAACGGCTGAGGCAATCAAGCCAAACAAATCGACCGAAAACATAATATCATGTTACGACGTTTCAAAGTACATGTTTGTATTTCGTTCTTCTCTTTTCCCACGCCCATGTAAGATTCAAGTTAAGATTTGGAAGAGACAATGCTAAAATATTGGAAATTAAAATCATTACTAAATGCACCTTTCTGAAGGCGAAATGCTTTAAAATAATTTAATGCACCAAAAAACGCTTCAATTTCAAGAGAATATTAATATTGCATACCCACGGATTCCTTCAGGAAATCATGGACAGACAAGAAATTTTGATAAAATGAAAAAATATTTATTAATCTTCCCCCACCCCTTTTGAAGTAGCGTTTCAATTTGTATTTCTTTAAAGACAAGATGGGGTGTATTTTTTTTCCCTCTAAACTGTTCAAAAATTTAGAAATTGCTTTCAAGGTTATTGGTTTTAATAGATTTCATACAGTAAAATAATAATAATAATTTCAATGAACAAAAATTTGGCACACTTTTATTTCAATTTTATAAATGGTCTATTATTTTTGCAAATATTAAAATACTATATGTGTGTTATTTTAAGAACATTTAATTCATATTTAATTATTGTTAAATACATTTTCATTACACATCATGATTATAAAAATATTACCGAAATCAGGTATTGTCTAAGAAGCATTTTTTTAAATCTCGTTCTTTGAACTAGAAACAAAGAAGTTGACTTCCCATCCTTATCTAATAAAAATACAGCAGACAGTAACACGATTGCCAGAAGTTTGAAACATTTGAACTCAATCTTAGAAAAAACTGATAATAATATCGATTCATTGGCAGAAAATTTTTTTCTCACTCTGTCAGAGTTGCTTTCTAGTCATAAGATAAATGTTTGGTTTCTTTCAGATATATTCTTTATTATATATATTAAACTTATCAAACACTTTTCGTCAGTAAAAAGATTCGATGTTATTATCAAATCAATCATTACGTAGCAAAAAAAAAAAGATTATGTTTAACATTATGCAACAAAAAAGAAACAATTATCAACAATTATTACACTACTTGATGTATAAAAATGTTTCGAGTCAATGTATTAAATTCTGGTCGCTTTTGATAACCAGTTGGTTAGAGGGATTAATGCCTACTGAAACTTCCAATTAAATATTTTGTTTAACTTGCACTTAATGGCTTCTTCAGCTAAGACTTGAAATTTTGATAAACATGCCATTCATAATATTTCAGAAGTCTTATAGCTTTCTGTGGATTGTGCATTTCCTTACTTTTCTGTCCGTATATTTAATATTCAATTTTATCACGGAAAAGAACATCAGTATTAAAAATCGACACGCTTTACAATTTTTTGCTTGTGGCTGGAATTAAATCTCCATTGCAAGAACAATAAGATTTAAAAAAAAAAATTTTAAAGCAATGCATTTAAACTGAAACTGGTATAATGGTAAAAAAAATCAAGTTTTCATATCTTGGTTATTATCAATAGGCTGAAAAATATTATTAAAAATAATGAAAACAAGTGGACACTTTCAGTTTAACAATGAAATATACTATCGTAAAATAAACTTAAAATATTTTTTTAAAAATTCATTAAAAATAGAAAACTTATATGACAAAAAATGGGATAGTTAAAAAGATAATTTTTAGAATTTTAAGACAATGTAAATACTATTTTTGCACTGTAATATTTTTAATCGTGGAAAAAAGCTACAATTTCGCTTAATTTTTAATTAATAAGAAAAAATTATTTTTAAAAATCTCAACGATATGCACATTTTTATGTTCCCAAAGTATATATATGTACCTAATTTGAAAAATCAAGATCAAATGCTTTGGTCTGTTAAAGGCAAAGATCCCACTCATATTCTTCATTATTAGTACAGATTTTAAAATTTAAAAAAGATTTTTCTTCAGGAAAGAATTATAGTTAACATTGCATAAAATACTTTTTTAGCAATTATCTTTAATTTATATATTGATGAATAACAAATTTTCCAATAAATACGTTAAATATTAAATATATTGTATAAAATTTATTAGATGTCTTTTTATACTTTACCGATCATAATACTAAAAACAATCTAAGGGTAGAATCCTTTTCATTTCGTTTAATAAAAAAATATTATCTAAATATCTCACTCTTAAATATTCTTCATCTTACTCTTTTCTACTAGTTGCAACTTTCCAGTTCTAAATCTGTTCTATTTCCTTACATAATGATGATTATCTTGAAAATTGATGATAATAGGTCAGACTGAAGAGAAGTTGATGAAACAGAAAAATGCCATTTTGTTTGACTTTTGCTTACGTGTATCAATCATGAAAACTATTATAACCATTAACCTTAGTTATACGTTTATATTTTTATTAAACTGATTTATTTCTGTCAGAAAATAAGCGCACAAAAAAGATTAAATTAAATAGAAGTAAACCCGGATGTGCTCCGCAAAAAGTTCCAACTAAAAAAAGTTAAATGTTAATACAAATTCATCATTTTATTATCATATGAAAAATGAAGTTATAATATTTTCGAAGAAATCTTTTTTCAAAGGGTTTTTTTTCTCATGCTTTACAAATTATAGTTAATTTTTTTTTTTTTTATTTTTTTACAAAATATTTTTTAACGTAAACAATTAAAAAGAGCAGAAAAGATGCCATATCAGTGCTTATAGGCGCCAAAAATTCGAAGGTGTTTTTTTTTGTGGTGTTTTTAAGATTGATTAAATTTTGGCCTATTTGACTTACAAGAGCTATGTGCTCGAATTTATTCAAGATAAAATCAAAAACGCTTTAAATTTCAGAACGAATTTTTAAAGTTTTCAGATTTGCTTCTAGATCACTGAAAGCTTTTTTCTCCCCCTTCTTTTTACTTATTTGTATACAAAGAATACAACAAGAAAGAAATGTAATCTTCAACATATCAAACTTAGAATTTTATCGAATCTCCGCGTTTTAGACTTCATTGAGTCAGAAAACCACAGATTTTTGAATTATGTATAGTCATCTGTGAACCGATATCTCAGCTGGAATAGTTTCCCCAAAACCTTCCATAATCTCTAATAACGGTGAATTTGTGTTTTAGATACTTTTTTATCAACCAATTAAAACAAAATTTAACAAAAAAATAACTACAATTGTAATCCCAAAATCACATATCAAATTTGATACATTTAATTCATTGCATTTTCGAGTTATCGCGTGTACATGTTCTGAAAATATGGCTCAAAAGTTGATAGATGTCTGCACTATAGATATTAAATCTGTATGCCAAATTTTATGCACATACCTATCTTTGTTTTGTAGTTATCATGTTAACGTATGTTCGAACAACCGGACAGACAGACACCCTTTGAATGGATTTTGGTCAAAATTAGATAGATATCTACAAATTAGGTATAAAGACTGTATACCAAATTTCATCAGTTTAATTCAAAGCGTTGTGGAGTTATCTTTGTCACGGACAGATAGACATAATGTAAAAAATATGTTTTTCGAACACAAGGTGGCCTGAAACGTGAAGATAGGTAAAATTCTGAATTTCGAATTTATTTAGCATTTACAATTCTTTTACTATACTTTATAAGAGACGGATGAAATTTTGTGTGTGATATTTACATCAAATTTGTAAATTTCTTTTAAAATCTAGTTTTAAATGAAATTCATTCGCAGAAGCATGTCTTTCCGGCAACAAGTGAACAAGTTTTAGCATCTAAAGTGTAGACGCGTGTGGTGAAAGCTTATAAGCCAATTAACAACTACGCTACGCGAGCAATTGCTTTTGTATCGTGGTCATGTTACTGGACTGCGAACCACAAGTCCCAGGTTCTATCCTCGCTCATATCAATCCACCACACATGTATCAAATTTTGAATCAAGGAATGGATTGTCTATGAGTTTGTACATCTAAAACTGAAATGCAGAATGAGATAGATGAAATATGTGTTGTGATCTAGTTTCTAATATTTCTGTTCTGCATCAATTCCCCGTTACAAAGGCGTCGTAATGAACTCTCGGTTTTCTTCATTATACTAAGGAGCACAAAACGCATATGCGGGACTCAGAAAATAAAAAGTTGAGCACACATGTCTTTCGCGCATTTACCCAAGATCTGCAATTATCATGCCCTGGAGGGGGGGGGGGCATCCTTTATTAAAACCCTTTATTTATGTCTTTATTATTATTATTTTCATATATATGTAGTATAGAGAAAATATTGCAATCGTCAAAAAATTCGAACTCGAAATTTTGACGAATTTTCCAAGTTTCAGACCTTTCTGAGTTCGAAAAACATTTTTGGCATTATCTCTGTCTGTCCGTGACAAAGATAGCTTAAAATCGTTTTCAGCTAGATAGATGAAATTTGGTATAAGGTTTTTATACCAAATTTGTAGGTTTTTATCAAATTTTAAATAAATTCCGTTCAGAGGAAGCCTGTCTGACCGGCTTTCGAATATAAGTGAACACGATAACTACCAAACGAAGAGAGCTGAATTGATAAAATTCAGTACACAGTGTAGCACATGAATTTGTATAAACCAGGACCATACTAAGATTTAAATTGCCTTTCTGTCCTAATATTCCAAATTCAGATATTTTTTATTTTATATTTACGTAAGCTGTTGAAACTGCTTATATTGTCCATAATTATCATATTTTTATATTATATATTATGTTATTTTAACTTTTTACATAACTAAAAGCATTTAAAGGATAATATTATAACAACTCAAGACAACAATGAACTTACTTGTGGGTTACCTTTCAGACAGTTGGTTTCAATATCTCGATAGCAAAAATTTGAATTTAAATATAAAATAGTTTTAAACAAAATAATAAAAATTACATCTTTTAACACAGTTTAAAGTATTTAATAAAAAAAAGTTTGACTATTTAATCAATAAGCCAAAATTGCAAAAGCATTGTACTTCACAAATCTTCTAATGATTTTGGAAACAGGAATAAACAAAAAAATTTTAAAAAAAGGAAGGAAGGAAGATAAAAGATCCTAAGAATAATGCTCTGAAATTTAAAAGATGCATGTTTTTTTATTTGAATAAGTTCAAGTATATGGCCCTTGTAAATCAAACAAATCTCTGTTCCTTATTTCGATAGGACCATAATTCTTGCATTTTCTAGAGCTCTTTATCTCCAAATTCGTCGCCAAAATCGAGGATTATTAATATGGCATTCATTCAATATCCTTTAAGAATACCTGTAAACCTTCCTTTCTTACTATAAGACTAACTCGGCAGGAAAGCTTTATTACAGATTTGTAAAAGTATGTCGGTTTCGTAATGGTTTCTAGCTAATATAGGGTTAATAAAACGAGTTTGAGTTTATCCGAAGTGATTTTCATATATGCTGTAAAACATCTATGTATTAAACTTGAGTGTTCTTAGAAAAATTCAATTCGTAAAAATTTCAATATACAGAAAGATATATTATAATTTCTTCATTTTTTTTTTTTTTTTTTTTTTTTTTTTTTTTACTAAAGACAATTATGCATAATTAATCTTTTAGGGTTGAAGATGACTTTAAAAATTTAAACTATCACAGACTAATATATTGAAAAAATTACATGCAATATGCGAATTTATTTACAATGAGCTGTAACGTATGTTTATATACAAAATAAAACCTAGATATTTATTTAATTAAAAACAAAGTAGTCACTATTCACTTTTTTAAGATAATATTCTATCGAAATCACTTTAAAAATTTAAGAACATTCTAAATTATTGTAGCATGACAATGTTTTAGACAATCTTTATATCATTAAAATGAATCTATTCTTAATTATATCAAGGATTGTATGATCATAAAAATGATTATATGCTATATATATAAAAATTATATACTCATAATTATATAAAAGATTATATGCTTATTAATATAATCCGCAATGAGCTCAAATATAAATATTTTTTCTAAAAATTGTTAAAAGTATTGCTGTAAAAAATACTTGCAAATATTAATAAAAACATTAATATTAATGAAATTAACATTAATATTATTAATATTAATGAAAACATTGCGCAGAAATAAAATAGATGTCACAGAAAAACAAATAAAAAAATAATTCAAAAACGGCTTTTGTACGATTATATGCTAAGTTATTGAGGAAAAATATTCACCTATCGAATAACTAAGATTTTGGAGTATATATTTGATCTAAGAAGTCGCTACGTCACAATTTCGTTGTTCTGAATCCAATAGTTTGTTGCTTTGAGAATATTGGGCAAACTTTGCATTTAAAAAAATCGCAGATAATAAATCAGAAATTTGATATGTGGTTTTTACATCAAGTTTGAATCTTTCTAACAAATTCTGAGGAAATCTGTCGTAGTGCAAATACCTACTATTCCGTACGTTTATTATTATTTTATAGTTATCGTGGATAATTATAAAATAGAATTTGGATAAAATTTGCATAAAATTTATTTTAATAAAATTCGGTTCACAGTTTCAGCATGGAAAGAGTAGATTAGTTTCGAATTTTAGATCAAATCTGTCAAAAAGTTGGCAGTCTGTCGGTCAATATTTTCACATGCATGTTAACTTAAAAGTGCAATAACTTAAATAAATAATATTTGGCTTGTGATCTTGTGACTATAAATGTAGCTCTGTCAAATTTTGATTTCAATATATTGGAGGAAAAAAAAGTGTTCAAAACAAAAATTCGGTGTTCAGATATTTGTGTATTAACAGCATGCCAGGGATTAATCGGCAAAAGTCACAACTGATTCAGTAAAAATGGTAATTCGCAATAAATTTCCATATTTCCTAATTATTATTAGCCAAAGAAATGCAATGTATTCATGGTCTTACATAAGGTCTTTTATTTTATATAGGAAGAGGGGGAAAGCTCTTTATTAGAGAGTATGCTAGAATGTTTTGAGACCACTCCTATTCTTGGTTTAAAAATATTTAAAGCATAATATCCATTATATAAGATTTTGGCTTTGTGAACATAAAAAGAAATGCATTTAATTTTCTTAATTAAAAAAGAATCTACGCAGTTAATATTATTGTTTATGATTGAAAATGGTTATTGATACTAAAGCAGCATTATAAAAATATTTTAGCAATTATCCACTAAAACGTTTTAAAAATGGTTAATTCCTTAATGTTCCCCTTATAAAAAGATTCACTTTTCCTCACTCACGGGATCGACAACCTTTCAATAGCCAGCTCGTTGAAGATCGCCTCACTCATGGATCGACTCATGGCATTTTCTCCAAGCAACCAATGATTGACTTAAAGCACTGAAGCTGAAATCTTTAAACCTCTATTGGTTATAAATACATAAGAGTGTAGAATTTTTTTATGTAAAAATTCATTACCTAAGGAGAATTTTACTAAATATGACTAATTCAGATCTACTAATTTTTTCAGTAGCACATTTATTGATAGCATAAAATATCCTTTTTTACTTCAAGGTAAAGAAGATAGCATAAAATATTCTTTTTTTACTTTTTTTACTTAAGAATTTTCTAAACTGAACATATTGTATGTGTAAAATTTAAGTCAACTAAACTCTACAGGTTTAAAAATAAAAGAAATGAGGAGTTCAAATGTGGAGTCTTTAAACCTTAAAACTGAGTTAAAAAACTTAATGAGAATTTAATTTATTTCAATTATATTTACATCCCATTTCGAGACAACACAAGGGCGATTTTGGGACGGACCTCATAACTTTTAACTGTTGTCAGATGACGAGTACGACATCTGAACTGGAGTTTCTCTCTCCAAATTGTGACGACATACCAATGGGGGGGGGGGCTTTTTCGCCCTGATGGCTCTGGAAACTGTGAAAGTCATATTTTCTGAATTTTGACAAACCTTATGATAAAATTCTGCAATAAAAATGTAATTGGGGACTATATACTGTTCGCATTTTTAAGATATATATGATTTTATTATTTATATTATTTAACTGTTCTAAAAAATATTTGAAATCCCAAAAGAAAGAAAATGATAATTTAAGCATGAAATTGTTATTAAAAGTCACTAATTTCTTATTTATGTAATTATATTTTATAATATTAATTGTTACTATTGTAACCTTAATTAAATTTGAGTGTATTTTATTACTCTACTGTATTCTGGAGTATTTATTACCATAGGGTAATAAAGTACTCCATAATCTCTTCAAGAAAAGCAAATAAAAAACCCTCACTCCTATTAATAAAAAAATTCAGATATTTTACACTTTCAAAATAAATTTAAATATATAATTTATAATTCAGGTTGTTTGTTTGCGATTTCCTAGGTATTATTTCGGTAAATAAAAAGAGTTCTGAAAGAAAAAAAAAAGAAAGAAAGAAAAAACGCTATCTTCTTCTATTTTAAGATAATATCAAAATTGAATATTTTATCCGGATTTCTTATTTCTGAAACGGTTTATTTTATTTTTTTAACTATTCGATTCAAAATCAATTTTCATCCATATTTGCTTAATCCTAGTAATAGGAAATCCGCTGAATCTGCACGCTGGCAGTCGACTGTATCGTATTCATTTTCCACAATCCACTGCAGACGTAGCCTGGAGCCATTTTTCACCTGCAGTTAGGATTCTTTCATTTCCTTCCACATTTCAGTTGTTTGCGATGGCAATTTTTCCCACGCAGACGATATTACCCAATTTTTCGTCTTTCTTCGCTACAATTCTAGCCACGGCTTTTCTCAGCGAAGTTTTATCAGCTGACTATGTTCGTGCTATAAATGACCTTGATCTGGCATTCTCAATCGCAGCCATCTAACCAGAAACGGGAAGATACCCGGCATCGAAGTAAGCTGAAGTTCTAAAAATTGACTGCCGGTTTTTAATCTGATGAAAGAAGATAAATGCTGTGTCTATCAGGTGGCCTGACTAACGCTATTCCAATCAAGTTCAATGGGCTACTCGTCTCGTGAAAGCCTTTTTTTTATTTTATTTTTTATTTTATTTTGTTCATGTGTGTCGTTAGTGTCACAAGCTCAGAGAAAGTGCATTGATAAAAAGTAATGGATAAGATAGATAAACAGAATTTTTGGAAGTTACTCAACGCAAAAGAAGGTTCCGAACTCTAACCTCCTCTTTACAGTAAAGGGGCCTCAAACCAGAACAGGTTTGAAATTACGAATGTTCTCTTAAGAACAAGTCTGAGGAAAGTAATAAAAATTGTACAAATATGTTTTATAATTATGCCAAAGTGACAAAGTATTCTTATAATGTGGCGACTTTAGAGTTATAGTAACTGATTGAAGCTAAAAAGAAATAAAAATAATAGGATAATAAGCTATAAATTCTTAATTTTATTTCATTTCACATTTTTCGCTTAAAAATATTCTCGTACTTTCAAAAATAAAGATGCTCCCTGAATATTTAATACATTTTCATTTATGTACTGGAACTGTTGCATGCAGTATATTTTGGCATATAATTATATTTTTGGAAATAGACACATTTCCATAAAATAGACATATTTGGAAATAGATAGAGCTTAAAAATGAAGATATTCTTTGAATCTTTAATACAGGTTTCATTTGTGTACTGGAACTGTTGTATGCAGTATATTTTGCATTTAATTATATTTTTGAGAATAGACATATTTCGCACATTTATTTTGCAGACAAATAAAGCATGCTTAATTTTTTATAATAATACTTCATTTACAATATTAGAATTTCAATATTTGTATTTCTAATGTTTTAAATGCTATTCAAATTTTCAATTTTCCTTCTAAATCAGAAAGGTATTAAGATTTTAGATTTGACGCAATAAAATGGATCTTTAACATATTTGATTTTGAAAGAAGTACATTTTCTATTTCTCAGAATCTTTCGATTTATGATAAAGAATGCTATTGAATGAATTTTAAGCATATTTCAATTCACATTGTATTTGATCACAAGACATACGTCATTTATGCTTCTACAATTTCATTTCAGAATCACATTCTTTTTTGGGAAAAAGAAGATGGCATCGTAATTCAAAATAACATGCAATTACTTATTAAATAATATTCATAGTTATATTTATAAGAATTGTATTATCATGTGAATTGATTTCAATACTTTCTTTAACATTATTCATTCCATTATTTTCTTTAATTTTTTTTAACACTGATTTACCTGGAAATTGTTTATTTGTATAAAAGGAGTGCTTTTTTTTTTCTTTCTTTCTTTAGAAAAATAGTGCTTTCTTTTCAAACGCTATTACTTTTTTTTTCTTCCTAAACTAAAGTATTTGCGAACAGTTTCCAATTTTTAATCTTATCTCTTATCATACTCTTGTTATTTTTTCTCTTCTTTTGTCATATGGCATATATTGCAAACGTGGCTCATCTTCTGCGATAAATTTATCATCCGAATTCTAAAACAAAATTTTCTGCGATAAAATTCTCACGGACTTGTGACATCGAATTTGTAAAGTACAATGGAATATCAATGCCAAATTGCACAAATTCCAACTTATTGTTGATTACATATGTTGATATTAAATAAAAATTTATGACATGAAATTAACTGTCAGTTCATTACATTACAAAATATGCTTATGAAAAAAAGAGTTTCTTATTCAAATTTCTGATGAAGAAATATATAAAATGTATATAATGACTTTATATGTACTTTATATTTACTTTATATATATTTTATATATTCAAATTTACTTTTTATAAAAAAAGTTTTTTAGTCGTTTGCTGAAGAAATACATTCAGTCGCTCTTAATATATTTTGAAGGGTGAAGACCAACACCAGATGATAATTAAAATATGTTCTTAAATGTGCTGTTCGGTAAAATATAGAAATCTTGTTGAGTAATATATATATAATTAATAAACTTTTATCAATAAAATTTTAAATTTCAATTTTTAAAATAATTTCTCTAATCGTTTGATGAAATTTGTTCTATCCTCATCATTTTTATTACTTTCTCGAATACGTAGTGAAAAGAAAATATAGTAAACGTCAAAAAATTCGAACTCGAGATTTTGACGTATCTTCATGTATTTTCAAAAAAAAAAAAAAAAAATCTTATTAAACCACAAGATCCGTTATTTGGTTTTAAAAAATAGTTTGACTGAAAGAAAATATTCAGCGAAAAAAAAAATCTAAGGAATTTAAGAAGTGATATAACACACCTCTACTATAATAATGATGAATGCTTGTAAATGTATGTTGGTGTTCTGCAGACTATATTGTTTGACTTTTATACTTTGTATACATTTATATACTTGGAGGGTGGAAATCTGCACCTCGGAGGATTTCTTTTTTAAATTTTAATTAGAAGTATAATTAATAAGAGATTAGGCGAAATTTTGACATTTCTCCTCTATAGTTTACGAAAATATAATGGTACAAAAATAATTTTTACATCGTATAAAATTTTAAAAAAATTTCTTTTCAATAATTTCAATTTTTTAAACATATAAATTAAATTTATATTTCCTAAGCAATTTTCAAAAAAAAAATATCGTTTTAAAATAATTTTTATATCATCTTAAAATTTTTTCCAAGAAGTATTTTTTCCAATAATTTCAATTTTTTTTAAAGATATAAATTTTCATGCTTTTAATCAATTTAAAAAAAAATATTTTAAGCATATTTTCCAAAAAAAATTTTTCACAAGAAATGAATATAAAATATAAACTTTGCGAGCACAATATGTGCATGGGAAAAATTTTCTTTTATCAATGTGCTGCCATGACATTGACAAAAAAAAAGATTAATTCTTATTGCAAGTTAAATATAGAAAGCTTAATTTTCAGCACATGTCTGTATGAAATGAAATAAACATGAAACATGAATAAAAGCATGAAAAAGTTTGCTATGATTTTTCAAAATATCTATATTATTAACTCACTAATATTTAAGAAAAGCTGATTCAAAATATATGTTAGGTTATCCACCAAATTTATGATGAATCAGAGGATTTCTTCATTGAATAATTCTTTGAGATATTGCAGAAAAAAAATATTCTGTAGTGCAAAAAAAAAGACTGATTTTGTTTTTCGTACACATATTTTTAAAAAGCATGCTTTGTCTCAGAAAAATGTTGTAATAATTGAAGTGTAATATCTTCCGTTTAAAATTAAAAGTCAAATTTCCTGGAAGCTGACAGAAAATTAGATAGATGCATAGTACAAAAAACAGAGGGCGTAAGATTCCTGTAGTAGTAAGAGTTATATAACTATCAAAGTTTGAAGTTTAAAATTATTTGGCTGAAGAAGCTATTAAGAAACCAAAGTTACATTTGATATTTCATTGAAATTTTGAGAAGAATTTATATGGCGAAACATTTGGCCAACTAAGAAAGGCTAATAATAAATATACAATATATAATAGTCAATTGCGCAGAGAAGAAAATATGAGACTAGAAAAATTGTCTTACTTTTGTAATAATTTAAATTTATTTCAAAATAATTTTTAATAATAGTGAATCATGATTCCGCAAATTAGATTAATCTGTTATCTGAAGCATGTAATATTTACATTTTATATTCAGCTTCGATTTCCATCTAGGTATCACTTCTATATGTTTTGGATCGAAATAACAGATTTTGATTTGTCATTCTGAATCTGGCAACAGCTTGGAAGTGAAAAAAAAAATGTTTAGAATTATCGATTAGAAAAGAGTGCATACAAAGAAGTGCTTTAAAAAGTTAATTTTCATTGGGGGAAAATGCATTGGAGTTACATTAGAGGTTTGTATATTAGTTGTAGATAAAGTTAAAATAAATCATCAGGAGTGGTCCCTCCGAAACTTTCAAACATATTTTCTAATAACTTATGTGATAGGTTTGTAGTTTATAGTACAGTAAAGAAAACCGAATATATATTTGGACCCTTTTGTTTTCAACCAATTGAAATGAGAATAACAATTTCAGAAACAAAATTATATACATTTTTACTTGTTTAAATATTTGCATCTTTTAACTATCGCGTTTATATGCATGTTCAAAAAGTACCACCTGTCAGAAAGTTAACTTCTTAAGAGTTTGTTATTGATACCTAATTATAATTTAGATACAGAAACTATGTAGCAAATTTTATCTATCTAGCTTTTTACATTTTGTAGTCATTGAGTTCACATGTACTCGACATAGACAGATAGATTTTCTATGCATGTAGATTTCGTTCGAGCATCTGAAATGCAAATATGAAAAATCTAGTCACATAAGTAGAACGCACACAAAGATAACACGCCCAGCTTCTTGTTCTCGCGTTTCATTAGTTTGTTTAACAAACGTTGCCATTCAGAAGGCTTTCTTAATACTTCTTCATCTGTTTACTTCTCGAAGCGCACGCCCTACATTTATCTCTAAAGTAAATTTCTCAGCAGTCAATCGCATTACTGTTCTCCGATAACAGAATAAAATCACTTGTCACTTCTTTTCAGAGATGTTCTTAAAAGCTTTACTACAAGGTTCAGACAGACACGTTTGTGCGCCTCAATCAAAACTAAAGACTGAATGAGTTTCGTATATGCGTCAGAGCAGTTTGAATGTACACGTTTTTTTTATTATTTATTTCCTCATATATGAAATATCGCAACAAAATAAAATCAAACTCTAGATTGTGACAAATTTTTTAAATTTCAGACCTCCCTGGGTTCTAAAAACACTATGGAATTACGTCTGTCTTATTCAAAAATGCTTTAAGCTAGACGGATGAAATTTAGTATATGGCCGATATCAAACTTATAGATTTCTATCGAATTTTGAACCAGTTTCATACATTGGAAGTTTGTCTTACTGTGCGAAACCAAGCGATAATCATAAAACGTGAAAAGCTGGTCAGATAAAATTTACTACATATATCTGGCATTTATAACATAGACCCATATCAAAGTTCGAATAAATCTATCAAGAGGTCGACTATCTGTCAGTCTCTTATTTTTGCTTTCTTTTGTATATATTCATTTCCCCGTTTCTTTCCTAATTAATGATAATGAAGTCGTGTCCGCGTTACCACGGAAAGGGGTTGCAGTAGCTTCTGAAAATAAAGACCCCTGAGCACCCAAGTCTGACTTCTAGCTCATATGAAGATGAAACTCACACATTCGCTTGCACAAGCCCTTTTTACAGGGGGTCGCATTCACATACCTCACAGATAGAATACAGGTGAACACAGATTCGAACCCGGGACGCCCAGATCACGGGGAAGATGCGCTACCCCTATGCCAGGACACCGGCGTTTCCTAATTAATCACGTATATATTAAACTATTTCTTTTATTTCCTTTCAAATCACAAAAATGGGTTAAAAAGAGGGAGAATTCCTTTCCTCCTACCAAATTATTAAAAGTAAATAAATAATATTTTATCACTTTAGGTATGAGAAAAGAGAACTTTTCAGAATTTAAGCATTTTTTAAATGTAATCTGGTTTAATTTTTCAAGCATATAATAAAATATTATTTCTCACTACATCTCAATCGCTAATTATAAATAAGAAAACCAGAGGAAATGATCACTCCGAAACTTTCCTCAAATCTCTCTATTAAATGTATTTGTGTATTATTAACCTCATGCTGTTGGCGAACAAAACTTATGAAAGAGTTTATTAACTTAAGAGGGCCGCGGTGGCCTGGTGGTAAGGTCTCGACTTGTGAACCGTAGGGTTTCAGGTTCGAGACCCGATTCCACCGAAGAACCGTAGTGTAAGGGGGTCCACTGCACATTAAATCCGTCAGGGTCAAACTTACTGTAGCTGGTGTGGAGAGGAGAGTGCCAGCTCAGGTTTCGCCCTAGTCATCTGACCGCGGTTCAAAATGACGAAGTCCGTCTCAAAATAGCCCTAATGTTGCTTAAAACGGGACGTTAATATAAGTAAACTAAACTATTAACTTGAGATCTTTGGCAATTTCTTCTACCAAGTAATCGCCAGGATGCAGTGAATACACAAGCATCAGAATACGGATATACATTTTGGGCACCTTTTTCCGATTAATTAAAACCAAATTTACCAAAGAGAAACAACTGTAGTCACAAAATCATATTTCAATTTTTACATATTTAAGTACAATGCGTTTTTGGGTTATCTCTTTTCCATCTATGCAGAAAGCACTAATTGACAGATGACCATCCCTTTGATGTATTTATTTCTAAATTTGATAGATATCTACACTTAAATGCTAAATCTACGCATTAAATTTTATTCATCTAACTCTTTTCGCATTGTAGTTATTGTATTAACCTATATTCGGACAGCTAGACAAACAGAGTTTCTTTAAATGGATTTCGCTCAGTTATTGATAGGAATACAAATCTGCTGCAAAGACAATATCCAAAATGTTAACTACCTAACTTTTTGAGTTATCGTTAGGTAGTTAAGGTTGAGTTAAACAGACAGGCATAAATCCAAATATGTGTTTTCTGTACTCCAGGAAGTCTGAAACGTAAAAACTCTTCAAAATCGAATTCGAATTCTTTTGAAATTTACAATATCTTTTCCTTGTATACTACGCAAAAAAAAAAAAAAAAAAAAATTAAAGGAAAAAAAAAAAATTCCTATTTTTTTCCGGTAAGGCAATAAAAGTAAATATGCAGTGTTCTCGCTTTAGAAGTAAGAAAACAGAACCATTTGAATTTCATCATTTTGAAATTTTAATTTAGACAATTTTTATTCAATAATTTTACAAAAACTTTGATTTTTAAGTAAAAAGCGGCCAGTTTGAAACATTTAATTTAAATTTCGGGCAAATCCAGAACATTTAACTCTTTGCATTCGAATGGTGTCTCTTATTCACCATTCAAGACGGTACATCGTTTTGACGTTTTATTTATTTAATTTTGATTTTTTAAAAATACCTAAAAAATGGTAAGAAGATGTAGATTAATTTTTCGATAAAATTCAACAAAAAACTATGATAAATATTTTTTTCAAAGCAATAATCTAGCCTTTGTATTAGCTGAATAATTTTGCATTGAATTATTTTTCCGAGTGTAAAGGGTTAAAAGCGGCTAATTCTAGAGTCTAGGGATTGCAATACCGGACCAAAATTTCAATACCGGTATTCGGTATTTTTTAAATCTTAATACCGGGATACCGGTTTTAATACCGGTATTAGAAATTTTAGAAAAAGAAAGAAAACACAGGCGTTTCTTTGTTTTATTTGCCAGTTTTGTTAGAGAGTGTAAATATCACAAAAAATAATTTGTAACTTATAAATTATAACAGCATATAATCACAAAAATATAAAGAAACATCTTATTTATTTAAATCACAAAAAAAAATATAAATATCACTATTCAGTCTGTGGTACTATTACAAATTTTTGAAACGTGATCTTAAAAACATAATGCATCAATTGTACTGTCATTAAGCCTGAAAAGTAATTTTGTATAAAAATTACCAGCTGTCGAAAACGCTCTTTCGGCATCTACGCTAGCTGATTATACTGTTAGAAATGTGCAATATACTTTTTCCAAGTATTTACCTCTAAATCCCTCATCTTCAAATAAATCGATTTCTCGTCGGATGGTTTTGGATATAGCTGATTTCTGTATTGTATTTTGGTTCGTTGAAATTTTATTATTTATCGCTAATTCTAATTTTTGTTCAAGAGACAATTTCTTTTTACTATCGACAGTAGTGACATCATAATCTTCGATAACTGAATCTTCTGAATGTGGATAGGTTTGTGGGTAAAAAATTTTAAGAAAATTTACTCTAAACTTAATCAGACATGAATTGGTTATTTTCTTTTCTTCTTTTTCATTTTTAAAATCATTGTAATTATGCAAATACCATAAGAGATTTTCTATTTCGGTATGCCTTTCCTCTGTGCGATTTTTCAATGTAATATATAATTCTTCAGATAGTGATGTGTGCTGTTCTTTCAGTGACTGCAGCATGAAATTTATTGTTGCATTAGCTGTTAATCAATTAGAATCTCTCCGACATAATGCCTCAATAGTCAGTTTTATTGGAAGTAGAGGATCTGATATAGTTCTAGATATTAAGTCGAATTCACTATCTAAAAAATTAATTGACAGGTTTAAGTCGATTATTGCTTTTGGATTTGATTTCTCAGTTACGAAAATCGTTCCATCATTAGGAGTAAACTGTTCCAACGTGTTTTAGAATCTAATATTAACATATATTCTGTTTTATTTTCAGTTAGTATATATTTTAGTAATATATCCTTTTTATAGGGGAACGTTTAAATATCTTAACAATTTTTCGAACTTTATAAATTATAGGAAGCAATTCTTGATAGGTTAATATTTCATCCTCATTATCAATATCTTCTTCAACAATTACATTGTCATTATCTTCATTGTCAATATCACTCTTATTCTTTTCAAAGTTGGAATCCAAAATTTCTATATCCACAGTATTTGGATTCTTCTTTTCTTTATTTTTTTGGTATAATATATCTATTACTCCTAATTGAATTCCATGCGCATAACACGACTGCTGATTTGCACCTATCAACTTTCCAACTTTTTTCATAATTGTTGCTCCATCAGTCGTTATGGATACAATATTTTCTTTCAGGGATAATCCATGTTTCGCTAATTTAGATTTAAGCACTTAATTAAGCCATTAATTAGCTAATTAATTTTGCCTGTTAGGGAGACATAAAAACAAAAACGTATACTATTTTGCTATGCTCGCGATACCTGAACATATAGTGGAGACAATTTTAAAAATTTCTAGTAAATACCGAAAAACCGGTATTTAAACTTGTGAATACCGGTATTACAAAATTGTACAAATGGCTCAAAATACCGGTATCCCGGTATTGCAATCCGTACTAGAGTCTAATGACTTCACTTACATGAATATAGTATTAAAATTTTGTCAACTCAGTGCCTAGGCTGAAATTTGCATATCTGGTTATCTTAAATTGTTTTTCTGAGGTCCTTCAGTTACGCTAACACAGTGAAAGTGACCTATAATCCAAAAATTTTCTGGTTCGATTCCTCGACAGTTCACCAAATAACATGGCGAACACGCTTTTTAACTAACAATTCTCCGCAATCGTGCGCGCTCATGCAGATCGGAATAACCATAGATGTGTCGAGATAAAACTATTTCTCAATCGCTTCAATGACAATAATAATGAAAAAAAAAATGTTGTTTATGACGCTCAGATGTGAAAAGGTATTTGACCAGTTCTTGATTGAAAAGAATGGATCGGTAGAGGTTTCGTCCTTTAAAAGGTAGACACGTCAATTGCCAAATCCGATAGCATGTATCGAAAGAATAAATGAAACAGACATAAAGTAAGGAAAATGAAACCTCTACATTTAGTTATTCTTTTCTTTTCCACCTATATATTTTTCAAGGTGATACGTTGATTTAATTTAGCAAAATTGAAAACTCACTTTGAAATTACATTAGGGCTATTTCGGTACGAATTTCATTTTGTAACGTTGTCATATGTCGAGGACGCCAAGTCATCCAGCACCCTATTATCCAGATTTCCACGCCACATCAGAATAAGAACCTTTCATTCACTACAACAGATTTAAGATGCATTTGACCATGCCCTAGTCTCCTCCGACCTTAAAGTTTAGCTAGAGCAACTACAACAAAGATGAAATTGGTTGTTGGAATTACTTGTATTCGAAATTTCCCTCATGGGGTAAGTATATCTAAAGCAAACTTTTAACATAGGATGTTTCAATAAAGAACAGTAGCAGATTATGTATTTCACCAGCACTATTTCGTATATATAATACATCCCCTCTTATAATAAATATGTCAATTTAGTTTCGTATTAATAATTTAATCAATGATTTATTTCAGATTATTTTCTTAATTTTAGTAGCTTAATGAAAACGGATTTGTTTTTATTTATTTATTAAGATTCAAGATTGCGTGGTAGGGCTGGGCGATGGCCGAATTTCATCAGCACGATATATCGTCCTCCACATAAAGATATTTTTCGATATATCGTGATATCATTATTTATTTATAGCTATACGTTGGGTGTGAAAATGCGAACAGAGAATAAAAGTGTGGATTTAATCTGAATGAATCCTTTTTGCTTTTATTTCTGAAGATGAATATTTAGCTATTAAACAAAGGACAATCAACAACCTTCTGATAACCGCAATTATTTTGCACAATTGTATCATTCAGTTCGGGAACAGAAAACAGTTTATTCTAAAATGACATTCTTAAAACAATTATTTTTATATATATTAGAACATGACAGTATTTATAGAAATATTAACAAAAATTATGAATGAAGGTGAAAAAGAATGAAGAGCAACACAAATAAACACTAACCGATAACCAAAACGAAATCGGAAACGCAAATTAATTGTGAATATCGATTTATTGTATCGTGATTCATCGTGAACTGTTATTCGTGATCATGATTTCGATAGATCGATATTTTTCGAAAACTGGCATACAAAAATCGATTTTTTTTTTGTAAGTAATATTTCTATAATGTAATGTTTCTATTTTTTGTAAGTAATTTTCAAATATTGTAATAACTAAGTGAATGTATTGAAACTTATCGGAACATGACCAATCAATTATGCTTGATTAAATATTAACGCTGTTCTAATATGTTATAATTAACAGAATTTATATTTTTTTTTACGCATTTATATAATTGACAAGTAGGCTAATCACATTGTTTTGATAAACTCAGCTCAGCTTAGTGACCTTAGACATACCTTGTCCGAAATCCGCCATTGGTAAAGAGTCTCATTAAAAATTGGTTGTAAGCCTAAATGTGATTATACTCTTCAACTCAGCTTACGCTGTTATAATAGTGGAAATTTGGATCATTTACGTCATCACATTGAAACTGAAACTGAAATTAAAGTGAAATAAATCAAATTCTCTAGTAGGAGATTGTCAAAGAAAGAAAAACATGGCGATTGCTCCGAAAACAACATGAATTACACATCATTCGTAAACTAAGACTACGAATACAAGAATCAGGAAGAACAAAAACAGTAAACGAAATTTAATTGAATAAAATATAATCAAATATACTTGGCGAGAACCTGATCAAAAAATGCAATTAGATACTAAAAGTTAAAAGTTTATTTCTCATTTAACGTCGCAGTTTGAGGTTTTTAAAGTTCGAAAAGCATTTTCATGAATGTTTCATTAATATTTTTGCCAATTCATCAATTTAGCATTTTTTAGTAGTTTTATTTTTTTCTATCAATCAATGATGTAAATACGATACTTAAAAAATGCGCTTGATAATTGCATTCTGAAAAAAAAGCCCGAGGCACCTGTCAACAGAACTTGATATAAATAATTAAGTATCAGTTATCACTGTAAACAAAAACATCCATCTTATGATTTTGTAACAAAATACTCCAATTACAGTCAGGGAATTGCGAAAACTCAAATGCGAAGAGACAATAGAAGTTGCCTAATTTATTTAATGACCCCAACTGGATACTATCAAAAAATGATTCCTGATTTCTTAAAGGAAAATGAGAGAATAATCTGCTGGAATAATTTTGCAGTTAATCTGAAAGACGAACTTCTATTTCGTTATGACGTAATAGTTAAGAACTTCTTAGCAAATTTCATTCGTATTCGTACTTCCATGAGGAAAGATGCACGCTGAAAACAGGTCGCCGGTAAAACTGCCCAGGTTTTCTTTTTTTAATTCATTTTGCAGACGATTCGATTGTTATGCAAGAACTGAGGTGAAATAAAGAAAGAAGTTTTGACAAACGGAATCAAGTTCGCTGAGATTCACTTTTGAGTTTTCACCTGTAGTGGTACTGATGTGAATCCTGTTTGAAGAGATTACAATACCGTAATATCAAGTTTTCTTTCTGCTTTTTAAACTTTTTTTTTAGATTGGACAATTAGAATAAGACGTATTCCAGAACAAGAGCCAAATTTTGAACTTTTTTTACTTAAATAAATTTGTTTATTTAAGGTTAATATGGCTCAAAAATTTCCTCGCATTAAGCTGAAACGCAAAACAAAATAACTTTTTTACACTTTCTGTAATTGGAAGTATGCATACAATTGAAGCCGTTACATAAATTGGTCTCGAAATTTTGATGAATTTCAAAATTTTAATATATTCTAAGAGGGAAAAAATTTTTTAGAATTATTTCTGTCTGCATGAAATACGATAAGCTAATAATATAATGAGCTAGATGGCTAACATCAGACATGTAGCCTTTAAATCATAATTAAAGAAAATTCAATCCATGTTTTGAATATTCATCCATAAATTCAATCCATATTTTGAAACTAGATTTGCTTCTCTATGTAGTTAGAAAGCATTTTCTTCCCTGTCTAAAATAGCACCATATTTATGAAAAATAATTTTAAATATATACATTTTAGGTTATTGTCTTTATTTAAATACATCATGCATGTCCTGCAATGAAATTTGTCATGCCTATTTTAATTCTAGTTTGCACTACCAGAATTAGAAATCAAATTTTAAATAATTCTTTTAAATCCAAAAAAAGTAAGATAGTCAAAATGAATATAGCATTTGCATTTTAAAATGGCCAAAGAATCGCTTTCTTCGGACAAAACTTACGTTTCGAAGTTATGGCCGATCGTGTGTTATTAAAATAGTTGTATCTACAATTCTATTTTACTTATATTAAAAACAAAGACTATTTTAGAATCTTCCAAGTTTGGACTTTGTTCTTAGATCATAAAAAAAATCAAATTTTTTGCAGTAAAATCACATTTACAACCAAGTCGGATTCTTTAATTTTAGATCTAGAACTAAAATTATTGTCGAACTTTGATACATAATTTCTGAAATATCATCTTCAATGTCTTGTATGCAAGATGAATAAGTCCATCGCTGAATGAAATTCAATTGTTGTTGCGTGATTTACGACTACGCTTTTCGGATGAATCTAATGGCATCAATTTTTTTTAAATCCAAAACTTTGGCCAAAAGGAATTGTCCTCTTCGTAAAACGAATGAAATTTAACAAAGACGTATCTGGTAACAGAAACCGATTTGTCACCTAGGGCAGCCGTTCTTAACTTGTGGGCCTCGACCCATTTGTGGATGATGGATAGTGCATTAGTGGGTTGTAGAAGGGACTTTTTATATTTGTTTTGTGCGCTGCTTTCCTAAAACTGAAAATGAAAACCATGGGATCAGAAACCCTTTTGAAGAGGACTTAAAGAAAGTAAATCATCAAATGCAGAAGATCCGTTAATTAAATATCATATGGCCAGATTCTAAAAATTATTTTTTAAAATAACGTCTGCTTCTCTTTAAATTTTAATTCAGATATTGGTTCTCTGGTGGAGGACAAATGATTTTGAATACCCATTTAATTTTTAGTTTCCGTTTTTATTGCATGTTGTTGAGTCTGTGAGACGTTGTGACAACTATTAATAACGATAAAATTTTTGCTTTATAAACAATATATTTTTAATTCTTTTATAAAGAATGTTACTAATTATTTATACATGCACATAATACATATTACGTGAATTCGAATTCTTTTTCTTGTATATTTAATTTGTGAGTTTCAAAATATTGTTTACACAAGTGGTCTGTACAACCAAAAAAGTTGGGAACCGTTGATTTAGGGAATATACTTCAAAGATCTTTTGAGTGTCTTGATAGAATAAACTTGATAGAATTGATTCTATCAAAGCGGTTTTCACATATTAAGAGAGAATTACCAATTTCATAGAGCCTTTCATATTTAACCTTTCCTGGAATGGCGTATTGAAAAAGATTTCCATTCTAATCCAAAAAGGCATTGAAAGCTTTGTGTCTGGGAAGTTCCAAAGTAAACTTTTCTGTAGATTTGAATTTTTCTCTAAATGGTCTGATTAATCAAAATATTTATTTTGATCTTTAACCTATTTCAAGCTATACGATATTAAATGGTGAGCAATGAATTTTACGTGTTTTAATTCTTATTTAAATAAATTCAAGTTAGAGAGACTTGATCACTCCCCAACCCCCCAAAAGCTACTCTAAACAAAGGTTTATAAGAACGTTTTGCTATTTACTGCTGTTTAATGTTCGTTTCTGACTAACATAAGCAATGAAGTTGGATCTTTGGGCTAGCAGCCCTACACTATCATTGTTGATATAATTCCTAGTGTTTTTGGTCATCGAGTTTTATAATAAACATTTAAAAACCTAAATATTTTATTTTAAGAAAAAACTTAGGTTCAAGTCTTCCTACGGATATTTGCTTAAGAAAATTCAATCCCTGATGATTTCATGAAATATATCATTTTAGCTTGATTTAAACATACTTACCTTATTCTTAAAACTATTTTATGATGCTAATAATTGAAATATTATAAAAATTATAAACAGAGTCTGCCATTTCTTTGCTCTTATCCAATTTTGCGTCTTTTCTTGTTTTGTGTTTGTTCCGTGAGATGCTCGTAATCCGTGCATATGCTTTTAGTCAGAAAATAAACAGATCAATAGACAACAAACAGCAAATTCCACGAAGTTATTTGCAATGCAGAAAACAAGTTTCTGACTCTCTTGTTTATTCTGGTATGTTATACATTCTTGTGATTTCTTCTTGTGTTTGTTCTGTAAGATGTTCGTTTTCTATAATATATTCGCAGTACTAACATAAAAATCTTTCACGGAATTGTTAGTTACCTAATTTATTTGTAATCCGAACAGTTTGTTAACCGACTTTCCTCTACAAATTCTTTCATCAAAAGAATTCTCATGAATTGTGAAGGAATTTACGAAAAATCTAGTTCATTAAATTCTTTTAAGAAGGCCAACTTTATTATTTATTCTTCAGAAGGATGATATACAGTGAGCAAGAATTGCATTTCTTAAACAATCAAATATAAAATCTTATATGGGAAAAAATAATTTGAAATATTTTTAAATATTCTAAATTTATTGCGAGTCAATAAATAAAAATGAAATACTTTTATATATTGCGTGATAAAAAATAATCATTGCCTTCATCTTTCATCTCGCCTATTGTTGGTGAAATTAAAATTAAAACAAAAGCGTGGAAGGTTAAGCTTCTGAAAAGCTGTTACGGATCTTTTTTTTAATTCTTCAGGATAGGGTAAAAAAATTTATCGAAAATACAGAATTTTAACTTTATTGATAAGAACAAACTAGAAAGAAAGCGAAAGAAATAAAAAAATGATAAGAAGCGAAAAAAGTAATGAAATATGTAGACAAATAACTCGTTGTTCGTGAAGAATTATTTGCCTATTGCGTTAAAAATCGTCTGATATTCTTTCAGCTCCCATTTATTGGTTTTGTAAAATGAAAGACGTCGAAACTTGAGTTTAGGGATTTAACATCTGTATGCGAAGCATCTGGCAATCAATAAAATTTGAACTAGATATCTGGGGATTCCATTTTATAATACATTAAAATTGGTTTTTATGGGGGGGGGGAATGTAAAAAAAGTCGAAAATTGTTGTAGAATTTCTATTTAAAATATTATGATAATTATTTAAAAATGAAGATTTTGAAAATGAAAAAAGAATGCAAAACTGTTTCTTGTTATGTTTTAACATATTATGTATGCAAATTAATACATTATATATTTGTTAGAAATAAGATGCACAGATATATGATATTTTAATCAGTAAATGTTACTATCTGTTAGTTAATGTTAATAGATAGTAGTACGGATTAATTTACACTGAATTACAACTGAATTACTATGAGTTACTATCTGTTAGTTAATGTTAATACATAGTAGTATACCAAATAGTTATATACCAAAATAATATGAAAACAAACGTCTCCTCTCAGCACACCTTAAGACAACTAGCATTTAGATGTTAGATAACATGCATAATAAAATTTGCAAGATAGCATTAATCATCTTATTGAAAAAAAAATACAAAAAATTATAACAACTAATGTACAGTAATTAATAATTTTCAAAAATTCAGCAAATACATTTCACTGGTTTATTCAAATTAATTCCAAAGTCTTAGACTTTTCAAAAGATGAAAGTAAAAGCTTGATTATGTTGCAGTTTATTAAAAATATTTAAAAAAATATTAAATATCGTTTTCATTTTTTATTTATTAATTTAATCTTTTCCCAATAATTTTTTCAAAAATATTTTTAAATTAATTTTATGAATTTAGGCTAACTCAGTACTCATATGTTTAGCGAAATTTTTAAATGGAGTTCTTAGGACTATAGTTTATCTTTTGTAAATTCTATTCATTAAAATTATTTCGCACTATATTATATTTGTTATGGTTTAAAATAGAAAAAATTTAGATTTATCTTCTTTTTGATCCTATTAGTTTAATTTAGCTAGATTGATATTTTGTTTTAAGTTACACAAAAGTATTTTGGGCATATAGAACCGAGGTTAGATGAAGAGAACGACACTGAAACAGCACTCTTTTTCAAAAGTTTCCTTACTACATCAACGGGATCCTATTTTGCCCTCTTTGAGCTTTAACGTGTACTAAACCTATACTAGCATGAAATCGTATTTCGGACACGTAAGCGTCTAGACCCGAAGTTAAGACTCCACTATTAATCTAAACTGGCGGTGTAGTTTAGATATAAACATTAAATTTTCTTTTATTTTCCATTATAAATTCTTCACCAATTGGTTTATTGGTTCCGGCTGTTTTCATTCTGTTAAACCAGCTGGATCGCAGACGGCTTAACCAGTAATGGAACAAAGCATTGACAGCCCCCACACATCTAATATTTCACTGTTCTCCTCTTCCCTCCTTATTTCGAGGCCAGCAAACCCCTAATATTTTATTCCCCTCTGCTTCCTCCCTTTCTTTGTAAATTTGTAAACCGCTAATCATTTTTATATACAAGGGCATTTGTGTTGAAACTGGTTAATTCTGGAATTTAATTCTCTTGAAATAATTCACCATCTGTCTTGCGCAAACTCCGATCTGTCTCTTTTGTTTTAACAGCTGCGGTTGTCACTGCCAAAAAGATCTGTATCTCTACCCATTATAATTTTCCTCCAAAGCCATTTAATCACGAATCCTTGCATATTCATTTGTAAATTTTATTTGCTTTCATGCATTTTGTGAATGGCTATGCTTCGCTTTTCTTTCATTTGTGGAAATTTCGATATAATAATGCTCATAGGCTGGCGTATTTGTCTGCGCATTGCGCCATTCGACATGCATGATCAAAAATCATGTAAAACATTAGACAGGACAGATTGTTGGATCTAGATACATTAGATTTGTTAATTACGTCTTGGATAGAATAGATTTAAAAGAATTTCAATAAAATTGTTAGTCGAAAATTAATAACATTTTAAAATTTTCCTCGATAACTTCTTTCGAAGTACAATATTGGGTGAAAATAATTTTTACATCCCTTAAAAACTAATAGTTTCTCAGTTATTTTATTTGTGAGCAATTTTTTCAAAGCTATCAGCTTTTCGATTATACCAATTTTATTTGTGGGCGATATTTTCAAAGCTATAAGCTATTCAGTTACATCAATTTTATTTGTGGGCGATATTTTCAAAGCTATAAGCTATTCAGTTACACCAATTTTATTTGTGGGTGATATTTTCAAAGCTATAAGCTATTCAGTTACACCAATTTTATTTGTGGGTGATATTTTCAAAGCTATAAGCTATTCAGTTACACCAATTTTATTTGTGGGTGATATTTTCAAAGCTATAAGCTATTCAGTTACACCAATTTTATTTGTGGGCGATATTTTCAAAGCTATAAGCTATTCAGTTACATCAATTTTTATTTTTGGACAGTTTTTTTTCTGTGTGTGTGTGTCTAATTTCAATCTATATATTTCAAACAACAGAAAAAAAAATGAACAAATCAGTCTCTCGGCCCACCACTGTCTTGATTTAGAAAAAATTTATGTCGTGTGAAAGATTTTGACATCTCGATACTCAACAATACTACCGTCTAACAATACTACATACATAACAATACTACTCCTACCGTCCGAAGGTCTCAAGAGGCATCGGAAAATAAACATTTAGTACAGCCCCAAGTTTTAACATCTGGATCGATTTTGCCAATTAATAGATACTGCTATTATGAATTTAATTTATTTTACTATTACTATTAAATAAATTATTATAAAATAACACACATACCACAAATAAATTACTACTGTAAATTTAATTTATAATAGTACTTTAATTTATTATAATAAATGAAGTGAAAAGATTAGTACTGTCAATATTTGGCGATCAGGTAGGAGCAGAAGGTGGCTAATAAAATTTCGAAAATATTTTGCAACAATATTTTTCATTGTTCTAGTTACTGTATAGATATTTACTTACATTTCAATATTAGAAATTTTTATGAGTACACTATCCTACTCTACATGTAAGAATAAATTTAAAAAATAAAATAAAGATAGACGATTCAAGCTTAAATCATTATTATGCTACGATACATTATTATGCAAGAAATTCCGGTCATCTTCAAATTTTTTTCTTTCAACTATATTGCCCTTGAATATAGTTTTCCTCTCGTTATCCTGGTGACAGAGTTGCGGTAACAGAACCGATGGATCATCGTTTTCAGAACTGATGCCAACACTTTGGCATGCCAAGTGCATTATTCGCCAAAAATACTCATTAGATTTAACAGTTCTCATCGTCTTGAAATTTGGTAGGGAAGTATTTGATTAATGTATACCGTTTTCATCATATGACCAAGGTGGAGGCTGGCGAGATCCCAAAATAAACCTCTTATAGCTTCTAAACGGAAGTTTATTTTGGTCATCTAAATTAATTCTTCTTTATTAGTTTTGATTGGTTAATCTGAAACCATTGATAGGTTATTCTTCATTGTTGGTTATTCTGAAAACATTTGTAGCATGCTTATATTTATAATAAGTTTGTCACGAACATGGTGTAGCTGAAATGGTCTTGTGGATGTCCGGTGAACGTAGTCCACTAAATTAGATAATGGAAAACGATGCTTTTTTTTCACAAATGTTCCCAAAAACGCTAAGCACAGATAGCAAAAATGAAATTGGCAGGTAAGAAAAGAACAACGTTTATAGAAACTATTGTCACAATCAAACTCTAGATCGTAGTTAAATAACTGTAATGAAGTTCAGCATCCACAGCTTACCAGCTAGCCTTGTGAACACAGTTCCATGAAGAGATTGAATCATTCGTTTAATCTCCGGGACCTTATATGATTTTTCAACAGCGCGTAACGTCACATTAAATTCTTCAGAAGAATCTTCAGATCTCGGTTCATAAAAAGACAAAGTTCTAATTGTTGTCACATTTTCTAGAATCATCATTTTTGTTATCAAGGTCATCAAATTTGTCACTAAGAATAAGGGCCATCCATTAAGAATGGCTTTAGATATATCTTTTCTATCATAAGATCAACATGGTAGGGAAATTGTATTAAAGATTCGCAATAAAATGTTATTGTACTTCCCCATTTGATTATTTTGTCAAAATCATCGAGTATACATTTTGATCCCTTTCTGGTTAATCGACTTAAATTCAAGATTTTATATAGATGCACCATTTTGATGTTATGGCATTGTTTCCGAATTTTTTTTAAATAGTTGTTTGAATTTTTCAAATATAGCGTTCATATATATACAGAAAAAGAACATACACAAAGTTTATATATTGAAGGAATTATTCAAAGATTTTAATCACGGATAAAATTCTAATAATAAAATTATACCGTAGATATAAATCATTAGCACGTTTCGTTTCCGAGTTGTCGTATTAACATGCATATTTATAGACAGGTGTTTTCATCCAAAATTGGAAACATATAATTCAATTTTACCGAGAGTATCGCATGCAAAAGTTCATTCCTCTAGCTAATTCCGTTTTTGCTTTATCGTGTTCACTCGCAGACAGGGGAACAGATATTATTCGATTTTTTTTTTTCTTTTCTAGATTTGGAGGGGAGGGGATCTAAAATATGGAAATTCATCAACATCTGTTCGTCCATTTTTTTGGAAGATTTTAGTACAATACTATCTCTTTCTATACTTCATATAAGAGAAGGAAAAGGAATGAGAATCAACCGAAATGAAATTTTTTGTTCTTCGCTTTATTTCCTTAAACTACATGTTCTAAATATATTATTATTACTGGAGGCGGTATTATTACCGGTAAGACGAGGGCAGTCCGTAGGTCCAAGAAGAGAAAGAGGCCCTCAGCCTTTGGTTTAGTTTTTAGTTTTAGTTATAGTATTAACGTCCCGTTTAAAGCAACAAAGTGCTATTATGGGACGGACCTCGTAATTTTGAACCGCGGTCAGATGACGAGGACAACACCTGAGCTGGCACTCCCCTCTCCACACCATGCCACACCAGCGGGCTCAGCCTTTGGATAAAGAAGGAAAGAAGTAGGGAATGGGTTAATAAGGAATTATTGTGTGTGTGGGTTCATATGCCCTTTCTGTGAAAAATGGGGGCGGCGGCTTTGATTATTTAAAAAGAAGAAGGTATAGTGATTGGTTCGTGGTTCAACATTGGCAGAAGCATTGAAATTAATTTTATTAAATATTCTTTTCATCTTTTATTATAATTGCTTACTTTCCCTTACTGAGAATTTGACAATTAATGGAAAGAAAATAAAAATATGTAACTGGTAGGAACTGTGTAGGATGGGGCTGCTAGGATAACAACCCAGAAAAAGCATTAAAATTTTTTAATTCGCATGATAAAAAAGTTATATTTAAACTCAAGGAGAAAAGTGTCTGACACTCAATGAGCCGCGGCTGTCTACGAGCAAAATCAGAAATAGCGATCATTATTGGAAAATAAAACTCATTAGAAAGCTCAAAGAATCATTCTTTTTCTTCGATTGATTTTTCGTATAATATTAGATTGTAGGCAGTGGTACCATGCCTTCAGCGTTCCAGACTGCGCCAAAACCTTCCACGAGATAGATTTCTTCCATTTCCGTGGGAACACTTGAATTCGCTCTATTACTGTTAATTTTAATTGTTTTACAGTGGGAGTATATTGCTGGCGTAATCAAGGTCAAACACTCTACTGATCTATAAAGTTATTTGGTATTTTTATTTTATGAAAATTTTTCAATACTTCAATAATAAAAAATGTGCAAAGAATTCAAAGGAAAATCTAATTCTAAGAGAAATATTAAATACTGAAAGGCAAAAAAGTATTAGCCTCGTCTTATGATAACTGTTAGATTTTATAACCGCTTCAGAGAATTTGATAGGGTGTATAATTAGAATTAATATACAGTTAACTCCCGATTAACCACAGAGTCAGACAACTAAGTTTAATCCACAAATTGTCAGAAAAAAAAAGAAGTAATAAACACGAAAATGCTATTGAAGAATTTTCATTTACAACTGGGGACTTGCGCATACAAATAAGACTTAATAAACAGTAGATTTCTGTTCTTGCTAATTTATTAGTTTGCTGTTAAACGAATTAACAGGAGTGGTCTCGCCGAAATTTTCTCACATAAATTCTAATAAGTGTGTTATGATGCTCCTTTCCCTGCATACATGTGTGGATCTTGGGCAAATCTGTAAACTCTTGAGAGTTCAAATTTTTATTTTCAGAGTTCCACACATGATACTTGTATGTTTAGTAGTATAAAAAACAAAATAGAATATATATTTCAAAAGACTTTTTTTAGACTTATTAAAAGAAAAAATCCATACAAAATTATAATTGCAGTCACAAGATCACATACTAAATTTCATCTATTTATTTAAGTCGCTGCTTTAGTTTAGTTATATTAACGTCCCATTGTAAACCAACACTATGGCTATTTTGGAACGGACCTCGTCATTTTGAACCACAGTCAGAAGACGAGGACGACTCCTGAGCTGGCACCCTCCCTCTCCACACCACGCCGTGCCAGCGGGAGGACATTTGGCCCTGACGGATTTAACGTGCAACTGGCCCCCTTACACGACGGTTCTTCGGTGGAATGAGGTCTCGAACCTGCACGTGCCATGACCTTACCATCAGGCCACCGCGGCCCCATTAAGTTGTTGCGTTTTTAAGCTATCGCGTTTTCTACCACGCGAAAGAACAAACTGATAGACGGTCGATTCTTAGACAGATTTGATTCAAAATTCCATACGGATATATACTTTAGATAAAATTGTTATTCATCTAGTTTTGGGGGTTTTGTAATTATCGATAGTAAACAGGCTTGATAATCCGCCAACGAATAATCGAGAGTATATTGCATTACAAAACCTATTTACATTGTTGTATATGAAATACAAAAAGAGAAAATATTTTAACTTTTTGAGATTAGATAGGTTGAACTGTAGAACTGTTCTATCTTCCTGATTAGTTTTTTATCAATGGTAGGAAAATTTTTAATAAATCTTGAAAAAATATCTATACAGTTTAATATTTTATTTAAAATTTTCCATTCGATTACCAATGATGTAAGCCAACGTTAAATACGTTAATAAATAAAGACAAAAATTTCTACAAGTCAAAATCACATTAGTATGTTGTTGATACTATCATGATCCAGATTGGCGAATTGTACGGTACAGTGAATTTTGCCTTTCATGAATGTTTCTTTTCTTAAAATTAATTAAGGCTGAATAAATTGTTTTATAATGCAATGAAACATATTATTTGATACTTTTTAATAATTTGAAGTTAAATGAGTTATGATAATGCATGTATCACTTCATGCAAATTACAGAAAATATAAACAATTATAAATAATTTGAAACTTTTTTAAATTTCGAATAATTCGAACTCGAGATTTTGACGAATCTCCACGTTTCAGACCTCCCGAGTTCGAAAAACACATTTTTGGAAATTCTTCATCCGTCTGACTGAGACAAAGAGAACTCAAAAACGCTTTGAGCTAGAGAGTTGAAATTTGGTATTCGGATTTTACACCAAATCTACAGATTTCTATCAAGTTTTGAATAAAATCTGATCAGAGGGCAGTCTGTCTTTCCGTCCGTTCGATTATAAGTTAGCACAACAACTACAAAACGAAATAAATTAGATAGATAAGATTTGATACACAGATTTAACAACTATAGTGTAGACACCTGTTAAAATTTGAGCCTAATCTAACAAAATGATAACTGTTTGTCGGTCTGTACTTTCATAAACATAGAAACCCGACAATTCAAAAACGTGGTGACTTAATTGCATCAAATTATATATGAGATTTTTTGACAAGTTCAGTTTCGAATCAAATTTTTGTTTCAATGGGTTGAGAAAAACGTGTCTAAAGCACAAGTTCGATTTTCAAATACTATTAATCGCATGTCAAGAACTAATCGCCAAAAAATTCGACAAGGATAATACGATAGATTCAGTAAAATGCTAAATTCACGCCAAAGAATATTTTGTAACTATTGTAAGGCTTTTTCTGGCATGATGAGGTTATTAGAAAATATGCGAGAGAGCATTTAGAAGACCCCTCCTGCTAGTTATTTAAAGTGGAAGTAATTGTTTATTGCTTATCATTTTTATTATAGTTACTTTATAATGTATCGTAATGTTCATTGACTAGTTATTATTCATTGACTAGTTAATTTCCGTTAATTATATCATTAGAATCCTGTAAAATAATGATTTTTGATGTCCCCTTTGTTTGAAATTTATACTTTCTTTATAATTTTCTTATAATAATTAAATATTTACATTTGTAAGTATAAATCATTCACTTTTATGATTAATTTTTTAAAGAATTTTTATTGCTTCAGTTACTTTTTCAACAATATTCATTTTAATAAATAAAAACATACATATTTTTTACAAACTATTCATATAAAAATATTAACTAAAATAAATCATTAACAAGCCGATTAAATTTTAAAAAAATGTTCTAAAATGCGAAACTAAATTTGAAAAATTTATTAAAAGAGGGCACATTATAAAATGCATTTTCTAGGGCCGCAAAATGCCCGAATCCATCACTGACCCCAACACAGGATATTGACAACAGTTGGATGGCATTTCCATTTAAGCAACTGTGACGTCACGTGAGCTGAATCAATGAGGTTGTTATGTTTTCTAGAGCGCTGTATGAATTATTTAGCCCTACGAATGGTTGCTATCATACGCTCTTGTTTCCTAACAACGAAGCAGGAAATGATGCCAGATCTAGCAGTGCTGTTTGATATTTACAGAGCGTTGTTAAGTAAATTCATGAAATAAATGTTTAAAATATGTCCTTGTATCGTGCCTGTTTCCACAAATAAAACTATTGCTATTTGCATGTCAGAAAAAGAAAAGAAATATTGAGCAAAGCAGCACTGTTGTTTCAGATGGTGATTAAAAAGAAATCTCATTAGGTTATTGGGTAGGTACAGGGTGTTCCGAAAGTTCGATTATAAATTTGAATCATTTTTGCTTTCTCGTGTATGAAAAATGCGAAGAGAAAGTATTATAATCATCAAAAATATTCGAACTTGACGAATCTCTACATTTAAGAATCGGAAAAAATACGTTTGTGGAATCAAATCTTATTGTGAAAACGATAACTCAAAAATATTCTGAAATAAACGAATGAAATTTCGTGAGTAGTTTTTATACAAATTTTGTAGATTACTCTTAAATTTTGAATGAAATAATTCATTCGCAAGAAATTTGTCTGTCTGTCGATGTGTAAAGTAACAATCATAATTACAAAACGTAACGAGTTAGATGGATAAAATTTGGTACGCAAATTGAATATCTTAAGTATAGAGCTGAATCAAATTTTAAGCCTATTTCGACAATAGTTTTTCGCCTTCAATCAGTACTTTAACATGCACGGAAACATGACAAATTAAATATGTATTGACTTAAGTAAATACAAAATGGTGCATAGTTGTAACATCTAAAATATTAAATTTTGTACTAAATATCTCAAAGAATTTACCATCTATCAGTCTGTGCATTCCCACGGTATAATTAAAAAAACACTACGGTTTGAATACAATTTGGTTTGTGGTCTTATTACTAAAACTGTTGATCTGAATCAAATTTTGGTTTCAATTTATCAACAAAAAGGACACCGAAAATGCATACTCAGTTTTCTTCATTATACTACGAAGCACAAAACTCTCATGTGAGGAACCCTGAAAATAAAAATCTGAGCATTCGTAGCCTTCAAAATCTTCCTCACGATTCCACGGTTTAATACGGAAGGAAGAGATATATATATCACCTGTATTAGAGATATGCAAGGAAAATTCAAGAGTGGGGTTTCAATTCTGCTAGTTTCTACGATTTTTTTCGGCATGATGATGCAGCTACAATGTACGCTAAGAATATATAATTGGAGCAAAAATGGAATTTCCCCATCCAAGAGCATATAGTTCACTCACTTCGATCAGTTAAGAGTATCATCGTTTAGATGTGCTATCTGACATCTTATCAAATCTTAAAACTCTTCAAACACGTCAAGCAATTACATAACATTCAAGATATTTTTGTTAATTTTAGATACAATGTGACCTTCATTCAGCGTTTCGAACAAAGGGAGGAAATGAAAAATAAAACGGGGAAAGAAAACTTGGATTGTGAGGTCAAGATTTTTGCGAAATTGACCGGGTTGTGCGATGATTCGACGGTTACAGAAACTGCATGCCTGATATTCTACTGCGTTTCAAAACTTTAAATGTAGCCGTATTATAAAGTTTTCAAACTTGTTTCCTGTGATTTTTTTTAATCCTCCCAAACAGAGACAAGTTTAAATATAATTTCTTTAGATATTTAATTTAATTAGATAATTAGATTAATAATTTAATTAGATTAATTTAATTAGATAAGTTTTGAAGATAGTCGGAAGTTGTTTGTTGATGTAATTATTCTGTTGAAAGGAATGTTGGCTCAGATGTCGACATCGTCATCTGATCACTGTTCAGAAATATGAAGTTCGTTGCAAATAGCATTGTTTAGCTTTAAAAAAAGGTTTAAATTAAAATAATAGTGAAAGATTGATGCATGTCAAAAGTGCAATTTATCTGATATACAAATTAGCTTTTATCTGATATTAATTTATTTGAATTTAATTATATAGCAGATTTTTCTGATATTAATTATATAGCATTTGAAAGGTAAATTTTAGATTATTTTTTGCATTCTGCTGATGGAATAAAAGTAGTTTATAAACAATTTTATTGGTGAACTGAAAAGTTATATTTTTTTTAAATTTTAATAATAATTTGTAATTTAGTCTTTAATTTATTATTCAATATTATAAATAGGATGAAAATGATGTAATTAAATTCTACAATAAATATATGGAAAGTTAATAAATATATGGAAAAAATAATATTATTAAATTCACGACTACTATCGCAACCCGTATGAAATAAAAATTTAATTAAATTAATTGATTATTAATTTCTGAAAATATTGAAGCAGTATATTGTCATCGAGAACTAGCAAATTTATGAAATGATAAAATTCTAACGCACCAGAAAATGGGTGAAAAATCAATAAATCCACAGTGTTATTTATCTGTTCTAGCCACGTTTGGCGACCAATTTCTTCAGCGAAGTTATTGTCCTTTTAAACTGTTAAATAATTAATATGGAACAGATCTTTTAAAAAATTCATCGTCTTATTTAATACAACTGAAAAAACACACGAATTCAATTAAATTAGTTCACTACAAATTTTAAAAAAATGCATATATTACGAAATGAAAACAGAAGGGAAAATTCAAATACAGATTTATTGACTGGCAAAAACGAGCAATTAATATATTGATGAACAAGTTTTTAATTCATTCATTACAAAGTTCATTCATAGCATTTACAAGCATTGCCAGACATAGTGTAACAAATTCAATCAAAAATATTATCAGATTTAAGCAAAAATTGTACGAAACTGAAATTGATTAAAAAGGTAATTTTTTAAAATCTTAAGATAATAAAAGGAACTATTTATTGTAATATATAAACATCGACTTCAATAAGCAAGTCATCATGATTATCCATCTGGTAGACGGTAAAAATTTACCTTTGCTCTCGATTGAACTTTCTGTTTGAAACCTGTTTCTTGATTTCCTCTATATCTTCTCTTTTCTGTCTAAATGGATGGTTTGGTAACACGATGATCCATCTCCAGAACATTTCTAATAACATTTTGCAGCTCCATTGATTATCTAATCGAAGCGGGAAAAAACCTTCTATGAAACGGTTTGAAATTCGTTTAATGGTTTGTTTACATTTGATTGTTGCCATTCGACAGTAAGTTATAGCCTTTTCTCTGCCACAAAAGTCATGGGAGAGCAATATGCAACTATACAGATAGCAATAGCATCGCGCATAAAATGTGTAAATGGAAATTGGCAAGGCTTTCAATTTATATTCAAGTGATTCATGTGAAAAGATTTCTGACGTGATTACAGCCGCGTGCCGCAGCAATTGTAGCTTCAGAGTTTGAAAGCTGAAAAGTCATTCCAACTAGACGCATGGAGCATTCCATTTCGGATATCATTCGGGAATTCAACATTCCACGGATTATAGTATCAGGAGAGTTCGGGAGTACTTAGTTTCACGCATAATCTTCCACAATGGATAGCGCAGTAGCCGACCGCCTGCACTTTATGACCGAGAATAGTGAAATATGCATAGATTTGTCAGTATTAACAGATAGGTAACACTGCTTCAAATAACCAAGGGAATCAATGTGGTACGTGCCGACGTGTCTTTTATAACAATGTGGTAAAATTTGGCTATGGCAACTGAATACCTATTCAAGTACCTCTATTAACAGCACAACATCACTTGAAAGGCTACTCCTGGACTTGTGATCATATCAGTTGGACCCTAGACGACTGTGAAACCTGGCTTGGTAAAATGAGTCATAATTTCAGTTGATAGAGTTCAGGTGTGGCTCAGACCACACAAAGCCTTGGACCTAAGTTGTCAACAAGGCATAATGCAGACTGATGGTGGCTCCATAATGGTGTGGACTGTTTTTGTATGAAATAGATTGGGTCCTGTAGTCCTACTGAACCGACCATCGACTGAAAATGGTTATTTTCAGGTACTTGGAGGCAATTTTCAGTCCTTATATACTCAAACAATGATGGCATTTTTAAGGATGACAATGCGCCATGTCACTGGGCCAGAGCTGACCATGCTTAGTTTGAAAAACATTTTGGACAATTCCAACGAATGATTTAGCTACTTAGATCGCCCAACATGAATCCCATCGAACATTTAAGGGACATTATCGAGAGGTCAGTTCGTACACAAAATCCTGCGCCAGCAATACTTTAGCAAATATTAACATCTATAGAGGCATCATGGTTCAATATTTCTGCAGAGTCATTCAATGACTTGTTGATTCTATGTCCACACGTTATTAGGAAGTATTCAATGACTTTTGGCACCTCAGTGCATATAGATACATATTACACTGATGTGGCATAAAAAAGGTTTTGAAAGACATTTTTAAACAAGCCTTTTTAAAAAGGCTTGCTTTTAAAAGAAAATTTATAGAATCATCATTATTATACATAGCGAGGTGGTCCGATGTCTATCAGATTTTCAAATTGCGGAATGGAACTTTAGCTAAAATGTTTCCACATCTGTGTTTTTATTATTGTGAACATTGCATATTACGTATTTCTTTTATTTCCTAAAAATAGAGATTTGAGTGCGGATACCTGTGTGGGCTCAGCTAGTTTTCTTTAAACAATTGTCGGAACATCATAAAAACATTGAAATCGAATTATCTGACTTGAAATTCTGTTATAGGATAACTAAAACCCCGCTCGTCAATTTTACTCGAAGAAAACATTTTTTTTTTTCATTCTAATGTTATAACTTTAGCAATAAAAAAAAAGTAGATTAATCTACTTTGGAAAAGGATTAATAGAAAGGGTTAAATATTTCCGATGATTAATTTAAATATCTGAAGTAATTAAGAATTTTCTAAAAAAGTAATGATATTTCAATTCATCGAATTGGAATTAGACTCTTCAAATTATTCAGCTATAGATCATGCCAGAAGTTTGCCATAAAACCTCTTTTGACCTAATTCTATTTTATTTCGTATTTAAAAAGCATAGTTGCACTGATTTCTTGAATAGCACAAAGTACTGTGTTATGAGATTTTTACGATGTCAAACACTGTTATACAATTATTGGTCGTAAAATATGTAATGCTGCAGAAAGTCAAACTTCCGTAATCAAAGAATTTTTGCGCTCTGTTTTTCAGTACATTATCAAGTATAAAAAAGGCATTTCAAAACACTAAGATATATGGCAAGTGAAAACGGCAATTTAAT
Organism: Argiope bruennichi; assembly: GCF_947563725.1. Classification (NCBI taxonomy): domain Eukaryota; kingdom Metazoa; phylum Arthropoda; class Arachnida; order Araneae; family Araneidae; genus Argiope; species Argiope bruennichi. The sequence continues at coordinate 26,180,950 of NC_079156.1, read as the reverse complement.
TAAGATGATTTTGAAAAGAATTTACGAAAAATCTCGTGTAATCTTAAAAACAGTAACTGAATCATTTAGTAGTAATGGTAAACGAATTTCTAAAAGATATTGCCACCACACGTTTATGATTGAGCTAAATATTTTTAGCTTCACCGAAATTCTTAACTACCGTGTCCGTGAGTCATATGTATCTCGAATGATTATATTTTTAAACTTAAAAGCTAACATGACGTGGAATCCATAAGCATCTCAAGTGTTCTAAGGGTTCTCAGTTGAATAAGTATAGCATATTTTAGAAATATGAATCGAACGCAAAAGAATTAGAACTGAAACCTTTTTGCTTTCTCATGTATGAAAATATTGTAATCGTCAAAAAATTCGAACTCGAGATTTTGATGAATTTCCAAACTCGAATAGAAGACTTTCCTGAATTCAAAAAAACAGATTTTAGGAAAATGCTCGACTGTCTATCTGTGACAGAGATAACTCAAAAATGCTTTGAGGTAGACAAATGAAATTTCGTATACGATATTTATACTACATTTCCAGATTTCTATTAAATTTTGAGTAAAATCTGTTCGGAGGAATTCCGGCTATTCGAATATAAATTAAAACGATAACTACAAAACGAAGAAAGCTAGATAGATAAGATTCAGTATACGGATTATATATATATATATATATATATATATATATATAACTTAGACACTTGGCACTTATTTGGCTCAAATTTTGAGCCAAATCCAATAAAAAGTTGACCGTCTATCTGTCTGAACTGTCAAAAAAATATACAAGTGATTACTCAAAAATTCATTACTTAAATATATCAAATTTGGTATGGAATTTTCGTCTCAATCAGTTGGGAAGCACGCATCTAAAAAACAAATTCAATTTTCAGATATTATTAACCACATACCAGGGATTAATCGGCCAAACACTCGCCATAAATCATGCGATAAATTCAAGAAAATTGCTAAATTGCCTCCAACAGTTATTATTTCGTTACTATTGCACGCCATTGCCGCGCAAGGCGTACTCCAGGGTAACATATTTCTTAGAGGGTATATGAGAAAGTTTTTTTCCAACATTTCTACAAAACTTTTATATATATAAAGCGTTATCGAACGTAACCCAGAAATCGCTCCTATTACTTATTACAGAATGGCAACAATCAAATATAAACATATCAATATTCTATACTGCTTTATTTAGCGTTTTTACAGATGCATTTAATTCACCACTTCATTAATTAAATATAATTATTGTATTACAGATGCTACTCTCCATATCAAACGCTTCATTCAGTCAGAAGATGCAAAATAAATCAAGAAATAGACGTTAAACAGAAAATTTAATCGAGAGTGAAAATAGGCTTAGCTTTCATTAAATGGATACTCACAATGACTTACTTGTAGAAATAGATGACCATATCTTCTTAAACTCTTAATTTCATGAAAAAGTTTTTGAATTGCTTTAAAACTAAAAAAAAAAATTACCTCTTAAACGATATAGATTTTATTTCTGTATAGTTTTTTTTCATTTTTTAAAAATGGTTTAATTTACAATGTTACTGTATTTTAAATGTTATGAAGTTCAAAATCATTCATCAACATATTCCATCGTGTCCTTTTGCCCGTGTTAAAATTAAAATTTAAAAAAATTGCTCTTTTAGTCATTAATTTCGAAATAGGATTTTCACTCCAGTTTTTTATTTCGTAATATATAGTACTTTTAATTTATACCCACAATAACTTGTTGCAGATTGATACAAATAAATTGAAATTTATAAAAGGATGCATCCGTATTAATGGTTTAATAGTATAAAGATCAATAATTTATGCAATAAATTTGTAGATTCCTATCGAATTTTCAACAAAATCTGTTCGCAGGAAGTTTGTCTGTCTCAGAACAAGTGAAAACGATAACTTTTAAACGTAAAGAAGTAGAGGGATAAAATTTGGTACACAGATTTAGTATCTAAAATGTAGGTCTGTAACAAATTTTTGGGCCAAACGTGGCAAGGGGTTAACTATTTGTTGTACTGTTCACTCGCACGTACGTAAACTAGATAATGCTCTTCATGGAAGACTCGGATAAATGAAATTTGTAAAATTTTAATTCAATCGATTGACAAAAAAATGTCCGAAATACATAGTTTTCTTCACTACGAAGCATAAAACATTCAAGTGCGGAATTCTGAAAATAAAAATCTGAGTATTCTGAGTATATAAGGCTCACAATTTTATGTGAATGGGGGGGGGGGTAATACTTTTATTACAAAGTATGCAAAAATGTTTGGGGAGACTATATCCATTGGTTATGCACTTTAAATTATGTGGAATAATTAAGTATCAATTTTACAACATCACGAATTGAGTCTGAGTTTTGAGGTTTCTAATGGCCATGTTTTCCCTAGATATTATAATCAAAATATTCTATAGTCCTTACCTTTAAAATGACATGTAAAGCTCCAAGAAATTAATTACTATGAGCGTGAAAAATATGTGGTTATGTGTACTTATTTCCCATCTCACTAGGGTTAGACGACCTATTTTTCATCTCACAAGGTAATTTAAAAATAGTAATGACAAAAAAAAAAAAAAAAAAAATTAGAACATTAGTATTTTTTTAATTATATTTTTAGGCAAGTTTCATAGCTCAAAAATACAAATTTTGAAATTTTTATTACGATTGCAAGCATAAGGGATACCGGCCTTTGCCTTTGCAATAGAGTTAGAATATCTTAGGTACTCGTATCTGACTTATAAGGAGTCAGTTTTTTATTCTTAAATAATTATTTTTTCAATTATTCTTTGTGCGTGTACATAGATACGCACATATGCAGTCACTATACATGAAACAGTGGGAATTATACCTTTTAAATATGATATCAGTAAATGTTATATTTATTTATAATTCTTTGGGAAGCATATCACACCATTTTCAAAAATCACAAGTTTTTTTTATGCATATAAATGGAACTTCTTTAAAAAATTAACTTACTAAATATTTAAGAGATTTTCCATCATCAAAATCTCGAAATTGAATCTCTCTGATGATTACAAAATGTTCTAGGATATGAAAAAATAAAAGTTGGAATCAAATATTGGAATCTTAATTATTGATTAAATAATAATTAATGTAATAATTTTTTGAGCATTATTTTGGAAGGAAGACAAATCGAATGTTGCCAAAACATGGTTTTGAAATTTCTTTAATATATATTTTTGAAAATGCAAAGAGACAGTCCAAATATACCGCATACCTACTTAACCCAACCCCCATATATATTTAACTTGACTAGTCAGTAAAGATGAAATTTTGTAATCGGTTTTTCACTTATTTTCTAATTTCTGTATTAGCATACTCTCATTAGTAGTGTCTTTTTTAAATATTTTCAAAACTTAATCACTGATCAACCGATTAATTTAATTAAATTTTGATCCCATACGACTGCCGCCACCTGGTAGTCAATTTGAGAAAATTATTCTGTACGTGTAAAAAAATTTATATAATAATTTATTAATTAAAAACTACGAGGTAGAAAATAATGTAAATGAAAAAAAATCTATTTTTAATACATTAATAATAGTTTATTTTTAAAAACTGTTTTGAAATCAAATTTATTTTTTGCAAAGATTAAAAGTTTTAAAGATAAAAACCCTGTGAGAATTTTCGTAACATACACTTTTAACTGGTGATGTTGACCTTATTCTCAAAACAACATCATGTTAGCACACGATAGCAAGATAGAAAATTATCGTTTGATGAAAACAGAGTTCATTTTCACCCGTATTTTCTCAAACTGCAGTAGTAAAGATGAATGCATCTATCAACAAAAAGTGTTATCATGTAAAAAAAAAAAAAAAAAACGTAAAACTCGTACAGATATATATCAACCTCTGAAAGAAAAATGATCGAAAACAGTAGAATCTTAATCTCCGGTCATTAATCGCAACGTAAAACTAAAATAATAAAGAATAGTATTTTTGCAGTAATTCTCAACCATTTAACTTTATTCTTTGTAAGTTTTTCTATGAACTATTTATATATAAATAAAAAAATGGATGATTCTAGACGTTTTTTCAAAACTAGGAGATAGATGTTTTTAATTTTTTTATAAATAATACAATAGGTTGCTTGATTTTCAAATTTTTCAATATTTTTGTGTTGCATGGATGAAATTATTATTTATTTTGAGTAAAATTTGAAATTGAACAGATAAATAATTTGCATAACTCTCCTACTTTCTCCTTTAAAAATTCCCCTTTCATTCTTTTTCTGTAAAAAATACTCTACTTGAATCGTTAAAAATATGCAAACATATTCGAGCGGATTAAAATAATGTTATTCCTCATAATAAGTTGGGTAGAATTCAGCATTTTTTTTTTTCTTATCATTATCTTTATACCATTTTAAAACTCAATATCGTTATCTTAAATTTTGATACTCTATGCTTGCTTCATTTTCCAAATTTGACAATTTGTAAAGAAAAGAAAATGCATATTGTTTTTTTATTTAATATATATATTCTTTGGAAAGATTTAAATAATATCAATTATTTAAGTATTTGGCATGGGATTCTAATGCCAAGTTTGAAAATCTTTATGAAATTTTCAACAAAAGCTTTAAAAAAAATTTTTAAATATAAATTTAATTTTTTTCATTATGTTTTCAAAGACGATCAAAAATATTAAATGCATTTTTAATAATTGTATTTATACACTGTTGCCATATTTTTGTTAAAAATTTTAATTGCATGTATTTTTTGCAGTTTATTAAATCCCAGTTAAACATATTTAATAAAAAAAAACTCTGGCAATCACGGAAAAGAATTATTTTCTCCGGATAATACTGTCTGAAATTAACACCAGTAAATATTTCGATTATGAAAATAAAAAATTTATAGAAAACAAAGTAAAAATAATAATTTTCTATACTTTTAGGGGAAATTAATGGATTTCAGTTTAAAAACTGCGTTAAATAAAATCTAGACTTCAAAAGTTTTGATCACAAATTATAAATATTATTTTAATAAGAAAATATACGAGAAATCTAAAACACTTTCTTTTTTTATTTGTATAGAAATCTATTAAAGTAATGATCAATTTTTAAATTCAGATAGCTTATACCGGTTATGAGTAAGTGATTTGATCTCTTCCGTCACAGATTATGTAAGACTCAATAAAGAAATATCAACAAACGTTGCAGAAAAGAGCAAAATGACTTTTTTTAAAATTACTACAGTTGCAATGACCAAATAGCATTTTTTATAAGATGAGTAAACAGATTACTTATGATGAAACGAATTTTGTACAGTTTTTATTAAAAAAATAAGAAAAAATAATTGAAAATTCTATGGGGAAAAAAGTTTAATTCGCCAAAGCAATATTTTCATAGCTTTTTAAATATGTTCCAAAAGCCTTCTTTTAAATCGCAGTATTACCCACAGAGAAAGAGAATCTCTTCTATTCTGTACTATTACCTTTTGTGAAAAGTTTATTTTATGGGAATATTCTTATCATGGATAAAGTACCTCATAGCTAAATACTTAAGAAAAAAAAATTTTTTTAAAAAAACCTACTTTTTATTTTGAAAAAAAAATGGTGCATTACTTTATAAAAGCAAAATGCGTGCGCATGTTTAAATACCCACATGCAGAACACCTGCGAAGATATCATTTGTCATGGCACCTGCTTATCATCAATAACAATAGAGGTTTTAAATTAAGGTTTTCATTTGAAAAAAAATATAATAAAATCCTTGGAAGTCGAAAACTTATTATACTTCTCATCGTCATCGAATATGTTTAAATAGAATTGGGGAAAAAAAGAATTCCATTTAGCTTTCTCAGAATAAGATTTTATATCTTTCTAAAGCTCTTACGGTCTCAGTTAAAGCGGTTTTTATTGTTAAGAACCAACTTCAAAGCGTAAAGCGAAGAAAATCTCAAATTACGAATTTTTATAACAAAAGATTTTGATTCAAAGCATTTAATTTTTTTTTCAGCAAACGATATTTTTTTCATTATCAAAAAGTCTTACAACGCGGGAAGTAATTTAAAAGCAATCTATTAAATGGAATGCAGAAAAAAATTATTTGTATTTAAATGGCATTTGAAATTATTTTTTGAAGAGAGCAAAACAAGAAATAGGGATATTTTTTAAGATCGTATTAAATTTTAAAGTAAAACTAAATGGATTTTAATTTTGTAATAAAATAAAGAAGTGAACGAGATTAAATTTCTCAAGAGTTTCACCGTACCGTTTCACCGTTTATCATGAATAAGAAATTTTCAAAGGTAAAACAAATATTCTCTTATTAATATTTTTTGTTCATATTTTATGAAAACATTTGGAATGACGCTACTTTTGAATATTTTCAATACTCAAATGTACTTCAATTTTCTCTGGAGTCATAAACAATAAGAATAGATCACGACTATGTAATAAAGAATTAAACATTAGTTAAGGATTTTAGATCTGCTGAAGTAAACTGTACTTAAATTACAGTTAATTGCACAATACTTCTTATAATAAAACAATCAGTTTTAGAACAATGCAGTATTAGAAGGTTTTTCTATAATGTTTAAAGAAAGCTTTAAAAATTATGCAAACATTATTAATAAAAAGTAATTTGATTATTGTTTTCAAGTTCATAATTGCGTCCAAGTAGTTTTAAATGTAAATTTTTTACACTTTAATTGGAAGAACGGGTTTTAATTATCATTTAATTAATTCTGTTTTATGTTTATTTGTATACTGTCCTAATTTGTAGTTAATGTTATTAATTCTGCAACAGCCATATATATAGTTCTCGGGCAAATTAAATTTTATTTTTTGTGAAATAAATTAATGGAAATTATGCTTAATTTTTTAAATTCTTATCGTAAAAAAACTGGTATTGCTGAAAAGATAATCTTTTGAATTTTAAGATGAAGTAAAAATCGTTTTTGTGCTGCAATATTTTCTTAAGCTATTGAGAAGAAAAGCCAAAATTTTGTTTAACTTTTAAATAATTGAAATTTTCAAAAAAAAAATCGCTCCGAGGTGCACATTTCCGCTTTCCGGAGTAGAAATGTGCCACGTTTGGTTGTTCTATATCGAAGAGTCTAGCCTGTAAAGCGTATAGACGCACAGGAACAAACATTCATATTTATTATAATATTGGCCGCCTTTGGTGACCAGTTGTTTCACTGGAATTAATGCCCGCTAAACTGTTCAATTAAAGGCATTTTTAAAATAGTATGCATCTTTTCTATTAGTATTTTATAAAATTTATTCAAAAATTAAGTAGATTATTTGGTACCCCCTATAAAACATCATTCCTTTGGTAGCCATTGGCGACTTGCTGATTCGTCGTAAATATTAGTTATACTCAATTAAAAAAAATCATTCAGTTACATTTCATGTCCATGATTTCTCTGCATTGACAGACCCTGAATCAACGTTATTTTAATTGTATTGCTTAAGTTTTGTCCCATGACATCCTAGCGCTATTGAAAACGAAGCTTTTGGTTAATATATTTTCTAAATTTCGCGGTATTAAGTGTAATTTCACTAAGTATGTGTAATTTCACTTTTTTTATTCGTCTTGTAAAGTACACCTATATTAAACAGAATCCTATTTTTTCAGCTTTCAACAATGGAAGAAAATCACGCAGTTAAATATTTCGCTAAACAATGACAATGACTTGAATTTTAGGACAATAATGTAAGCTGTTGTTAATAAGACAAAGACCATTCAAGAAGTTTTCGCGCAGAAACGCCAAAATTAAGCTTAATTTTAAATAAAATTTCAAAAAAAAAAAAAATGCTTCGAAGCGCACATTTCCAACCTCCAAAATATATATGTGTCAAATTTGGTAAATGTAATTTAAATGGTGTAGCCTATCTAGAGCCAACACACACAGACACCACCACAATCATTAATCTTTATTATTGATAATTATTAGTTGCCCACGGCATGATAAATGTTAGAAAAATCAAAATCTGAAAAAAATCGCGACAGAGTTTACTAACCCTAACCACAAAACCTATTTCAACAATTTTAATTTCACATGGAAACTCATAACTTCTTGTTGGGTCATTAGTGGTCACCTGTTACTCACCAATCTCCTTTTTTCAAAGAAGTCGAAAAATATTTCACTTTACTTTAATGTTTTTTAAGTAAAAAAGCATCGTTTGAAGGCTTATACAGCTATTTAAAAATTCATTGTTTCTGATTATTATTCATGACTTCCAGGTAAGTTACTAACGTTCTCGTGAGAATCCTTTCTCATGTGATATAAAATATATCTCGCCATTTGCAGAAAGAATGGTTTTTTACTCTAATGTTACTTAGCAATTTGGATAAAATTAAGCAAGTTTCTTCAGACTTTTTTTGTGGCTAAATTTGGCAATTAATACTTCCTAATTTTAAATTACATTTATATTTGAAACTGACCGAAATGTTGTCCTAGAGTTACCCATGATTCAAACACATAAGTAATCCAAACTTACGAGTTGTTGCCAAACGGCGATTAACAAATGTGGCAGGATTCTGCTTCCACATAAATTTTAAAAAATAAAATAAATAATTCTTGATTTCCTGGATTCTGATTTGGCATACTGCCAAATCATACTTGCAAGAAAAGTTTTCTTTCTTCGTTGACTGGATCAGTAAAATAAACTTATTCAACTCCTCTGGAAAATAATTAAAAAATCCATCAAAGAAAGTATTTTTATCTTTTTTTAATTTAGCTTATAAACACCTTTAAAAAGTTTTAAAAAAACATAATGGACATAGAAGGTGGAATACAGAAAATTTATTTGAAAAGGGACTAATGTTTAAAAATTTCTTAAAACTCAGTATATTACGTCAGAAGTAAAAAACAAATTTCTTTAAGATGACAATTGTTTGTTCTTTTTGATATTCTTTTCTACAATTATTAAAATCCATTGTAGAAGAAAATAAACTCGAAAATTTTCCAAAACATTAAATAAAAAATTTTCTGTTCTAAATATTAAAATACAGGCTTCGAGATGTATTGAGCCATTATTACAACTATCTGTGTCGCAAATTCCATGGCTATGAGTATAGATTTGTTTGGACTACACCGACGCATAAGGAGAAACACAAATACTTCCTTTTGCAAGTATAAATTCTAAAGATAAAAATTAATATAGTAATAATAGTCAATCAGTACATTTCACATTGTCATTTAAGAATAATATCGATCATCGATTATTCTACAACAGAAAAACAGATTATTTCATAGTAGACATGGACCTCAAACTGTTCGATTTAAACAAAAAGAAATATGACCTGTCTGCTGTCGGGACTCAACCACCTGCTTAGAGTTCCTCGAAATGGTTCGTTGCAATCAATCATAATTTTCGACTTAAAGTAGACCACGAAAGTCCATTCTTACTATTTAATAAAAAAAATGCTATAAAGAATTAAAATGAATATAAATCATGCGTCCGAAAATTTTTACTCTGTTATTAAAATCCATATATGCCGACATTTTTATTTTTGTTGATTTTCCCACATTATAAATTCAGGAAGCCACAGTTTATAACTTTTTTTATATTGTATCATTAAATTCAAATAATTTTATGCACATATTAAAAAAGTTCATTATGAATGCATCATTAGTTAATTAGTTTGCGGATTGTTTGTTACGATTAATTTTGCTTTCGCATTTCGTATTCTAATTTGCTTTCTGTTTGCTAATTCTATTCTAATTTGCTTGTTCTTTTAACAAAATCACACAGGTATTTTAAAACAAATTGCAGTTTATCTTCTAATATTTTCATAAACATATTTTACATAAAAAATTTCTTTGGAACTTGCTAATTGTTTGATTTTCTTCTTTTTATAAGATTGTTTAATTTTCTTCTTTTTTATAATTTTTCGTAAAAAAATGTTTTTGAATGTTCTTTTCATGAAAATTAATTGCAGTTTATGATATCCCCATTTTGATTTTAAATAGCTCTTAATAAACATTCTAACAAAACTTGGTTTTAATTTTATCTAATCTTTCTTGCGAAAGATTTGAGAGGATTCGCTTGTCACATTCGCATCAAGAATTCGTTTGACATGAGAAAAATCACTTACAATGTATAAAAACAAATATTGCTTTCATTTATGCAAACAAATGTTCCTATTTAAATCTATCAAAATCACTCCAAAAATCAAAATTATATTTTCAGTTGTTATTGTTGTGTTATTAAAAAAAACACTTTTTAAATTTTCTTGCATTTGCTCGATTAAAATAAATTTTACGTCCTTTTAAATTTAAACCATTATCTATTCATTGATGTAGCTTTTCATACCGTGCTACATTTCTTTTCTGATTTCTATAGCATTTATTAAAATCCATTTCTAATAATAGGCACGATAATGTGCTATAAATAATAATGCAAGTAAACACTATAGCTAAATTATATATGATAATTATATATTATTATATAATTATATATGATATCCTTGGGCATGAATCTATCTTGGGAACAAATAAATAAAATAATTTAAAATTGAAAAAAAATGCATCTAATTGTTAGATATATTTTAGATGCTATCATACGGTATATTTGGGTACGAAAGACAACCAGAAATACTGCAATTGCACTCTTCTTGCATATCATCCGTTTGACGGTAAAATTGGCCAAAAGTGACAATCTCGGGTCCGTTAACCGCGAGTACGTTAAGGGCTTTTCGATGGAATTGGATATGCAATCTGGAAAATTTCGGCTCAGAACCTGAGGCTCTACCACCAGATTATCAACACCTTCTGGTTTGAATATTTCTGAAACGTCAAATTCTTATCGAAATTTTTCTCTGCAACTGCACTATATGTGTGTGTGTGTGTGTGTAATGATATCTCTTAATCTAATTTCAATCCTAATTAATTTCCTAATTTTTATTTTATTTTAGCCCATATTTTCATTCTAAAATGTTTTTTTATTTCCTGGTCCGATTCTCACTTTTTATTCAATTATTTTTCACACGCGCTATAGAAAACTGAACGTGGGAACTTCATCATGTTCTCACTTTCTGAGTGAATGGATAAAAATCCCTAATGCTTACAACAATCTTTTAAAGATACCTAAGATTTCCTTTCCTAAGTCTACACGTGTCAAAGAAATCCTTAACAAAATCTAATAGTAAAATCACTGAAGGGAAAAATTTCTGTCTCTTTTGCTCTTGTGTCGTGATGTAGGCTGGCGCATCTTTTATGATCGCTTCTGTCTTGTACAAATTTTGTCCCCCGGGATGAAATAAATTGAAGTTAAAATCCAAATCGAATTTCTCCTAATCTGCTGAGCAACTGATAAAATATGTTTGATATATATATATATATATATATATATATATATATATATATATATATTAATTTGGGTTTTTTTTTTCATAAATTCAGTTTTAATCAGCGATCTATCTTAAGAAACTTCAAACAATGCGTATAACTGCATCGAAATATTATATTACATGTAAAAAATCTCACTCCAGAAAAATGATGAGATTAAAGTAAAAATTAAAACCGCGGACAACGAATGATATTTTTTGACAACATACAACATTTATGTATCGCATTATAGATGCTTTTAATAAATTATCTGGTAAATTTGACTTACATCGTTTTGATCGTTTGATCGCCTACATGTTTAAACGAAATATGATTTGATAGATTAGTTCTTTGTTCGTCATTCTAATGGTTTTTGTCTCGCCAATTGTGAAATTATACAAAGGAATGAGAAAAAAAGATTATTTTTATAGTTATTCAGGTTGTGTCATTCATCAGTTTTTTCTTTAAGAAAAAGGTGGGAATTCATCCTTTTCTGTATGCGTCATTCAGATTTTGCGGTTGAGAAACTCCCTAATACACAGAAGACTTAAGAAATATTTTTTTTTTTATAATTTTAAAAAGGAATTTTTTTCAGTTTTTTTTTTATTATTATTTTATTTTACAAAATAAGATTTTTTACAAAACTGTAAATTGCCTCCTAGAATAATTATTTATCGAAGTTAAAGCATTCGTCTTATGATGAAAATGCACCTTATTTAATTATATTACTGTTTCAAAACAAATTTAAGAATTGTTGAAATCAGTATCTACTTTTCAAAATTCCATATATATTTGAAGAAAGCTATCCTGTTTTATTTTCATACTCTCAAATATCTATCAGCTTTTTAGTAATTTGATGATTTAACACTATTAAACTATATTTAATACTTACTATTGTGAATTTTTTTCTGCATACTAAATATTAAATATTATTTTTATTAGTTATCAGATATTATTTACTCTAATAAAAATAATTTCTTTTAAATAACAAACGATATTAAAAAAAAGATAAGATCTGATTAGATATAAAAATAAACATCAAAATGGTTAACTTCCAGACGATAATAATTTAATATTGATAAATATTTTTTTCGTGGAATTGAAAAAGAAATCTTAAATAATTGTTTATTTTAGTTCTGGATGTCTTACATTTCGTCTTCATATTGGAATATATGTGTTTTTAGATGAATTTTAAGTGTCTATGAAATGTCGATATCAATAGAAAATCAGTTATTAAGATCGTCAAGGATGTCTTTATGAAAGAAATGGCTTATAATTTGTCAAGAAATATATTTAAAGTAATGATCCAAGAGGTTAAATTCATCAGATTATCGATGGAATTTTTGAAATATTTCAACGACTGTGCCAAAATTTCATTTGAATTATTAGTGAGTATTAGGTTTAAATTATACTTAATTATTTTTCTGTTCAATTATCAAATATTATTAATTATTAAACTACTCTTACATCCTGATAGTTAAGTTCAGAACTGAAATTTAAGATTTTTTTCATTTTCTTTTCCGTTAGTCATTCAGACATAAGTGTAATTCATCCACCTGTTCGTTTCTCATATTTCAGTTAATGATATCAGTTCATTTTTACATAATATGCATCAAAGAGCCATCTCACTTTAATTTTGGAATCAATTGCACATCCCGCAAGACGAAAAAGGAAATGACGTAAAATAAGATAAAAGCGTAATTAACTGGCAGATGACGTGCACAACGTTGCCATGTGACTACACATTTTATCATTTAATATTATGAAATGATGCCATTAAGTTTAGTGTAATTACGGAATAGATGGGAATGTTATTTTTAGAACATTAATATGCTATGAGAGAAACATTAGTTTATTATATGATCTATTTAAAAATTAATAAACCTGCGGAGTGTTATCCCTCGACTTTCTTGCTTATTAATATAATATGACACGTTTGGCGTTTCATAGTACAGTAAAAAAAAACAAATAAATGATTAAGGTGCCTTCTTTCTAACCAATTGTGATAAAATTACATATTTAATGATATCTAATGGTAAAACTATATACTTAATAGCTTCTAGTAATTTATGTTTTTGAGTTATTAAATTCAAGCGAATACAAACAAATAGACTTTTTTATGGATTTTTTTTCCAATTTTTGATAGAAATCTGCAAGTTTGGTTAAAAAGCTAGTTTCATGCTTTTAACTCCTCGCGCTGCCGGCGTCCTGGCATGGGGGTAGCGCGTCTTCCCCGTGATCTGAGCGTCCTGGGTTCGAATCCCGGTTTGGGCATGGCTGTTGTTCGATCTGTGAGATGTGTGAATGTGCCCTCCTGTAAAAAGGGGTTGTGCAAACGAATGAGTGATGCTTGAGTAACAAAGTCGTTCTCTTGACGCCTAGTTGGCGCTACTAAAAAAACAAGAGACGCTCCCCCATCGTTTTAAAATTGCTGTCTTTGTAACAGCGGGCTTGTCCATGGCAAGTGCCATAAGAAACAACAACTCTTTGAGCTTATGAATTATTCTGTACACAGAAAGATTGACCTAATTCCAAAAATTTGATTTTCAAATTTCCCGGAAAAATAAGGATTTATCAACATTCCGTTGAAGATTTTTTTTTTCAATTATGATACATTTTCTTTTATATTTTCGTGCATATGAAAGAAATGAAAAGAAAAAAGAGTAATAAATTTCTTTCAGTGTATGCAAGTATATTAACAATATTATAAATAAATAAATGATAAAAAAAATTAAATACATTAATGAAATTTCATTTATATGACAAGAAATTTATTAAAATTTTAAATGAGTATAACTTGACCGTTTTTCTTTAAAATTGTGTTAAAATAGTTGAAAACATATTAATCCGTGTTTCTAATGTATATCTTGAAATGCATGAATGATTTCAAAGCTGAAATCTCTTCAGGTCTAGATTTTTATATTATTTTTTTCACCCAAAGCTCATAATTGTTGAGTGTTTCATCTCTACTAACTTGCCTTAGGGAGGAACTGAACCCATTTTTCATCACCGTTTTTTCATTTTTGTTACTCATAAAGCTACCTTAACTAATTATTTGTTTTAAGTAAAAATAATCCCATGAATATGTTTACGTATATAATTACATTTTACTTAACGTAACTAAATTTTAAGCAGCGAAACAGGAAAAGAAGAAGTTTTTAAATGACAGAACCGATAAGGGATTGAATAAATATTTTGAAATATTTAAAAATAGCTTTTTATTAAAAGGTTTAATAATACTTTTTTAGAAGTATGATTTCAATAATCTTTTTTAGAGTTTTGCATGATAATCCGCAATTTATGATTCAAAGACATTAGCCCATTTAAATATGAGAATCATTATTTAAGTTTTAATGAATGGACAATTAAAATATTTAACCTATTTAATGCCAATTCGGAGAAATAGTGTTCCTAAGGTCGATCAACCGAATATATGCCCGTGTATGCATCACACTAATCAGAAAACTGTTTCAAGATTATGAAATCTAGTCAAATTATGTAACACTTTTAATAATCATTAAAAACATGAATAAAATAATATTCGAAATAGAAAAAAATATATCATTCTACTTGCGAAAGAAATCTAGTCAAATTATGTAAGATCTTTTGATATTCATTAAGAATATAAGCAAAATAGTATCCGAAATAAAAAAAAAATAAACAGCATTTTACTTGCGAATGAAATCTAGTCAAATTATGTAAGATCTTTTGATAATCATTAAGAATATAAGCAAAATAGTATCCGAAATAAAAAAGATAAACGTCATTTCACTTGCGAATGAAATCTAGTCAAATTATGCAAGATCTTTTAATAATCATTAAGAATATAAACAAAATAGTATCCGAAATAGAAAAAAAAATTGTAGCATAGTGCTTTTCGACCAGATTCCCATCGTATATGAAACTTGAATTATATAATTGTATTAAGAATCAGACCAGCAGCAGTTCTAGGGATATGTGGCTTGGTGGATAGACAGACAGGCTGCTTCGCTGAATTTTGCTGGTTTTTAGTCCGAATCTCGAAACCAAAAATTTTTTTTATATATTTTTCATTTTTTAAAAATTTATTTTGAATATTATTCTCCATACTAATTGCATAATTACTATGAATTATTCCGAATCAAAAATAAAATTTTACATCAAAATATTTATATATTTAATTGAGATTTCAAATATCAAGATCTTGCATATGCGCAGAAATCATTCTTATTCTTGACATTGTGCTTTTTGACCGGATTCTCACCGTATTTGAGACCTGAATTTGATAGTCGTATTAAGAATCTTAGACCCAGCAGTTGCTGCTGGGAACTTTTTAAAGTAATAAAGGTATTCTGTAATATTTTCTGTAAACTGATTTCTTCTTGAGTGTCTTTAATATTTTCTGTTAAACTGCATGTGAATGATTTTAATATTTTCTGTGTAAATATACATGATATACATTCTCCTAAAATGTTAAAAAAAAATGTTATAAATACGAAATACATTTCCCTAATTAAGCATCAATTAAGTTAAGAGTTTAATTGACAATTCCGATAACTATTACTGAAACCGAATGTAGTTTTCCAAAGCTTAAAGCAAAAGAAAAAAATTAATATCCACAATAAGATTTTTAAAAAAGCATTTTTAAAAAGAAGCTTCGCATTTCTGCCGTGGAAAAAAAAATTATTGATACATTTAATTTCCAAATGAAATAATAGATAGATACGCTAAAATTAAAATAAAGATAATCAAGTTATACTATTTTTATTTCTTTTCTATTAATTTTAATGTGTAATAAGTTAATTATTAGTTTCTTCAAATAAATAAGAATAAACGTTCTATAATTTCCAGTTGAACCATTCTTTCCCCCCTTTCACCTCTTTTTTCCCTTAAAATTTAGAGATTCATGGAAAGACTATCTAGAGTTGTTTATGAATAAATACAGTATTTGGGAAATATAATCTAATTTTGTTTCTGACATTTATTGATATCCATTGAAAGTCATATCTCTGACTCTCCGACCCGCCTGAAGGCACACGGATAAAGAAAACTGAAGAACCGGACCACCGTAGCAGCAACACTGACGGGAACTGTGTTTGAGCCCTTAGGACCATCACCGACCACGGTACAATCCTTCCCGAAGGAAGCACGTCCCGTCATCGATGGGAGGAGCCAGATCCCCCACCTTTTTGTGTACCTTCCAGGGTGGCGAGGTCCAACCACCATACCGGAAGCATCTCATCCTCTTTTCGAGGTGCCTCCGGGGGTGTTGATATCCATTGAAAAGACAACTTTTAAAGGGAACTTTCATTTTATCATTCCGAAGGCATTGTTGAGTTGCGATGGGAATGTGTAATACGACAACAATTTTCCCATAATCAAATAGCGGAACTGTGATACAATAATTATCGAGGTGCATAACAACTACTGATTTCGTTTAACATTTTAATTTCTGATTAACATGACCGTAATATCTTCCTTCAAAAGTAATTTTTATGTTGGCAAGCTTAATGAAATTAGATTACTTAAAAATTATAGAAGATACGACTGGTTATCAATCCCATCATCGAATTCTACGGAATCACAACTATAGTAAATTTTGAAATCTCCATTATAATGTTTTGTACAACCTATTCTTTGATTTTTATACATGCATCATTTTTCGAACATAGCTGCATTCATAAAATCATTAAAATTATTTAATTGGCGGTGCTCTAATATTTTCTTTTAATTTAATGTTTAAACAAATGTATTTTATCGTAAAATAATTGTGCTATTTTATAAGTCTGTAAAACTTTTTGTTCTAGAATCTATGGCTGAAGTCTTTGTATTTCTTCAGAAAAAGGGAATATAGCAACAGAAATTATATTATCATGAAAATCGTGCCAATGGATGTACGATGAAAGAAGTCGCACTCCTTGAGCAATGGAAAACGACGCTGTATTCCACAATTAAATAAACACACACACACACACAAGCAGCAAAAACACATCCGAGTTGTTCGCAAAGAACATCACTTGCAGAAATTTATATCACACAAACAAAGAACAAATCTCTAATTAAATAGCTCCAACAGAACAACAACGCTCGCCGACACTAATTCGCGATGCGATTAAGACTCTAAAAGAGAAAATGACATCGCTTCAGCCTCTCGTTTTCTGCCAAGGCGTGACATTACATAAAATTTCCCAGAAGAATCCTCATATCTCGGCTCCTAATAGAAATCAAGCCATAATTCTTGTATTTTCTGAAGCATTTTCTCGCCAATTTAAGGATCCCAGACCCAATACTAGTAATTCGACACTCATTAAGAATGAATTACTGGCGGTAAAACTAGCGTGGCAGGGAGGTGATATTACAGATTCGTAACATTATGTGGGATATAATATGCTCTTTCTTTTGTATTAAAAATTAAAGGTTTTATTTATTTATTAATTTTTGTTCACTGGAAACTCCATTCAATATTTATTTCTTCCAAATACCAACGCTAAACCAATTGTGCTTATGCATCATTATGTAAATTGCTAGCAGAAATATATTCGCTGTATTTTAAAATGAAATGATAGAACTATTGACCGGTATAAACGAAAAAATTCAAAACATAAATTGCAATGTGACTGAATATTACTTATCTTGGAGTTGGCGGAAAATGAGTTCTATTGAAAGCTAATAGCGTTGTTGTGTTTAGGCTGTAAAATAATATTATTGCTTAACAGGAAACCATATTTACGCCAAGCATTTTTTTTTCTGTGGCCCTTAACTACAAAAAAATATTCAAAGCTAAGATTTAAATAAAAAAATATGTATTCAAAACACGACATTTTATCAAGATCGTGGCCAACATTCTTTTCAAGGAAAAATTCTTAACTTATTTATTTTTCCTTTTTGGTTTTTTGTTTAAAAGATTTTTGACATACTTGAGTTGCTACGGCACGATTTTTGCATTACGTTGTAAGTTAACATTTATTCACATTAAAATATGTCACGTTGATAGTTTACAGAAGGCCATAAATATATTTTTCAGTGAAATAGTGAAATTACGCCACAAAATATATGGAAAATATGGAAAAATAAAGTAGAATTTTCGATACTGTAGTGGAAAAAACTCTGCTGTTGGAAAAAAAGCGAATTGTTTTACAAAAATATATTTTTTAGATGCTACCATAAAGAAAAGTGCTTTGGTCATTTCTATATAATATTCAGTATGGTAGGTAAAAATTCCTCCAGTATATTATAATTTTTAAACATATCTGTATAATTTTCATAATAATTTTATTTATAGTTATAAAGGAATCTTATAAATTACAATTATAAATTTATATATATATAATAGTATATTACACCTAAAAATTATGTGGCTTTTTAAATTTTAGTTAAAAAGAAAATGATTTCAATTTCAGAGCAACAATGTAATATTGATAATAACAACAATATTGTTCAAATTTAACCAAAAAAAAATTTTTTGTTGTGAGAATTCTTGAAAAATTTACTCAAAAATGAAATTGGTACCTTTAAAAGATAATTTTTTTATATTTGAAACAGGGTAAAATTCATTTTCATGTAATAATATTTTTGAAAATTATCGAAGAAAAACGCCAAAATTCAGCTTAATTTTTAATTGCTTAAAATTCTAATTAAATTTTTTTAACTCACTCCGAGATGTATATTCTCATCTTTTAATGTAAATATGTCTCACATTTGCTAGCTGTAGGTCAAAGGTCTAGCCTATAGAGTGCCAAACACACACACACACACACATTCATCTTTATTATAGTAAAGATTTTCGGCGACCAGCTGGTTTGCCATAGATATTAATTATATTTCATTTCAGTTAAATCGTTCAGATAAAATTTCATGAACATGATTGAACAAATTGTCAGATTTTAATAGTTTTGTATATGCCCTGTTCATTTTGTATAGAGCCTTTCTAATGGAGACCAGCTCCAGCTCCAGTATCCAGCTTTCTAATGACATCACAATGCTATTAAAAATGTAAATGCCAGGTTCATTTACTTTCTAAATTTAGCGGTAACCACTCTTTTATTCGTCCTGTAAAGCGCCTAGATATTAAGCAGGTTTTTAGTCTTTAGCATTTAACTATGGAAGAAAATCCCACGATCAAATATTTGATGAAACAATGAAAACGATTTGGGTTCCATTCACAGAAATGAAAATATTGTTCTGAAATGTATATAAAAATATTTTAAAAAGTTAATTAGATCTGGACTAAAGAATTTTACAGCAACTAAATTAGCATCAATGAAAAGATAATTTTTTGACCTGTAAAACGACGTTTCTTCTTCTGGAAACGACGTTTCTTCTTTTTGAAATTCCCCTCCCCCCCCCCCAAAAAAAAGAACATCAAAATCTAGCTTAATGTTTATTTAATTAAAATTTCAAAACAAATCGCTGCAAGGTGCTCATTTCCATTCTCCAAAGTATCTCCTCGCCAAATTTGATAGCTCTATATCCAAAGATCTGGCCTTCAGATCGCTAACACATATACAAAAACACAGACGGACACACACATATTTATCTTTACTATAAATAGAGATAGAGAGAAATACCGAATATTGTGCGAAAATTGAATATTTATGCAAATTTATTTTCTTGTCTGATGCCAATGATGCATTACAGAATGAAAGTAAAGTTTAAAATCATGAATAAATTATTTTCTATATTTATGAAATATTGAAATCAAACATCAAACTTTTGCATTCTTTGTAAAAAGTTCTAACTGTGTATCCTATTGCAGAAATTTACACCAAGTAAATTATTTTTATATTATTATTATTATATTTGTTTTTTATATTATTATTTTTATATGTTGATCAAAATTCTTTTAAACAAATGGATTTCTTATAATTTTAAATGTCAAGAAACTATTACAACCTCTTTTAGTTTTTAAATATTAACTCTCTTCTATCTTTTCTTTTCACAATATTTCTTTATCCAATACTTTTTTTTTACTTCTTATATAGACAGAAAACGTTTTCTTTGTATTTAGAACACGAATAAACTTTTTTGCAAAGTTTCTTTATCAAATGAAATTTGACTTCTTGAAAACAAGAAATAAGATAATCTTTTTCATTTCGGTTTTGCATATTTGGAACAAAACTGGCATTCTTTTACAAAATGTCTTTATCGAAGATCTATTCATCTTACAAAAGTCGACTTCTCGCAGTTACAAAAGGCGAGAATTCTGATTCCATAATTCTTTTACTTTCGAAACAAAAATAACATACCACAGTCATCCACACATGCTATTAAGACATTCAAAACGTTCCACGTCGTCTTACCCCATACGTGATTTACTTGTTTTTCTTCTCATAAAGTGAATCCGTAACAAACATGCAATCCGCCTGGTTAAACACCTGATGTCCTTATCTGAGCATCTGAGAAAACACGGTAGCCGTAGACAGCAGGAAAATCTTCCATTAAAAAAGATAACCACTTAAAGGAAAATCGTGCTGCTTGTAACGGAGCTTTTCTTGTTCGTTCTTTTCTTCTCAAAAAGTTCCATCTTTGCTTCTTAGAACAAAAGAATAGAACAGGGAAGTTGCTGCACTGTTCTAAAAGAATCTGCCAGACTTTTATTTTAAGGTTCTGAAATGACTGAGCTGCTGCATTGAAGCGTGACCGATTTCCAGATTTGTCATTGAAGTTATTATTATTTTTTATTTGCATTCGAAAATTTAAATCCACGTTTTGAGGAAGACAGTGCAGTTGTCGATTGAAGTTTCTTTTTGTGTAAGTGAAACTGGAATCTGGCAGCACGTAATTTTCTGAAATAAGAGCAATGATCCTATTTGTTTGACGTGAAAGTTTACTCAATGCAATACTGTGATTCTCGTCTGGCGTTTTATATGTAGAATATGGCTGTCTGCATTTTAATTTCAAAATTAATGCTAAAAATATAAGAAAGTATACTTGATTAATGTGTTCTGTTTTCAAAGGACAGGCATTCACAGGAATTCTTTTGCTAATTTGTCGGTCATATTATTTTTGTTTGGATTTTAGGCATAATTTCACAATCAGATGTTGAAACTTTTTAGTGTTTTATAAGTAATTAGGCATTTTCGTGGGAAACTATTTGGAGAGTTCTTCGCTAAAATTTTGTGTATACTTTTAAATAAAAGCGTATCTCCTCTCCCACTGTATAAAAATTTCGATCTTGGGTAAGACCGTAAACTCCATGAGTGCTCAGATTTTTATTTTCAGAGTCCAGCAGTTGATAGTTCTGTGATTCTTAGTATAGTAAAAAGAGCCGCATAGGCATTTTGGACACCATTTTTTCAACCGATTGACACCAGAATTATGACACCAGAATAATTAATTATTAGCTGAAGATTCTTCAGTTATCGTGTTCATAGATAACTGAGAGACAAACTAAATAATTCTAAAAACATTTTTTTATTTTTTTTTTTAGGGATTTCTAAACATGGAGATACGCCAAAATCTCAAATTCGATTTTTTTTTTTTTTTTTTGATGGTTTCAATACTTTTTTTTTGTATACTTCGCATACGAGAAAATAAAAATTCATAATATTTTAATAACAACTACAATCATTACAAAATGATTCTTTTTTTATACAACGAATGAACATAAACCTTGAAATAACAAAGACTAGAATGCAATTCATTACAGTGAACTCTCTTTAGTCGGTGACCTCATTATGAGATACAGAGGCAACAAATCATGAATTGTAAGATCTTCCAGTGTTGTCTTGCATTGTCAAAGTGTTTAGGAAGAAAAAAATTCATAACAAATTCAATTTAGCATTACATTAATTAAAATAAAATATCATTAAATTAAATAAAAATTAAATAGATAATAATAAATTAGCATTAAATTAATCGGTCTCCCCGAAATTTCCTCGCATACTCCATAATAAAGACGTAATCCCCCCTACTCCAGCATAAAAATTGTGGATCTTGAACAAGCCCGTGAATGTCTTGAATGTTCAAATATTTATTTTCGAAGTCCGTACATGATTTTTTTTATGCTTTGTAATGTAATAAAGGAAATTAACAAATTTTAAGTTTTTACTGATTTAACTAACTCAGGGGTTTCAAAACAGTGGTTGCGAGTCATTTTTCGATAGACCCCTGTAAGATCTTGAATGAATATCTCTCTCTTTTCGAAGTTTAGTTCGGACATAAAATATTTTTTAAATGACACAGTGGCAACACCACAAAAAATAGCGCAATACGCAAACAAGCACCTCGTGTAGAATGACAAGAACTGAAGAAAATAAAAAAAAAAATGTATTTTCAACATGATGATAATGTATATATGGAACGACTTTTTTACATACAATACATCAATACATACGTCACTTGTTGCTCCGATCTGAGGTTTCGCTTAAATATCACGTCTTTGTGCGGTACCTCAGACCAGACCATCTAAGCCGAATTTTTTTTCGATTATGAATATTCAATTCTTTTTTCATACGCATTAATTTCAATCTGGTTCATTTTTACTTTTATATTACATTATATTAAATAATAAATGAATTAAATGCCATTTATTATTAAATATAAAAACCTATTTATTATATTAATAATAAATGTTTTTTTCTCCTGCAACTTTCTTTTCTTTCTGGTTTCTTATCACTTTTATATTATATATGTAATATTAAAAATAATAAAGAAATTAAATGCTATTTATTATTAAATAATAAGAACATATTTATTATATTTAATAATAAATATTTTTCCCTTCCCAAAGGTTTTTTTTTTTTTTCCTTAGAACTTTTTTTAAAAAAGAATATGTGTTGCCCCTTTCTAAAAAATTTTAATTCGCCGAATATGCATTGAGTCACTTTAGATTCAGTTTCTAAACACGGATAGCAATGTTTAAAAGATTGGAAATTTCTGAACAAACTGATTACTACTCATAAAATAGGCGATCTTTTAAATCATCGAAGGTGGTTATTCTTTTTAGAAAAATCAAAATTCTTTGTAAAATTATTGAAGTGGACATAAAAACAATGACACGCATTCGCGGTGCATTCCGGTTTATTTCAAGGATAAACGATCCTTTCACATTACTCATCACCGACGATGATCGAAAGAGATTAAAATAATTGTATGCAGCCGAGACTTGAAATGAATTTGTAATGACAAGATTAATAAAATTAATTAAACGACTAACAAATGGGTTTGAATTTATTCTCGTCGAAATTGAATAATAAAGCTAATATTTGCATACATTTGCATCATGCTAAGCCTTTTTTAAATTCTATACTTTTGCGTTTGATAAAATTTTCTTTGGAATTTATGCAGTTTAAATGAAAATTTATTGCAATTCCAAAGTTTTATTTCGTTTTAAAATTAATTATTAATTTAAAATAACGTCGAAGTTAGAGTAATTGCTTTCATATTTTTCTTCGTTACATGTCTTTTATAACTTTTGAAGGAAACCATTTAAAAAATTATGTCACCTTTAAAAAATGATATAAACCTTGGCCGAACCCACAATGGCTATGATATGGAATCTGACTCGTTGCTGTTACTAAGGTTAGGTCTAAACCTGGTTTACTGAATCAGATTCTGTTTGATACTGATATGTTTATAACAGATACAATCGATTATTAAAAAGTAAGAATTTTTGTTTAAAAAACAAAAGACTATCAAGAGTTTATTTTCATTTTGGTTTTCAATATTTTTGCATATATTTATATTCAAAAATATAAATTTTTTTAAATATATTTTTTAAATTGTTATATTTTGAAAATTTTATTTATGTTTAAAGGTTTAATTTTCATTTGCGTTCAGTTTATTTTATTACTAATAATTTTTAGTTGAATCATTCATTTGTTTTATATCATTTAATTAAAAAAAATATTTAAAGCAAAACATATTTGCTTATTCTCAAAAAATTTCATTAAAATTGTATATTTAATAAAGATTTCAAGGAAATATCTAAAACAATGTTTTGAAAATACTTCATTCCAGGTAATAGGAAGAAATAATGCAAGTAGGTAGTTAAAGTAAATAAACATAACGCAGGCAAATGTTACCGAGGCAGAACGGCAAAATAGAATTGTCTGATACTGTAACGACTTAATACCACTTGTTGACGCATTATAGTGCTACACAGCCCATAAAGAAACAAGGCCGAGGATATTACCTCGAATCAATTCAGTCAGAAAGATACCAAATACCTTATACATTTTTCCTGTATCAATTCTATATATATATAATAAAATCCTCTATCAATTCTTTATATTTAATATCTAATCCTCCATCAATCCTGTAGATCTAATTTTGCGTACATCGTATAAAGCATCAGGTTAATACAGCATCATTCAAATTTGGCAATTACAAGAAAGGGTTTGAACTAACTCAGGTAAGAATTATTATTTATCTGTTTAAAAATAACTAATGCACTGTTATTTAGTTATTTAGAAATCAGACTTATTAGAAGCAAAACTTCTGACATTTGTCCATTCAGAATGTCAGCCTGACTGAAGGCCTTTTATTTGTAGAATATTTTTGTAAATATATTTGACTTTATTGTTATTTCGAGTCCTTCTGCTCTTTGTTCAATTTATTTTACTTCAAAACACTAAACCCACGGAAAGGGTTTTTTATTTTTTTCAATGCAACTCCCATATATTCAGCAGCACTGTTTATTATTTCAGCGAAATGAGAGTGTTTATTATTTTCACTAAAATAACAAACATTCAAAATTATTTAAATGAGTTAAACTCTTTTTTTCTTCAAAAACAAAAACTTTACAAACAGATCAGCTGAATCCTATGTCTGCTTTCAACGGTAATGAATCTTTAGCTAATTAAGATGATTCGACGTTGAAAACAAAACTATATATCAAAGGCCAACCACAATGGAATGAACTGTCTCACTAACAATAATCATTCACAGAAAACCGGATTGTTTTGCACCGCAGCAAAGAACATTTCAAGCAACCATTATTTACAATGTTTACGTTTCTTGGTCTTTTCAACAATTCATTAAAATATCAACAGTAAAACAGACCGAATTCAAGGTGTGTCTTTGAAATATTGCTGCATTCCGTACATTAAAGAGGGTTGTAAAAGAAATTCCTCTGCGGACAAAACGGTATCGTAACCACATACACCATTTGCATGTTTATCGTCGGAAAAGAGGCGAGAAAATTTACGAGACGTTTTCTAATACGCACCGAATTAAACGGCGCGAACTCATTCCGGCTATTGTGAAGAGAAATAAAGACGGATCTCTTTTTCATTGTTTGCTTATTTGTTGACCTATCAACCGGCTCATAAATTTTTCACTCTGACTGCCTCTGGAAATTAGATCCTATAAACGTTTCTAGGTATATGACTTATTAATGCGTTATAAGAACGGGTTACGGTTGTTGTTAAGTAAAGCTGAAGTCGGTTGCCAATCGATTCATTTTTGCATTCTCTTATACGTAGTACCATCAAAAAATTCAAACTTACGATTTTGATTAATCTCCACATTTTAGACTACTTTGAGTTCGAAAAACACACTTTTAGAAAATGTCCGTCTTACTGTCAGTGACAAAAATAACTAAAAAGTGCTTTGAGCTAGATGGTTGAAAATTGGCATACGGTCGTTATATCAAATTTGTAGATTTCTGTCAAATTTTCAGCAAAATTTATCCAAAAGAAGTCTGTCTCTCCGCCTGTTCGAATACAATTTAACACGATAGCTACAAAACGTCATTAAGCATTTCTTTAGAAAAAATGGCACTTTGATCCATAAAGGTTCGCCACCCCAGGTCTATACATTCGCATACATGTAAACACGGTAACTCATAAGTGTTATTACTTAGGTAAATGAATACATGTGATCTTGTTACTAAATATTAGCTATGTGTCAAATTTTGGCAACATTCTTCACTATATTACGAAGCACAAAACGCTCATGCGCAAAAATCTGAAATAAGAATCTGAGTACTTTTGACATATTTTATGCGTGGGAGGAGGAAAATAATATTTTTATTTCGGAAGTATTCGAGAAAATTTTGGAAAGATCGCTTTCGCTCAGTCGCTCATTTTCTGTGTTCACAAAGTCTGTGGAGGCAATAAGCTTTTTTTTTTCCCTACTTTCCTCAAGTGCTTTCGTCGCTGTACTTCTTCCGAATTTGAGAATCGTTGGCATTTAATTTAATTTCTTCTTCCGATGAAAAAGTCATATGGAGCCGAGATCAGAGGAATAAAAATGGTATTACATATGATGTTTTGAAAGCTATTTGACACCAAGAGGGATCTATGAATAGCACTCTTCATAGATCCCTGAATGTCTGAATGTCTGTAATCGAGTTGCATGTTTTCGCAATTCATATGTGAACTGAATGAAAACTTCTCTGAGCAATCGCACATTTCAGTTTTTCTGAAGGAGATGGCAAAGTTCATTTATATTATAAAATATTTTTTTAAAAAATTCGAAAAGGTTTGAGTATAGTAGTTAGGTATATCAATAACTTGTTGAAATACTGGTATGCCATGAATGTTGCTCTTATTTAATTTCATTTAAATTTCTCACGCATAACTTAATGCTCACAGTTGCCTTTAATAAATTATTTTTAAGCATTAAGTTGTGAGAGATAAAAGCGGTGTTATTTTAATTGCTTGACACGTGTTTGATTTATTGTTCACTTAGGTCTTTTTAATGGAGTCGAGTCTCATGACACCATAGAGCCATTAAAGACTAAATGTCAGAGTGATACATTTCAAATTGTACGTTATCTTTTGTGATAGTGTAATTCCATTTCATATAAGCTGCGTAAATATTAAGTAGAATTTTTCCTCTATATCTTTCAATTATGGTAGAAATTAGTGCGATTAAATATATGACGGAACAATAAAAACGGTTTGAGTTTCAGTATTACAAAATGTTGAAAATTAATCAATCATTTTTTTAAAAGCCAAAATTCAACAAAATTTTGCACCCTAACATAAAAATAATGTTTGTGCAATATTTGAGAGTTATCAGAGAGAAACGTAAAAGTTTATCTTAATTTTAATGAATTAAATTTTTAAAAATTTCTCTGAGTATTTTCGCTCTTAAAAATATATTTATGTCAAATTTAATATTAATTAATTAATTAACTAATTAACAGATTTAAAAAATAAGTCGAATTATCTGTCCGATACATTCATACTGACAAACACACACACATATATATATATTGCTTTATTGCTTATAGAAGTAGAGATGACATTGAATTTTTTATTAGCTGCCTTTGGCGATGAATTGGTTCGCCAAGATTGATATGCTAAAAAATGTTTTAAATCTTAATGATTTCTTCAGCAAAATATATATAATTCACATTTTAGAAGCCTTAGTTCATTCTGTTGCTCACTTTTCTATGCATTTTCCTTATTTCCTGTCTATATTTTTACACATCCAATTAAATGATAGAAAAGAGCAGCTGTGTTTGAAATGGACGCACATCAAAACTTTTATCATTGTATGATTTCGACGTGAAATCTTCATTGCAGATATAATAAAATTTCAAAATTTTATTAAAAGCATATCTTGTACAGAATCTACTTAACAATTAAAAGTAAGTTGACTCTTCATACCTCTATTATCAATAATATTAAAAAAAAATAGAATTACATATGAGTAATAATAATAAAAACGATTTCAGTTTCATTTCAATTATTAAATATAATTTTGTAAAAATATTTTTTTAAATTAATTAAACAGAAAAAAGTGTACGACAAAAAATAATTATTAATGAAAAAAATTGCGTTTTAAGAAGATTTAAATATAATCTGTGTGCTTTAATATTTTCGGAAGTCAAAATTTCGCTTAATTTTTTGATAATTAAAATTATACTTAAAATGCCGAAAAAAATCGTTCTGAAGTAGACATTTTTACCCTATAAACCATGTGTGTGTCAAATTTGATAGCTATAATCAAATGGTCTAACCTTAGAACGCCAACACACAAACATTCATCTTTGTTTATAGTAGAGATGAATTCAATAATTCAAAGTAAACACACGTTGTAATCCTAATATTTTATAAATCATAATAGTTGCATTTTTCAAAATTTATTTATATAACAACTAGTCCAAAAAATTAATAATCAACCTATCTACCCCTTCACCCTTTAATTCCTTCCTATTCGGGAAACCATCAGTGATCTTTCTTATTAACTAAGACTTGCTTTGAAAAAAATGACACAATCAAAACTAAATTATTTAAATTATTATCTTTTGATGTGAGTAACAGTTTCTCTTTCAGGAACATCTTTCTGACGTATCTTGAGAGAAAAATCAGCTCTTATCAATCTGTTGCCATGCGTTTACTACAAAGCTTCAACAGAAGATTCTCTCTATTGTAAGCCATATTTCCTTTTTCCTTTAACAATTTTCCTTTTTCTAAATAACTCAACTCGGGTGAAACACAAAAACAAACGATTCTGCGAAGCTAGAACTGGTTAAACGAGATCATTTAATTTGAATAAAGAATTAAATAGAAATAATGTTTTTTTCTGTCGCAGGTAGCGAGAAACCGCAAACTTTTGGTTTGAAGCTTGAATGTGTCTTAATTCTCAAAATCAATTTCAGAATCCAGATGTTGCATAAGGACTGGAATTTTGATAATATTGTGCAGAGAAGTCACTCTTATTTGGTATCCATTCTAATTGAGAAATAGTAACACTAAAAATTTTTTTTAATTAAACGCAATAATTAATTTTTTATTATTTCCTTTTATTTGAGTACCAACATAAATATTGAAAATATCGCCATAAAAAGATGGGGCCTTTTCTCTCTCTCTCTTTTTCATCATGTGAGAACATGATGTTGTTTTGGTTAGGGGTTTTGAAGCACGAAATCGCGTAGGCAATGAATAAAGCATAAATGGTAATTTTCATCATCATCTTTTAATCGCATATATTTTTTACCTGCTTTTACCAGTATTGCATTATAATTATGTATGCTTCTTTGAAAGCAGATGCGTTTTTAAAAGGCTGACGTAAAATTATGACATCATAGCTGTTATTTCATCTCAAAATCGGTGAAATTTGGTATGCTGTATTGACAGTGAAATAGTTGATTTATATGAAATTTTTGAGCTTTTCTTCGTTCTAATCAGTCAAAAGGTAGAGTTATAAAATATATATTCTCTTCTGTACACTATACTACGAAACCAAGCACTATTGTGAGAATGTTTAAGAAAGCCGAGAACAGAATATTTCCAATGTTTTTAGAAAAATATATTATTTCCAGATAGCAAATCAGTAAGAGCAGTCTCCCGAAACTTTCTTCAAACTCTCTAAAATTGCTGAGGTCAGGGTCAGGCGATGTGAATGCCATGAGTGCTCAGATTTTTATTTTCAAAGTCCCACATATGATGTTTTGTATTTCATAGTATAGTAAACTGAATTTTTCATTTTGATGGTCTTTTTCTTACGACCGACTGAAACCGAAATTTGATACAGAATTGCATTTCAATAACAAGATCATATATCAAATTTTATTTATCTCAGTTATTGCTGTGTTTAGTTATCCCGTTTACATGCATGCAGAAGTACAGACTGACCGACAGACGATCAATCTCTTGACTAATTAAGTACAAAATATGTAGAAATCTGCACTTAAATTGCTGAAACTGTATACCAAATTTCATGTACTTCACTCGCTGGATTTCTCAGTTGTCGCGTTTACATGCATAGGGAAGGGCAGATTAACACATGATCAGTCCTTCTCTTGTTTGATTGCAAATTTAATACATATATATATTTCAGAGAATAAATATGTGCACCAAATTACATATATCTAGCTCCTAGTATTTTGCAGTTGTGTTCACAAGGACACAAATAGACATAATCTGAATGGGTTTTGTTCAAATTTGATAGGAATTTATAAATTTAGTGCAAAGATCGCATACTAAATGTAAACATTTAGTTCAAAGCGTTTTTGAGTTAATCTGCTCACAGATAAACACAATTCCAAAAATGTAGACTTCTCAGACTCAGGAACAAGACTTTACTAGACTCAGCTCTGAAAGTGGGAATTCGTCAAAATATACGAAACAAATTTTTTGACGATTACAGTATTTGCCCTCTTTATACTTCGTAGAAGAGAAAGTAAAAATGCAGCATAAATATACAGTTTCCTTGAAAATAATATATATACCATTTTCATCTGTCTTGCTCATCCTCCATTTTCAATAATTATATTCAATCACACACTAAAATTTACCCCCCCCCCCTTTTTTTTTTTTTTTTTTAGTTTCCCATGTATGTAATATAGAGAACATATTGTAATCGTCAAAAATTTCAAGCTCGAGATTTTGACAAATTTGCACGTTTTAGTCATCCTTGAGTTCGAAAAAACACATTTATGGGAAATATCCGTCTGTCTGTGACAAAGGTAACTCAAAAAGCTTTGAGCTAAACGGATGAAATTTAATGTACAGTCTTTAAATCAAATTTGTATATTTCTCTCAATTTTTGTGCAAACTCAGTTAAGAGAAGTTTGTCTGGCCGTTCGGATATAAGTTAACACAATAACTACAAAACGAAAAGAGCTAGATAAATAAGATTCGGTGCATAAGTTAGACGTCTATACTGTAAACATGTGTCAAAATTTGAACCAAATCCGACAAGCGGTTAGTCGTTTGTGGGTTAGTATTTTCAGAAACATGCAATGCGATAACTCAAAAAAGGAATAATTTAAACATATCAAATTTGGACAGAAATTTTGTGACTACAATTGCAGTTTTGTGTCAGATTTTTGTTTTAAGTAGTTGCGAAAATACACATACAAATTTAAATATAAATACAAATACAAATTTAAATATAAATACAAATACAAATTTAAATATAAATACAAATTTAAATATAAATGCAAATAAAATTTAAATATAAATACAAATAAAATTTAAATATAAATGTAGTGACGAGCGCCTGTTGGCGA
This sequence comes from Argiope bruennichi, assembly GCF_947563725.1. NCBI lineage: Eukaryota > Metazoa > Arthropoda > Arachnida > Araneae > Araneidae > Argiope > Argiope bruennichi. The sequence goes on along the minus strand of NC_079156.1, from coordinate 26,149,736 downwards.
GCGCCATCTGCTGGTTGTTAGACGGAGTTGACGCTGGTTAGACGGAGGGCAGATCAGACGGATCTGGACGAGAGTAAAGACGTGGCAGATCAGACGGATCTGGACGAAAGTAAAGACGAGACGAGACGAGACGAGACGTATTCGACGAAATCTACTGAATGTTCAATTCTTTTATGTTAATGTATATATATCCTAAATGTCCTAATCGTCCTAAATGTAATTAAATGTGCGTTCTAAAATGGTAGTGATTTCTGAGTCCTACAAATATGGGGGTTCGGCCGAGATATTAATGAAGACCGGCACATAGACGAAAGAAGAGCCAAACAGGAGTGAAATTTGACGGAGTGCAATTTGACGTGCTACAATAAACCTTTTGGATACCAACTCCCTGTGGACTGACGCAGTGTGGATCGACGTTGAAGAAATTATTTTTCTACTTTAACTTTCGAGGACGAAAGAGACGTCAGGATCGCCGAATGTAGTGACGAGCGCCTGTTGGCGAGCGCCATCTGCTGGTTGTTAGACGGAGTTGACGCTGGTTAGACGGAGGGCAGATCAGACGGATCTGGACGAGAGTAAAGACGTGTCAGATCAGACGGATCTGGACGAGAGTGAAGACGTGTCAGATCAGACGGATCTGGACGAGAGTAAAGACGTGTCAGATCAGACGGATCTGGACGAAAGTAAAGACGAGACGAGACGAGACGTATTCGACGAAATCTACTGAATGTTCAATTCTTTTATGTTAATGTATATATGTCCTAATCGTCCTAAATGTAATTAAATGTGCGTTCTAAAATGGTAGTGATTTCTGAGTCCTACATAAATACAAATAAAATTTAAGTATAAATACAAAATACAAATTTAAATATAAATACAAAATATAAATATAAATACAAATACAAATTTAAATATAAATGCAAATACAAATTTAAATATAAATGCAAATAACATTTAAATATAAATACAAATAAAATTTAAGTATAAATACAAAATACAAATTTAAATATAAATACAAATAAAATTTAAATATAAATACAAAATACAAATTTAAATATAAAAACATAATACAAATTTAAATATAAATACAAATACAAATTTAAATATAAATACAAATATAAATATAAATAAATGCAAATAAAATTTAAATATAAATACAAATAAAATTTAAGTATAAATACAAAATACAAATTTAAATATAAATACAAAATACAAATTTAAATATAAATACAAAATATAAATATGAATGCAAATAAAATTTAAATATAAATACAAAATACAAATACAAATTTAAAATATAAATACAAATAAAATTTAAGTATAAATACAAAATACAAATTTAAATATAAATACAAATAAAATTTAAATATAAATACAAAATACAAATACAAATTTAAAATACAAATTCAATTTCTGGATACTATTAATTGCATGCCACGGATTAATCGCCCGAAAAATTCGCCAAGGATAATATGATAAATTCAGTAAAAACATTGTATTCAAGACAATATACTTATAATAAAGCTCAACGTGTGTGTGTGTGTGTGTGTGCGTGTGTGTGTGTGTGTGTGTGTGTGTGTGTTGGCGCTCTACAGGCCACACTGTTTAACCTACAGCTACCAAATTTGGTACATGTATACCTTGGAGGTTGGGAATGTGCACCTGGGGTTCCTTTTTTCGAATTTTTAATTAGTATTTTAATTATTAATTAAAAACTAACTTTCCCGCCAAAAAAATCTTCCATTTTCCCCAGCGCCAACTTTTCCGCCAAAAAAAATCTTCCATTTTCCCCAGCGCCAAACGAGAAAGGCTTCAGTTTTTTTTTTCTCCCAACAGTAATGAGGCTAGGGTTAAAATTTTTCGGCGGATTATTTCAATCGATTCTGTTTATTTTCTTAATGTTTGATGCATTTAAAATTAAACATTGTTAATGAATCGATCTTTCATATTCATTCTGAAGTACTTTTGAATTAAAATAAAACTGAATAAAGGAAATTAAAAATTTCTAATCCGCATAGCGTTACCCCAACTGGCGTAGAAAAAATCACGTATTTGCGTTACGTAACTGGCGGAGAAAATTCACGCATGCGCATTCTGTTCTGATTGTTGCCATGACAACCGTTATCAATGGATGATTTAAATTATTTTTGGGTTAGTTGCTTTTGTAAGTAAATTGTATTTATGTTAGTTATATATTTTTTGTATATGCTTATAGTTTTAAGTACATCGTTTTTTAAGTAGTTTTTTTCAAAACCTGTTTTCAACCGTTTATTTTAAACGATTCGTTTTATTTTCTTAGTGTTTGATGCATTTAAATTTAAACATTGTTAATTAATCGATTTGCCAAACTCTTGAGATATTATATAAATTAAAAAAGATATTCTTTAGTGCCCATAAAGTTTAAACGCTGAGTGACTCTATTTTCAGTAAGCAGATTATAAAAAAAAAATGCTTTGTTTTAGTAAAAAATATTATTATATTCATTGAAGATTCATTCTTTCCACTTTAATTTAAAGCATAAATTCTACAGGTGCTAACAGAAAATGAGAGAGATACATATTACGTTATGACTGAAGGCCTATATAATATTATGAATGAATTATATGACAATCAAAATTTGAAGTTTTAAAATATTTTGATGAAGAAGCTATTAAAGTAGAAATTGCATAAAATATTTAATTATTAAAATTTTAACGAACATTAAGATTGGCGAACCGGCTGGTCGCCAAAGGCGGCTAGTGGTTCATATTTCGTAGATATTGTACATCAATGCCATGCAAGGTATTCTTTGGGATCACGCCTTTATTAGAGAATATGCGAGATTGTTTTAGGAAGATCACTTCCACTAGTTTTTTTTTTTTTTTTTTTTTTTTTTTTTTTTACACTTAGAAAGATTTCAAATGTTGGAAGTTATTAAAATCTTAAGAACGAATAATTGATAGTTACAACCCTTTCGCCGAGCATATTTCACATTCGAATGAGTAAGAACTATAAATAGTAACTATAATGAGCCTTACCTCAATGCAATTCCAAAATAA